>NC_141685.1:1727945788-1729145788 GCF_964263255.1 Lissotriton vulgaris
CCCGTTACCTTTTCGATGACCCCAAGGTTCTCAAGTTTTTCAAGTTCCTTCTCCACCAGCGGGCGGAGGTGGAACGGTATCCGGCGGTGGCGCAGTGCTGTGAGGGAGACGGATTTATCAATATGGAGTTTGATGGGGTCGCACTTTATGCACCCTAGTCCTCTGAATAACTCAGGAAATCGTTCCAGCAGTTCATCCACTTGGTGGGCTCGGATACGGTTAGCAAACGCTATCAGTTTTAAGTCCTCTGCAGTGTGGCTACGTAGCAGGGTGTCAGATTTCCGGTCAATTATGTGAACTGTTGCCATTATTTCCGACTCATCCGCCCGGATGGGTATTATGATTTTCCCCTTGAGAGGTAGCGGTGTGTCCGCTCCATAGGCAAAGATTCTTGTTTTGGACCGTAGAACCTCGGGCCATGGGCGTAATTTGTTGAACTGTTGCCGTCCCATGACGTTAACGGTGGCACCCGTGTCAATGATGGCCTTCACCTCATTTTGTCCCATTTGCACCACGCATGTCGGTTGTGGCCGTCGTCTTTGCTTAAGTTCCCGGGCGAAAGAGATGACGTATGCCTCCTCATCTTCCGAGTCCGAGTCATCATAGATCGTGGGCAAGTGTTTCTCTGTCTTCTCCAGGGGCGGGTCGGTTAGCGACAACTGGCGGACGGCTTTTGTGGGCGACCATGACTTCTTGGGATTCTTAGACTGGTTCTTCCTGAGGCAGACTGACGCGAAGTGGTTAGGGATTCCACAGTTCGTACATGTTTGTCCCTGGGCCGGGCAGTCCTTGGCTGCGTGAGGTTCATGGCCGCAGTATCCACAACGAGCTTGAGGTGAGTTTCTCCGGTATCCTTTCTGTGCCTGACCACGTGGTCGGGGTCGCACGGCGTCTGCGCGTTCCACTTTGATGGTTTCTGTCTTGACAGGGGCTTTGTGTAGGGCCTGTTCCATAGCCGTCGCTCTGACATCTGAGAGCTCGTGGGATCTGCCAAGGATAAGGATGTCTTCCAGAAAAATCCCTGGTTTGCGTAGGATTTGTCCCGACACCCTTGAATAAGTTGTCTCCTTATGGCCCTCGGTTGATCCTCATCGGTGGAACTGGCTAGCTCCCTGACGCGGGTGTGGAACCGGTCCATTGACTCTCCGTCCCGTTGGCGTGCTTGCCCCAACTTGAATACCTCAAAGTCCACGTTCAACTGGGGATCAAAATGGCCGTTGAGGGCGGCAACAACGGCGGCATAGCTGTCGGCTGCGCCCGTGTTAGGGAGGTGTTTGAAAAGTCTAAAGATCTCATCCCCTGCGTAGTGGAGTAGAAAGGACCTTTTCTCTGCGTCATCCGTCTCCTTCATAACCACGAAGTAATTTTCTAATCTTTCCAGCCAAATTTTCCATCGTGGCGAGGCCGTGGACGGGTCTATCGCCTCGCTGAAAGGTGGCAGTACCCCGGCTGCAGCGTGCTGGAAAGGAATGTTGATGACGGGCGCTGGTGCATCGCCGTCCCCCATGGCAGTAAACTCGCTATGAGTAGTGAGCGTGTGCTTCTGGTTCGGTTTGTCCCCTCACAGGCTGCGGCAGCGCGTGTACCTTTTGTTTTGGGCTTCACCCTTCTTTTCCTCCTTTTGCGGCACCCTCGTGGCAGAAGCGCGGCGTCCTCTGCCTGCACCACGTGTCTCGCGGCCAGTCGGTGATGGGAGAGTTGAGGCTTCTCCGGGGTCTCCTGCCAGGTCACCAGTGCTCCAGCAGGTGCCACTCCAGAAGTTATCAGGGTTCTCCAGGCCATAGCAGGCCGACAAACGCATTGCACGCGAGATGCGTGGGATATGGCCGGGCGTTTTCCCGCCGCACACGCGAGATGCGTGAGGAATGGTAGGGTGCAGCGGAACGGCGGACCACGCGAGATGCGTGGTAAACGGCAACCTTTCGCATTTGGTGGATCGAATGGTGCGGTGGCGGCCAGCGGTGTCGTGCACTCCTCCCGCTGAGCAGCAGAGGGGAGGAGAACCAGGTCCCAGCAGGGTGAAGGCAGCGAAGAGGAGCGCGCCGGCTCCTATGATGCAGGTGCAGCAGCTGGGGCACACGCGGTAGGCACCGCGGACAGGAGCAGACAGCTCCGTCGAGTCTCTGGTGTACGGGCGAGGGTTGGGCCCCCTCCGCTCATCACCAATGTTGTGTTGGGGTGTGTGGGGCCATATGGAGGCCTGGTTATCTGCCAGTCGCGTGCGCAGGGGAGGAACGCGCAGCATCAGCGACTGAGACTCACACACCGGGACAGTCAGAAGTGACGTGCACGAGCGCACGTCCCCCTTTTATTCAGCCCCCGCAGGCCACGCCTGGCCTGCGGATGTAGGGGTGCGTGTGCGTGCATAAGCTAGAGCGCAACAGCACTACAGGTTAGTCAAAGAATGCATATTTCCAAAAAGCTTGTGAACAAATGGCCATGCTTGAGCAGAACTGAGTGAATGCTTGCTGGAATACAGAGTGATGTAATATGTGAACATAAATAAAAAGAGAACGTTGTGTCAAGAGTCGCGCGCCAGTAGACAGTACTACATATACCCTACTATTCACTGTATGCACCTACTCCCCAAACACTGATGGAGACAATGAGCAGTGCACACAGGCAAACAAAACAAGGTAGGTAAGGGGAGAACACTCTGCAACCCAGAAGAGACACACCACCCTAGGGTGTAATCATCAGCAATCCACGGGATTTCTGCCGGATGGCTGTGGATTGGATACACCCACCTATCTGATTGCACTTTCAGTGACTGAAGTCCTTATACAATTATAAGACCCCACTGATAGCAATAGGGTACATCTGCTCTGCATCAGGTGTTGCAGAATTGCTCATTCTATTTGGAATGTTTTCATGTCTCTTTTTAGATGACTTTTAATGTGTTAATGCTGAGAACAAATAATCTGCAGTGTCCACAGCCTGGAAAACTAAAATGAGCCAATGTCATTATAGAGACTACTGTAACTAGCCCCATGTCCCTGCTAGCATCACACTCCTCAATACCTATGATAAAAATGCACTGGGAGCTGAATACCCACGGGGACACAAGGAAACAAGCATTTACAATGCAACAGGTCTCGCAATTACATTATTTTGAGCTATTGACATTATAAATGGCAATGCTTTTAAAAGAATTCAAAGGCATTGTTATTTACAATACCAAAAGCAACACCTATTGCATTGTATAGCGTGGTGTCCGTGAAGACGGTGCAGCGCTTATTAAAGTTAAAGAAATACATTTTTAAAAAAGAGTGTGTTGGGGGGCCAAAGAGAGAAGAAGAAATGACGAGACATGTGAGATGGGGAAATAAGGCACAGAGAAGACAGTACGAGGAAGGCGTCACTGTGCAGTGAGACTCTATTCTTAACTAAGGCCACACCTCAGCTAACAAATGCTGCAGACCAAATCGCGAAGGTACTGGCTCCTAAAACGCTCTACTCAGAAAGAGCATTAAGTGAGTGAGTGTACCTGTGTGTTGGTGAGTATCTGCATGTCTGTGAGTGAGTCTGCCTTGTGGTACTGAAAATTCTGGACCCGTGTTATAAACATCGTCGTAGCATGACGATTTTGGTATCATCAGACCGAGAATGGTTAGAATACCATGCACAAGCATTTTCGTCATATTCGGGTGATGAAATCACCCTGAAATCAGAGTTTCCGTCCTGAACCCTCGGGTTCCATTTTGTGAACGGCAGCCATTTTGTGATTGCCCTCACATAGCCCAAATGACTAAGGCCAAAAACGAGTCTGAAGGACACGTACACCTTTGCTGACTCCTCTGTGACCTGGGCAAGCTGACGCCACTACCTGAAGCCAAACCTGTTCGGCCAGTTCCTTTCCCAGTGGCTGAATGAGATTAGTATCAAGGCACAACATATCATAAACCTTTCATCGCACACAAACCATGCCTAATCTTACACACACCTGTCCCTGTTTCTTTCTTTATGACTTGCTTTACGAGGAGGAGGTGCCAGTTTTTATTGGGGGTCCGTTGATATCTAATGAAAATACTGGGCCTTGCTGGGTAATTTATTGTGGGCTGGACAAACTAAAATATGGGCTTGTCATCATGACTCTGCTTTTTCTTTGTAGTGAAAATATGTGAATGGTCAACCGTAAAATAAGGAATGTTTGCCTAAAGCATAATATTTTTTATAAAAAGAGAAGGCTGGCTTTGTAAGATTGAGCAGTCTCCTGAGAACATACACTGTGTTGTACTTCTAGGATACCTGTTACTGGCTGCAGCCAATAAATACGATCTTTGACTTCACCAAGAAGACTCTGTGTTTCTGTAGTCTGAAACAGGAAGGACTCGAAGTCTTAGGGTGTGTTCCCTGGCACCGCTGGGTTTTTAAAAACCCAGTACTTCAGTTGGCGCCCAACGTTGGGCGATTTCAGCGGTACCGGTCCAAGCCAGAGGTTCGTGAGGAGCTTTGTGGGAAAATTCTGGAGGAAGGCCGCCACTTCATCGACCCCTGTATGTCGACGTGGTCCGAAAGTCTTTGCTGCGAGGTTCCCCACTTCTCGATGGCTACGAAGGACTGCTGCCCTGACTATCGCCCTGTTTTGGACCCTTGATGATTGGTAGAGCGAAACGTTAGACGAGTCTTCTGGTGACGTCATCGATACCTCAGTTAAGTATGAGTGGAGCGTCTCCCGGTCCTTAGTTTGGTTCTTAGTTTTTGGGTATCCCCTTGGGATCGCTTTAATTTGGAACTTGAAAGTACCAAAGCCGAGGGACTCGTGTATTCACGAGACTATCGTATTCGATAATCCTTTGAAGTTTAAAGCTAGACTAGAGAGCGAAGATGCCTGGTCTTAGCAGACTTGGAAATCTGTTTTGTCTTGGTTGTAATAGGGATTCGCGATTGGAGGACTCGTGTCCGGTTCCTCCGATTGGAACTCCAACTTATGAACTTTATGTGAAACATGGCGTAGGCCCCATCGCATATAATGAAGTATGGATCCGATAAACCAGGAAAGATGGTGTCTTAAAATGGCCCCAATATGGTACTTTTGACGCGGAGATTTTGGATAATCTGGAGGTTAAACTTTTTAAGAAGAAAGCCCGGCCGGCAATGTTTGATTCTTTTCACATATGGCGCAAAGAAGCCAAACAGAGAGAAATGAAATTAGCGAAGAAAAATAAATGAGAAAGAGGTATGTCAATGGTACAAGCTGCTGTTGCGTTTAGGGATAATGAGGAAGAGCAAGGAAGCGAACAGATGCTTAGGGTGAAGAAGTTAGCGGTAGATAGATGCTACCCAGTTTTGCCGCGTAAAGAACAGGAAGAAAAGAAAGATCTTGAGAAAGATCCTTTAATGTCGCATCTCTTGAGTTCGGCACCCCCTTATGCACAAAATGCTACGGCACCACTGCCACCAGCTGTAGTTGCACAACACCCAGTTGTTGTGCCACCTGTGATTCCACCATAGCCAGCTCCCTTTCCGCTGGCTACTGTTCCTTTGGCGCAGCCTCCCCAGGGGCCGCCACCTTTGCCTCCTTCTTCGTCTGCTGCTCCTATACTTGTTCTTAATGCTCCCTCCATTCCGACTTTGCGTTCTTCTGCTATTGTTCCATCTTCTCTTGTTCTTTCACCTTCTCCTTCTGCTAGACAACGAATGACTACTGCAGTTACTGGTTTCTTTTCTCTTTTGTTGGGACAATTGGGTATGTCCCCTGTTACTGAGCGTAGACAGTCACGTAGTCAGTTGCCGAATATGGATGAGCGTACGATCTTGGACCACATGGCGCGTAAATGGATTATGTACGATACACAGTATGATCTTGAGGGTGTTATGCATGTTTTCCTTCAATGGGAAGCACCGAAACAATGGTACGTTTTCGATACGATGTGTGCTTTTCTTGTTGAAAAATGGGATGAGGAAGTGGGGCAAGCTCCTGACGAGTTGTACAGCATACGATCTGAGGAACTATTGTAAGTCCATCTGATGTTGGGAAAGCGGTCGCGATGTTGTTGTCATTTAGGAGTGAGTCTCCTTCTCGACAATTGTTCGGGCCTCATTCTTCAGTTGGGAAAAAGGCACGACAATATCCAATGAGAGAGGTTCCTCCGGTGTGGAAAGAAGAAGTGGCTGCTGGTGCAAATAATAATCCGCCGCTGTGCCAGCTCATTTTCAGCGTGTCTGGGTGCATGTTCCATGGAAACGTGCTGAAGTTTTAGCTATTAAGCAGTCTTTGCCTGATCCATGCAAAAATCCAGCAGGGTACTATAAAGAGTTGACTCAGACTGTGGGTTCGTGTATTATGAATTTGGCGGACATCGACATGTTGTTTGGCAATGTTGTTCCACAACCTATTTGGAGTAAGATTCGTCATACGGATCATGCGGTTGAATTGGGTGATACATGGGTTAATCTTAGAGATGCCGACAATAGGCAAGTAGGCAGTGCTAAGCCTGTGGATTTGATTACTGAACTTCTTGATAGGATTATTACGTATATGAAGACTTTAATGCCCGAATTGTGTGTCAATTGGGACAAGTTGTCTACATGTAAGCAGAAGAAAGATGAAACGGTGTCTGACTTTTTCACGAGGTTCGAAGAGACCTTCGTCGACCATAGTGGTCAGGATATGGCTACAGAGGGCGGTCAGAGATTGTTTGTTGACAAATTTGTACATAATTTGTTTCCTGAATTGTGCAATAAGTTGAAGGCTTCTGAAAGTGCTTGGGCTGTTTCCACGTCAGCACAAATTTTGGCTACTGCCCAGTACTATGAAAATAGGCACAAAGATGAGTTAGAGAAAGCGGATAAGAAGACTAAGGAATTGAAAAATAAAGTTCTTCTACAGCAAGCTTATCCAGCCCGTACTAATAATCAACGTGATTATCAGCAGAATCAGCAGTATTCGAGAAACTCGCAAAGAAACAAGTCTTCTCAACAGCGTTTTCCGTATGGTCCTAATCAGTGTGCGTATTGCAAAGAAGAGGGTCATTACAAAAATAGTTGTCCGGTTTTGTTGCAGCGTACGAATGGTGTTTCTGGTGTAAGAGGTAGAGGTGCTCAACAAACGCCTAGAGGTAGAGGTCGTGGACAGAATGTACTTTCTTTGCCTCCACAGAACTCGATGAATAGTTTTGATCAACAGCGAGGTTCATCTGGTAAGACCGCTCAGTACTATACGGACGATTACTATAATGAAGGTGAGGAAATAAATGGTAATGATTGTTAGGACAGCCATGGACAAAGAGAGGGAGTTGTTTCAGTTTCAGTAGATCAGAGTGGACCTTATGTTGAGGTGATTACATCAGGTGTGTCAGAGCCTTTTCTGTTGGATACTGGTGCTACAAAGAGTTCTATTATGCACTCAAAACTCCCTGGCGCACCTTTGTCTGGCGAAATGAATGTTTCAGTAGGTTTTTCTGGCGCCCCGGTTAGGAACCCAATTTCTAGTCCTATGTCTCTTTCTGTTGGACCTTATGAATTTGAAGCACCCCTTATTCTGACGACAGGTTGTGGGGAGAACCTTTTAGGATTGGATCTGTTGAAAAGACTATATGCGATGTTGTATTGTTCAACTTTGGGAGTACAACTTACACTGGGCAAGAGAGTGGTCTCCCAGATGTATTTGTCGAAGGATACACTTCCGACAGAATTGTCTTCTCTTCCGGATGCTCTTTGGGCTACTGGTCCTAACGACGTGGGTCTTTTGGAAATACCGCCATATATTGTAACATTGAAAGCCAATGTTAGAATGCCGCGCATTCCCCAATACAAGATCTCTAGCGAAGGTGAAAAGGCATTGTTAGCGATCATTTATAATCTAATCGAAAAAGATGTAATTGAAGAGAGAAGAGGCAACGTTTGTAATAGTCCTATTCTGCCTGTTTTGAAGCATACCGACCCTTCCCAGCCACCTGTTTACAGGTTTGTGATTGATCTTAGAGAGGTAAATAAAATAGTTGTGCCACAGTTTCCCGTTGTCCCTGATATCACTGCCCTATTGACTATGATTCCAGCTTCAGCCACTTGGTTCTCGGTGATCGACTTGAAGAATGCTTTCTTCAGCATCCCGATTGCCGAGGAGAGCAGGGATATTTTTGGCTTCAGTTTAGGAGGCCGAAGCTTCCGCTTCAAACGCGCTCCTCAAGGCTACTGTGAAAGTCCATCATATACAGTCAGGCTTTAAAAACACAGCTTGATACGATTGTTTTTCCTGATGGCGCAACACTTATTCAGTACGTCGACGATTTGCTAGTCGCTGCAGATACTGAGGAGATTTGTAAACAAGCAACCTTGTCGTTGTTGCGTCATTTGTATGATTTGCATCACAAAGTGTCTCTTTCAAAATTACAATATTGTCGACAAGAAGTAACCTACTTAGGTCACCTCTTATCGAAGGAGGGAAGGAAACTGACCCCAGAAAGAATTCAGGCAATTGCAAAATTGAGTGTGCCAAGGACACAGAGAGAAGTACGTGCTTTCTTGGGAATTACATCATATTGCAGACAATGGATACCGAATTTTTTTTCGATGGCCAAACCTTTGGTGGCATTAACTTGTAAAGATACACCAAATCCCATTCCGAGGTCTGAAGATTGTCAGAAAAGTTTTTCCGAATTGCGTGATGCATTGTGTTCGGCTCCTGTGTTGGGTACCCCCGACTACAGTAAGCCCTTTACACTGTATGTCCATGAGAAAGATGGTTGTGCATTGTCGGTGCTGACACAGTCTTTCGGAGACAAACAGCGTCAATGCGCGTATTTTTCGTCGACTTTGGATCCGGTAGCTAACGCGTTGCCAAGTTGCTTGAGGGCCACAGCGGCAGCAGCTGTTTCTATTCAACAGTCTGCTGAATTAGTGATGAATAATATGTTGATTGTGATGGTTCCACATGCGGTGGACACTTTGTTAAACAGGACCAAGACACAGCACTTAACTAGTGCTCGTTTGTCAGGTTACGAGTTGACACTGTTAGCGAGTCATGTGCACTTAAAGAGGTGCAATACGTTGAATCCAGCCACGTTATTGCCGATTTCAGTAGAGACAGATGATGTCGAACAGCACGATTGTTTTCTCAGGACAGAAGAAGAAACGAAAGGGAGAGTAGATCTAAAAGATACTCCTCTTGTGAAGTGTGACGGAACCTTATGGGTGGATGGTTCATGCTTCAAGCTTCCGAATGGTGATACGACTGCGGCATATGCTGTCATGACTTTGCATACGATTGTTGAAACTGCACGTATCCCACATAATTCAGCTCAAGCAGCAGAATTGATTGCACTTACGAGAGCGTGTGTGTTGTCGAAAGGAATGAGAGTGACCATATATACTGACAGCCAGTATGCCTTTGGTGTGGCTCATAGTTTTGGACGATTGTGGAAAGAACGTGGGTTCCTGACTTCGCATGGAGCTAAGATACAACATGGTCAGTTGGTGAATGAGCTTCTTGAGTCACTGACCTTGCCGCTACAAGTTGCGATTGTGAAATGCAGTGCACACAAAAAGGTTACCGATGATGTTGGTCATGGAAATGCATTTGCTGACGAAATCGCAAAAGAAACAGCAAAAGATGTAATGAATCGAATGTATGTTGCAGGCCCTGCAAGATGGGTTGGTGACGTTGGAATGTGTGAAGATACGATAGAGAGTGTGAAGTCTATTCAAGCTGAAGCTTCAGAGAAAGAGTTGAGTGTGTGGAGAGAGAGTACGGGTAAATTGGATGCAAATGGTTGTTGGGTTGAATTGTCAGAACATCAGCGATGGTTGTTACCCGATGCGTATGTGCTTGCAGTGGTGACAATGGCCCATGGAATGGCTCATATCAGTGTGAAAGGGATTTGTAAGTTGTTAGCTACAGTATGGCAAAATACTGGAATTCCTAAGTGTGCAGAGAATTTGGTCAAGAATTGCATGGTGTGTCTGAAATACAATCCTGGTAGGGGAACCCCAACTCCAGCTGGTCATTTTGCGCCTCCAACCTATCCGTTCGAGGTTTTGCAGCTAGATTTCATCCACATGGAAAGGTGCAACAATTTGAAATACGTACTCGTTGTTGTTTGTGCCTTTTCGAGATGGGTAGAAGCATATCCCTTGAAAGACAACACTGCCATATCCACAGCTAAAGCCCTTGTCAAAGAATTCTTCCCTAGGTTTGGAATGCTGAGAATGGTCTGGAGTGATAATGGGAGTGAATTTGTGGGTTGAGTGATGAAGAAAGTATGTGAAGGGCTAGGTATCCAACAATAATTCCATGCTGCAAATCACCCCCAATCAGCTGGACTAGTAGAGTGCTATAATGGCACACTAAAACTGAAATTGGCCAAGATCGAAGCGAGTTCTGGTCTTAAATGGCCTGACACTCTGCCTTTAGCACTCCTATCAACAAGAATGACTGTGCATTCGCGAGTGGGACTTAGTCTCTATGAAATTGTGTTCGGCCGCCCGGCCAACATATAGGGAGTGCCAAGGCTGACAAAATTCAGTGAGATCGAACACCCTGTACTGCTTGATTATTTGTATGAATTGATGGCTAAATTGTGTTTTACACCAATAGGTTCACGATACCCTGCCTCAGGTCTCTGAAGCTCCAGGACATCCTATCGATCCTGGATCATGGGTGCTGATCAAAAACTTCCAACGGACAATGAATGACCAGCCCCGTTGGACCGGCCCTCACCTCGTCCTTTTCTCAACAAGATCAGCTGTTTGAGTGGAAGGGAAAAAGAACTGGATCCACTGCTTACACTGCAAGAGGGTCCCTTTGCCTCTATCGTACGACCGGTGGGTCCAGGAGGGGATCGCTGACTCTGAGACTGAGACTGTGCCTCGTTTTCTGCCTTTTAGCGATGCACGTGTAAAAGGAACAATTTCTGAACGAGAAAGTGACAATCTTTTTCAAGGATCTGTGCCACCGTCAATTCGATTGAACACTACAGAGCCTGAACTTTTGTTCCAGAACCAGACAGTACCTGGAAAAAAACGTTATAATTTGAGGCCGAGAACTATGGACAAATAAAAAATTATTTTTTTCTATTTTTGAAAGTGCAGCTCTCTCATCTGAGAAACTTTCTTATTTTTGTTTTTCGAACGGCCATCCGGGTTCAGCTGCTAGGGTCGTGGTTGCCCAAGTCTTTGGAGTGCAGCTGAAGACGTTAGGTCGACAGTTCTGGTCGGTCTAAGGGAGTTGCCCTGGACTGACAGAAGCATTCCTTAGCATAGAACACCCTACCGCCGCGGGCAGCAATTAGAGAGGATGGAGTTTTTCGAGATGGAGAGACCTGCCAAACAGATGGACTTTAAAGCCAGAATGTGTATATTGATGACAAAGAAACGATTTTTGATATTATGTATTTTCATGTTGCTTAGTGTAATGACGTTTTTAATAGGCTATGTTTTATTCTCTTTTCAAGTGACCTTTGCACCCACTACACAGCCCATACCTCCTTCTACTGTTTCCTCGCATTCTTTTCACCCTCTGCCTGAGCATGAGTCCACTAGAAGATTAGAGTTTACCAATAACTCCTTCATTATGCTTTTACACCAACACCAATTAGTAGTGAACACAACTAATTGTTGGGTGTGTGGTCTTATGCCACATACAACAGATAAGGGTATCCCATACTTGGTCTTACCATTTAGTTACCATGGTTCTTTGTGGGCATTTCAGACGATGTTCATATATGCCATCGAACCATATCCCCCACGTTCCACGAGAAGTAACTCGAGCAACAAAGCATTGGTAATGGGAATCACAAATATGAGCAGAAACATTGACTCGTATAGAACGATTCCCAGAGATGAGTTACAAGCTTACGCGAGATGTAATATAACAGGATATGGAGTTACTCTGAGTGAGAACCAACGAGCAAAGAGATCCTCCCCGATTTGGATTGTACCCCATCAGGGTTACCTATGTCTGCATGGTAATGGCAAGAATCCCAGAGCTCAGTTAGGGAAAAGTATCTGCACTGAAACATATGTTTTTGCGTCTCAGATTTCCCCTTCGTTTCTAGCAGCTAAGGGTACCTATTTCATCTGCCATGATAGAGCCTATACATGGTTGCCCCCTGACTTCTCGGGTACATGTTTTGTTTCATTCCTGTTGCCTCCCACCTACACGACCGCGGCAGATTACCATAAGACAAGGATAGTTAGAGGTGTCATCAGTGAAGAAGACACTGCAGGACAAGAATTTGGAGATTTCGCAAAGGGTTTTCTGCCGTTTTGGGGACCTATGGTTAACAGCAGGAACATAAGGCAATTGACAAGGGTGGTTGAATCCACTGTAGTTGAAACCGCCGGTGCCCTTAGTAATTCGACGGCTGAGCTCCAGTCGGATCGCCTTATGATTCTTCAGAACAGGGTCGCATTAGACGTCATACTTGCAGACCGAGGTGGGGTATGTAAAGTGATCCAATCAAGTTGCCGTGTTTGCATCCCTGATAACGCTCCGACAGTTTACCAGGCCAGTTCCAAACTGCATAAGATCTCTGAATCTATTCACGTGGATAAAGGAGATTGGTCATTGATGGGGTGGTTCTGGGAACTGATATCGGCCTGGGGATGGAAGATTCTGATAGTCATTGGGATGATCTTAGCCATTCTTTTCCTGTTCTGTCTGTGTGTACAGTGTGCTCCTGCAATATGTGGCCTCTGTGCTACATCGTGTGTAAGGAAACCTGTATCAAGAAATGAGCTAAGTAATAGGATGATGCTACAGCAACATCTCAATGACTTTATGAATATAGACCTGTACTCAGATTAGCGTGAGTATAGGTTATTGCCTATGTAAGGGCAAAAGGAGGGTCTGTGGTACTGAAAATTCTGGACCCGTGTTATAAACATCGTCGTATCATGACGATTTTGGTATCATCAGACCGAGAATGGTTAGAATACCATGCACAAGCATTTTCGTCATATTCGGGTGACGAAATCACCCTGAAATCAGAGTTTCCGTCCTGAACCCTCGGGTTCCATTTTGTGAACGGCAGCCATTTTGTGATTGCCCTCACATAGGCCAAATGACTAAGGCCAAAAACGAGTCTGAAGGACACGTACACCTTTGCTGACTCCTCTGTGACCTGGGCAAGCTGACTCCACTGCCTGAAGCCAAACCTGTTCAGCCAGTTCCTTTCCCAATGGCCGAATGAGATTAGTATCAAGGCACAACATATCATAAACCTTTCATCGCACACAAACCATGCCTAATCTTACACACACCTGTCCCTGTTTCTTTCTTTATGACTTGCTTTACGAGGAGGAGGTGCCTGTTTTTATTGGGGGTCCGTCGATATCTGATGAAAATACTGGGCCTTGCCGGGTAATTGATTGTGGGCTGGACAAACTAAAATATGGGCTTGTCATCATGACTCTGCTTTTTCTTTGTAGTGAAAATATGTGAATGGTCAACCGTGAAATAAGGAATGTTTGCCTAAAGCATAATATTTTGTATAAAAAGAGAAGGCTGGCTTTGTAAGATTGAGTAGTCTCCTGAGAATATACACTGTGTTGTACTTCTAGGATACCTGTTAATGGCTGCAGCCAATAAATACGATCTTTGACTTCACCAAGAAGACTCTGTGTTTCTGTAGTCTGAAACAGGAAGGACTCGAAGTTTTAGGGTGTTTTCCCTGGCACCGCTGGGTTCTTAAAAAAACAGTACTTCAGCCTGTACCTGTGTGCTAGTGTCGGGAGTGTGTGAGTGAGGGAGAGTGAGTTAGTGTGCCTGTCTGAATGAGTGAGTCTGTGTGTATTTTTATAAATGTCTGTGAGTGTGCATGCGTGTGGGGAGTGTGAGGAGGCACATGTTTGTGGCTGTGAATAAGCTGGTGTGTGAGTGTGCCTGTGGGAGTGTATGTCTGTGTGTTGGTTTGTGGGTGTGGATGTGAGTGTTTATGGATGTGAGGGTAAAAGAGAGAGCCTGCGTAAGGGAGTGGATCCTGTTCACGTGCCTTCTTGTCACGAAAGCTGCCATGAGTGTGTGTCTTGCATTATTGCCGCTGGAATGAGAACTCGGGTGCCCAAGACTCCTTATATTCCGGCCTGAAAAATACATAGGAAGACAGTTGTCAGAATTCTCGTGAATTATTTGAAAAGCCGCGCTGACGCCTGACTGAAAACTCCTGCTCTCAGCAAGGTTGGCTTTTGAGGCACATTACCCCGCATGATCCTAGTAAATCTTTCTTGCATTTCCAAAAGCTATACTCCCTTAGTTCACAAGGAAGGATATATTGTGTAGTTATTCTCCAATAGCTACATGAATTATCTTGTCATTTGTTCTGCAAAGAAATAAATCAAAACCAAAAGCCTGAACTCCCAAGCCACCCACATGCCTGCTTCTGTGACTTGCCTCTTGCCTTCGAGTGCAACAAGGCAAAGTGCATAAATTGTTTGTGGTTATGTAAGTACATATGTTTTAAAGTAGCATTATGTCCTGAACATTGCATTCCATCTGAAGAAGTGCTCTCTGGGACTTGGAAAGCTCGGGCATTAGATCGTGGATGCGTTTTATTAATTAAAAAAGAAATAGTGAGAGGATGTGGTGTAATAACATAGTGGGCTAGATGTGAGAGGTGGACGGGTGGGTGCAGAACTGCTCGGCGGGGGCAGCGGACACCAGCGATGCCGAGTCCGAGCAATTCACTGTGGCGGCAAAGTTAGACACAGACATGCGCTTTCACGCCAACCAAAAATGACCACGGAGTTCTCCACTCAATGCTGTTTGGGAGGTGGGAGGGGAGTTTATTACTAAGTATGTAAAGTGAAGAAAACAAAATCATGCTTGAAAGAAAAAAACGCGGCAGTCCGGCATGGAAGGAAAGCTTAAAGCTTTATGCTCATTGTGCCTACCTGCAGCCCTTCCTCCATTTGAGACTGCCCATCCAGACTGGATCCTTTGTTTCATGGCTTGTTTAGATAACATGCATACTTTAGATAAGAAATTGTTTCACGACAGCCGTGAAGCAGAAGATCCAGTCCAGATGGGCTGGACCAAAAGGGGAAAGGGCGGCAACCAAAAAGGTTCAGTTCCTATCGGAGGTCAGCATTTTACATAACCAATGTCGCCAGCCAATGAAATTGAGGGGCAGGGCTTCAAGTCCCCTTCTGATAAATCCCCATCTACAATATATCTCGCCAGAGCGAGCAGCGCATGCACGCTGCAATGCTAGGCAAGGCCTAAAAACACAAGGTTTGTATAGGGGAAGAGACTTAGGAACTCAGGTGGGATACACCAGTCTGGGGTGGAAATGTCAACACCACACAAGGCCATGTAACACAGAGAATGTATCAATATAACTAGAGCTATATAGCATTAATCATTTGTGTACTCACCTTCCTTAAGCCTTGGGGCACCTGAGTGAAGTAAATCACTGGTAAACGGTGACAAGATTGAAACACTGGCCTGATATTTCTGAGAAATATAAGGGAGCATTCGGGAGGGAACATCTAGAAAACAATAAAGGTACTTTGAGCGGTTACAGCCATGGCACAAAACAACTCACTCTGTGATGTGTGGGCAGGGCTTCACCCGCGGATAGATGGCACCACGTTTTACTCCGCACCACATAAGATCTTGGCAAGATTAGACTACTTTTTAATTTCAAACTCCCTGCTGGCAAGATCTAGAATCCAGAAATACCCAAGGATTATATCAGACCATAGTCCTCTGGTCCTGGCGGTAAACTTGGGGGGGCAGTAGGCAGAGATAATGGCTGGACATTTGAAAGAGCACTCCTGAAGGATACAGAATATGTTGTGCATATGAATAAATGGATACAAGAGTTCTGGGAGTTTAGTAGGGAGAGTGCGTCAGCGGGGGTTGTCTGGGATGCATTCAAGGCGGCAATTCGGGGGAAAACGTTGAGTTACACTTTGTCTAAACAGAAGCGGGAAAGAGCTAGGGTGGAACAACTAGTAAGGACAATTGGACAGGCAGAGGAAGAGCTGTTCTCTTTAATACAGCAGAATGTGCCACTGGAGATGCAGCTATTTAAAATCATTCAACTGAAAGCAGAGGTGCTAGAGGAAATCAGCAGCAAGGTAGCAGTGAAATATTTAGTTAAGAAAGAGCAAGCGTTTGAACTTAGCGAAAGAGTCGGGCATATCCTGGCAAACCGAACCAGACAGCAATTGGCATCGGGGGAGATTAAGGAGATCATGGATAATCAAGGGACTCTTAGGAGGGATACAGAGGGAATCAGAGAAGCTTTCAGACAGTTCTATGCAGACTTATATAATTTAGAAGATGGATATGGAGGAATAGGTATAATGGAATATCTTGACCAGAGCATAGGTGAAAACGCCCCGCATCTTTTGAATGAAGAGAAGGTATTGTTAGAAGCCCCGATCAGCCTAGAAGAGGTACTTAAGGCAGTAGGTGATCTTCCAGCTGGAAAAGCAGATCTGCTGCCAGTGGAATTTTATAAGACATTTCAAGGGGTGATTATCGGTGAGATGTTGCATGTCCTGAAGCAGGCCCAACAGGGGAACTCGATCCCAATGTCTTGGAGAGGGGCAGACCTCATTGTCATTTTAAAAAAAGGGAAGATCGCTACAGCCCCAGGATCTTACAGGCCAGTTACTTTGATGAACGCCGACTCAAAAGTGTACTCAAAGATACTAGCCAATAGACTAGCAAAAGTGATCGAGGGCTTGGTTAGTGACAACCAGCATGGTTTCATACCTGGGAAGGGAACCACGCAGCACATCAGGCAGGTAATCACCCTGTTTGATGCCACAGGGGTCCCAGGGGATCCTATCGCAGCTCTCTTTTTAGATGCCGAGAAGGCGTTCGATAGGGTTTCCTGGGACTATCTATGAGCAGTACTTATCCGCTATGGGCTAGGTGCAGGATACGTTAAAGCGATTCAGGCACTCTACGCAGGGTCAACGGCCAGGATAAAGGTCAACAGGGGGTACACAGCCTCGGTGCAGATTCATAGAGGGACTAGACAGGGGTGTCCTTCTTCACCTCTACTATTTGCCCTGTACATGGACCCCTTGCTTAGGAGGTTAGAAGCCAATATTAACATACCGGCAGTGACCATAAACCACAGGCAATTCAAAACATTCGCTTACGCGGATGACGTGGCAATCGTTTCCTCTAATCCCACATTAGCTGTCCGGGAGATAGAAGCGGAAGCCCAGCAGTTTGGAGAGGCTTCAGGATACAGAATAAATAGGGAGAAGACCCCGATTGTTAAAAACTCATACGCCGTGTGCAGTGATCATCGGGTAGTGAAATCTGCCGTATACTTGTGGGTGAAGATCACCACAGATTTAGATGACATTGTCAAAATCAATATGTCACCTCTAATGGCCAAAGTATCCTCAGATCTGGTACGAATGAATAATTTACATTTAACTCTGGTAGGTTGCGCGAATGTGATCAAAATTATTATTTTACCAAAGTTTTTATACTTTTTCAGGGCAATCCCATTGTTTTTTTAATCAAGCTGGTTTAGCAAGTTAGAGGCGGTTCTGAATAAGTTTATATGGGCCCATGGAAAGACTAGGAGGGCATATAGATTCATTTCTCTCCCCAGGGATAGAGGAGGATGGGGGGCCCCAGATTTCAGACTGTATTATTGGGCGGCTACAATACAATATATTCAGGGACTGATAGGAGGGGGAGGGCTGGGTCCAAGGATCACAGCCAATTCCACCAAGGTCTATGCCACTGTTCTCGGGTCTGAAGCGGAGAACGCATTTCTTAATCGTTTGGACTCATCATACTTTAAAAGGACACGATTCAAGACAGTACAGGCTGCATACAAAGTATGGGAGGCCTTTTTGAAGAGAGCGGGTTTAGGAAGATATAATAGATATACTCGGCTTTATAAAAACAGATCCCTCCCCTTAGAAATATTTTCAGATTCAGTCATGGCAGAATGGGCAGGGAAAGGGATTAAGAAACTGGGGGATTTGATGGGCCCCCAGGGGATTGTTCAATTTGTGGAACTGCAGGATAAGTTTAATATAAGAAGGAACAGTTTTTTTAAATACCTGCAGGTACGCAGTTATTTGTGCAATAAACGAGGGGGAGTGGCAGGATTTAATAACAATTGTATATTGGACCTGGTAGGAACGGGAGGGGGGTGACGATCCGTAGTATATACGCAAATCTAGTTACTACTAAGCCAGATGATATGGAGAAGCATGCTGGGAAATGGACGAATAAGCTGGGGATCGAGATGGCTAGATTCCAAGATTCCCTGGAGTTAGGTTGTACAGTGTTGTGTTCAGCCCCGCTGCAATCTCAGCATTATAAAACGCTCTTCTCGCTCTACCATACCCCGGCTAGAATAGCCCAATGGGGCGGCACTTCAGGGACGACGTGCTTCCGTTGTGCTGCACCAGAAGCTGACATTATACATATCTTTTCTACATGTCTGCAACTGTATACATTGGTTAAAAGTATTGAACAATTCTTATCACAGGTCACAGGGGCCAACATTGTCCTTACTCCAGAATTAATGCTGTTAGGTGTGGCAACAGAACATAATAGTATGTACGAAGAATTTCTATTCTTAGCTATGGCTGTTTTAAGATTGTTGCTTGCTAGGGCATGGCTGGAAAAGACTTCCCCAGCTATGCAACACTGGTTTGCTAGTCTATTGGCGGTTTACAATCTCGAAAAAGGGATATATGAAAGGAAAGGTAAAAAGGGTAGGGCATTAGGTAAGAAGATTTGGAAACCATTGATGCTGTGGAAAGGGGATTGGGTGGAGGTATAGTGGAGGGGTGCTAGTAACGATATATGGGTAGATCCCGCTCTGTACTAACGGAATAGGGAAGTAAGAGTCTTCCTTTATGGTATCTACGACTGATTATGCTAAATCATATACACTTTTCTATAAATTTGGCAAAATTTTATTTGGTATGGATAAATAAATAATGTGTGTACCTTTTTGTAAATGTATTCTTTTCTCTTACATTATATGCTGTGCTGTGCTATATGTGGAAAGAAAAATCTTCAATAAAAAATATTTAAAAAGAAAACAATAAAGGTGAAGAGAGGAACAAGCCGGGTAATGTACTACACAGTGGACAAATTGGTGCCAGGCAAGGAAATAAAGTTCCAGTCAACCTTTTTTAGCATCTCCAACACCTCTGACCCAGGACAGGAAAAGCATCAGCAATTTTTGGAATGTGGCACCATCTTGGATTGGGCATGATCCTAGACCCTGTACTAATTTATCCACTATGTGCAATTCGGATTTACTAGAAGGCATCCAATCTGGTCTCACCTTCCACAGACCTGCTCTATGCCACTCCAATCTATGCACTCTATTCTACACTACTGAACTTTAGGGCATGCCACACCACACTCCAGACTCCTCACTCCACTCTATGTCACTTCACTCCACTTTGCTCTTCACCACTATGCTCTATGACATGCAATTCCACTCTATGCCACTTCACTCTATGCCACTCTACTCCACTCCATCCCAGTCTACACTGCTTCACTGTACACAACTCCACTCTATGCCAATACACTCTATTCTACGCCCCTCCACTCTTTGTCTCTCCATTCAACTTTACAGCACTTTACTCTATGCCACTTCAATCTATGCCACTCCACTCTTCTCTACACAATCCACCCCACACCACTCTACTCCACATCATGGCACTCCATGCCACAACACTTCACACCGATGTAGACCACTCCACGCAACTCCACTCTATGCCACTCTACACTACTTCATGCCACTGTCCTCTATGCTTCTTTACTCTACATCACTTTAGTCTATGCCACACTATCCTACGCCAATCCACGCTACGTCACTCCCCTTTATGCCATATCACTCTATTTCACTCCACTCCACTCCATTTAACTGCATTCCACTCCACCCTATGGCCCTCAATGACACTCCACTCTACTCTATGCCACTCCTTTCTATGCCTCTCCATTCTATGTCACTCCAGTCTTTGCCACTACATTCTGTGCCACTCTACTCTATGCCACTCCACTCTATGCCACTTCTCTCCACTCTGCTCTATGCTACTCTGCTCTATGCTTCTCCACACCACATTATGCCACTGTACTCTATGCCACTCCACCTCACTCTACACCACTGCACTCTACACCACTCCACTATATGCCACTCCACTCTATTCTACTCTGCACTAGTCTACTCTATTATATCCCACTCCATTATACCCCACTCAACTCTACCCACTCCACTCTACTCTACATCACTGTATGCCACTGCACTGTACACCACTCCACTCTATTCTACGCCACTCCACTCTGCTATATGCCACTTCACTCTAGGCCACTCCACACTGTACTCTATGCCCTCCATTTCACTCTACACCTCTCTACTGTGCTCCACTCTGTGCCACTTTACTGTACATCACTTTACTCTACTTCACTCCACTGTACTCTATGCCACTCCATTCTACTCTATGCCACCCCATACCACTTCACGCCACTTCACACCTCTCTAAACCACTCCACTCAACTCCACGCCACTCAACTCTAAGCTACTTTACTGTATGCCATTTTAAACAACTTTACTTTATTCCACTCTACACCACCCCACTCCACTATATGCCATTCCACTTTATGCCACTTCCCGCTACTTTTCTCTATGCCACTCCACTCTATGCAACTTCATGCCACTCCACTCCACGCCACTTTACTCTACTCCACGCCATGCTACTCCACTCCAAGCCATTCTACACCACTTCACTCTAAGCCATACTATGCTTCTTTATTCTACGCCACTCAACTCTAATGAACACCTCTCTACTCTACTCTACAACTCTACTCTATGCCACTCCACTCTACTCTACGCCACTCTACTCCATTCCATTCTTGTTTTCCAGGCCAGTGTATATTTTGGCGCTGTGCTCATGTGGAAATGTTCCTTTCATGCTCTATCAGTCAGATTATGCTTGCTGACTTTCAGCATTTTGTGAATAAGGATGGTGTTGAGAGCAGCAAAGACTAGACATTTTATCTTTGTACATGGACTTGATTAGTCTCTTGCTGACAGAGCAACCACATTGCTCTGTTTTTTTACTGTACTGCCCTAGGGCTGTTCGGGGACTTTCTGGTTTCATCAAATGCAACGCACCATTAAATTGTTGCCTGCAAAGCTGTAAAGTTGTCTGGAAGAGAAGTTGGTTACAATGCCTCACAATTAATAGATGAAATGAAACAACATCTAGTGGGTCACATACAAAAGACCGGTGACCCCATAGAAACAATACCCCAACTTATTCAGGATGGCAAGGTATTTAATTCAAGATCACTTGGAAAATAAGACTCAGTCTGGAAGTTAAGACTATTAGGGCCCAACTGAATAAAGTGCGGTAGGTCTAAAATGGCGATTTTCACCTATTTTTCTCTATGGTCTTATGATGTTACAGTACAAGATGATAGGGACCTTTACTGCTGCCAAAGATATGAGCACCAGCAGTGTTATGCTGTATATTTACCCCTAGTGAAACTTACTTGCACTGGGTGGACACCCACAAGCCCTGGCAGTTTGCTTAATATATCACATGTACTGTTGATCCACAGTCGGGCCAGGAGCGCATTTTCTTTGACTATGGCAATGGTTGCCTAAAAATATTGATCTCCACTGGGGGTATTGTTTGAGCGAGGGAAAAATAATAGATGGCCGGATACGTTCCTTAATTTTGCGATTAGCAATTAGCTAATCGCAAATGAGATTGCAATTTCAAGGGTGCAGGGGTGTCCAAAGGACACCCTGTAACACGCCTGAAATGTCAAATTACACAGATGTTACACACACACATGTCCAAAGGACATGTGTGTGTGTAACATACAACTTAGAAAAATGCTTTTAAAAGCATTTTTCTAAGTTTTCGCTATTTACCACGAGGTTTGACCTCGCGGTAAATAGCGGCCCAAAATTGCGAATTCGCAATTTTTAAATGTTTCAAGAATAGCATTTAAGGAATCTCCAACAGAGATTCCTTAAATGCTATTCCTTGCAAATTTGCGAGTTCTGAAATAGCGAATTTTGCATTTGGGATGATTAATCCCAAATGCAAAAATTGTACTCGCAAAGGGCCAGATTCTCAGATTCTGGCCCTTTGCAAACGCAATTTCGCTTGATGAATCAGGCTGTAAGAATCTTCGCAGCAGTCACAAGAACTCTCCCTCCACCGTCAAAAGAGATGCTGCACGACCTCACTCTTCAATGTATGTCTTGAGGGCACATCTCTATGTTGATAATCTGTCAAACATACAGACAAAGCGATCAGGCTACCCCGTGTCACCCAATACTAATCTTTGCATTTTTGCTGTGGATTCAGCTGCCCAGCAAGCACACCTTAAAAATATGTTATATGTCCCCCAAAGGCACGAAAAAAGATCCCCATTCTTTGACCCAGACCCTCCGTCTTCTAAAAGGTTTTCATTCACTGAACTAAATAAAAGTGTACAGGGCTGACCCTCGGTGAGCCCTGGAAAGAAGATAGACTATCAGAGGCAGAACATGAAATGAAAATGGATTATCTCCCCTCTCTGTAGGTTGTGAAATACAGCAATAATTGTGGAGCAGAGATTCCTCAGTGACCCGTGACCCCGCTGCCACTGCACCTGCTGCACCTTTGATAGCTACGCCCCTGACTATCCTCTCAAAGCGGTGAAAGGAAACAAGCAGTATTAATAGAGGTCGTGTCATAGCAAAGTTATGTGGAAAACCCTGATAGCTGTTCACGGTGGATGTAGCAACATTACATCACCCAGTAAGAACAAGATTGTTGGAAAGGTGCCGAAGCCCAACTTTCTTCTCCCTCTGCCAACAACAAAATATTTGGCTTGGATTAGTGACTCTGCTGGAAGAAGACACTGTGCAAAACATAATAAAAACACAGAAAGTGCCTTGGATTCACTACTGCTAACATTGGAGGCATGAGGTGCGTCGGTAGGGGCCCTGGAGGGGCGTTGGAAACTTGAGTGATGTGAGTCAGGACTTTTATCGTCTAGCCCCAGACAAGAGCGGGGCTGGAGGCAGCCCTCTGGAAGATAAGCGGTGTTTAGACAATACTATCTAGGAGCAGAGGCGCTATCGACCACAGAGGTCCATTCAGGCTCAGCCTGGAACAACACAAGATCTGTTTACATGCATTTGCAGCCAAACGTCTTCTAAATTACAACTCTGTGACAATAACATTCTTTACAACTTTCCAGCTTTTCAATGTGTTATTAATACTTGAAGAAAAACAATGTGCTTGTAAGGCACAATGCTTTCTTGTTACATTAAACACAAATAAATGCACCCATATAACTGAAACATCCCTGCACATACGAACTGCAGATATGATGGGTTTGCTGAACTGTGAAAGTTTATGGATTGCACCACTGTTCCAAATTATTCTCAGTCCTTAATAAGTATAAAGACATGGGGTATATATATATATTTTTTTTTTTTTTTTACACTGACGATACAAAGCCTTTTGCCACCTACTGACAGGTCTGAAATAATGATGATACAACTCGGGCACATGGAAACAGACGTTTTTTTAATGTTTTTTTTTGCTCTGTCCTGGTTTGACAAATTGGCTTCGTGGAGCTCGACTGAAAGGCATCTCTCTCTGTCTGTAGACTCCGCGTGACCTGCAAAGGCTTGCAGCTGGAACGTTGTCGACTCTTAGCGGAATGCACAGCTGCCTGACGCGGCGTGATCACTCGGGGGTCTCACAAACAGGCGCGCGACAGATATTAATGCGGAGTCGTGAGTCGTTCATTGCAAGCGCCTGCAGCACGTGTTACTACATGATAGGCAGGAAGCCTTTGTTCGGCGGACTGGACTCATTTACCAGGTGAGAAATACTTCTGACAGCAGCGGTGCCCTTTGGCCATGTGCCGAGCTCGGATACTATCCAGATGTGCAGCGGTGATGTTTCTTGGCAAACATGCCACAGTGTTTAGAGAAGGCTCTCTTGAGATGATATGTGAGAGGCCTGGTGGGAAACAGCAGGGGTGAAGTAGGCGTAAAAAATCAGCTGTGTAGTGCTATTTATTTGGCTGTGCTGGTAAGCTAGGCTGTGCTTTGAATGGTCTAGAAGCTCTATAATGCTCTTTTTCGCTGGAAATACGATACGAGTCATACACCCAAGCATCCGGTTCACAAGCAGGGCAGGTCAGGGGAAGTCTTCGCCTTCGCCCGTGTTTAAGATGCAAGAGATGAATGAAGAGAGTGGCGTAAGGTTCCTTCGCCCACTTTGAGCTATTTTGTCTTTTATATATTACTTAGTGGCAATCGCAAGTAGGCAGTTATAGTTAGGCTGTAGTTTCCATAGGAAGAGCGTTTTTTCATGTGCCAATAACTTTGGCGCAATTTGACAAATCCTCGCGAAATTTTAAAAACTAGTTAGACCCTCAACTCAGCTGTTGGGGGCCAAGAATAAGTGGGGTCCTAAAAAGCCCCATGTTAATTTCCGTAAGAACTTTAGAAATGGCTACTGACTGAACTATTGAAAGGAATTACACCTAATTTGGTAGAAAAGTAGCTGTTGGTCCAGAAAACATTCTTTTTTTAAATCGGTGTAAATCCGGTTAGTAGCTGTGGAGTTATTTAAAGGAACTTCCAGTTGTATATATTGGGACACGGAGGATCCCTGACCCCTCCCGATCTCATGCAGAGATCTGGTTGGCTGCCAACACTTCAAACCATGAAGGGTTGGCAGCCATCTTGTGACTCGGCTTCGACCAAATCACAGAAAAAACGTTTTAAAAAATGAAAAGGGGGCAGGGTAGAAATACCTGACCCCCTTGGCCTCTTGAGGAGGGACCTACAGGGACTCCGCAGGGCTAAAGAAAAAGCATTTGTAAAAAATATTTCATCTGGATCTATGGACCCACCGGAATTAAAAAGAGCAGGCACCCGCGCTTTGTTACTATTAGGCCCACGGGTAGGGTAGGCAAGGTCCCGGGGGCATTTTAATAAAGAAAGGGGGCATATGGGCCTCCCCTCCTAGGGCTTATTGATGCCCCAGGGACCCCTACCTCTCCAGGGTTTGTTTAATGAAAAATGTGGGGGAGGCCCATTTGGCCTCCCCCGTTGCCCCTGGGACAGCACCTCCCCAGGGCTTATGTATTTATTAGTGGGGAGCCTCTAACCCCGGGGACCACCACCTCCCTGGCGTTTTATGTTTAAAGAATGCAGGACCATGGTGACCTTCCACGCAGGCCAGGTGTTCACCACCTCCACAGGCCTTTATTTTTAATTAATGCAGGGGTGCCAAGTGGACTCGCCTCCACAGTCCCAGGGACCACTACCTCCACGAGGCAAATTCTAAGAAAGGAGGGGGACACGCGGCCCCCCTCCTGGAGCCATACATGGCCCTGGGGACCACCACCCCCGGGCCGGCTCCTGCTATGTCCCGGGGTGCCCACTCCTGGGACATAGCTGTCTGGCTTGGCAGGAGCTTTACCACTCTCGCCAAGTCATAGAAAACTGCGCTCCGCTTCTAGAAAGCGAGAGCATAAGAAAAGGCTCAGCTTGCTAGTCGCGGAGCACAATTGCTTTTACACAGAGGGAGCTGCATGTTTAGCAGCTCCCTCTGTGTTTAAGCAATGCTGGCTCCAGCAGGAGGCTGGTTGCCAGCACGGCCAGCAGGGCCTTCAGGACCCCCTGCAGTACGCAACAAAAGTAACTGGGTGCCCTGGGTAGGACAAGGGCACCCAGAAGAAAGGTTTGACACGGGGGATGTGCCCAAAAATCAGCCCAGGGAGGTGGGCTGCATAGCCCCCCTTTCACAAAAGGCCTGGCCCTAAGGAATGTGATCCTCCCTTAATTAATAAAAGAAATAAAAATAAAGCTAGACCGGCAAGTCGCCGAAGGCCCCACCACCTTTCAACGCCACTCTGCAAATGCACTTCCTGGCACACTACTGGTTGGGGGAAGAATCCCTCTAACCCCTAGGATGCTGAAGGTCCTTGGGGGCCAGCAAGCCCTCCTGTTATCTCTTGTAAGTCCCACTGAGCACGATTGCTGAGAAGACATCAGAGGCCTTGCGCCTTTTCTCCACCACTCTACAAATTCACCTCCTGGTCCACTGCTGGTTGAGGGTGGAGTCCCCTTGCCTCCAGAGGTCCTTGAGGGCCAACAAGCCATTCTGTTAACTCCAATAAGACCCACACAGTGGGATTGCTGCAAGGTCTGCTGAGGCCACGCCCCCTGTCTCCACAACTCTGCAAAAGTGTCTCCTGGTGCACTGCTGGTTGGGGGATGAAGTCCACTTGGATGCTGAGGGTCCGTGGGGGCCAACAAGCCTTCCTGTTATCTCAAGTACGTCCCACAGGGCGTGACTGCTGAAAGGACTTCAGAGGCTATGCCCCCTTTCTCCATCACTCTGCAAACGAGCTTCCTGGCACACTGCTGGTTGGAGGATGAAGTCCCCTTTGCTCTACCATGTCCTTGGGGGCCAAAAAGCCCTCCTGTTACCTCCAGTAAGTCCCACACCGCAGAATTGCTAAGAGGTCTTCGGAGACCGTGCCCCTTTTCTCCACCACTCTGCAAACGCCTCCCTGATGCACGGCTGGTTAGGGGATGAAGTCCTCTTGGATGCTGAGAGTTCTTGGGGGCCCAGAATGACATCACTGAATGACATCACTGATGAAATCACAAATGACATCATCCACAGAACCACTCACACCCTATACAACCTCTCATATGCCCACTCATATACCCACACAACCACTGACATACCCATTCACAAACCCATACCAGTACTCATACATCCTCTCACTTCTCCATAGAGTCACTCACACACCCACTCACTGACTCATACAGCCACTCATTCCACCATTCACTCACCCATACAGATACTCATACCACCAGTCACTCACCCATACAACCACTCACACAGCCACATACTCAGCCACATACTCAGCCATACAGCTAATCACACACCCACGAATGTATCTGCAAAGTCACTCACATACCCACTCACTCACCCATATAGCCTTTCAACACAACCACTTACTCACCCATATACGCACTCGCACACCCACACAATGACTTACATACTCATTCACACATGCACACAAGCACTCACACATCCACTCAGTCATCCATATAGCAATTCACACTGACACTCACTTTCCAATACAACCACGCACATAACCAAACACACACTCAAATAGCCACTCACTCACCCATACAGCCACTTACACACCCAGTCACTCACTCATACAGCTATTCAGACACACACTCAGCCACCAATACACAACCATACACCCTGTTATCTACCCATAGAGCCACGCACACTGCCACTCACTCACCCATACAGCCACTGACACACCCACTCACTCACGAATACAGCCACTCACACAGCATCTCACTCACACAGCTATTCACACACTCACTTATATACTCATACGGCCACTCACACACCCATACACACAAGGATAAATACAGTCACACAACCATACACATAGTATATGTTAAAAGTAGTATCACTCAGTAGTAGTGCACCTAGTATACTAATTTAACTTTTGTAGTAGGTTGGTATATATGTTTAACACCCATAAATTCTTAAAAACACTTACACTCATTTGATGATGTCAACAGTTATGTCAGGTGTGATGTCATTTGAGATGCCATCAGTGATGTCATTGACCATATCATGAGTGATGTTTTATGTGAGGTTATAAGCAGTGCATTGTGGACGCAGAAGTTATAGTTATCTCAGGTAAATATAACTGCTGAATTTCACTGGTTTGGTATGAGTAAAATCTGAGCCTAACTATAACGTCCATGTAACCTTTGCTTTTTCAGTGAATTTAAGTATTGGCATTTATATATATTGCAAACTTAGCTGGAAAGCAACAGGTAGTTGTATGTACTTGGGGTATGGGAGACCATCTCGTGGATATTACACAAATACATTGCACACATTACATTAAGAAAATTTTGACTGTAGGAAATTGGGTTATTCGTTGAGCTGGATGTGAGGCCTGCACAAGTAATAGATCCACAATTTCACCTTCCTGGTAACCAAGCACTCCATTGTAGCGCGTAACTCCCAGGAAAGCAAAGCAGAGCAGTCCAAGGCCTACTCTGGGGAGTAGGGCGTGGGCTAGTAATCTCCATTCGCTGACAGGCAAAAATAACACTCAGTAAATGATTGTCCACTAAGTACATTTTCTTTAGAAAAAGGCAAAGCACATTTATTACATACACACCCAGATCTTTAAGTGGGCTATGTCCTGCCGATGCCAGCAGTTCTATAAAGGGGGCACAGAGACTGGTCCCTATCTGGCTCTCTATTTCTTCCCTCACCCTCAGGGTGGAAAAAAATCTTAACTCTGTAGCAGTACCACACTTCCCTACCTTTGAGGTAACTTCAAAGAGACTCATTATAGTTCTTTCAGTCTCACCATTTCAAAACTGAAACATTTTCACTGTTCTATACAATGAAGCCACAGTTGTTGCTTATTAATCTTAGGCAACTAACAACCATTGACAAGGAATGATATTGCTTGTGATTCACGAACCAGGATGTTGATGAAGCATATTACCAAGGGGGTTCTTTTGAGTCTGTATTTTGACACTTCCACTTGGCTGCATATCTTCTGTGATTACATTTTGCCCTGCAGAAGTCCATTGTTATGGATGAAACACGTTGGCTGTCTTCACTCCACATATGTGATGCTTTTTAAAGAAAAGAAAATAAAGTCAAGCATTACATCCTTGTTTTGGGTTATTGTTGTGGTGCATCTCCATGCTCTACATTTCCATTTTTGTTGGCCATAGGACTTTGCGTACTTTATCACTGCTAACCAGTGCTAAAGTGTTGTGCTCTTTCCCTAAAACATTGTAACATTGGCTTCTACCCAATTGACATATTTCATTTGCTTAGATGTCCCTAGTAATATGCACTACTTGTGCCCAGGGCCTGAAAGTGAAATGTTACTAGTGGGCCTGCAGCACTAATTGTGCTACTTACTTGAATAGCCCTTTAAGAATGTGCAGATTTAACTTGCCATATAACCTTCCTTTTTAATATATACTTCACCCCCTAAGGTAGACCCTAGACAGCCCCAAGGGCAGCATGCAGTGTGGTGTATCCTGCTCTTACTGATCGTATTGCTATGTATTTCTTCTTTTATATTCTTTGCCCTACTGCTCAGCCAGTGTGTGTGTGATGTCTTAGAATGTTTATGTGTGCCTGGTTGTGTGAATGTCAGTTGGAGTGTGTGGGTTGAGCAGCTGGGATGCTGCTCTTAATGGGGCTGCACCTACAACTTGCAATTCCTGTAACCTATGACTTCTACTTGAAACTGAAGGATAAACTTCCATCTTGTTTCATCATCTTTGAGGGGACAATAACAAACAACACTTCAAATAAGAAATAAACACTCATCATAAAAACGGTCAAATAAAGAAAGAAGAAATATAGTGAGAAATCATACACACACACACTCTCCCCTTCAGGATGTGGGCAAAATACATGTGCCCCAACGGGTGCAACACATATGCCCTGGGATTGGATGGTGCAAAGTAAATGCCCCATCAACAGAAATCATATGGGGAGAACAACGGTGCAAGAAATGCACTCCGTAAAATGTCGCAAAAGCCCAAGACTAGAAAACGTAAGTAGTATTTGAGGTTATATCCAATATACCCCATCACATGTAACACAGAAGTAAAATGTAAATGCTAGAAAGGTTTGAGCCTAAAGCAAATGCCCACCACCTGTAAAAAGTAAGCACTGTGTGGAGTCACAACTAATATGCCCCATCACATGTAATGTAAAAGTAAAATGTAAATGCAAGAGAGATTTGGGCAAACTGCAAGTGCCCATCACCAGTAAAACGTCACAACTACTATACACCCTCAGATGTAATGTAAATGTAAAATGGTTTGAGTGAAACAACATGCCCATCACCAGAAAAAGGAAGGAAAGTATGGGGTTCCAATACGCCCCCTCAAAATGGTTTGAGCACAACAACATGTCACAATTTTAAGGAACATCAGTCCCTTCAGAGAGAGTACAAGAACAATGGCACACAGAACCCCAATAAGGACTGTGGTGGTATTCTCCTCAGTGGAAATCATTCATTTATTTTAGATATTAAGCAATTGAGTGAACAAACACAAAATATATACAAAGATAAGTGGGTAAAGGTTGGAAGTCATATGGTTTCCACACCTCAGGCATTTAAAGTATAAGGTGACTTTGTGAGGAAATATACATTGAAACAATCACGAATAAAACAAACATCATATGCTCCATCAGAAAATCAAAATGAAACAATTTTAGAGTCAAGATGTAAAGGTCAAAGACGTTTTGATCCCCACTAGAGTAGGGGGATCATCATCAGGACACAATGTATTTTGCGTATGAGGAAAAAGAGGAAGAAGGAGAAAGAGGGAAAGAGAGATAAAAGGAAAAGGAAAAAGTTAATGAGAATAGAGTGGTACTGAATACGTCCGATTAGACAAAACACCAGTGTGGCTGCCTGAGGTCTGGAAATGAGCTGACTTCCAAACTTTACCCACTTAACTTTCTATATGTTTTCAGTTTGTTCACTCAATAATTTTGTATCTAAAATAAATGTATTGATCTCCACTGAGGCGAACACCACCACAGGGCTTATTCGGGCTCTGTGTGCCATTGTTCTTGTACCCTCTCTGAAGGAACCGATGTTCCTTAAAATTGCTATGCATACCCTAGGTCCTTTTTCGAAATACAGGGTTCCCTTGTTTCTTTACAAATATTACGTTACAATACCAGAAAATGCAAGTAAAGTATGCGGTCACAATCTGCCCCCTCAAAATGGTTTAAGAACAACAACATATCCCAACACCATACATACACATAGTAAGTAAGGTTTGGGTTACAGAGTACCAGTCCCATCACCAGTAAAATTAAAGATTTTTTTGGGATGCAAAGAAACAGACATATCCCAGCACAAGTAAAAGTATGGGTGAAAACATAACACTCTCCAACAGTATCTTTAGGTAAAGATTGTACAGGGTACAAAACACACACTTTAGGCCAAAACACATGCAGCACCTAGTGATGCACTAAGGCTAAAACTAATAGGACAACATAATTAGCAGTAAAAAAAAATGCCATAAATAAGTGGAATCCATTAATATAATAAAATACATGACTGACAGGTAATGCAAAAGAATGCACAGCCAAGTCAATTTGTGCAGCATGTCAACATGTCAGAAATTAAAAGGATAGCAAAATTAAGAAAGACATTCACACACATGCAATAATAAATTCAGCATGGCATAAATACCGAAATGCAGGCAAACAAAACTAGCATAGAACGTACTTAATTGCAGGTTTACGGCAGCATTAACAAAACCCTCAAGCAACAAAACCACAGTGGTATTGAGTAAAAATGCACATGAGAGTATCTCAAAATATAAAAGCATCATTAGGCTGCAGGTAAATCAAGTCAACTCACAGGGGAGCAAGTTCTCACTGAAGCTCCTCTAAATGCCATATACCTGGAGACACTACACAGTATTACCAAGAGAAAAGTGGGTTATCCAGTCCATGGGTTGAAATCCAGCTAAAACTAGTCTTGACTGTAAAGACTTCTTTAAAGCATAGCCCCATCACCTGACCTTATAGCGATGATGGGTTGTAGTCTTGCAGCCCTCTGTATAACATCCACTGTATACCAAAGCTGCCAGAAAGACTTCCTGTGTTGTAGAATGCTGCCTCCTGTTCTCTAAAAGCGACAGCAGTGAGTGTTGCAGCTTCAATGCTGTTACATGAGCAAGCTGCCTTAAGCGCGTGGATATGACGTCATTGGTCCTCCATGCATCGGGGTGCATGGTTGTCAGCATTCCAGAGGACATACAGTAGTCCGCTGTGCTCTCTACCATTCCTATGTGACTCTTAGAGCATATCCAGTCATATCCCTTCCCTATGTATATAGAGATAACTCTAATCACTAGTATATGCAGTAGTCCGCTGTGCTCTCTACCATTCCTATGTGACTCTTAGAGTATATCCATGTGTTTCCCTTCCCTATGTATATAGAGATAACTCGAATCACTAGAATATGCAGTAGACCATTGTGCTCTCTACCATTCCTATGTGACTCTTAGAGTATATCCATGTGTATCCCTTCCCTATGTATATAGAGATAACTCTAATCACTAGTATATGCAGTAGACCATTGTGCTCTCTACCATTCCTATGTGACTCTTAGAGTATATCCAGTCATATCCCTTCCCTATGTATATAGAGATAACTCTAATCACTAGTATATGCAGTAGACCTTTGTACTATCTACTATGCCTATGTGACTCTTAGAGTATATCCATTTGTATCTCCTCCTTGTGTGACTTTACATCTTGTACATTTGCAATTTTTTCTGTTTGTATCCTTTATGTAACGCATGTAATCCTAAATCCTTATGTTTTTCAACTGGTTCTTATGTAAAGCGCTCTGACACCTTCGGGTAAAGTTCGCGCTATATAAAATCACATAAATAAACAACAGCCTGGCTCACTCCTCCACACAGACGTCAGGCCCTACCGCACAGGCAGGTGCATTGCTGCTAACGCATGGCAGCCTCCTTGAAAATTGAAAAGTCACATAGCATGGCAGTACTTCAACAGTAAGGGGCACGCGCTCCATAAAGTAACATTTGTGACAGGATATTGCCCGAAAATCAGATAATGCTGTGGCTCACCAGTATAGTGTTGCAACGCCACTCACATCAATTTTGGCACAATAACTGTCCTTGCAAGAATAAACTCGATTTCTCCAGAGTCACTTTTCAGACTGCCAATTAATGTCAAATAAACGCCACTAGCACCTTTAAAATAAACGCTGCCGGTAGCTTTCAACTTAACGCTGCTACCGAAAATAATGTGTAATGGAGAAACCTATCAGACTGTTTGCACAATCAGCCCTGTAAGAGTTAGTCACTGCGGTCTGTTTTTACAATGCCACTCTCGCAGTTCTCGACGAGGCTCAATAATGTTTGTGGGCAGCGAATTCACAGAGCTCTCATATGGTTACAATTTACGCGGGTCCATAACGCAGGTACAAAACACCCTTCTTTCTTACTTGACTTGACTGCAAGCTTGAAGTAAACAGGAAGCAGTGTATTTTGATGTAAATAATGTTAAACACCCCAAACTGCTGTCTGACAGCTGTTAAAAACACCGGTGGAGCTTTTAGGGCGTTTTCTTCCTTCAGGCCGCAATTTCTAAAAGTATTAGGTTGACTTTGTCTCTTGCATAAGTTCAGTTACACACCAGTTTCAATTGTGTCTCCTCCCCTGTTCCAGCAGTGGCCTTTTCTTTACAATAGGTCAGTTTTCCGGTTGTCGCTAGTGTAGAATTGTAAGAATGAGGATAGTCAACATAGATAATGAAATAACATTTATTCTTCAACTTCAAGTAGGAGTCTTTGCTTACAGGTATTGCAAGTTGTAAGATAGCAGCCCCACTGGGAGCAGCACCCTAACTGCATGGTCTGGGACTACCGACCATCCCGCCCCCATCATGCAAACAACATTTACAATCCACGTAGTAATTAGCCAGGTGAGAGAATTCTTTTGAAGACCCCCCGCCTGTATTTATTAAAAATCTGAAAACAAATAAAAATGAGTAAAATAAACATTATTTACATATTTGTTAAATGCAAACTTCAGACATTAGATTTACAGCAAAGTAGATAGGTATGAAGGGCTAACCTTAACAAATGTCTAATACAGCGTGTTCCTAACCGAATCTAACATCCTACATATCAATTTTGCATTCTAATAATTTCTGGGCCTACGGCAAGGTCGTTAACCGGTGTCAGATCCTTTCCCCAGCTACGCCCTCACGCCTGAATGCGCATGCGCAACAAGAGCCCGATTACCGGGAGAGTTCGTCCCTCTCCTGGTTACCCTTGTACGCTCCGTGAACTCCATTTAACCAAAAAGAAGGGCCTTTACACTCGCGCCATTTGCTGACGTCATAGTGTATGTGCGGGGTGGCTACCAGCCCGAGGAAAGCGTGACTCCCTCCCCTGCACCCTTCCAAGCAAGCGGATATCCTGCCCCTGAAGTTCTAGGAGAGACCAGTGGCCCTTCCCCCTGGGCAACCCCATTCGATAATGGTGCCGCCCCCTAAGGACCTTAAATTGCTGCTCACCGATTATGACCTTATCGCCACAGGCCAGCATAATTGACCGACTATCTGGCCCCCCCCAAAATGCCTACAATGAAAGGTCATACCTACCTCGCAAACCATTCTAACCATGCCAGTATGTTCCTTACTAATAAGTCATTACCTGCTTCTGTCAAGTGGACCCCATCCTGTAAGTAGAACTGATCCCCCCAAATGCATCCATGTGGGATACTCTTCAGGTGAGGTGTTCGAAACAGCTTCTCGATCTTATTGTTGACCCTCTTTACTGAGTGATTCAACGCCCTAACTGATTCCCCTCCCCTCCACTGCAGTCTAGGTATCAAATGTGACCACACTGTGGTGCAACCTGGTACCAACTTCGCCAGCCAACCTGCAGCTGAGATAATCTCCTCCAACAAGACCCTTCTGCCCAGCATCACCAAATCGTTCCCCCCCAGGTGCAGGATAACCACTGAGGGCAGTAGGGTGTGTCTTTCAAGTAAGTCAGGGATATATAGCCCCTAAGCTGGCTAAGGCGGAGCCCCCCTCTGCCATGAAAGGAAACATTGAAACCCCCACACTCCGCCCTCCGTCTACCCCCTCCTGAAAGGAAAAATGGTTTAGCACGCTTCACATAAGTATGACCAACAACCCATACTACATGCGTCCTCCTCTTGTCTTCCTGCCGTTGCCGAGTTGTTGATGGTTGCATTTGATGACCCTGTAGTAGTTTCTGTCCTGCGTCACAGGCCCAAGAAACTGAAAAATAAACATAAACAAGGCAGGTGTCAGGGGGGGTGAACTTACCCTCACAACATGTGCAGCCGCACATAACGCTTATAGGCATTGGAAGACCATCTCCCAATCCTTTTCACTCTGTTGGCATGCAATCCTCTCGCAGTGGCCTCGGTGGCCGCCCCTATCCGGAAAGAATGTGTTCCAAATTCCTTGGGGTTCAAACCCGCTTTGGCGATAGCCATTGCTAAAACTCTTTGGAACTGAAACCTGGTCAACGGGGTACCATCTGCATGTATTAACAATGCTCCCATTGCCACACCCGCCCGTTGTCTGATGAACGCCTACACATGCGACACTGGGCAGCACGGGTTGTTCAGCGCCCGGTGTAGCACCAAACTATCCCCCCAGGCCTCCTGATCAGTTTTGGATTTCCGAATGGTAACCTACATTGAGTCGCCCCGTATAGTAATATCTAACAACTGTAGGCCACCTAACCTGTCGAGTTTGTTGCTAGCCAGTAGTTCACTTACCCGCAATGCCCCGTAAAATGCCAGTGAAAAGGCGGCTTGAAATAGGAGTACCTCTCCCAAGGAGCTGCATGTGTCAGGCAGGGCGACCAATACCACTGCCAACCATTCTAGACCTATTGGCCTTCTGCCATCGGCGGTGTTTGCCTGTAGGCGCCGCCACCCCTTCATCGCCTTTCGTACTAAGAAGCTATTCGTAGGATCCCTGCCCCCTTTGTCTGTGCAAAGAAAGAAACAGCTGCCTTGTGTCTGCTAGCTGTCGCAGCTGAGCGCCCCTCCTTGTGCAATGTGTCCATGTACCCAGTAAAGTTTGACTCCTGATCCCATTTGGCCTCCCAATCCTGTCCCAGAAAATTACAGTAAGACCTGAACGCCCCTTCGTAAGCTGTCTTGGTCCTGGGAGCTAGGCTGGCTACCACGAGGTCCTGTAGTTGGGGGCACCAATCTGCCAAAGTGTTGTTGGGAAGTGTGCTGGTGAAGCCTCTGCAGCTGGTAGGTGTTCCCTGAATACCCGCATCTTAAAGCGAGAAAGGGCATCAGCTGCGTTATTTAAGACCCCTGGAACATGTTTGGCCCTGAATTGCACGTTCAATTTCATGCATCTTAGCACAATCTCCTTCATGAGGCGGAGTATCAACTTACACCGTGCTGCCTGTTGGTTGATGCATTCCACTACAGTCATGTTATCCGACCAGAAAATGACGGATTGCTTAGACAATTGATCAGGCCAGACCCTTAAAGCAACCCATATTGGGAAAAGTTCCAGAAACCCAATGTTTGCTGTAAAACCGCTTTCTTCCCACCAATCGGGCCACCTTTGTGCCACCCACTTGTTGCCAAGTATGGCGCCAAACCCTACACTGCCCACAGCGTCGGTCCATAGTCCTAACTCTGTCGAGGTCATGGGGGGGCACCCCACACTACTCTGCCATTAAAATCCTCCAGGAATGCAATCCATATCCGCATGTCCTGGCGAACCTCAACTGACAGCCTCGTGCGATGATGCTTGTCTCGCAGGCCCTTCATGGCCTGCACAATTGAGCAGGAAAATGGGTGCGCCATAGGGATGACCCTTAATGCAAAATTCAGCTGGCCCACAGTCTGCGGCAGCTGCTGTAATGTGACTTTCTCCTTAACCAAACATTGTTGTAGGGCTGCCCTGAACTTCGCAATTTTTTCCTTGGGTAACCCGAAACAACCCTCAACGGAGTCCAGTTCGATGCCTAAGAATTCCAGGCATGTAGATGGGCCCACAGTATTTCCTGGTGCCAGCGGGACCCCAAAAGCACGCATGAGCATGCAAAACTCCTGCAATGCCCACGCACACTCCTGTGAGCCCGCCTCCCTCAGCAAAAGAAAATAGTCAAGGTAATGCATCACATGCTGGTGCCCCGTAGATTGTCTCAAAACCCATTCCAGGAAAGAACTGAATGCCTCAAAGTAAGCACATGATATGGAGCAACCCATGGGCATACCCATGTCCATATAATATTTGCCTTTAAAGGAAAAACCCAGCAGGTGTTGGTCAGATGGATGCACTGGCAGTAGTCTAAATGCGGACTCAATGTCTGATTTCGCCATCAATGCCCGTGGCCCAAAACCCTCAACATCTCTACTGCCTGATCAAAAGACGCATATTTTACGCTGCAAATGCCCTCGTCAATCGCATCATTCAATGACAAGCCCCTAGGTGCTGATAGATTGTGTATGAGTCTGAATTTGCCCTTTCCTTTCTTCGGGACCACCCCCAGGGGTGAGTAGACAAAATCCGGTGCTGGGATGTCAATGAAAGGACCCGCTACTCTACCTAAGCGCAGTTCTTTCCCAATTTTTGCCGCTACCACCCAAGGATTGTGTTTCACTGACAACTAGTTCCTACACTGCGGTGTCCCAGTATATCCCCCAGCTGGGATCCGAAAACCATGTGTGAAACCTTCTTGCAGCATCCTTGTGGAGTTATGGTCTGGGTATCTATTCAGCCAAGGAATCATAGCCAACACGTCAATGGGGGAGTGAGTGACCTGGGGGTGTGCCCACTATTCTGGTTTCTTTCTCCCCCCGTTACCTGAAGCACTACCCTTTGAACGGCATGCCGTTTCTGGGTGGGAAGTAACACGTGTGTCTGAATTTGCAGGTGCCCGGTGCCCTGGTGCATGTACGCCTGTTGAAATCCCAGCACACGCCCTTCCCGCCTGCATTACTTCTGGCCTTATTGGTCACATCCCCCCCTTGCGCTGACCTAAAGGGCTGCTGAGGGGGCTGTTGGGGCTTGGGCGAATATCCTTTGTTCCAGCTAGTGCTAGCGCCTTGACCCCCTGAAAACTGAGAATGCCAGGAAATTGAATCAACTTTGTCCCAGGCTAAAGATCTGTTAAATTCCCTAGCTTTCCTGAAAGCTATGTCATATTCTTTCCATGCATCCCCCCATGTTTGTCACTGAACATTGTAATCCTACTCTGGTAACATGCCATCTCTGCCTGCAAGGTGGGAGAACGTTGAGTGGTAACTGCCGTAAATACTGAAAAAACCTTAATCCAGTTAATCAGTGTCTCCTCCACCCTGAATTTATACAACTGAGACCGCCATTCGCTAGGCAATATCATATCTTTCTGTGACTTGGCGTACTCCCACTCCCTGTTGTCAATCAGTAATGAAAGTATATTCGGGAAACATCACTTACAACGCATTTATTACAACGCACTACCATTACAACGCAACCATTACAACGCAAACCATTACATCCATTGCGCTGGGGGGCGCTCTAGGATAGGGAATATATTTAATTTACTATCCAACACCTTCCCTACTATCCACGGGGACTGGAGTTGGAATAGTAAATTAAATAAATCACTATCCAGCGCTTAAAAGCACTATGCGTTGTAGTGGTATGCGATGTAAAAACCGCGTTGTAACAGCAGGCGTTGTAATAGCCTGCGTTGTAATGACACCAATCCGTATATTCACATATTTGTCTGCCCAAATCAGTTCTTTTACTCCTTGTGAGACATGTTGTGCCAGGTTCTTGAGTCTTCGCCTAATACCGGCAAATCAACCTCCTTACCACTTTCAGCGACTCACATCGGTTCTAAGGTCTTGACTTCCCCCGCAACGCTGGCTGAACCTGTTTGGGGAGAAATTGGTGCGCTAGGAATTCCGCCATTACCCCTAGCCTCCATGATTTTTGCCACCATTCTCTGTGCCTCCGCCTTGGGGTCAGCCGCGAAGGGTAACATTCCCCCAATCCCCAACCAGGGGAGTACTGCCGCTATTTGTGCTTCCAATTCTGGGGGAACCTGAACCACCAGGGGGCAGACTGACCGGGAGGGGTGCCGCCACAGACGGCACCATGTGCCCCCCTGGAATTACAGGTGGGACCACTGGCGGCACTAAATTTATGGGTGACATCGGCATGGCTGGAGCAGGTGCTACCGGTACACTTACTGGGATTGGCGGGGTTGATGTGGGCGACTCAGGTGATGCAGGCACCCCGCTCGGGGCCGACCCAGGGGACCCCCCTACTTCCCGTGACTTGGGCGGGCGACTATAACTCTTCTTAGCTCTGCCACGCTTAGCCTCTAACTCCCCCCTGGGTCTAGGTGGCACTATGACCCGTTTGGGCCTCCCTGATGGCCCTGCTTGTGCCCCAACCCTCTGCCCCAATTCCGCCACGGTCTTTCCCAACCTATCAACTTTCCCCAATCTCTTGACCATCGCTGCCATTCTGCGCATCATGGTCTGAAACATGAGTTCCATGCAGGAACTTCTTGCACCCCGCTTACTAGACATTTCTTAACAGTTATACACCCCTACACTGCAAAACCTTACGTATTGGGCACAATGTGCCTTGTACCTGCACCAAAGTTGGAGGCCCACAGGCTGGCCGTAAGCACCACGCAACTGTGACCGCAACAGACCAGTTAGCCTGGGTGCTTGAGCGAGTGAACTCTAGCCCCACGGCCCTCCAGAAGCAGTGAAATGCAGGCCTGCCTGTGTCCTCGGCACTCAGCATCTACCGTGCGTTGCCCCGGCAGTCCGTTCCGCTTTGGCCTTTAATGCGGACCTACGATGAGAGGAGAGTTAACAAGCAAATCCTGGCTGAAAAAACCATTACCCCCTACATGTAGTTTGCAATGCAGAAGCACCGGTGGCGGCCTTAACTACCCAGAATAAGTCCTAAACACAATCAGTGTCTAAAATGCTTTAAATTACAACAGACCCCTTGACCCTGGTGAAAGAAAGGCTCAAAAATCACCCCCAAAGTGGCATAGAATAAAAATGTGAAATGCACTATTTGTCACTATTCCAGGTCTCCCATCCAATTACAAAAACGAAGCCAACCCTGCTTCGCCTGTGTAGTTCTTACCAGTGCAACCCAGCTACCACGAATGAGTGTGCACGCTTCTTTCGCCGGGCTGCTGCCAGCGCTGGCTACCTCTTTTCGAAGGAACGTGTGTCTCGTGTTCCTGCCCCTTTGGTTGCAACCGCTTACACCGCTGTTGTCCCCCACACTGCAGCTGCTTAATAATAGAACTGACAAATTGGGCTGAGGGAACACTCGCACCTGAGTGGGACTTCACGAGTAAAACACCAACGGAATCCTACAACAATCAGCACCGCTTGCCAAATGGGCTAAGGAGACACCCCGAATTCGCCCCGGATTTCAGTCGGACTTATGCAATGGGTATAGCTGGCTTTACTCATGGGATCCAACACCTGACTGCTCGCCCGCCCCGGCGCACCACCTTACTTGGATTAAAATGAGCGCCGTATCCGTCTCAGATCACGAGGCCCGATCCGAGTTTCAGCGGTGCCAATCCTCCCGGTGTCGGCTGAATCGCGCAGTCCGATCACAAAACGACGCAGCGAAAACGGATCCCCCGCTCGGTGTCCCGACGGTGATTCCTTCCGCTACTACACCTGGAAAATAAACAAAAGAAAAATTATCAGCCCCACAGCGGGGCGAGGAGCGAGCCTGGGAAGTGCGGGTACAAAGAGGGTGCTTCCCACACATCCCAGGCCTCTTGAACCCCCCTTGGTCCCGCCCCTTGACCCGGAAGCACTCACACCGCTTCCGGGTCAATGGTGGGACCCACCAATACGGAGGGGTGGTTAGGGGGGCCGGGCCCAGCCATGCGTGCGTGGGGACCAAGTGGCCCCCCCTTTCCTTTCAGCCAACACACTCCAACTGACATTCACTCAACCAGGCACACACAAACATTCTATAACATCATACACACTCTGGCTGAGCAGCAGGGCAAAGAATACAAAGGAAGAAATACACAGCAAGAAGTACAGGATACCACACTGTATATTTGAAAAGATGGACATGTACTTTTAAGTTTTACATGTCCTGGTAGTGAAAAACTGTTAAATTCTTTTTCCACTACCGCAAGGCCTATCTCTCCCTTAGAATAACATTGGAGTTGCCTTATTTAAATTTATAACTGTCATTTCCATATGAGAAGAGATAGCTGGTTCATGTTTGGTGTCAGTGGTATCCTAATTTCAAATCCTAAATTATGCTAAAGTTGAATTATAAATTATAATTCTGAAAATGTCACTGTTAGAAAGTTGCAAAAGAAACCATTGATGGACGGAATGCTGGACAATGCAAACATTCCCCCCCAGTCACAAGAATCCATCACTCTTTTGCTCACCACACCAACCCAGTTTGGAGCCAGCCATATGCAAATCAGTCTTGATCCTGCTCCTTGTGGGAACAGTCCAACCCGAACTGCCAAGCCAGGTCCTCCCTGGACCAGAAACAAGCATCCTGGGACCGGTTTCAGGGCATCACCCTTCATCAGCCAGGCTACCTTGAATCCAGTGGGGTAGTGAGCACGGGTCTACGTCTGGGCATACCCTTCACAGTTAGGGCGATATATACAAAAGAAACCATTGATGGACGGAATGGTGGACAATGCAAACATTCACCCCCAGTCACAAGGATCTGGGTTAAATCCATCATTCTTTTGGTCACCATACCACCCCAGTTTGGACCCAGCAATTTGCAAATCAGCCTTGTCCCGGTTCCTTGTGGAAATAGTTCAGCCCGGACTGTCAAGCCAGGTCCTCCCCAGACCGGAAACAAGCATCCTGGGACCGGTTTCAGGGCATCACCCTTCATCAGCCAGGCTATCTTGAATCCAGTGGTGTAGTGATCACGGTACCCACGTCTGGGCATACCCTTCCCACTTAGGGAGACATATGTAAAATAAACAATTGAGGGACGAAATGCTGGACAATGCAAACACTAACCCCCAGTCACAAGGATCTGGGTTAAATTCATCATTCTTATGCTCACCACACCACCCCAGTTTGGACCCAGCCATATGCAAATCAGTCTTGACCCTGCTCCTTGTGGGAACAGTCCAGCCTGACCTGCTAAGCCAGGTCTTCTCTGGACCGCAAACAAGCATCTTGGGAACGGTTTCAGGGCATCACCTGTCATCAGCCAGGCGAGCTTGAATCCAGTGGTGTAGTGAGCACAGGACCCACGTCTGGGCATACCCTTCCCATTTAGGGCGATGTATGCAAAAGAAACATTTGATGGAGGGAATGCTGGACAATGCCAACATTCACCCCCAGTCACAAGGATCTGGGTTAAATACATCATTCTTTTGCTCTCCTCACCACCCCAGTTTAACCTGCCATATGCAAATTAGTCTTGACCCTGCTCCTTGTGGAAACAGTCCAGCCTGAACTGCTAAGCCAGGTCCTCTCTGGACCGGAAACAAGCATCCTGAGACCGGTTTCAGGGCATCACCCTTCATCAGCCAGGATGTTAATGTTAATGTTAATGTTATTGGGATTTATATAGCGCTCGGCTGCCCCAGCCAAGGGGCGTCCCGGCGCTGCGAGTGAGGCTGAAGGCAGAAAAAGAAGAAAGCATCAGAGGGGAGAAGGGGAGATTACTGAAAGAGGTTGGTTTTGATGGCTTTCCTGAATGCCAGAAGGTCCTGTATGCCACGGATTGTTTCCGGTAGGCTGTTCCAAAGCTTGGCAGCGAGCAGGCTGAAGGATCGGCCGCCCATTCTGGCCAGTTTGGTACGGGGAATGACCACAAGATGTTGTCCTTCTGAACGAAGTGACCTACTAGGAATATACTCCGCCAGGAGGGGGCGCAACATCGGGGGGGAGGCGGTTTTAAGGATTTTGAAGGCTAAGCAGAGTGCCTTAAACTGAATCCTTTTTCCCACCGGGAGCCAGTGCAGTTTTTTCAGGACTCCAGCCACCGAGGAGTGGCGGGGGAGACCTACCAGAGCCCTGGCGGCAGCATTCTGGACTCTCTGAAGTCTGGTAGTTTCCGCTAGGTTAGCGCCCAGTAAAAGGGAGCTGGCTTAATCCAGCCTAGAAAGGATGGTAGCTTGGACAATTAACTGGCGGGTGTGACAGTCGAAGAACTTCAGGATGGGTCTTAGATTGCGCAGGATGCTGAAGCAGGTGGCTGCCACTTTTTTGGTGTGGTGGGTGAATTTCAATGCCGAGTCTACCCAGACTCCCAGATTTTTAACACATTCCTTGTGCGTAGGAGGTTGGCCCAAGGTGTCGGGCCACCAGCTTTCGCCCCAGGATGCTGTGTTTTTCCCCAGGAGCAGTATCTCTGTTTTCCCCGCATTGAGCTGGAGGAAATTCGCCATCATCCAGTTGGTGATGTCAGTAAGGGTCTGTTTGAAGTGATGGGCCTCCAAACCGTTGTTGTCATTGAGAGCTACCACCAACTGGGTGTCGTCTGCGTAAGACACTAACGCCAGTCCACTCTTTTTAACCACTTCTGCTAGCGGTCGGACATAAACATTGAACAGGGTGGGGCTCAGTGATGACCCCTGAGGCACCCCCTGTCCAGTGCTGTGCTCTTTAGAGAGGTAAGGGGGGGTGGAGACTTTAATGGATCTGTTGGAAAGAAAGTCTCTAAACCATCCCAGGACAGTCCCTGTGATTCCAATTTCCTCCAGTCTCATCACAAGGACCTCGTGTGACACCGTGTCGAAGGCAGCACTGAGATCCAACAGGATCAGTGCTGCCGTTCCGCCGGTGTCAAGAATGCACGGAGGTCCTCTGTAACACTGAGCAAGGCTGTCTCTGTGCTATGACCAGCTCTAAACCCGTGTTGAGAGTTATCCAGGATGTTATTGGTTAGGAGGAAATTGGTGAGGGTGGTGTTGACGTGTGTCTCTATAATTTTAGCTGGCCAGGGGAGAAGTGAGATAGGCCGAAAATTTTCAGGAAGAGTGGGATCTAGGGTGGGCTTTTTTAAGATGGGAGATACCCATGCCTGCTTCCATTTAGAGGGTATTTTGGCAGTGGAAAGAGACAGGTTAATGATATTCCGTATGGGTTCCGTGACAAGCTCATTGGCTTCACAAAAGGTCTCGTGTTTTAGGGGGTCAGCCGGGGAGCCAGATTTGATTTTTTTACAGATTTTTTGAAAGCTCTCACGCTCTAGTGTAGGGAGGGAAGAGAGATAGGGTCTGGTGGGGTCCAAAGTGACAGAGATCTGGGGGGAATTGGGGAAGGTATCGTAAATTTTCTTTATTTTGTCGGTAAAGAAATTGGCCATATTATTACATAGGTCCAGAGAGGTGGCGGCAGTGATGGCGTTTTTTTTATGCAGTAAGGTCTTTTAAAATTTTAAAGACAGTTTTCGAAGCGTTGGTGCTACTGTTGATTTCGGTGGCATAATACGCCGCCCTTGTTCTGCAGACATGACGATGATAGGTTTAGGTTGAATTCAGTGGTGTAGTGAGCACAGGACCCACGTCTGGGCATATCCTTCCCACTTAGGGCGACATATGCAAATTAAACAATTGATGGAGGGAATGCTGGACAATGACAACATTCACCCCCAGTCACAAGTATCTGGGCTAAATCCATCATTCTTTTGCTCACCACACCACCCCAGGTTGGGCCCAGCTATATGCAGATCAGTATTGACCCTGCTCCTTGTGGGAAAGTAGGCATTTTCCTGCCTTAGCCATTTGGTGCCTGCAGCCTGTCTCTGGTCACATGACTGGGTATAGTTGGCAGTTGGCCTTTGTGTATTCCTCCTAGACAGCCACACACAATGGGAGTGACTAGATTTTACATAACTATCAGGATGCGAGGGAGGAGCTAGGCTCAACTTCACTTACACCTGACTAGGCTGTGTCCTGTCGCCACACAAAGGGCTGCATACCCCCTGTAGTTAGTCTGGAGCCAGGGCAGGGAAGGCAGGGCATATGTGTACTTCAAAGGCATGCCTCTCGAAGCTTCTCCCCACTTCAAAGGTACAACTGTGTATAAAAGAAGGACCTCAGACACCACCACTTCAGTACACTTCTGGAACTATGGATGCTCTCCCAGGAAGATAGACTGCTGTGCTTCTAAAGGGACTGCCACACTGCTGGACTGCTGCCCTGAAGGAACTGTTGCCCTACTATGCTGACCTGCTGCTTTCTTGCCTGGGTGAGAAGGCCTGGACCTGCATCTCTTGCACCCAGAACTCAGAGTGACTCCAAGGGCTAGTCGGTTGGACTCCCTATCTGAAGACACAGGGACATAACAGGCTTCCAACAACCTTGCATCTGCACCTGAACTCTGCCATCTCTGAGTCTACCCTGCCAAGTGGGGCCACCCCAGTCCTGGCCCCTTGGAAGGGGGCTTAAGGTGCTCTGCCAGACTCTGTGAATTTAGCAAAATTGGTGCATTTCCTCTGCCGCTTGGCTCAATCACTAGCAGAACTGATGCATCTTTGCTGCTGAGTGGGAATTGAACCCTGGTCCCAGCCAGACTCCTGCATCAGGGTCTGCAGCTCTAACCATTGAGCCACATTTCTCTACAATTGCTGCCATAGCCTGCATCACCTTCAAAACCACCACTGCGCAATGCATCCTCAGTGCAGGCTCTTGCATCGCTTGTAGACAGTAGCCTCGGATGCAATGCCAGACTCCGCATCACAGTCTTGTAGCTCTTCAGAACCAACTCATCAAACCGACTGCGCCCCGCTTCCTCGATACCAAACAGCGCATTGCAAACCCTGTCAATGGGATCCTAGATGTTGATGCAACAAGACCTCACATCGCAGCCTTGACGTATTTCCAAACCGATGCATTGCCTCGAAAGCGTAAAGTATGGTTAGCAAGGATCCTCAAAACGCACAGCAAACTAGAACTGAAGGTACATTGTTCAGGGGGCCTAACTGGGTTCTTGTGGCCGGGCAATGCTTCATTACGGTCAGCCTGAACTTGTGACTTTGTCCTGGTCTGGTGCAGTCAGATATCCACAGTTGACGCTTTATGCCTTTTGGTGCTATTTGGATTGAAATCTTTCAAATGGAATATTTCCGGTTCTACTAATTAGGTTTTTGTCTTTTTGGTCTTGGGTTATTTATTAAATTAAGCACTAAGTGTCTAACCTGGTGTGGGATTCTTTATGTGTTGTATTTTAACAGTTTTACTGTTTGAAGAGTTGCAAAAATGCTTTACACATTACTTCTAAGTTAAGCCTGAGTGGGCTGTGCCAAGCTACCAAAGGGTTAAGGACAGGCTATTTTGGGGTTTGCTTGTGCCTCACCCTGACTAGGATTGTGGTTTCTGCTTGACCAAGGTTCACACCCCAAACATTGGCTAGAAAGGGTTTTACGAAAGGGGCGCACTGCTAAGAATTAGCACAAAACAATCAGTTTACTTGCTGTTAGATATGAGGTGCAGCACAAGGGGGCTAAGGGGAAGGCCCTAAACCCCTCCAAGTAGTGTCAACCTAGGTTGGCACCATGTACAAAGAAACTAGCATGCCCCCGCGCACCCTAAAAATTATACAGTCATATTAGTGCTGACTTTAGAACGCGTGAACAAAGCATGTTGATTGAACAGTAATAATTGAATGTCTTTTCAAGTTTCTCGTGGGTAGATGTTGTCTTTAAGGTTCATACATCGGAATTATCACCAACAGAGCGGTGAGCATAGCTAAGAATTATATTTATTTTTTCTTTTATCCACCACCTGTAACACACCTCTCCAGTGGGGGTGTTTCAATTGTGCCAAACCAGGCTATGCCCAGGTTGGTAATCGCTGGATGTGCACTCCTTTATTGTTTCTTTTAGATTTCCACTACGTGCCAACAGCGTCAACAGGTATGCTCAGGCCTAATAGTCCGTTCTTAGGATACTTACATGGTGACTCTTTCCAGACACTCCGGATGCGTGAGTGTACTGTACTCAAATTTCCACAGCCTTAGTCGTCTGTTCAACCCTCTCTACACATCTACCTTTGTACGTACCCATCACACCCATCACCACTCATTCCGTCAACTAGGGCCACTCAACGTCCTGTCACCTACCACTTACACCACACCACTCCCCTCTCAATACTCTGGACTATGCCGTTCACGTGGTTGTTTCACGAGTTTGAGCACGCGTGTTGTGGTTTCCCTTTAGCACAGTTTGGATACTACGTTATTACAGTTTTCTATTGTTAACAAGTGTACCACCCTATGTACCCCATCACTTGCATTTGTATCTTCCCCAGCCCTGAAGAGTCACAGGAAGATTGTCCCACATGTTTCAAGGCTCACACCCCAGTCAATCAGTGACCCAATTCCTAGCACTAATGATTGTTTTTTATTATCCTTTATTTTTTATCTCATTTTGCTTGTTTTGATTCTTGTGTTTGCTTTGTCACAATGGTGTGTCTTTTGCACTCCAACCGAATAGTCATTCAGTCCTCTTCGATCCTTTTGATGGCCCTTTCCAGAAGTCCTTTCAAGCACATAGAGATTATCCAAAATGATGGAAAATGCCAAGGCTGTCTCCTCTACACTTACATTCCTTCTATGATTACATATACCACAGAGTCTGGCTGCCATTTCAACGATCCTCAATTCATGGCCTTCATACAAGTTGAATCATTAAACACTAAGGGCCTTAACCACCCTGTGAAAAGATCCAAAATAGCCGATTACGTCATAGTCTAGTCGGAGACATAGTCTTCCTTCAAGAAACTAAGGCCCAGATGTAGGTAAATCTGATTTACCGACTCTAGAATACCGAATTTTACCGATTCGGTAAATCAGATGTAGGTAAAAATTTGGTAATTTTTACCGAATCTGTATGATTCGGTAATTACCGAATCGGTATTTACCGATTCGGTAATTGCCATTGATTCCTATGGGCCTTCAGGCCCATAGGAATCAATGTCAAATACCGAATCGGTAAATACCAATTCGGTAAAATTACCGATTTTGCAAGGGTGACAGGGTGTCACTTTGACACCCTGTTGCACCCCTGATTTTGCCTTGTGTGCCATGTGACACACATACATGCCCTTAGGGCATGTCTGTGTGCCACATGGCACAGGTGTACATGCACAGATGTGCATGTACACTGGAATTTGTTATTTACCATGTAATAGTATTACATGGTAAATAACGAGTCGGTAATGGCCTATGGCACTGTTTTCAGTGCCACCTACATCTGTATTTACCGAATCGGTAAATATACCGATTCTGTAAATTAAGCCTACCTACATGTCAGATCCCAAATACCGGTCGGTAACGGCCGAAATCGGCCATTACCGACCGGTAATTGGCAACCTACATCGGGCCCCTAAATTGGCTACAAACGGGCACTCTTGATGCAAGGTGACTGGGTCAAAGATTTGACCTGCTCTCAAAGAGGAATGGGGGCATTACTTGAATCTCTAAATCTTTGTGACTCTGAAATTTATACTATTAATTTTTATGATCCAAATGAGGATGCACCTCAGTTTCGGCTAACACTTACATCCAAACTGGTGTGCCTACTTCTTTCAGCTCATATTATTTGTGGTGGAGACTTTAACCTACCGATGGACCCAATTCTTGATAGAGACTCTCTATTTAAGTTCAGACCTACCAGATCTCATAAATCTATGCATAATCTCTGCTCTGCCTTACATCTTCAGGATGTGTTGAGATTACATAATTCACCTTCTTCATGCACCCACGTTAAAGCTTTTCTAGAATTAACTACTTATTGGTTGACCCGTTTCGTTTACAAGAATCATTCCTATCACTGTCTCTGATCATGCAGCCATTACAACCTGTATAACAATTGCCCTTTCCTGCCCTAAAGCTAGGTTATGGCGCATGAACAACAAGATTATCAATGACCTTACAGAACTGACAGCCTTAGCTCAGGCAATCATATTATTCTTACAGGAGAATGAAGGCTCTATATCCTCTCTGATTACTTTGTGGGATGCCCTAATGTGTTCAATAAAAGGACATATTATCAAATCAATGGCACAAGAAATTATGTCTTTAACCAATTTATTGACCTATTGAACTCCTCTTAAAAGAAATCAAATATCAAGAAATTAAATTTAAGAACACCTAAAATCTGCAAAATCTTGAGAAACTCAAGAAATCAAAATACGAATACAGCACTCTTCTAAGTAAAAGAGCACATCTAGGTGTTCATGCCCAGAAAGGAAAGCAACTCTTTTACCTCAACTGAACCAGGAAAACTCTAGCTGCGTACTTGAAATTAAAAAAGAAAACAACTCCATCATCCCTTGGAGTAAAGACTCTATGGCACTGTTAAAACCAAAACTAATGACATTCTGAAGGTCTTTATAGATTACATATCCTTTCTATTTCTACAGAGAAGTGCCTAGAATTCCTCAACTCTACCCAAATTACAGATTTTGTAGCTTGACAGAAGGCTGTTACTTAAGCCATTAGATAGAAGAGAAACCCTTGACAATAAAAAAATGAATCCCTTCCAGGGCAGATGGCTTTCCCAAATGTTTTTATAAAACCCTGACATTATTTCCACCCTTGATTTGGTACTGAACCCATTTGCGTTAAGTGGTAAAGTATTAGGCACTGCAGTGACCGCTAACATAGTAGTAATCCCAAAAGAAGGGAAAGACATATTAGAACCTAAAACTTTTCAACCAATATCCCTCATCATAATGGAAGTGAAAATATATACAAAAATCTTAGTCACACATCTAGAACACATCATCACACAAATTATATACAACACTCAAGCCAGCTTTGTTGAAGGTAGGCTAGCAAGTGATAACATATGCACCTTTTGCCAAGTTTTTGAGAGAGCCTCCTTGTCCAATTCTTCCTCAGCTGCTATTGTGCTTGACATGGAGAAAGCATTTAATAAAGTTACATGGCCATACCTGGAGGCACCCTTGATTTGGTGCAGACTTGGAGATATGTTAATTAAAATGGCTATGTCACTCTACGCTGGATCATCAGCAAATATCAAGGACTGCCTCTTAACCAGCTCTGTATCTCATCATCCTTTTTTGGAACAGGTCTGCACCGGCAACCTAAGTTCATCAAGAATTTAGGCTTCTGGTTTAATGGGAACCTATCTGACTCTATTGCTCACAATGAGCAACAAATCATCTCATGGTGATGAAGGTTAGAAACCACAAAGATGAATCACAAAGATGGTGGTCACTCTGTTAGCCAACTTCGTTTCTAGCATGCTCCCACTACACCTAAGCAATTTTTTCTATCTATCGATAAAATGAATCAAAAATTTCTGTGATCTCAGAAAAAAGCAAGAATCTCTCTAAGATAATGACGTCTGTACACGTGATGGAGACCTCAATTTTCCTAACTGGGTCCACTACCAGACAGCTTATCTTACGACACAGAGCAAAATGGATTTTAAACCATTCCCTTTCATACACTCCCTGGATTCTACATGAGCAAGGCCCTTACTCTGCCTTTCCAATACAAGCAGCATTATTCATGGATCATCTCCCAATCACAAATTCCAAACATATCATCTTATGACTATTAATGCTCTCAAGATAATAGACAAAAAGCTTCCTTGCCCCGTTTATAACTCCAATGTACTCTCCTTATGGTATTCAAAGAGAGAGAGAAAGTAACACATTTTCAACCGATTGGCCTTGAGTATCCAAAAGTGGCATTAACCATGTCAAGAATCTATTTCTAGTTGGTATACCCCTATCATTTACCTCTCTGCAACATAAATATGATTGTCCAAACCTTAACTTTTATGTCTTTCAAAAAAATTAAAAGCAAACTTACGATATTGGGTCCACTGGGCTCCCCATCTCTCCTGTCTCTACTTGCGTACTGGCAGACACTGGGTCACACAGCCTCTAAAATGTACACATTTTTACAAAAACATCCTACCAAAATCCATCCCCCATTGTGAGCTAAATGGACCAAATATTTGCACAATCAGGGAGGTATCCCAGCACCCGCTGCCTCAACGGAAAGGCAAATCGAGATTAGCTTGGCTGTAATCTTGGCTGGATTCCCGGTAACAGCTGCTTCTGCCTATGATGCTATTGATGCGGGTGAAGATTCCTGGCAGAGTCAGTGGAACTCTGACGGTCTTTCGTCTATGGACCCACCAACATCTAAATAAGGTGGGCAGACCACCAAGTAGGCGAACAGCGAATCCATCAAAAAAGTGACGGTGGTACCATTATAGCCAAGATCTAAATCAGGCCCTTAGTCTCTTTTCACACTTGGTGGGCATGAGTAACATACTGAGGTAGTACTCACACTTCACAATATAATCTATAGGTCACCCTACCATCCCTCAAAATATGTGGAACACTCTGGATTTATACATACCAGAATCACATTATACAGCAACTCTCCTGTGGCTATCTATAAATCAGACTCTCCCTTTCCATCTTCCCTATGACACACCACCTCTTTATTTCTTCCTGTTTGCCTCGCTTCCCTGATATTTCTTGCTATAATATTTACTTTTATTTTTCATTTTACCGTCTTTAAATTGATTTGGCATTTCATTTGCACTTAATGACACCTTAATTTAGTACACTGCTTCTTTAATTCACTTATGCCTCCTGTTAGTGTATAATCTGACTTTAATTCTAAATAGGTACATTTTATATGGGTGTATTAGGTCTATTACTGCATTATATCAAAGTTGTTTCATTTTTAACGCCTTATGTACAATGCCACTTAGATGTGCCTTTTAAGTATATATTCTGGGCATGGATTCTTTTTTTTGTTTGGCTTGCTTTTTCTCGGATTTGCCTCTAATTGCTTATTTTTTTCCCTGAAAAATGTAATGAAAATGTTCTGAGCTAAAAACAACTATGTACACAAGGCAGATTGAAAATACCTTCGATGGTATCACTTTAAAAAACATAAAAAAACTTTACATTTGACCCCTAAAGTGCAATGACCTCTAAAACCACAATACTCACTACATATACCAAACAACACATCACAATATATGATGGGCATCGCTTTAAATAAAACAAAGGTGCACCATGTTAAAAGGCAAACACACATCATCAACCATTCACTTTAGTTATTTATATGTCTAAATGCAATCCTTAATGTCAACAAAGCATTTTAACATTGATCAAAATCACTGTGAACATGAAGGGTTAATAAAGCATTGAAAATAAACACAACATGTATCTATGTCCTTTTTATAAACTTTCAGGTCACAAAAACTTCAACCCTAGAACCAGCCCTATGAGAACTCTGTACTCCTGGCTATAGAGTTAATTCTCCGCCCTGGGAGTGCTTAAGAAATCATGAAAATCCTAGAGGAGTCTAAATTTACTGGATCCCTTCTTGTTGGGGGGGAAGGGGGGTGGGGGGAGTAAGAAAACTCTATAGTTCCCCACCACATTTCTCAAACTCGTTGATGGAGCCCGTGCCCTCCTGGGGTCACCACGACAAGCAGCAAATATTTAAATTAGTCCCACGGGGAATTATGAAGCACTCCCTCCATGGAGAGCAGTGAATATAAATTAAGCATCTCCAGCCGCATTCCTTTACTGCCGAGCAGCCTAACACCACACTGCTTCCTTCTGCTTTCTACCTTTTTGGCTTGGGTTGGCCGGCCCCACCTGGGTACCCCGCTGCCCACCCCTGGCTGCCCCTGCTGTCTACTCGGCTGTCCAGCTCCTTCACTGCTGGTGCATGATCCAGCAGCCTGCTTTTTCCCTGCCCTCTCTGTGTGGACATGGTGTTCTTTATGTGGTGCCTGCCCACACTCAAACAGACATGGACATGGGGAGCATGTGGAAGGCAGCCACGATCAGGAGGAGCGCGATGTCAGTCCCTCTACTTCTGGCATTGCTGGGGGCCCAGAGATGCGGTCACAGGCCCTGTGCATTTTCAGAGAAGCATGACGATGCTCTCCCTTCTGCTTCTTCTGTGGGTCCTGGAGATGGGTTTCTGGGCCCCAATCTCATGCGTGCACCCAATATGTCTGGGTAGGGGTCCCCATGCATGCCCCCTCCATTGGTAAAGTAAGAGATTAAGACTCGCGCCAATCCCGGAAGGTAAATTAATGCAGATGTGGTAGAGCCCCACGGACTTCGATCCATGGAGGGGTGACAAAGGCCATGAACCTTCAAAATTGCCATAACTCAGGCTTCAGTGGGCTAATCCAGACAATTCTGGACTCGTTTTACTCCTAGTAGTGAGCCCTAGCCATCGGGGACAGTTCCAGCAGACCTCCTGCCCTACAAAATGGCGTACTTTGCAGGGCACTGGTTCCACTGGCTCCCTGTACCATCTTTTCTCCTGGTCTTTGTACTCTGATGCTCCTCTCTTCTGTCTTAGGTACTGAAGTCCTGATCTTCCCCCAACTGGTCCTCAGGTTGAGTAAGGGGGCCAGCCTCACTGGCCCTTGGATAGACCCTCTGATCCTAGGTTCAGCTGTGGGCAGAGTCCATAGTCCCTTAGGGCATCAGGGGTTTGTCTTTCCCATAGTCCATGACTGATGCCGCAGTTGTAGTCTCACTGTCCACAGCTCAACAGCAAAAAACACTCTTTCTCCTTTGTGCTAGAGATTTTAATTGGAGTTTTTATTTGGAGGAGAAGCCAGCCACACCTGGTCAACCCTAGGGTGCCACATCACGTTTCCATCCCTGTCCTAACCCTCCTGCACAGAATGCTGGAACAGTCAAAGATGGCACCATCCAAAAGTCACTTTTCACACCTCCTCTGGGAGCCTCAGCTCCATACCTCACTGACATCACTTCCAGGGCCTTTCCTATCAAAACTTCAAAGTCAAGTCCCCTCCTGTGTTGACTCCAGTTGTCTGGGCTTCCTCCTTTGTCCTGTGGGCCTGGGCAGCCCTGGTACAGTGTGATGACTAATTTACAGATGCAGACTTTCTTCCCCACCCCTTCTTCCTCAGGAACTGAAGGAAGCACTGTTATTGAATCCTTTTGTTTGAGGAGGCCTTTGTTTCTTCTGAAGGAGAGCAGAGTAATTAACTTGACCCTGCAGGGTGACAAAAGGCCAGGGCTGTGATCCCGAGCTGAGCCAGGAAAATATGAAATATTTGGACGACCCATAAAGTGTACATGTATGACCTTGGGACCTGCATATTTGAACTGGCCCACACTTTCCACCCCAGTTTCATACCTCATAGGGCTTTGTAGGGTTGATGTAAGTGAAACTGCACTCCAAGGCATGCTTCTCCCATGTGTATAAAGCAGTGTCACTACAGACAAAACAGCAAATCATACTGAGTTTACCTACGAGTGCCCACTAATACTATAAGGTCTGTCCCCATGAATATCTAACCCTGCAGAGTGCCTTCTGTGCAGTTACTGGGCTGCGCACAATAATAGCCTCACGTGCAGTCCACACACGTGCACACACGTGTGCACACATGTTCATATGTAACCAGCCAAGTGCCCCTTGCCCGAGGTACGTCACAGCGGCCTTATCATAAAAGGCAGAAACTAGCGGTAAACATGAGCAGTCCATTTATTGTGTGATTACCATGGCTGAGAAACATGTAGTGAGACTCATCCAAAGTTAAAAGTAAAAAGCTGGTGATCAAGAAAAGTTAAAAATGTGACCGTACTTAACGGGTGGATCCCATTTTGCAACAGACATGTAGATTAAGTGATTTGCTCAGAATCACACAATGTTGTGTCAAACGTCATTAGAACCTGGGTTCCCAGGTCTTAGAGTCACAAGCTCTAGTCAGTAGGCTACATCTCCTCACATGCTAGACCTCATCTCCTCCCTTGTTCACAGATGAGCATACAGAGCATTTGAATTTTGAACAAAAAAATGTACAGGGATTTTGCTCTTTGCGTGTGTTACAGCCATTCTCCCAGCTCAGTTCCACCATGACTCACAAGGATGACCCATGCAGGAAAAATATGCATCATGATAACTGTCTTAAATAGGGCACAGCTCCTGATGCATAAAGAGCAGTAGCCATGCAGTGGATGAATTACAGTCTGCTAGCAGTGGCTCCAACAGTGGTCGATTAGCAAATCCCCACCCTAAAAAGGCAGAGAAAATGCAAATTTGGTGGGCAGGGAAAAATTGATTTAGAGCTCTTCTTACATCCCTCTAAACTTTAAATTACCTCCTATCTTATATTGTTTTAGTTTCTTTTTTCAAAGCTACAGCATGAAGAGTACCAGACCAGGGTCTACCTCTCCGTCAGCAACCTTGTTGTGATGTCTTGTGCTTTTGAATGCGTCTTCATTCAACTGAATTGTTTTAACGTGTGATGTGTGTTTTGTTTGTCTTTTGTTATTGAAATGACGTTTTGTGTTGTTTGGCAGTGTTGCTGTGCTGTATTAACACGTTGTTGTGACGCTCTGTTGTGTTGTTGCTGTGTTGGGTTCTGCTACTCTATTTTTTATTCGTTGAGTTTTTCTTGTGTAATAAGACACTGACCAAAAAACTCAATAAAATTAGAACTGGTTGCATGATAGTTAATAATTAATAATGTACGATTGATTTGGCCACTGATGGAAACTAAAATATCCCACTTATAATTTTGCATCTAATTTTAGCATGCCATTGCATTTTCCATTTGTCACTCTCATCAGACGCACATTGTGTCAAATTTCCTCAGTCGTCCCTGGTGCTTACAGTAAATCTATTCCCAGGGGAGTACCTCTAAATGACATTTCTGTGCAAGGAATCATTTCTCGAAAAAGAGAAGGAGCTGTATCTAGAGTTCAAGGGAGCTGCAGAACTGCCAAGCGTCTGGTTCCTCTGCTCTATTTTGAGTCAGAGGAAACTCTCAATTTATACTGGTGGAGCCTTTGCCGGCACCGCCAATGTAAACCTATGACCTTGGGACCATCAGCCAAGGTGCACCAGGTCACAGTGATGGCCGTCCTGCCCTATTGAAGGCACCGTGATGCACGACAACCATGGGCAAGGAAAATGCTGAATGGTCCCCATTCGCAGGCAGAAAACTGCCTGCACCGCAGGTTACTTTTTTGTATTAAGCCAAAAACAATTTCCACTTTGGGAAATTATTTTCTCAATTCAAAATGGTTTGCGAAGCTGGTACTTTAAACAAGGTTGACACTTGGCAAATCTTCAGTGATGTGAAAGTGGCTGCAACAGTGGCCGCTCCGTTCACAGTGCAAAGATCTGAGCCAGAGAGGCATGGACCTCTAAATAGGGCAGACAGTCAACCACTAGGATGGCAGAAGGCATGGCCTCCACTCCCTTGAAGACCGTCCACCAGGCGGAATGACCATGAACATTCTTAACACCTGGAGTTACATGCTGCTGACTTGCTACCATTACTTCTGACAGAATATTGACTACACATATTTTGATTAACTTTATTAAGATTTCTTTCAGTCTTGTTCTGAACATTGCTATAAGAAATGCACCCAGGATTCCCCTTACAACATCTGACGCACTACTTCATCGTCCATTTGCTTACTTCTCCCTACTGATGTTGCCTGTGGTGCGTAGAACTCTCAGTAGCTTGGGTCAGCTCAAGTTCACGAATTGGTCCCACATTTCCACAAATAGTGTGTTTCTTTGTTTAATGGTTTATGCTAGCTTCTCCGTTACCATCATGGTCTACATTTTAACTTAACATGTTCCTATATTTGGTGCATACATTTTGCTCTAGATCGCTAACAATCCTTTCTTAGCCACATGTAGATTATGTGCTGAAAGCTCATTACTTTTGGTGTATAAAGGGTATTTTATTTCCTCCGATGGGGTTACTGACAAAATCACCAGAGTGCAGCTTACCCTGCCACTACAACTGAGAAGTATTTCTAGAAACTGTCGATCTTGGGCAGGACCAGAGTATATGCGTGGTGGTTAGCTTGCATTGCCCACTGTTTCCAGCAGGTTCCTAGCTTTGTTGGGTTTACCCTGTGTAGACATGCAAAACTTCGAACAAGGTTTTTCTGACTTGTGTATGCTTGGTGTAGTTCATATTTCTTGTGAGTATCTTTTGCCATTGTTTCCCATCTTCATCGATTAATATAAAAACTCTGTTTATATATTGGCTCGTTGGTTCAAATAACAAAACATCATCAACATATAGATAGAACTGGAGGATAGGCTTGCTTCTAATACAACTTACTAATAGCTCCAGGAAGATGGAGTTCAAACGTGTTGACCACCCCCTCTCTCTTAATAGGACCTGCACATTGACAGGACTCAAACATTCCCAATGTAATAACAAATTCATGGATGAAGAGCTAGGGTTTCTTCTGGATCCAACTGGTGAACCTGTCTGGGAAATTGTTTTGTTCTGTTTTTATTGTGGTGTGTTGTGTTTGTATTCTTGTGCTGTTTTTTTGTATTGTGTTAATCAGAGGTTTGGTGTATGGTATTGTGTTGTTGTATTGTTTTGTAATTGTCCTGTTGTACTGTGTTATTGGGTTACATTGTCTAGTTGTTTTGAGAATTTGTTCCTGTGTGGGAGTTGGTAGTTGTTTAAAGCCATAGTTATCATATTTCATATTTTGCCATTGTGGCAAGAACATAGTACAGAACAGTACACTGTCCCATTTGACTTTGAAATGCCCAATAAGATACCAGAGACATGTATTTGGCTTACATGCACCCATAAATAACAGAGTCAAGACTAGCCATTCTGGAAGGCATTTAGACAGTCCAGTGGGGGTGAAGGGTTTTCACCACACACACTGGCAAATGAAAGTCCAATTTAGAGATCCCTCCTCAGGAAGAGATCACTATGCTGTGAGACAAGCTACCTCCACAACAGCTCTAAAGGATTGCAAAGTGGGCACCATGTTTAAAATACACACTTGGCAAACTTTTTTGTGAAAAGAAATCAAGCTCTCTGGATTTACTCCCTACATGTTGAGGTCAATCTTAATCTTCCCTGCTCGTGTCCAGAATGCATCAAAGGTAAAATAAGTGACTTTCAACCCACCAAATTACGAACAGGGGCGACTGTCATTGCATCCTGGGCTGGCCACCAAGTCAGTGGACGCCGCACCGGTGTGAACGCAGAGTTTCTCACAACTTAATTAGGTTGGGAGAACCAGGTCCTTGGAGGTGGTGCTGTTCCTGCTAAACCCACATCTAAAAATGCCGTCTGGGGTTATGATTAAGTCTCACTTTCCATTGAAAAGTAAATTTTTCTTTGCCAATGATTTTGACACTATGTGCCAAAATTTTAAATGCGATTAACAGGTTTCATACAGATAAGTCCAAGAGGAAAAGTTAAATGGAGGGGATCCGGGGTAAACTGAAAAGTGTTTTCCATTTTGGCTTTGTCATTACCTCATAAATAGCTGTGTGGAATATATCGTAATTGGAATGAACCTTAAATTCAATTTAGAATTATTTTGGTATAAATCCATTTGGTAGCTTTTGAGATTGGGAAGTACATAAAATTTGGTTCAGGCATTTCTTGATATTTTCACGGAGAATGATTCTCATTAGGCTTACCATGCAAAATAGTACTTTTCTGATCTTTATAACCTTGCACTTGGCCTCTGCAAATCAAAATGAATGTAATTCAGTTTTATTCAGAAGGTTTTGGTGCAGATTGCTTTTTGGATGCAAAATTGCAGTTACTAGCAAAATAAAAACAGTTTTCTCTATGTACTTTGTTTAATGTCCCTAAACTAAAGAGATGCATATACACCACTGTATGTTTAGATTTATTTTTGAAGAGGTTATGGTCCTAGACTCAGATTAGAAAGGAATGTAGTTTATAAAAAAAGCATCCATGTTCCATAAAAACAACATGCGTTGAAGGACTGTTATGGCGAGGACATAACCTAAAAATATAATATTTTTAAGGAACTCTTTTTGAAGAGCTGAACTACACCACTCATGCAATTACGTAATAATGTCAAGGGTCCCCATTTTGTAGGAACTGTGAGCCAGATATAGGAGCCTAATACCGGTCGGTAACGGCCGAATTCGGCCGTTACCGACCGGTAGTAGGGTTTTCAGATGTAGGGGGCCTATATTTTACCGATTCAGTAAATTTACCGAATCGGTAAATGTACAGAATCGGTAAAATACCGAATCGGTATATTTACCGATTCGGTAAATCCACATGTAGGTGGCACTCCTAAGAGTGCCACAGGCCCTTAAGAATCGGTATTTTACCACACAATCCTATTGTGTGGTAAAATACCGAATTCAGGTGTGCATGCACATCTGTGCATGCACACCTGTGCAATGTGACACACAGACATGCCCTTAGGGCATGTCTGTGTGCCACGTGGCACACAAGTCCGGAATTGGGGTGCTAGAGGGTGTCAAAGTGACACCCCCTGCACCCTTGCAGCCCATTGGAATCAATGGGCAATACCGATTCGGTATTTACCGAATCGGTAAATACCGAATCCTACCGATTCGGTAATTCTTAAAATCGAATTACCTACATCTCCTCCCTTCTTATTTACCGACTCTTAAATACCGAATCGGTAAAATTCGGTATTTAAGAGTCGGTAAATAGAAATTACCTACATCTGGCCCTGTATCTCTACAAAACGATGCCAACTAAATGCAGTTTGCCGCAAATTTTATATTTAGGTCATCAATAAAGATCACCCAGAAATTATGATTAAGTGGGTGCGCCCAAAACCTGCCTACATTTGCATCATGCAGAAGCGGGTCGTGGGATGTGTTGCTGAATATGTCTGTTTTAATACATGGGTTTTTTCTCACTATAAAAGAACCTTCGTTGCTACTTTCGTGACTGCTGGAGCCTCTTTTGTGAGGAGGGAAAATTAAGCCATTTACAATTTTTTCCTCTTTTGGTTGGTGAATACCTTGATTGTCATGATCAAATGTGAAGGGACGAATATGGCAATATGAAAATTATGCTAAGGGATTCCAGTCCATCATTAATACAATAACCCACTCAATGATCACGAGTTGTACAACCGGTGACATAATTGATGACATCAATTAAGTTGCCAAATCATTTTGTAGCTAACAGTCCCCTAGTTAAAATTCCGGACCCACCCATTAGAAACTGGGTGCTGCAACTGGACTTTGGACAGACTCTATATTGTGAAGTAAGGTGCCCAGAGCCCACTAAAACATGCCATGCAAACTCTGAGTGCATGATCGAAGTGCATTCATTGTCTTTGGCCTTTTTGGCAATCAGTGTACAGAATGTAGTAATGCCTGGGACTTTGGCTTTGCTCAGTGTGCTTTCGAGTCAGGGTCTTGTTTTTGGCATACTTTACCAAATCTGTGTTGATTCTTTCAACAGCGCCAAGGTTGTTCATCATCAAAAATAGTCTATTAGACCTTTAAGTCAAAATCAAAACAAACAGTATATATCCCAAAGCATAGATGAGACTACACTAAAACAAGAAAGCAGAAGTAGAAACATTGACTATTATTTTGTATACCAGTAATATTACCAGAGTCATCAATTACACTTCAGTCATATTTTTAAAATGTTCTAAACAAATGTCCCTACTGATATTAAAATGTCTGGGGTTTTAAGCACAAACAATAAATCTGTTATGACACCGATACTTTCAATTCTACTGACTTTAAGTATAGAACATAAATATTACTTGCACTAATGCACACCTTTCAAACAAAGTGACAGCAAGTGGGAACAATCACCGTCTGCGTTAATGTTACACTTTATTCCCACCGAATAAAGGTTAAAACCTCTACTCTTTTTTAACATTTTGTCTTCTTGTTCTGTTGTGTGAGGCTTCGAATCTTCTTTAGTAAGTAGCACCTTACAGTTTGATCTCTAATAAACAGAAGGTACTCCTTATGCTTGAAAACACTTTAAGTTCACAAATGTTTTTATTTTTATTTTTATATTGGAATGTATTATATAGCGTGAACAAGACACTTGTGGGTATCAGAACACTTTACAGGGCAGATGCTGGCAACAGATGCAAGCATAGGAGAAAAAGAAAATATATATACGTGATTCTTATACATAGTGATAACAAATACAAACTAGTAATTATATTATAGTGAAAAGTAAGTAATTCAAGTAAATTTAGCCATGAGAATCGATTTCACTTCTTTTTTGAAGGAGGCAGCAGAAGGGTTTGTAGGAGAGTAGGATCTGCTTCTTATAGTTACCCCCACATTTTGCTGATGTATCACAGTTTTCCACTAAGAATGGCTAGGATCCTGCTATCCAGGACCCCAGCCTAGCTGCTTTCTCCTCTAAATTGATTGCATGTACTTTAGGTACAAACCAGATTGGATTCTGGGGTACCCTTATAAGTCCGTAGTATATGGTATGTACCCAGGACATAGGTACCCCAGAGGCCTCCCCGGGGCTGCAGCATGTATTGTGCCACCCTTGCGAGACGACTCAAACTGACACCACAGGTTTACTACTGCAGCCTGTGTAAGGTGGTGCATGCACCCATTACTTAGATATAGGTTCACTATATCTACCTTATATCGCTGCACATATATAACTATCAGTCACCCCTATGGCAGGCCTTCTCAATCCTGAAGGCAGGGTGCTGGATTTTATGTGAGAGGATGCCCATGCATGAGCAGAGCCCCTCTGCAGCCTTCGGAACCTATTCTCCAGGGTTGTTTGTGATACAGCCAACCACATACTCTTAAGTGCATATAACCTCGCAGTAAATTCTAACTTTAAAATGGCTGCATAGAACCATGTCATGTTTGGTGTCAAATACCTTGTAATCGTACCTCCCCACCAGTAAGTGGCGGGAAAGTATGATTCCACCCTCCTAAAGGGACATATGTGACACACTGGTACACCCGGTACCAGCTTCTCGACCTGGGCATTACAAAATGGATGCTGCCAGCCACAGACACAAATCTGACCTCCTACTGCTGAGCCAAGCTGGAGCAGGGGACGGCTTGACAAAAGGCTTCCTGTCACAGGGAGGTGTAACCACCTCCCAGACAGGCTTTAGTGTATTGGGGCTGGTGGGTGCACTCAGAGAGTGCTTTAAAGTCAGCATTGGGGAACATTTGGTGTCCCTGTGCATAGTCCAGCTCAAACCGGTTGCAGGAGCCATTTGATCCTGCTGTTCCGGCGTGAAACTGGACAAAGGACATGGGTGTCGCCACTCCTCTGTCCTGATCCTCCCATAGGTGGGTCCCCAGAATTTGTCCCACCCCTTCCTTGGATATAAAGTAGGAACCCCTGACTACAGGGCTTTAGATTTTACCTGGACTAAACTCTGCTACAGAAACGAAGTACTTAGGCGATCCACACTACGCTGGATGACTGAAGAATCTCCCTTGAAGTTACTCAGCTGCAAGTCAGGCACCTAAACGCATCTGACCAGTATGCATCTCTGGAGCTCCTGAGGACTCCGATGAATTTTTGCAACACAGGAGATGGGTTTCCAAGGTCTCTGAGGTTGATCTGCACTCTGAACTATTCTGAGGCCTGTATCCCTCGTGGGGACTGTGCAATCTGAACCCCTGTGCACTGTGTTGTTTTGCAGCAGCATATGCTTTTCAACAACCCCTGAGGCTGTGCTTTGGGCTACTTGTTGTCCTAGTCCCGAGCAGTGTTTCCACTGAAGATTTCCGGCCTACACTCCAGGAGTGTTCCGTGGGCTGGTATTTTGGGATTCAGTCCCTTCCGATCACTGGTCCGTTGGCCTGTGGGTCCCTTTGAAGGTAACTTTAACTTTCCATGGGCTTTTCTGGTTGCTCCAAATGTGCCCTGACTCTCCATTGCTTGGAGAGTCCCCAGGACCTTGCTGGCTCTCACCGAAGCAGATTTCCTCTGACCATGTGGGTTGCAGTTGCCAAGCTTGCTGGTGTTCCATCCAAACACTGACCCCCCCAGCACTCGACATCCTTCATGGGACAGCTCACCTGCAGACTTTGGTCATCGTCGACATCTCCTGGTCCCCGTGGCTACAGAGTCAAGCATTGCGTCAACTTGCCTGAAGCACCCGACATTGGTGGGCATTCATCTACCGAGCCCCTGTTCACCCTGAAGTGACCTAGACTCTGTCCCCTATGCTTTCAGGTTCTTCTCCCTTCAAATCCAGGCTTGGATTCCACCAAAAACTTTTCATCTTCCCGGCAGCAGCACTTTTTCGCATCACACCATTAAAAACGACGAAGATTTCAAACATCACTTGACACCTATGCACCCGGCTTCCCTGGGTTAGGTAACATGGGTACTCCGGTACTCACAAGGGTGCTGGCCTTAGAACCTGCTATGTTTGAAAGGGTTTGCTCAAAGACCTCTCCGAAGTGTCCTTAATCTTTAAAATTCCAACCACGACTTTCCCATTGAGTTGTACGAAGCTCGTGTCTGTGCTTTCACACTGCACCTGTCCTCCGTGGGTCAATTCTGTCACTACTTTGGGTGGTTCCTTGGGGTCCCAGTGGTTTTACGAGCTATAGGCACTGTGTCTAGTCAAGTCATGGTTGTTATACCACTTTCTTAGTATATGATTCGGTCTCCCCATGGAGCCCACTGTGTATTGTGCTATTTACTGTTGTTCTAGTGATTTAATATTGTGTACTTTGTTCTCTAATTTCATAAAGAGGTTAGTAGAGAGTGTTTAGTAATAAATGCATATATGTTATATATTCCTTGTGTGGTGCTCTTTTCATTTGGCCATTCAGGAGGTGTCAGGATTGGTACTCCTCAGGATCTGGATGATGCAAAAAAGGGTCCACTTCCGACATCCCCAAACTCCAATTAATAGTTTACAGAGTCTTAGGGCAATAAGGCGAGGGATAGGAAAGGGTAGGAACAGAGGGGATGAGAATCTGGAACAAGAAAGCAACAAGATCAGAAACATAGGCTATATTACAGTCTACTCTCATATGATCTTGCTAGTGGAATCAGCATACCATATTTACCAATGAACTAGCTTACTCTTGTCAGAACTTCAATCATAACAGAGCGCTCCAACTGACAAATCCTAATGCACACAAAGAATAAGCGTTAACAAGGACACACATGCAGGCTTCTACTTTCTCATATCCCCTAGCTTGTACCCCCTTGCTCACTGGCTCTCTGGGGAAAGATAGCTCAACATATATGCCAATGTCTCCCTCCAGCAGTATCAAAGAACACTGCAAAAGGATAAAGGAATTTTGCTTTATCTCATAAATGAATATGAAATGACAATTAATTAATTGGCATCTTTAAACTTGATAAGCTGAAGTATTTCTTTCAGCTTCCAGGAATATACAGCCTGTATCTAACGTTGTACCAAAACTACCATGAAACAAGTGCTGGGCTTCCACAGTGTGTATACCGCCGCCCTGAGCTACTTGCCAAGAGAAATGCACAATGTAAACAAAAAGCTGGGCTTCCGCGGTTACGTCACCGCCGCCCAATTAACTCCTACCGAGGAGAAAATCCAAGTACAAATGAAGGCGTCCGCGGTATTTCAGAACTGCCGCCGCCTTAAAAGCCAAAATGAAACAATGGACATGCGAGTCCAAGTTACAGAAGGCATCCTCTGCAAATCCAAACTGCCGCCTTGAATGTCAAATGAAACATGAGGCAAGATCAAAGAAGGCGTCCGCGGTATTTCAAAACCGCCGCCATGACAGCTGAAGGTGAAACTCACTGATACTTCGAGTCCGTGGACAAATGTTGTTGCTTCCCAACAGCTTCCTGGAAAAACGTCTTCCCTCACAAAGAGAATTACGCACGCTCATGTGTGCACAGCGCATCTATTTGTAAACGCGTGCATTTCCTTCCATGGCCTTCTGGGAGTTGTAGTTTACTGCTCGGTAGGCGCGATCAGGGGTGATTCCTGACAGGAGGTTCTGATCTGATAAAACAAGCTGCTTTACATTCCTTCGAGACTTAGCCTGAAGGCTGCTCTCTATAGCTACCACTAGGATAGCTTTCAATAAAGGTTGTCTTTAACCTACTCATCAATAAGGGTTGTTTGAACTGGTACAAGGTGCCCACTATAATTAGTGGTCAGCATATACCAGGCCAACTTCTCACATTGGTGTGCAGCGGTTGGGATTCACGCTTGCTATTGTTTTACCAGATAAATCTCATTGAGTGATTAACTGAAAACCACTAAGTTATTAGGTACATATAAATCAAGACTAGAATAAGTAAGTTTTACTGAACTTATAGTTGGGTAGTCAAGGGTCTAGCACACCCTTTCTCCAACACAAGAGAGTTTCAGTTCCCACTAGGTTAGGTAGGTGCCTACACCACATACATCTAGTATGTCTTCTAGGCCTGAAGCCAGTGGCTCCTTGCCAACTAAGCATGACCCTCTCTCATTTCAGGAATTGAGAAATATATGTACATCTAGGAAACTGAAGACAGGGAGACATGCAAGCACTCAATGACTCATAGAGACTTTGCTTTTAGATGATCTCAGAAAGACCCCAGGGTCTGACGAGGCAGGCAAGTTGGGGTGGACAGCAGAGGAGGAAAGGCCAGGAAGTGAAAACTTCAATGACATGGACTCCAATGCTGACCAGGAGGATCAAGATGATTCTAACCTGGATACTCCAATTCTTCCTTCAGGTGGAGCAGAAGGCCCCAGTGGCCCTCTCTTTACTCCACCAGGAAGAGTTAGCAGTTTACCAAGAAGACCAAGATCTCCTTCTCAGGAGTCTAATCATTCTGGTACTTCTTTAGGGACCTCGGCTTCTCACAAAAGAGAATCCTCCTATGAGATGGAAGTGCAGACTACTTGAGTTTGAGAGAGCTAAGCTCAGAATCAAGAGAGAGAAGTTGGCCTTAGATAGGGAATCCATAGAGTTCCAGAGATCTTCCAGAAGGTTGGGGCTAGAGCCCCATGGTGGCAGCAACAGTGTCCCTAGAGGTAGAGAAAGTACTCATGACCATAGGAACCTGAACAAGATAGTCCCTCCCTATCAAAGTGGGGATGACATCCACAAATGCATATCTGTGCTAGAGAGGGCCTGTAAAGTACAGAGGGTCTCTCAAGAGCAGTGGGCAGCTATCTTGTGGCTCTCCTTTGCAGATAAAGGTGGAGATAAGTTCCTCACTGTAAAGTTCCTCACTGTAAGAGAATAGGATGCTGATAATTACAAAGTCTTGAAGAGTGCTCTGATTGGTGGGCTAGGCTTAACCAGTGAACAATACAGAATTAAGTTCAGAGACACCCAGAAGGCACAGACTCAAGACTGGGTTGACTTTGTAGATTGTGCTACTAAAGCTCTAGAAAGCGGGTTATTTGGCAGTAAAGTGTGTGATTTTAAAGTATTGTACAATTTAATTATGAGGGAGCAGATCCTTAATATTTGTCAAAATCAGTTGTTGCGTCAGTACCTGGTGGACTCCTCTGACCTGACCTTTCCCCAAGAATTGGGTCAGAAGGCAGGCAAATGGGTCAGAACCAGGGTGAGGCAGAAGGTTCAGAACTAAGGTGGTGACTTCAAGAAGCAAGATTCTAAACCCTCAGATAAGGGTGGGGAGAAGAGTAAAGACCAGAAGTTTTCTCAAGGGCCCCAAAAATCTTCATCTGTTGGGGAGTCACAATCAAACAAGGGTAAAGGCAAGAAGAAGCCATGGTGTAAACATAAGACCCATTGGACAAGTAATTGTACCAAGTCCAAGGACTCAACTCCAGCCACCACTGCCCCTAAGGCAACTGTTCCCCCTAGTTTAGCTCCAAGTGGTGGTATACAGAATAAGGGTGTAGTAGGGTTACCTTGGGATCTGAGATGGACTCTGGCCTAGTCAGAGTTCCAACTTAGGCTGTGTTGGTCTGTGATTGAGGCGTGGATATTGCCTCCATATTTGTCAGTGCCAGTAATCTGGGCAAATACTGACAATGGCCTTTGATCAATGGAAAAGAGGCCTTGGCATTCAGGGACAGAGGTGCTGATGTCACAATGGTGCCAAAAGATCTTCTGGTCCCTGAGCAGATCATACTTGGTGAGATGTACTAAGTGACCAATGCTAGCAATGTCAGGACAGACCATTCCTTGGCAGTTGTGAATTTCACCTGGGGGGGGGGGGGATTATGTCCCTAAGAATGTTATGGTAAGCGCAGGTCTCCCTGTTGAATGCTTGTTGGGCAATGATTTGGAAACTTCAGCTCGGGCTGAAGTAGAACTCAGGACTCATGCAGAAATGTTGGGTATCCCTGCAGATGTGCTTGCTATGACTAGGTCCCAGGCAAAAATGTCTTCCACTGAACAGGCCCTGGATCCTGGAAACATGGACCAGGTGCCTTCCAAGGGAAGGAGCAGGAGGGGTAAGGCAGTGCCTTTCCTCCTGCCTCAGAATACAGATCAGTCTCTTGAGGGAGATGATCTTAGTTCTGAAGAAGGAACTGTCTCAGAGGAACTTGAGCCTGCTCAGGTTGAGTTTGTGGCTACAGGGGGCCCTTCCAGGGCAGATCTGAGCCAGGAGCAGCTGAGCTGCCCCTCTCTTGAACCCCTCAGACAGCAAGCTGCTGCTGAGGCTGCTGGGAGTGCTAGTGGGTCCCATAGGATCTACTAGGATGATGGACTTCTATACTAAGAGAGTAAAGATCCCAAGCCTAGTGCTACCAGGAGGTTGGTTATACCTCTGAAGTTTAGGGGCTTCATATTGACACTGGCACATGACATCCCATTAGCAGGTCACCTAGGTAAAAACAAGACTTGGGACAGGTCTGTCCCTCACTTTAATTGGCCTCACATGTCAGAAGACACCAAGGAGGGAGGGCGGAGGAACATGGCGGCCGCTAGCTAAACGGCTGCGGCTCGGCTCCTCGGGGGATGCATTAGCGTGTAAAGGCGCACGCATGTTTCCTGATACAAGAATCAGCGGTTAATGTTGGGATCCCTCTGCTACTCGTTATGAGTGTAAAAAACGTACTCCTTTGTGAAGGGATACAGAGGTCTGAGAGGCTCGGTCCGGCAGTGGACACGGCTGGTGTGCACGGTGGGCGCGACTCGGCTCTGCTTCTGTTCTTGTTCTGGGTTTCGGTGTGGGAGACGGAGGCGCCGATAGCGAAGGAGGTGGTGTGAGTACGGTAACGGTGGTGAAAGAGAGAGCTGTGGGACTAAGAGGAGATATCAGGGTGGACGCTGCTGAACAGGCGGGAAGCCGTTATTTTTGAAAATACACCTTAAAAAGCACTTGCCGAAACTTTTTCAATACAGAGAGATTTTTTGAATTACAAAGAGGGGAAGGCATTCCCGGGGGTATTGGCAGATGGATGGATGGTGATATTTGCAAGCTCGCTGGAACTGCTGCACAGGAGGTCACGAAATCAGCTGAGGAGACACCGCAAAAAAAGGTTCCGGTTCAGATACAGAGTATTAAAACTAACAGATACGCTCTCAGAGCCAGGTTGGCATTAGACCCCCTGCAGGAAAAACCTGGGTATCCCCCTTGCATATCGCCCCCATCTCTGAGGTCAGATTGAGCAATAAACGGGGCAAAAATAAAGCCTGTAAGTCTGACGAGGGTGTAGAGGACATTGAGGTTGGAGCAAAAAAAAGCGACGCTGGTGTCAGTAGAAGGAGGGGAAAGGCCAAGAAGTGTACACCGCCCCAGATAAAAGTTACACCTTCACTGAAAACATATTACAAGGTCATGGCCACCAATACTGCTTTAGCACCCCCAAAACCTCTAAAATCTCCTTTAATCCCTACATCTAAACAAATTAAAGCAGAGCAAGGGAAACTCACCTTTTCTGATATCAGTTGCTCAGGAAATAAAATAAAATCTGTGAGTGGAGCAGCAAACAAAACATCTAGTGATTTGGAGGTTAAAGAAGCCCCTACGACGATCCATCCGGATGTAAGTTTGTCAAATAAATACTCAGCTTTGGCAACTAGCATTTCTGAGGGATGTGCCACGCCCGACTACCTGCAGAAGAGCAGAAAAGGCAAGGAGTTCCAGGGGAGACATCAGGGGGAGTAGTAAATAGTGATATCATCTCCAGTGAGCCCCCATTAACAATCTCAGCAAGTACCAGCAAATCAGATGTCAGTAATTTCGGTGTGACCTCATCTACATTAGCAGATATTCTCCTGACCATGAAGGAGGAAATAACTAACAGATTCACGGTCTCAGAGAACAATCAGGCCGAGATGGATAGTCGTTTCTCAACATCTGAAGCAAACCAGGCGGCAATTCAGGCGTCATGCGAAGCGCTAGCTAAGAGATTGGACGAGACAATGTCACTCTAAGAACAGAAGCTATGAAAAAGGAAATTCCGACGATGAGGGATTCACTGCGTTTTACAGAAGTGGTAGTAGCAAAATTGAGCACACAGAATCGAGAGTTAAAAGAGGATATTGAACGCTTAGAAAATCACTCTCGACGGAATACCCTAAAATTGCTGAACGTCCCTGAAGCCCTGGAAGGGGCAGACTTAAAGGGGTATTTGATCTCTCTGTTGAAGGGAACTGTCCTAAAAGGTGCCAAAGATGTGGACCAGGTACGAGAAATCCAAAGGGTACATCATGACCCCCTCCGAAGGAATCCGGCTAGGCAGAAACCGAGAAAAATTCTGATAAACGTTTTGACCTATTCAGTAAAGGATCAGATTTTGTCTCTGGCCCTGAAGGAAAGGTCAATTGCATTCAATAGTTCTAACCCCTTCACCTTCCAAATAAGGTCTGATATTTCTCACGTAACAGCAACTAGACAGTGGGAGCTGGGGAAAAGGCTATAAGAGTTAAACGGACTGGGAGCAAAGGCACAGTCAAAGTTTCCTGCACACCTTCGGGTGATGTGGAATAATCGTATGCATCTGATTAAATCTGGAGAGGAGGCTGATACTCTAATTGTGAAGATTAGGGAGGAGCATAAAGTAAAGAAGTAGAGGTCTCAGAATATTCCATTTGAATAGTGATAAGGAATGAGGAGAAAAAGGAAAAAAGAAAAGAGGATAGGGAAAGGAAAAAAAGGGAAAAAAGGAAATAATTCTTTTTTTTCTTCTATATTTGCGGTATAAAAAGTATTTCAGAGTGACGCATTTTCAGGAAACATATCCTTAGAAAATATTGCATCCCGGGAGAGGTGGCAGAGCCAAATAGGCCTAACCTATTGGAAGGGAGGGTTCCTTATGGGGTAGAGGGGTACAGGCACAGGGGTTTAGGGGAGGGGACGGAGGGGGATGACTTGGGTGAGGAGCATTGGGTAAAAACTAAAAAAATACTCTCATCTCACCACAGCCAAGAATACAAGTTTGATAGGCAACAGAAGAGATGGTGGGGGACCAAGGACTAAGGGGTAAACAGACCATTTTTATCACTTGGAATGTAAATGGAATGCGGTGTCCCCGTAGGCAGAGATTAATTCTTAAATATCTGGAACTGTCAAGTGCTCAAATATCTCTACTACAGGAGACCCATCTGAGCCTAACAGAAAGCCGACTAATTTTTTCCAAGGTCCATTGTATAAAATATTTTGCTGTGTCCCATCAGACCTCACATAACAGAGGAGTAGCAATACTTGTGAAACAAGGTGTTTCTTGAACGATAATGGGAATCCAAACAGATATATCTGGGAGATGGTTAGTGGTTAAAATGGCATTAAACAATGTTGATATAATATGTGCTTCATTTTATGGCCCTAACGTTGATGAATCTTCTTACCTGCTTAAATTACAATCAATATTGACGTTGGAGTCACCGCCTTATATTCTTGGTGGTGATTTCAATGTGTTATTGAATCCCATAAACGATAGGTCTAATTTGAGCCACTATATAGGGGCACCCAAGATACGTCGAACGTTGCTAAACATGATTCACAACTTAGACTTGGCGGATGTTTGGAGAGCCAAGGAAGGTACTCATCAGGGCTTTACATTTTACAGTAAGAAGTCTGGACATTCTTCCAGGATTGATTATGTCTTTACAGACAGACAATCCCTTACTGAAATTAAGGAGATAGTTGTTAAGTCTAGTCACCTTTCAGATCATGCTCCCCTGCAGTTTGTGTTTCAGAGGAGTGGATTGCAGGCAAAGTCTACATGGGCGTTAAAGAGAGCCATGCTTCTTAATTTGGAATTAATTGAATCCATTAAGTCCTTTTCTTCAGAATTTTTTGTACATAATATTGGGTCCTCAACCTGGGACGCATATAAATCCTGTTTAAGGGGGAGACTACATGGCATGATATGTGCAAAGAATAGGGCAGAGGCCTATATATTGAAGGTAATCGAGGGAAGAATTAGTCAGCTTGAGCTGGATAGGATCGACTTAAATAGTGTAGACCCGGAACGACTCTCGCAAATCTCACAGGAATTAGACGAGTCAAGACAACAGTATAGAGGGAAATTGGATGTGAGATGTAAAGCTCAATGGGATTCAAGTAATATGGAAAACTGTGAGTACGGGGAGAAGGCAGGAGCATTATTGGCATGGAAAGCCAGAGTCGACAGAGCTAAGAATTATATTAAAGAACTAATCATAAATAGCAATGGGGAAACATCAAGTAAAGTAGAGGATATGCAAACCTGCCTCCTTTCGTTATTCTTAGACCTATATAGAGAAAATATTGCTTCATCCTCTGAAACCGTACGCACATGGCTGAGCAGTAAAATATTGCCAACCTTATCCGAGGAGGGCAGGAACAGCTTAGATGGCCCTATTACTGTGGAAGAAATAGCAGAGCAGATGAAGAAATCAAAAAACAAAAAAGCCGCAGGCTCAGATTCACTTCCAAGTGAAGTTTATAAACATCTAATAGATGAGCTCTCCTGTGTTGGGTACAATTTTTAATTCTGTTTATTCATCTGCAGGTAGAGTGCCCAATTCATGGAAAGAGGCAATTATTGTTTTGATTTTGAAGCCAGGTAAAGACCCTCTACGGGCGGACTCCTATCGCCAATCTCCCTTCTGAATGCTGGTTATAAGATCTTTATGGGCATGCTAGCGGGGAGATTGGCTAAATTGGCACCCAAGTTGATACATGCAGACCAGATGGGGTTTGTGGCCGGAAGACACATTGAAGATCAGACCCACCTCTTAATTGGGAACATGGATCTAGCCATGCAAAGATCGGAACCCTTGACGCGGCCAAGGTGTTTGACAGAGTCTGTTGGGTGTATTTGTGGGGAGTTCTGGAGGCAATGGGGTTTGGCCCCGTATTCATTCAGACTTTACAGAACTGCTATAAGGGTGCCTCTCTGCGGATCCTCCTAAGCGGCTTATTAACATCTGGCTTTAATATATAGCGGGGAACCAGGCAGGGGTGCCCTATTTCCCCGTTGCTGTTCAATTTATATATCGAACCCTTGGCTCAAGCCATAAGGCTTGACTAATCAATTGCCCCATTTCGGTCTGGGCCTTATAGCTCTAAATTGGCACTCTATGCAGTTGACCTGATATTATATACAAGTGAGCCAGACGCAGCGATTCCTCAGATTGAGGATCTGTTGGCAGAATTCGGGTCCATTTCAGGATATGAGGTCAACAGATCCTAAACAGAGGTCATGTGTTGGAATTTAGATCAATGGAGGGGCACTGAGAGCTCTGAGTTCAGATATCTGGGGATATATATTGTGAAGGAATTGGACCAAATCCCCCAGTTAACTCTAGATAGAATAATCATAGAAATAGACAGTCTGTTTAGTAGATGGAGGAATATTCCATTAACCATCTATGGGAAAGTCAACCTTGTGAAAATGGTCATTCTCTCCAAGCTTTCTTATCTGTTTTCCACTATACCTCTAACATTCCCAAAGAAAAACATCAGCAAGGTGCAGAGTAAGATAGGAAGCTTTGTTTGAAGGGACAAAGGGGTCAGTTTGTCTTTGAAAAAGCTTAGACGAAGATTGCGAAAAGGGGGGTTAGCTCTTCCTGACATTAGCCTGTATGCAGTGGCATTCCAGTTTAAGTGCATTCGGATGCTACCTTTTAAACCAGATGAGTCATCCTGGGGCAGATTGTTGGGAGAAATGGTGAGAGTTGAAGGGGGAGGTGGAAGTGAGACCTTCATGTATAAATTTGGATCCCCGAGATTTTTCAAGCGGGTTCGTCTGAAGATTCTAAAGGCAGCCCTGGAGATGTGGTACTGGGGGATTGGTTACTATTCAGATCTAGCTCCTGTTTGGGATTCACCCGGAACTCCGGATTGTTTGAGAGATACTTTGGCAATACCAATAAAGAGGGCAGGAATTACTACTTGGATGAAATTGATGGATGTCAAGGGGTACATCCATTTGGAATATTTGAGGGCAAAGGTAGGGATTAGATTATCTAGATTTAAATACTTTCAGTTAGTATCCTGGTATGCTGCGGACAGGGATGAGATAAAAGGTAACAGGGAAATTGAGAAGCTGTGTCAATCCATTTTACCAGTCAAAAAATAAATATCTGTGTGGTATAATTACCTATTAAAGGTAGAAGATCTTGGGATCCCTCCCTCAGAGGTGACTTGGAGCCAATCCCCCATGGCATCGCAGGCAGAGGCTTTGTTTGAACCATCTTTAAAGACATTATATAAGTATATAAAACCTGCCTGCTTGAAAAAGAACCATTTTTTTGGTGCCAATAGACTTTATTATCCTCCCCACAAAAATTGCTAAAATTTGCCGCAACACCCCCACCTAAATGTCCGAAATGTAATATCCCGTTACCAAACGACATACGTATTTTTTATGAATGTAAAGAGTTGGAACATTTTTGGGAAGAGGTGGGAGATACACTGCTGGGAGTATTTAAGACTAGGGTGGGAGTCAATTTTTCCCTGGTCTTATTTGGAGATGATGGACTTTTCTGTCAGACTGCCTCGTGGCAGGACAAAGGTCTCTTACTTTAATCAATCAATCAATCAATCAATCAATCAATCATCGCATTTATATAGCGCGCTACTTACCCGGAGGGTCTCAAGGCGCTGGGGGGTGGGGGGATCTGCTACTGCTCGAACAACCGGGTCTTGAGTTGCTTCCTGAAGGCGAGGTGGTCCTGGGTCAGGCGGAGGTGGGTGGGGAGGGAGTTCCATGTCTTGGCGGCGAGGTAGAAGAAAGACTGTCCCCCTGTGGTGGCTCTTCGGATGCTGGGGGACGGTGGTGAGGGCGAGGCTGGTCGATCGAAGCTGGCGTTTGGGAGCGTAGAAGTTGAGGCGGCTGTTGAGGTATCCTGGGCCTTGGCTGTGTAGGGCTTTGTGTGCGTGGGTGAGGAGACGGAAGGTGATTCTCTTGTTGACCGGGAGCCAGTGCAGATCTCTCAGGTGTCCGGAGATGTGGCTGCGACGGGGGATGTCCAGGATGAGTCGTGCTGAGGCGTTCTGGATCCGCTGGAGTCTCTTCTGGAGTTTGGCGGTGGTTCCGGCGTAGAGGGTGTTGCCGTAGTCCAGACGGCTGGTGACGAGGGCCTGGGTGACCGTCTTCCTGGTCTCGGTGGGGATCCACCGGAAGATCTTACGTAGCATGCGCAGGATGTTGAAGCATGACGAGGAGACGGCGTTGACTTGTCTGGTCATGGAGAGGGAGGAGTCCAGGATGAAGCCCAGGTTGCGTGCGTGGTCTGTTGATTTGGGTGCGCTGCCTAGGGCGGGGGGCCACCAGGAGTCGTTCCAAGCGGTGGGTGAGGATCCCAGGATGAGGACTTCCGTCTTATCTGAGTTCAGTTTCAGGCGGCTGTTCTTCATCCATTCGGCTACCTCTTTCATCCCTTCGTGAAGGTTGGCTCTGGCGGTGGCGGGGTCGTTGGTAAGGGAGAGGATCAGCTGGGTGTCGTCGGCGTAGGAGATGATGTTGAGGTTGTGCTGGCGTGCGATGTCTGCGAGGGGGCTCATGTAGATGTTGAAGAGGGTTGGACTGAGCGAGGAGCCTTGAGGGACGCCGCAGATTACTTCGGTGGCTTCTGATCTGAACGGAGGGAGGCGGACTCTCTGTGTCCTTCCGGCGAGGAAGGAGATGATCCACTCCAGTGCCTTCTCCTGGACTCTGACGTTGCTGAGGCGTTGTACTAGGGTACGATGGCAGACAGTGTCGAAGGCCGCGGAGAGGTCGAGGAGGATGAGGGCCGCTGTTTCTCCGTTGTCGAGCAGCGCTCGGATGTCATCGGTGACTGCGATCAGGGCGGTCTCGGTGCTGTGGTTGGCCTGGAAGCCAGACTGCGAGGGGTCGAGGGATCCGTTTGTCTCGAGGAAGGCAGCCAGCTGCTTGTTGACGGTCTTCTCAATGACTTTTGCAGGAAACGGGAGCAGCGAGATGGGGCAGTAGTTTTTGAGGTCGGTGGGGTCAGCCGATGGCTTCTTGAGTAGAGCGCTGAGTTCGGCGTGCTTCCAGCTCTCCGGGAAGGTAGCAGTGTCGAAGGAGGTGTTGATGATGTCCCGCAGGTGGGGTGCGATGATAGCGTCGGCCTTGTTGAAGACGTGGTGAGGGCAGGGGTCGGTCGGAGATCCGGAGTGGATGGGGTTCATCGTGCGGACGGTGTCTTCGGTGCTGATCGGAGTCCAGGCGCGGAGGGTGGTGGTGGGGGGCGGTGGTTTGGTCGTGGTGATCGTCGGTTGAGTGCTGAAGCTGTTGTGTATGTCCGCGATCTTGTTGTGGAAGTAGGAGGCGAGGGAGTTGCAGAGGTCTTGCAAAGGGGTGATGTCGTTGTTTCCGGCATTGGGGTTGGAGAGCTCTTTGACGATGTTGAAGAGTTCCTTGCTGTTGTGGGCATTGTTATCCAGTCGTTCCTTGAATGCAGTTTTCTTGGTGGCGCGGATGAGTTGGTGGTGTTTTCGGGTGGCGAACTTGAGGGCCGTCATGTTGTCCGGTGTTGGGTCTCTGCGCCAGGTTCTCTCGAGGGCTCGGCAGTTCTTCTTGGAGCTCTTGAGTTCGTCGGTGAACCATGGGGCTTTCTTGCTACCGGGTCTGCTGGGCGGGGTCCTCAAGGGGGCAAGCTCGTCTGCGCAGTCGTTGATCCACTTCGTGAGGTTGGTGGCCACCTGGCTAGGGTTCGTTGTGCTGGTGGGAGGGTTCATGCTCAGGGAGGACGCCAGCTGGTCGGCTGTGATCTTGTTCCAGTTCCTGCGTGCAGCCTGTTGCTGGTGGTGGTGGATTGTGGTCCTTGCGAAGCTGAAGTGGACGCAGCTGTGGTTCGTCCAGTGGAGTCCGGTGGCCTGGCTGAAGGCGATGTCCTTGCTGGATGAGAAGACGGGGTCGAGTGTGTGTCCGGCGTAGTGGGTGAGGGTGGTCACCAGTTGCTTGAGTCCCAGGTTGGCGAGGTTGTCCAGCAGGGTGGTGGTGTTGCGGTCGTTGTTGTTCTCCAGGTGGAAGTTGAGGTCCCCTAGGAGGATGTAGTCAGCGGAGCAGAGGGCGTGTTGGCTGATGAAGTCGGCGATGTCTTCGCTGAATTGTGTGCGTTGTCCAGGGGGTTTGTAGATGAGGGTGCCTCTGAGGGTGGTCTTGGGGTTGATGTGGACTTGGAAGTGCAGGTGCTCAGCGGTTGCGAGGGTGTCATCGGTGATGGTCGTGATGCGGATGGTGTTCCTGTGGACGATGGCGATGCCTCCTCCGGTGTGGTTGACTTTACATGATCCTATTGGCAAGGAGAGAAATCTGCAGGAGATGGAAAAATCCCCACCCCCCGAAAAGAGAGGACTGGCTTAAAGCATCATTTGCATGGCCCGGCTGGAATATGAGAGAGCAGAGGATAAGCCATCTAACATCTGGCATCCTCTAATGAGTTGGGGAAGAAATCTAAAACTCACCCAGTTGGTCCAATGATTACACCATGTCCCTGTACCAAAAAGGGGAGAGGTGGATGTATGTCATTACAATGCGTGGTATTACCACGCGTACCGTTACAATGCAGGTTTAACAACGCAAGTCGTTACAACGACTTGCGTTGGGGGGCGTTGGATAGTGGAATAGTTTAATTTACTATTCCAACTCCAGTCCTCGTGGATAGTAGGGAAGGTGTTAGATAGTTAATTAAACTATTCCCTATCCTACAGCGCCCTCCAGCGCAAGTCGTTGTAACGACTTTCGTTGTAAAACCTGCGTGGTAACAGTACCGCGTTGTAAAAGATTCTTTGTAAAGGATGTTCCCCGGAAAGGTCAGGTGACCCAAGTGAATGCGGTAGGCCAAGTGGTCCCCAGTTAGAGAACATGGCCATACAAGTTCCGCAACAACTTGACAAGGTGAGATGAGGACAAAAAAAAAGAAGACACCAAGGAGTTTTGTCGCTCCTGTATCACCTGTCAAGTCAGTAGTAAGGCAGGTGGTACTACAAAGGCCCACCTGATACCACTACCTGTGGTGAGGGTTCCCTTTGAGAGGGTTGGGATTGACATTGTTGGTCCCATGGATCCTCAAACTGCATCTGGGCACAGATTCATACTAGTGGTGGTGGACCATGCCACTAGGTATCCAGAGGCAATTCCGAATAGAACTACCACAGTTCCTAATATGGCTAGAGCCCTCTAGGGAATCTTTTCCAAGTTGGGTTTTCCTAAGGCGGCAGTATCAGACAGAGGTGCCAACTTCATGTCTAGTTACTTGACTGCTCTGTGAAAGGAGTGTGGAGTAAATTACACATTTACCACTCCTTATCACCCACAATGCAATGGGTTAGTTGAAAGGTTCAACAAAACCCTAAAGGACATGATTAAAGGTCTCCCTGAAAAGCTCAGGTGTGGATGGGACATACTTTTGCCCTGCCTTCTCTTTGCCTACAGAGAGGTTCCTCAAAAAGGGGTTAGTTACAACCCTTTTGAATTTCTGTTTGGACATACAGGTAGGGGTCCTTTATGTTAAGTGAAGGAGGGATGGGAGTTACCTCTCAAACCCCCTAAATAGGATGTAGTGGACTATGTACTTGGTCTCCGCTCCAGGATGGCTGAGTACATGAAGGCAACTAAAAACCTTGAGGCTAGCCAGGAATTGCAAAAGGCCTGGCCTGACCAAAAGGCTGTGTTAACTGTTTATCAGCCAGGACAGAAAGTATGGGTGTTGGAGCTTGTGGCCCCAGCAGCCCTCCAAGACAAGTGGAGTGTCCCTCATACCATAATTGAGCAGAAGGGAGAGGTTACCTACCTAGTGGACCTTGGAACTCCCAGGAGCTCCCATAGGGTGCTCCATGTCAACAGGCTCAAACCATATGTTGACAGGGAAGACAAGGCTTGCTCATGGCTACTGATGAGGGACAGGAGGAAGAGAGTGATCCACTCCATGACCTGCTTTCACAGAACCCTGATGGTGGTTCAGTTGATTGTATAGCCTTGACAGGCAGCCTCACTGACCAGCAACTGATTGTAAAAAATTTCCTAATCAGTTTAGACATATGTTCTCACTGACTCCAAGTCAGACTAACCGGTGCACTCATGAAGTGGACACAGGGGACAGTCTGCCTGTTAAAAATAAGATTTACAGGCACCCTGATCATGTCAGGGACTGTATCAGGACTGAAATCCAGAAGATGTTGGACCTAGGAGTGATTGAGCCCTCAGATAGCCCTTGGACTAGTCCAGTAGTCTTGGCAACAAAACATCACACCAAGAATGGTAAGAGAGAGATGAGGTTCTGTGTTGACTACAGGGGTCTCAATGCAGTCACTAGGACTGATGCCCATCCAATACCCAGGGCAGATGAGCTTATAGATACTTTGGCCTCAGCCAAGTTTCTGAGCACATTTGACCTAACAGCTGGCTACTGTCATATCAAAGTAGCTGAGGATGCAAAGCCAAAAACAGTATTCTCAGCCTCTAGTGGGCACTGCCAATTTGTGTCGATGCCCGTTGGTTTGAAGAATGCACCTGCCACTTTTTTAAGGTTGGTGAATAAAGTCCTTACAGGTCTGGAAGCCTATAGTGCAGCTTATCTTGGTGATATTGCTGTCTTTAGCTACACCTGGGAGGATCATCTGGTCCACCTGAGAAATGTTTTGGAGGCCCTGCAGAAAGCAGGCCTCACTATCAAGGCCACCAAGTGCCAGATAGGGCAGAGTCAAGTTGTATACCTGGGTCACCTGGTAGGTGGAGGTCAGGTTCAACCATTGCAGAGCAAAATCCAGACCATCATGGACTGGGTTGCTCCAACCACCCAGACCCAGGTCAGAGCTTTATTGGGCCTGACTGGGTACTATAGGAGGTTTGTCAAAGGATATTGATCCATAGTGACCATTTGAATGACTTAACTTCCAAGGGAAATGCCAAAGAAAGTTCAGTGGACAGTTAACTGTCAAAAGGAATTTGATGTCCCGAAGCAGGTCATGTGCATTTCTCCCATTCTGCAAAGTCCTGACTGTTCCAAACAGTTCATTGTTCAAACTGATGCATCTGAGTTGGGGATAGGGAGGGGCTGTGTTATCACAACTGAATGATAAGGGTCAGGATCAGCCAGTAGGCTTTATTAGCAGAAGACTGACCCCCAGAAAGAAACGATGGTCAGCTATTGAGAGGGAAGCCTTTGCTGTGGTTTGGGTTCTGAAGAAGCTGAGGCCATACTTTTTTGGCACTCACTTCATTGTTTAGACAGGCCACAAGCCCCTCTTATGGCTAACAGAGATGAAGGGTGAAAGCCCCAGTCATTTGAGGTGGTCCATTTCTCTACAGGGGTTGGACTATATAGTGGAACATAGACCTGGGAGTAACCATGCCAATGCAGATGGACTCTACAGATATTTCCACTTAGAACATGAAGACTCAACTGGTCAAGGTTAGTTTAATGTCCTGACGTATTGGAGGGTTGTGTAGGAGAGTAGGATCTGTTTCTTATAGTTACCCCCACTTTTTGCTGATGTTTCACTGTTTTCGACTTAGACTGGCGGGGATTCTGCTATCCAGGACCCCAGCCTAGCTGCTTTCACCCCTAAATTGATTGCATGTACTTTAGGTACACTCCAGATTGGATTCTGGTGTACATTTATAAGTCCCTAGTTAATGGTATACTATGTACCCAGGGCATAGGTACCCCAGAGGCCTCCCCGGGGCTGCAGCATGTATTGTGCCCTCCCCTGAGAGACCACTCAAACTGATACCACAGGTCTGCTACTGCAGCCTGTGTAAGGTGGTGCATGCACCTCTTACTTAGATACAGGTTCACTATATCTACCTTATATCACTGCACATATAAACCTATCAGTCACTCCTATGGCAGGCCTTCTCAATCCAGAAGGCAGGGTGCTAGGTTTTATATGAGAGGGTGCCATTGCATGAGCAGAGCTCCTCTGCAGCCTTTGGAACCTATTCCCCGGGGTTGTTTGTGATGCAGCCAACCATATACTCTTAAGTGCATTATAACCTCGCGGTAAATGCTAACTTTAAAACGGCTGCATAGAAACATGTCATGCTTGGTGTCAAACACCTTGGAGCTATACCTCCCCCACCAGTAAGTGGAGGGGTATGATTCCACCCTCTCAAAAAGGGACATATGCGACACATATGCGACATACCAGCTTCTCAATCTGCGCATCACAAAATGGATGCTGCCAGCCACAGACACAAGTCTGCCCTTCTGCTGCTAAGCCAAGCTGGAGCAGGGGAAGGCTCAACATTAGGCTTCCTGTCACAGGGAGGTGTAACCACCTCCCAGACAGGCTTTAGTGTATTGAGGCTGGGTGGATGCACTCGGAGAGTGCTTTGAAGTCTGCACTGGGGGCACATTTGGTGTCTCTGTGCATAGTCCAGCTCAAATCGGTTGCAGGAGCCATTTGTTCCTGCCCAGGCGTGAAACTGGACAAAGGACATGGGTGAAGCCACCCCTCTGTCCTAACCCTCCAATAGGTGGGTCCCCAGAGTTTGTCCCACCCCTTCCTTGGGTATAAAGTAGGAACCCCTGACTACAGGACTTTAGATTTTACCTGGACTAAACTCTGCTACAGAAACCAAGTACTTCAATGATCTACACTACACTGGATGACTGAAGAATCTCCCTTGGAGTAAAGGAGTTACTCCCCTGCAAGGCAGGCACCTAAAAGCATCAGACTGGTTTGCCTCTCCGGAGCTCCTGAGGACTCCAAAGATTTCTGAAACACATGAGGTGTGTTCCTGAGGTCTCTGAGGTTGATCTGCACTCTCAGCTATTCTGAGGCCCATATCCCTTGTGGGGACCGTGCAACCCGAACCCCTGTGCACCGTGTACTTTTACAGCAGCATACGCTTTTCGGAGACCCATAAGGGTGTGCTGTGGGCTACTTGGAGTCCTGACCCCAAGCAGTGTTTTCACTGAAGATTTCCAGCCTGCACTCCCTGAACGAGTGTTCCGTGGGCTGGTATTTTGTGATTCATCTTGAGGTCCCTTTTCGATCACTGGTCCATTGGCCTGTGGTCCCCTGTGAAGGTAGCTTTCACTTTCAATGGGCTTTTCTGGTTGCTCCAGATGTGCCCTGACTCTCCATTGCATGGAGAGTCCCCAGGACCTTGCTGGTCCTCACCGAAGCAGATTTCCTGTGACCATGTGGGTTGCAGTTGCCAAGGCTTGTTGGTGTCCCATCGAAACACTGACCCCCCCCAGGACTTGACATCCTTCGTGGGACAGCTCACTTCTGGAATTTGGTCATTGTTGATGTATCCTGGTCCCCGTGGCTGCAGAGTCAAGAATTGTGTCAACTCACCTGAAGCACCTGACATCGGTGGGCATTCGTCTACCGAGCCCCTGGTCACCCTGCAGTGACCCAGACTCTGTCTCCTCTGCTTTCAGGTTCTTCTCACCTTGAATCCAGGCTTGGATTCCACTGGACACTTTTCATCTTCCCGGCAGCAGCAATTTTCCGGATCACGCCATTGAAAACGATGAAGATTCCCAACAGCACTTGACAACTATGCTTTCCTGGGTTAGGTAGCACGGGTACTCGGGTACTCACAAGGGTGCTGGCCTTAGAACCTTCTATGTTTTAAAGGGTTTGCTCAAAGTCCTCTCCGAAGTGTCCTTAATCATTAAAATTCCAAACGTGACTTTCCCATAGAGTTATACAGGGCTCGTGTCTGTGTTCTCACACTGCACCCATCCTCTGTGGGTTCCCTGTGTCACTACTTTGGGTGGCTCCTTGAGGTCCCAGTGATTCTTTGTGCTCTAGGCACTGTGTCTAGTCAAGACGTGGTTGTTATATCACTTTCTTAGGATATGGTTTGGTCTCCCCCTGGAGCCCGCTGTGTATTGTGCTATTTACCGTTGTTCTATTGTGTCTCTTCTCTAATCTCATAAAGAGGTTAGTAGAGAGTGTTTAGTAATAAATACCTATATTTTGTATAGTCCTTGTGCGGTTTGGTCATTCAGGAGGTTCTGATCTGGTAAAATAAGCTGCTTTACATTCCTTCGAGACCTAGCCTGAAGGCTGCTCTCCATAGCTCCCACTAGGATAGCTTTTAATAAAGGTTATCTTTAACCTAATCCTCAATAAGGGTTGTTTGGACTGGTACAAGGTGGCCGCTATCATTAGTGGACAACATATACCAGACAATTTCTCACAAGGTTCAATCTTGTTTCTGTGGGCAAAGCATTCCAGATCCTGGGAGCCAATCCTGAGAAAATCTGGTTGTAAGTTTTCTTCTTGGCAAATCACTGTGGTTGCAGAAGAAGATTCCTGGAGCTCATGGAGGATCTATTACCACAAGGGAGTACCAGTTTCTGAGCTAGATAACAAAGAGACAAGGAGTATTGTGATGTAAGGCTTTGTGCGTCATACATGCGATTTTCAGATCAATTCTAGCCTCGAACGGTAGCCAGTTAAGTGCTCTAAGTCCTGGGGAGATGTGACAATTTCTTTTGAAGCCTGTGATGAGTCTAGCAGCTGAATTGATTGAGGCTCTTAGAGTGGCCGTTGTCGATCTGTCAAGGCCGCATAGAGCGACACTCCGATATTCCACTCTTGGGATTCCTAGGGCTTGAACTGCCTGTTTGAAGTCGTTTACTGGCAAGAAGGGTTTCAGTCTTCTCAGGGTGTTCATGTGGAAATGTTCTCCGTTAGAAATGGGATCCCTGGCTGGCCAGGGCTTGCGCCAAAGTCAGTCAGAGGCCACCATTCCTAAGTCAGGGCACGGAAGTTACACGCCAAGATAACCCCTGCTCACCCTCTAGGTAACGCGACGCGATCAGCAAGGCTAAACTTGGAGGCTATGTAGGTTAAGGGTTTGCACGTGCACCCAGCAACAACACCCAAGGCCCACCACAAAGGAAACTCCCCACAAGGTTATATGTAAAAATAGCCTTTGTATTATACCAAAACACATTAGATAAAAAACACACACTTTACAATGTGCCAACAGGCACGGGCAGAATTTACAGGGGATATGTACAAGACAGGGCCACATGGACCACTGTCGGGAATTGGCACTTTTAGAACTTAGCACTGGCAAGAATTAGCACTTGGAACATAGAATATAAATTTACTGTAACACAAAATATAAAAATAGAGCACACAACCAGTAACTACTGGTAAAGGTTAAGTACCACCTACGCAACCCTAACCACCTTAGGAACAGGTAACGCAGAGAACCAGGACCTCACTAGCACCACCTGTAGTAGGAAGAACAACCGCCTAAGTATCACAATACCTGTAGGGGTATAAGCACATTACACATGATGCATTACAACACATTCAGAGGTGTAGGAACAAGGCACATGACTCATAAAAACACATAAGTCACCACCTGTGACTGTCCCTAGGCCCTCTGGCCTTGTGGGGGCTAGGACGCCCTGTGTCCCAATGTCAGAGGTGCCTAAACGTAGTAGCTGCCCTCTAAGTGCTGGGCAGCTGTAGAGCAAGCATTGGGGCCAACACGTTGGAGCCTCGCAGGCTCTGCGCCACTGACTGTCCCCTGAGCCTCTCTGGCTCAACCAACAAGAAATGCCCCCTAGAGCCTCCGTGGCTCTGAACAACACTGTGGGGCAAGGTGGGAGTGGCCTGCTGCCCTCTGGGGCCGCTCTACCACTGAGCAACTGGTGCCCCCTGAGCCTCGCTGGGCTCGCAGAAACGAAGATGGCACTCCAGAGCCTCTCTGGGCTCTAAGCAAGCAAATTGCCCCCTGGTAGGTGGAGTCCCCCCTCCGGGGACTCTAGAGAAATGTGCGCATCATTGGAGTCCTTCTCGGGGGACTCCGTGACCAAATGGGGTGGCTTGAGCCTCTCGGGGCTCTGAGGAACACTGTGCCGCCCGTTGGAGTCCCTCCTGGGCTCTAAAAGAAAGCCCCCAAGAGCCTCGGCCTCGCACCAAGCCCCTCCCCCTCCTCCCGGGCAGCTCCACTCACCGGACTGCCTTCAGGAGGCGGCGGGGACGCTGGCGGTCTCCTTCTTACCAGGCTGCAGTCCTCACCAGCCTTCTCTCTCCGGTCCTGCTTCTGGGGCTTCTTCTCCTTGCCGGGTGAGTGCACCAGGGCGCGGAGTAGGCTCCTGCCTGCTCCGGTGCTTGGGGAGCCGCGACTTTTCCGTGGGAGGTGGAGTAGGCTCCCGTCCTCCTACTTCCTGTTGTCCCATAGTCCCGCCCCCGGCCTGCCTGACTTCCTGGTCGCGGGCCGGGTGGCGATTTTCAGCTGTCCCGGGCTGCGGCGGTGATGCGGGGAGACACACAAGGGGTAGGCACCCTCTCTAATTTAAATATAAGGCGAGGTGGGCACTCGCTCTGGCCAAAAACAGCGCAAGGTCCCTGACGGGGAGGGCACCTGCCAGGGGACTTTAAAATCGGCAAAAAGCGGCGTGGGCAGCCGCGAAAGGGAAAGTAAAGCGCTCAAAGCGCTCAAGGACAATTACAGCGCTCCCAGCGCTTAGCAGATAAATAAAGCGCTTCTAGCGCTATATGTGAAAATAAAGCGCTTCAAGCGCTAGGGGGGTAATTACAGCGCTCTCCCCGCGCTATAGGCTTAAAGTTGCAGCAACAAGTCCTTGCAAAGTTCAGGAAGGTAGGCAGGGGGGCAAGGCTGGGCCCAGGGGCCAGCTCACTGCCCTCCAGGCAGGGAGGCAGTCCAAGTGGCGGTCCTCCTGGTGCCCAGCAACATGAACAGCCCCCCTCAGACAGGATCCTGGAACAGAACATTTTCATGGGGTCACAGCCCCTCTTTTATACACCTTTTCTCTTTGTATGGCTTCAGGGTGAGGGAAAAAAACAGTCACAGCTGGTCTGGGAGCAACCTTGATGTGCTCAGCCCCTCACTCTATTCACTGGCAGTCCTAGGGTCATCAGTCGCACCACAGGGGGCAGAGCCAGCATTGTGTTGGGAAAGCCCAGCCCTATTCAGGACCCAGGTGCACTTCACCCCAGCCATCAGCATGCTAATCTCCACACTCACCACCGGGCAGACCCATCCAGACTCCTGGAGCCAGGCTCACCAGCCAGCTCCAGCCAATCACGTGCCAGCACACTCACTGCACACGCACACCCATGTCTAGAAGTGGCACTTCCACACTAGACACATACACGCCGCATACATCATTGCGCAGCATTCAATCACACGAGTCCGCACATACCAAACTCGAGCCTGCACACCTCACACATCAGAAACTACCAGGGACACAGACATTCCCCATGCATTCCTATGGGAGGGCAGGCCAACCTTACTCCATGCACACAGAGTGCGCACGCACTTTCCACTGGGACACAGTGAAAGTACGCAGAAACAAAAAATCACCATCACCAGGTCACCATTAAAAGCAAAAGGTTTAGGGGTGAACCTGCCAGAAGGGCCAAGTCCAACATTCTCCTTTTGTAGAGGCGCTGATATGTTTCTGCATGTTTAGGTTTCTGTCCAGCGTCACTCCCAGCGATTTCGTTGAGTCGACAATGTGAGGTTAACCTTTGAGTGCTGTTAGGTGATTCAGCCAGACGAGGATGATGGTCGATTGGCTGGGGGGGGGGGGGGGGGGGGATATTAAGAGGAATTCAGTTTTGAGGGTGTTTAGTTTCAAATGGTTTATCGGCCAGCCAGGTTTGAGTTTTATGTAGAGTTGAATTGAGAGATTTGATGTCCTCAAGTGAGTGGATCTTTATGTAGAGTTGGGTGTCATATGCGCACATGTGATAGTGGACAAATAATTTTGAATGTCCCCTCCCATTTGGTATATGTGTGATCAGCAATCAATGACAGAGGTTAGGAGAGGGTCTTGCATCTGGGCTTATTTACTCCATACACAGTAGCTGAGTTAGAGAGGCCCATGGATTCTCAAATTTTGCAAGCAATGAGGGCACAGTATAAGGTATATAATGATACCATTATGAGGGAATGTTAAGTAATTCCCCTAAAAAGCTCCTGCAATCGAATTCTCTTCACTTCTACAAAAGCTAAGAAAGTCATTAGCGGCCATAAAGTCAACTTTATGATCGGGTGACAGGGTAATCAGTATTAGATGCTGAAGTTCTATTACACTACCTTGCGGGAGAGGTAATACATTCCCACAGAATCTGTCATGTAATTTAGAAAAGTTGAAATTTGACTTCAACCTGAGTACAGAGTAACCATAGCGTGCAATTTAGGCTTCTCCGCCTTACCAAAGGTTACACTGTTGAATCCTTCCAGAGCCCTCAATGCTGCAATCACTCTGCTACTAACCACTGCAAGGAGTTCCGATTGAGATGTGGTTTTTGAAATACAGCATCAAGTATTTACACTGCTGAACTTCCACAAGATACTCGCTGCTGAATTTCCATGTTAAGTGCAATTGCTTTTTCCCAAATATAACCAACTGGATTTTAGTGGTGTTAATAGTAAGCAAATATTCAATACAAAAAATCAAGGTCATTCAATTACCACTGAAAACAGATTGGAATATGCCCATAATAATTTCCATACAATGGGAGATTGACATGTGACTACAGTAACTTTGGTGGGAATCTGTGGGCTGCAGCAAGACATTTTCGGAAGTCTGTCAAATACAAGGAAACATGAGGTGTGATAAACTGCACCCCTTCTTAAGGTCAATCTGTGTGTAAATTCCTTGGTAGAGCTCCATGAGTACATAACTGTACCTCCGCCCACGTTGATACATTAAATTGTCTTAACTAATTAAGTAGACCAGCAGAGATTTCATACAAAGATAGCTCGCAACACAAAGACCTACATCAACCTTGTTGAATGCCACATGTAAGTCCATGAAGCAAATTTAAGATTTACAGCGGTACCTAGACTTTCATGCAAGGAACCACAGGGCGAACACATAGTGAACTGTGCTCAAACCAGCATGGACAGTCCAATCCATTATTTTAGCCATGGCAGAAAAATACAAGCAAAATGCTGTGCTGCATAGTGAATAGAAATTATCCTGAAATATTCAGGGTCACTTCAATAATCCTTTTTTAGGTTAAGCCTAGAGCAGCGCACATGCGCTGCTTGCGAGACTTTTAGTAATGGGTGAAAGCTCACCACACGTGTGTGCTTTTGTTTTTCTCCCAGGCTATTGGGCTTTTCGTGCGTCTTTCTAAGGAAGACAGCACGCAATTGGGCAAAGGCGGGTGCATGTCCTGCCTTTGCTCCGCCCACGGCCTATTGCTTGCGGTTACTCACACAGGCCACATCTGTTTTCAATTATCATGCCAAGACACGGGCGCGATAATTGAAAACAGATCTCTCGCAGTTACGCATGCGCAACACTCGCATCCTTGAATTCCTTGTTTTCCTTTCCTCCCTAACCCTGACACTTTGTATCTCTCATTCTGTCTCCCTCTCTTTTCACTTTTGCCTCCCTGTCTTTCTCTCCGTGGCTCGCCCTCCCTACCCTCTCACTCTGCTGCTGTCTCCCTCCCTCTATTTCTCGCACTCTCCGTCTCTGTCCCTTTATCTCTCCTCATCTTCTGCTTTGTCACTCCCTCTCTGTGACTCTCACTCTCGCCGCCTGTCTCGTAGGTCAATTACTGGAAGCCCTTCAACTTTGTTTCAGAGATTGTTATTAAATTAGTGGACCGGCCAGTCAATGACGTAATTACGAGCAGCTATTTAGCCGCATGGGGCTTCCCCAGACTGGGCGCCTTTAACAGTGGATGGGGCTGATCGCTGTCTCATTTGGGGTGCTCTCTTCTCGGCGAGATGTCAAAAGCCCCTACTTATTGTATGCAGATTCCGAGCAGCTGAGGTCATCGCTAGCAGACTGGAGGGGTGGCACGAGCAGCCTGCCGACTGCAGCCAGCAAGCAGTCAGGGCTGGTACAGTCCTTCTGACTTCCTCTTCCTTTTGTGACCTCTTAAATTTGGGGCAGCAGGGGGACCACAGTGCTAGTTAGGATTTGTGTCAGCTACAGGTAATTGATGTCCATTTTGATGAGGGTGGGTCAGGTACTAGAAGCCCTTCAACTTTGTTTCAGAGGCCATTATGAAATTAGTGGACCGGCAGTCAATGACGTCATTAGCAGCAGCTATTTAGCCGCATGGGGCCTCCGCAGACAGGGCGCCTTTAACAGTGGATTGGGGCTGATCGCTATTTCATTTGGGGTGCTCTCTTCTCGGCGAGGTTTCAAAAGCGTCCACTGCAAACACAAAGCTCGCTGGGGCAGGTGAATGACTCAGAGCGGCGCTCGTTAAAGTAGTGTCTGTTGAAGCCCTTCTGAAACCTTTTTGGCGCACTTGAACAGAAATGCCCATAATGATGAGCGGTGATGGGAGAGCGAGGGGATTTTCAATTTAGGTCAGCGAAATTGAAGCATGAAGCAAAGCTTTGCAACATTTCAAATGGAACTGTCTGTTTATTTCTGTAGTTTTTATGGGGCAAACGAGAGTGCTTTATATTATCACTAGATTACTTCATCATACAAGTTCAGTCTTTTGGAACGGAAGGGTTAGTGATATGCATAGAATCTCAGGATGGCGAGGGATGCGGAGGCTTGAACCCTGTCCATCAGTTTTAAAGTCGGCCACTAAGCAGCTGAACGTGAGGAGAGCCTTTCCGCCACTGTATAAACAGACAAACACACAAATGCTAATTAAAACAAGCATTGGCATAGCCAATAGGTCTCGCCTTTGGGACCTAATAAGTGTTTAGCCATTCAACAGTTGATGTTGTTGCACCAGGATATTGTGCTGGATAACTAAACACTTGTAAGGTCCCAAAGGCGAGACCTATTGGCTATTCCAATGCTTGTCATTATAGTCTTAATAAAACACCCTTTCCATTATTGTGGAATCATCAAACTCTTAGCAATACAGGTAAATAGAGGGAATCATAAACTTGCTCACCAGCTTAAAGACTCACTTAGTGACTAAGCTATCGATATAACTTTGGTATATTTAAATCTAGTGTGTGTACTTAGCCACTAATAAACCGAATTTGTAAGAGAATTTACTAGCATTAAGACATCAAGTTCCTCTCTATTAACTATCTCAATCATAACTAAAGAGTTTCCATTACGGCTGGGTTTTATATAGCAGAAATACCCACAGTCCTCAGCCAGATAGATGCCTGCATTAGCGCAAATCCAACTTCCATCCATCACATCTATTAGAGTTCCTAATGTCCTCTTTCGCAACAGGATGAGAACCTCTTGTTGATCCTTTGCTTTATTTGTGACTGGGACACTACTTTCTCTCAAACTGGTCATACTGCCAGATTCATCAAAGACCCGTTTTGCAAGTCTGTAATAGCGGTTCATAAGGAATCGCTATTACAGACTCGCAAAACGGGATTCATGTAGGAATCGCTAAATAAATTGAGATTCCTACACATTCCTTATTTGCGATTAGCAAATTGCTAATCGCAAATAAGGATGCGATTTCAAGGGTGCTAGGGGTGTCCAAAGGACACCATGTAGCACCCCTGAAAGGTAATCTACATTGGTGTTGCGCACCCACATGTCCAAAGGACATGTGTGTGTGCAACATGCAACTTAGAAAAATGCTTTTAAAAGCATTTTTCTAAGTTTTCGCTATTTACCACGAGGTTTGACCTCGCGGTAAATAGCGGCCCGAAATTGCGATTTCGCAATTTGAAAATGGATGATGAATTGCATTTAAGGAATCTCAAATAGAGATTCCTTAAATGTAATTCCTCGCAAATTTGCGAATTCACTATTACCGATTTTTGCATTTGGGATGAGGAATCCCAAATGCAAAAATTGCGCTCGCAAAGGGCCAGATTCTGAGAATCTGGACCTTTGCAAGCGCAATTCACCTTCATGAATCTGGCTGATAGTATCTTCTCTCGCACGTTCTAAGTTTATGAAATGTGAAGTAGTCAGGTGAATTGCCACTCCAGTTATTGAAAAAGGCCCGAAAAGGGGTTAGTGAGCACAAAGGTAGGGGTGTTTTTAATTGAAACATCACTTTAAAATGTAAATAACTGAGCACTTTAAAGTAGGTTCACTGGAGCAGCCCTGACAATGCTTGATTTGCAGTTTATTGAAGGAGCAAGCACCAATCGCTCGTGTTTCAGTCTTAACCTTTCATCAGCTGACCTCTATCATTTTGTAGAAGATTCAAAAGCCAAACTGATCCACAGGTATAAAACACAACTTTGGAGACTGTCAGCTCTGTTCTGCCTCCCTCCCTAAAGAGGAAGCTTGCCATGTCGGGAAATGCTGGGAGAGGCATGGCTGACGCATAAATTAAGCTGTGCTTATGATAATGTTAACATGCTATTTTTAGAGGGTTCTGGATAAACTAACTGGAGCATACTTCAGGCCCGGCAGATGAAGTGACAGAGCTGGAGCAGCTCAACATCCTTTTATTGTGGTTGTTGGGGAAGGTAATGAAGTCGGGGCATTCGAAGATATCCTGGATAAAGACATGGTCCTAGAACAAAGAAACAGCAAACGTAGAGAAACATGATTGCAAGATGACAGTGCATTTGAATAATTTACAGCTTGCCGACTGACTGTGAAGTGTCATTGTCTTTTACACAAAAATCTGTATTTGGAAAAAAAGTGCACTTTTAACCCTGCCAGTGCAGAAGAGTCCTTTGCACTTTGAAATGTGTTGTCTGTCCTCTGTGGAGATTGTTATAAATTATTGAAATAATAATATTCAAGGCAGTAGAATATTTAAACTGACATCAACGCAGGACAATGTTGAATAAATATTTGCAGTGACGTAACAATATAAAAACATAATTTTTATTTATCTGACCAAAAAATATGTTTTTATGCCAATCACACAGTGATGAGATTATGTTTGTCCTAATTGAAATGTCAAAATGTAAATGCAACACTGTGTAATACTGGTGCAAATGTAATCTTGCACAAGTTTGAATTTACTGCTTATAGTTCTGGTTTGGCTTCCTGACATCAACAGTGTAACAACTTTCCTAAAAAGCATTAGTTACTTTGAATTTACACAACCCGTTAATCTGTAAAGTGCTTGAGACGAGTGCTCCTTTGTTTATTGGCATTCGACACTAGCATTAGGTAGTCTGGGTTCAGTTTGTAATCAATAGCGGGACAAAGTGGGCAGAGGTGGCCTGAACAAACCTCGATTGATCCATTCGACCACAATTGTTTTTTTTATGCTTATCTGGCCTTTTTATATTGTAATTGGGCGAAGATCTGCCAGTAGCAAGAACACACTGATAATGCACGGTTTATCTTCCACTCACCATCTCTATGCACACGACTTGTACCCTCGCACCCTCCTCCGAATACAAACCTAACAATACCTCAAGTCCATTTGTAAAATAGGCTGTCCTATCCTGAAATACACCCCTCTGCAACTCTAGGCATTTACCACCTTCCACAAATTCAAAACAACCCTCAAATGCCACTTTCACCTATTTGGATTTACATTTATGGAGCGGTCCATCACTCTTAGGAACAACAGTGCTGGCTACAGCAGAAGGCAGCCTTGGGCTGCTCTCAGCATTCCTCGGTTATTCCTTTATCAGAATGTCATTCATTTACCACTTTTAGAACATATAAAGCACTCCCAGTCTAAAATATAAACAGCGACACACCAGTATGCATTTAAAGAAATATCTGCATGGTGAGTTCTGAATGATGCAAAAGAAGCAAAAGAGATGACGAGATGTCCTAATTTTGGAGAATCTGTTTATGAATTGTATACATTTGCACGTCTGTAACCATCATGCACCAAACCTGGGAGGCCTCCCTCTCTCAAATTTACTGTACGCCGACGACCTGATTTTACTCAGCCAAACCCCAGTCGGCTTACAACACCTGCTCCATACTACTAACAACCACGCCTCAAAAAACGGGTTAGAAATCAACTTAGAAAAGTCAAAAATAATGGTGCTAAACCAGCGCAACCCAAAAAAGCGACTGAAATGGCAGCTGGGTGAGAGAGAACTTGAAGTCGTCCACGACTATAAATATCTAGGAATTATCTTTGATAAGAATGGGACATATGACCAACAAAAAGAGGTGATTCAGAGACGAGGAACCATCTAAGCAATCACCCTGAAAAATCTTAAAAGCAAAATAGCCGGACCAAACCTGCTCCCGCTGCTTGAAGTGCTTCGCGCAAAGCTGCTGCCCACGCTCACATACGGCAGCGAGGCCTTGCGAGGGTCGGATGAAGAAACCCTCAATAAAACGGTTGCTAAAGCTTTAAGAATAATCTTCAAGCTTCCTAAATACACCTCCCCAGCCCAACTACGCCTCGAATTTGGAATAGTTAACCAGAGAATAAGAAGGAAGGCCGCGTATGTAAAGAGCTGGTATAAAATAAAGAGTGCAGAGGCGGGCTCGCTGAACTCATTCCTATGAAAGAAAATCTCAAGGAAACATGCCTTAACGGCCAAAGACTACCTCCAATCAGGGATCAGCTTGTTAGCTCTGGAGAATATATGGGAGTCAGGACTCCCATTCAAGACCGTAAAAGAACTGGTGAATAAGTCAACAAAGCTCGTCTCCACCGCAAATGATAAAGAATGTCTGAATAAGAGGGCCCATAGCTGGTTCGTGATACAAAGCTATCCAAAATGCTCACCACAACCGTACTTCGGTACCAGCTTTCCGGGCCTTTAAAAGAAGGCTTCTTGGCCCTGAGGATGGGCATCCTTCCTGTCAAACCACTTTTGCCCCCCTGGAAACGTATATTAACATCTACACAATGCAGACTATGTGGCGAAACCAAAGAAGATATGCTGCATCTCCTATGCATATGTAAGTTCCTAGACCGGGAGAGGAGAGAACTGCTAAAACCGCATATAAATGAAATGCATATCCGGACGTGCAGACAGGCAGTGAAGGCGTGCTTCAGCGGGGCCAACGTTAAATTGACCTGCAGCTTCGTCCGCTACATGAAAACTGCCCAAATAAAGCTCTCGCCGCAGCCTGAGCACAGTTGCGCGCACCCAAGCTCTTTTATCCGGCAACTCTCTTTGACTCCCACTACGTCCCGATCCTGAGGCAGTCGTCCACGACCACACAATAGACTATTAGAACTACGGATACTGGCGTCACCCCCAGACGGGGACTTACCCTTACCTCTTTCTTAAATTTTATACTTTCATCACAAACAAACTGTATGTAATTTTAACCAGAAAATTGGTATATTTTAATGCATATCCACCACGCTGTTTTCTTTTTTAAGACAATATGAAATGATGTCACATATCTGTATCCTTTTATACATTTTTTACTGATGTGTGTACTGCTAAGATTTTAATTAATCAAGCAATAAACGTACTTACATTTGCACGTCGGAGAAAGAAGTGCCAGAAGCTGGTATTGAAAGAAAAGAGAAATAAAGCAAACAAAATTAGCTTACGGTAACTATGTATAATTGTAAAGATTGAGCAAAACTCCACTGAGAAGTTTTGATGCTACAAAGAAAATAACTATTAGAAGAATGGAGGAACTCTTCTGAAAAACAGAAGCAACAATAAAAACATTAACATTAATTTATTTTCTTCACAAATATCGGAAGTGGAGGGATGTTCCAAAGCCAAGGAAGCCAAAATACCAAACAAATATACAAGGTCAATGTAGGACAAACCTAAAATGTCCCCAAAACAAGAACAGTTGGGTGATGGTCAGAAGAAATGCAGTGCAAAACAGCAAGGATCCAGAGGAAAATCAGGCTTTGTGATACTGTGCATACCGGTTCAATTATAAACTGATCATGGTCCACAGCCCATGACAGAATAATAATGTTTCTTTATCTGGACACTGTGTTCAAGCCCTCGCTTGCTATGACAGAACAGGAACGCCTAAGCATGTCCATAGAGTCTCATATTAGAGCCTGTAAACAGGATCCTTTCATTACAAGTTCCATCCCAACCCAAGCTCTAGATATTAATCTTCGACCTTTGCCATCCTCTGCATGACCCTACACCCTCAGGTAAATGCTCGTTAATATAGAGAAGTTTGGGAAATGGAAACAAATCATGACTTCAAGGGATGGAATACTCACTGGCTTCACCTGTCTTCTATTGACATTATTTTCTCTTCGGTTCCCTCCATAATGTAGAAATGTCAGTGCTTAATTTGTAAATAAATGAGTGCCAGTGCCGAAGTACAGAAAAAGGAATTAATAAAGGGGTGCTTAAATGGCGGTTAGTGTACTTGTATGCGGTTGGTTTGAGATTTGTACTCGCGACGGCGCTGCAAAGAAAGACGTGCTGCTGCGCCGGGACTTTACATGATCGTTTTTTTCAGGAATTCAAGCTGTGTTCTCAGCCCCAGTATTTATATTAGAGGAATCTATGGCTTGTTACCACCTTGGACCGCTTATTGTGTTGGGAAAGTGGCTGTACCTTCTTTGAACCCCCGAAGAGGAGAAGGAAATTTAAACTCTATTCGTATATCCCTAAAGTTATTGGCTTTGTTGTTCCTTTCAAATTATCCTACATATTTAAGGCATTTGGTACCTACGGTATTCCACCGAGATTGCTTGTGAGGGCATCATCTCTTGGAAACCAGATCGCGATCGACTGTTCTGTATTAAGTGATGGGCACCACTCCAACATTTTGAATTATGTTTATAATTGTTATCTTCATCGTTTGGATATAGCCCTTGTGATATTTGGCATCAGTCTCTAATAAAAGAGAGAGGGACCCCTAGACCAAAGGGATAGGGTACCACAATAGACACTAGTCAAAAAAAGTCAAGAAGCAATGAAATTTTTCATTGCTTCTTTGTCATGTCTATGTATTAGTGAGGTCATTGTTTGTAAGTACTGTGGTATTAATGTTCATCTGCCCAAAGGGAATTGACTTTTTTTGACTAGTGTATATTTGGCATCAGGCCTGGAAAAGATTGATTTATAGATAACTCTACAGATCCACGACTGTGAAGAAATGTATATAACTTTCCCTGCGCCCTGACGAAGGAACTTTTGGATATCTGTCCTCTCCGAAACGCGCGTCAGCGCCATGTTTTTTGCTTGTATTATATTTGTACTTCTTCCTTCTTTTTTTGTAATTCGTGGTCCTGTTAATATTGTACTGTACTTTTGTTTTGGTGTATGACGGTGTGGGAGACTGAGAGAATGTATGAGTTTGGTTGGGGGCTATCTGATGTGTTTCTGTTGATTAAATTGCATTGTATATATATATACATGGAATGTTTTTTATGAAACAATTTAGGATTGACTTGAAATAATAAACTATATGTTTTTCTAATAACGGTTGCTGTGTGGGACAATGATGGTATTTGAAAAGTAATGGATATATTACCTATAGATATTTAATGATCTAGGAGAGGTTCTTGTGTTTTTTGAGTTGAGATTTGTACTCACCAATTGAAGATTATTAGGCAAGGATAGAGAATTGTTATAGTTTTATAAGGGTAAAGAGTACCATGTACTCAATTTTATGTGGTGATTGAAATGTTCATTAATTTTAGATGACCTTTTCATGGGGATAGTGAAAACGTTCTTAGGCAGTAGAAATGAGGGTATCAGACTCGTGATTATAAGGTGAGTGATAATATGGACTAGTTTTATTGTGGTGTTATTGTATACATGGAGTAGACTTCAAAGAATTGTACTTAACAACTTATTAGGGCGTTTTATTATGATGATTGGGGTTTACTATTGGTTTCAGATGCCCGTATCAAAGGTTGGTGAAAATGATCTGGGAGATTTAAAGACGATGATATAAGACACAAAATTATAATGTGAGTGGTAATATAGACTAACATGATTGTGATGTTAACTTATCTATTGAGAAGTTTATATAAAACAATATAAAGTAGGGAGATTCCAGATCATGGTGCAGAACATGAATCTGCACATCATCACATATAGGAATATCTAAGAGCAATTGGTAATGGTTTAGCCTATCAAATGGAACATTATATAAAAATATTTCAATTGGAGTTGCTGAGAAATGTATATTTATGCAATGTTAATGTTAACTTTCTCTTTTTCAAATTCAAATTCAGAGGAAAATATTCTCCGGGCTCTTAATAACTGTTCAAATGGAACCCTCCATTTAAAGATTTTAGGGTGTCAACTGTTAGCACGCAATATGGAATTTGTGTCCATTGCCTTTCAGCGGACTAGAGTGTATAGTTCATCATCTTTCACTGTCAAGTGCAAATCCAGGTATCCAATATGCTCCCTGCTGTAGGGGCTGATGTATTTGCGGTTATATTCATTCATATCCAGGACCAGAATGAACTCCTTGAGTAACCACTCATCTTCATCTCAGAGATGGAATAGATCATCTATAAAACAACTCCAAATGATTACATGTTCCATGTAGTTCTAGTTTTCATGAGCCCAGGCAACCTACTTAACGCATATATTTGTATAGGGGGCACAGGAGGTCCCCATGGCAGTCCAATGTTTTTGGAAGTAAAGCTTGTTATCAAAAAGAAAGACATCCGGAGTGAGACAGTATTCCATCATCTAGATGTGTTTTAAGTATCCCAGTCGTCTATTCCTTATCTAGTTAGGCTCACATTTCACTCATACAAAACCAGTAAAATTCATCAGTTATAGTTAGCTGAGCTGATGTCATTTGATGTCATCAGTGATGTAATATTTGATGTCATAAGTAAAGCATGGGGGGGATAAGTTATACTTAGCTCACCTGACGATAACTGCTGAATTTTACTGGTTTTGTACGAGTAAAATGTGAGCCTAACTATAATGTCCCTGTAACCTTTGTTTTTTCAGTAAATTTCCAAGATGTTTTTTAAAGCTCTAGAAAGCGGGTTACTTGGCAGTAAAGTGTGTGATTTTAAAGTATTGTACAATTTAATTATGAGGGAGCAGATCCTTAATAATTGTCAAAATCAGTTGGTGCATCAGTACCTGGTGGACTCTGATCTGACCTTTCCCCAGGAACTGGGTCAGAAGGCAGACAAATGGGTCAGAACCAGGGTGAGTCAGAAGGTTCAGAACCAAGGTGGTGACTTCAAGAAGCAAGATTCTAAACACTCAGATAAGGGTGGGGAGAAGGGTAAAGACCAGAAGTCTTTTCAAGTGCCCCAAAAATCTTCATCTGTTGGGGAGTCACAATCAAACAAGGGTAAAGGCAAGAAGAAGCCATGGTGTAAAATCTGTAAACAGAAGACCCATTGGACAGGTAATTGTACCAAGTCCAAGGACTCAACTCCAACCACCACTGCCCCTAAGGCAACTGTTCCCCTAGTTCAGCTCCAAGTGGTGGTATAAGGAATAAGGGTGTAGTAGGGTTACCTTGGGATCTGAGATGGACTCTTGCCTAGTCAGAGTTCCTTCTCAGGCTGTGTTGGTCTTTGATGGAGGCGTGGATATTGCCTCCTTATTTGTCAGTCCCAGTAATCTGGGCAAATACAGACTGCGGCCTTTGATCAATGGAAAAGAGGCCTTGGCATTCAGGGACACAGGTGCTGATGTCACAATGGTGACAAAAGATATTCTGGTCCCTGAGCAAATCATACTTGGTGAGATGTACTAAGTGACCAATGCTAGCAATGTCAGGACAGAACATTCCTTGGCAGTTGTTAATTTCACCTGGGGAGGGGTAACTGTCACTAAGAAGGTTATGGTAAGTGTAGACCTCCCTGTTGAATGCTTGTTGGGCAATGATTTGGAAACTTCAGCTTGGGCTGAAGTGGTACTCAGGACATGCAGAAATGTTGGGTATCCCTGCAGATGTGTTTGCTATGACTAGGTCACAGGCAAAAATGTCTTCCACTGAACAAACCCTGGATCCTGGAAAAATGGACCAGGTGCCTTCCAAGAGAAGGAGCAGGAGGGGTAAGGCAGTGCCTTCCCCCTGCCTCAGAATACAGATCAGTCTCTTGAGGGGGATGATCTTAGTTCTGAAGAAGGAACTGTCTCAGAGGAACCTGAGACTGCTCAGGCTGGGTTTATGGGGACAGGGGGCCCTTCCAGGGCAGATCTGAGCCAGGATCAGCTGAGCTGCCCTTCTCTTGAACCCCTCAGACAGCAAGCTGTTGCTGAGGCTGCTGGGAGTGCCAGTGGGTCCCATAGGATCTTCTAGGATGATGGACTAAGAGAGTAGAGATCCCAAGCCTGGTGCAACCAGGAGGTTGGTTATACCTCTGAAGTTTAGGGGCTTCCTATTGACACTGGCACATGACATCCCATTAGCAGGTCACCTAGGTCAAAACAAAACTTGGGACAGGCTGGTCCCTCACTTTCATTGGCCTCACATGTCAGAAGACACCAAGGAGTTTTGTCGCTCCTGTATCACCTGTCAAGCCAGTGGTAAGGCAGGTGGTACTACAAAGGCTCCCCTGATAAGACTACCTGTGGTGGGGGTTCCCTTTGAGAGGGTTGGAATTGACATTGTTGGTCCCATGGATCCTCAAACTGCATCTGGGCACAGATTCATACTAGTGGTGGTGGACCATGCCACTAGGTATCCAGTGGCAATTCCCAAAAGAACTACCACAGCTCCTCATGTGGCTAGAGCCCTCCAGGGAATCTTTTCCAAGTTGGGTTTTCCAAAGGCTGCAGTATCAGACAGAGGTGCCAACTACATGTCTAGTTACTTGACTGCTATGTGAAAGGAGTGTGGAGTAAATTACACATTTACCACCCCTTATCACCCACAATGCAATGGGTTAGTTGAAAGGTTCAACAAAACCCTAAAGGACATGATTAAAGGTCTCCCTGAAAACCTCAGGCATAGATGGGACATCCTATTGCCCTGCCTTCTCTCTGTCTACAGAGCGGTTCCTCAAAAGGGGGTTGGTTACAGCCATTTTGAATTTCTCTTTGGACATACAGGTAGGGGTCATTTATGTCAAGTGAAGGAGGGATGGGAGTTACCTCTCAAACCCCCTAAATAGGATATTGTGGACTATGTACTCGGTCTCCCCTCCAGGATGGCTGAGTACATGAAGGCAACTGAAAACCTTGAGGCTAGCCAGGAATTGCAAAAGGCATGGCCTGACCAAAAGGCTGTGTTGACTGTTTATCAGCTAAGACAGAAAGTATGGGTGTTGGAGCCTGTGGCCCCAGCAGCCCTCCAAGAGAAGTGGAGTGGTTCCTCATACCATAATTGAGCAGAAGGGAGAGGTTACCTACCTAGTGGACCTTGGAACTCCCAGGAGCTCCCATAGGGTGCTCCATGTCAACAGGCTCAAACCATATGTTGACAAGGCAGACAAGGCTTGCTCATGGTTACTGATGAGGGACAGGAGGAAGAGAGTGATCCACTCCATGACCTGCTTTCACAGAACCCTGATGATGGTTCAGTTGATGTTATAGCCTTGACAGGTAGTCTCACTGACCAGCAGCAAACTGATTGCAAAAAAGTTCCTAATCAGTTTAGACATATGTTCTCACTTACTCCAAGTCAGACTATCCGGTGCACTCATGAAGTGGACACAGGGGACAGTCTGCCTGTTAAAAATAAGATAATGTCAGGGACTGTATCAGGACTGAAGTCCAGAAGATGTAGGACCTGGGAGTGATTGAGCCCTCAGATAGCCCTTGTGCTAGTTCAGTAGTCTTGGTACCAAAACCTCACACCAAGAATGATAAGAGAGAGATGAGGTTATGTGATGACTACAGGGGTTTCAATGCAGTCACTAGTACTGATGCCCATCCAATATCTAGGGCAGATGAGATTATAGATACTTTGGCCTCAGCCAAGTTTCTGAGCACATTTGAACTAACAGCTGGCTACTGTCAAATCAAACTTGCAGGGGATGCAAAGCCAAAAACAGTATTCTCAACCCCTAGTGGGCACTGCCAATTTGTGGCGATGCCCGTTGGTTTGAAGAATGTACCTGCCACTTTTTAAAGGTTGGAGAATAAAGACCTTACAGGCCTGGACGCCTATAGTACAGCTTATCTTAATTATATTGCTGTCTTTAGCTCTACCTGGGAGGATCATCTGGTCCACCTGAGAAATGTTTTGGAGGCCCTGCAGAAAGCAGGCTTCACTATCAAGGTCACCAAGTGCCAGATAGGGCAGAGTCAGGTTGTATACCTTGGCCAACTGGTAGGTGGAGGTCAGGTTCAACCATTGCAGAGCAAATCCAGACCATCATGGACTGGCTTGCTCCAACCACCCAGACGCAGGTCAGAGCTTTCTTGGGCCTGATTGGGTACTATAGGAGGTTTGTCAAAGGATATTGATCCCTAGTGACCCAGTTCAGTGGACAGTTAACTGTCAAAAGGCATTTGATGTCCCGAAGCAGGCCATGTGCATTGCTCCAATTCTGCAGAGTCCTGACTGTTCCAAACAGTTCATTGTTCAAACTGATGCATCTGAGTTGGGGATAGGGAGGGGCTGTGTTATCACAACTGAATGATGAGGGTCAGGATCAGCCAGTAGCTTTTATTAGCAGAAGAGTGACTCCCAGAAAGAAACGATGGTCAGCTATTGAGAGGGAAGCATTTGCTGTGTTTTGGGCTCTGAAGAAGCTGAGGCCATAGTTGTTTGGCACTCACTTCATTGTTCACACAGACCACAAGCCCCTTGTATGGCTAAAAGAGATGAAGGTTGAAAGCCCCAGTCTTTTGAGTTTGTTCATTTCCCTATAGGGGATGGACTATATAGTGGAACATAGACCTCGGAGTAACCATGCCAATTCACATGGACTATACAGATATTTCCACTTAGAACCTGAAGACTCCACTGCTTAAGGTTAGTTTAATGTCCTGACGTTTTGGAGGTTTGTGTAGGAGAGTAGGATCTGCTTCTTATACTTACCCCAACTTTTTGCTGATGTTTCACTGTTTTCGACTTAGACTGACTGGAATCCTGCTATCTAGGACCCCAGCCCAGCTGCTTTCACCCCTAAATTGATTGCATGTACTTTAGATACACTCCAGATTGGATTCTGGTGTACCTTTATAAGTCCCTAGTAAATGGTATACTATGTACCCAGGGCATAGGTACCCCAGAGCCCTCCCCGGGGATGCAGCATGTATTATGCCCCCTCTGAGAGACCACTCAAATTGATACCACAGGTCTACTACTGCAGCCTGTGTAAGGTGGTGCATGCACCCCTTACTTAGATACAGGTTCACTATATCTACCTTATATCACTGCACATATAAACCTATCAGTCACTCCTATGGCAGGCCTTATCAATCCTGAAGTCAGGGTCCCAGGTTTTATGTGAGAGGGTGCCCATGCATGAGCAGAGCTCCTCTGCAGCCTTTGGAACCTTTTCTACGGGGTTGTTTGTGATGCAGCCAACCATACACTCTTAAGTGCATTATAACCTCGTGGAAATGCTAACTTTAAAATGGCTGCATAGAAACATGTCCTGCTTGGTGTCAAACACCTTGGAATCATACCTTCCCCCGCCAGTAAGTGACGGGGTATGATTCCACCCTCTTAAAGGGACACATGCAACACACATGCGCCATACCAGCTTCTCAATCTGGGAATCACAAAATGGATGCTGCCAGCCACAGACACATGTCTGCCCTCCTGCTGCTGAGCCAAGCTGGAGCAGGAGAAGGCTTGACAAAAGGCTTCCTGTCACAGGGAGGTGTAACCACCTACCAGACAGGCTTTAGTGTATTGAAGCTGGGTGGATGCACTCGGAGAGTGCTTTGAAGTCTGCACTGGGGGCACATTTGGTGTCTCTGTGCATAGTCCAGCACGAACCGGTTGCAGGAGCCATTTGTTCCTGCTCAGGCATGAAACTCGACAAAGGTCATGGGTGTAGCCAGCCCTCTGTCCTGACCTCCCATAGGTGGGTCCCAAGAGTTTGTCCCACCCCTTCCTTGGGTATAAAGTAGGAACCCTTGACTACAGAACTTTAGATTTTACCTGGACTAAACTCTGCTATAGAAACCAAGTACTTCAATGATCTACACTAAGCTGGATGACTGAAGAATCTCCCTTGGAGTAAATGAGTTACTCCCCTGCAAGGCAGGCACCTAAAAGCATCCGAATGGTTTGCCTTTCCGGAGCTCCTGAGGACTAAGAAGATTTATGAAACACAGGAGGTGGGTTCCTGAGGTCTCTGAGGTTGATCTGCACTCTCAGCTATTCTGAGGCCCATATCCCATGTGGAGACCGTGCCACCCGAACCCCTGTGCACTGTGTACTTTTGCAGCAGCATATGCTTTTCGGTCACCCATAAGGGTGTGCTGTGGGCTACTTGCAGTCCTGACACCGAGCACTGTTTTCACTGAAGATTTCTGGCCTGCACTCCACGAGTGTTCCGTGGGCTGGTATTTCGTGATTCATCCTGAGGTCCCTTTGCGATCCCTGGCCCATTGGCCTGTGGGTGTCTGTGAAGGTAACTTTAAGTTTCCATGGGATTTTCTGGTTGCTCCAGATGTGCCCTGGCTTTCCATTGCTTGGAGAGTCCCCAGGATCTTGCTGGTCCTCACCGAAGCAAATTTCCTCTGACCGTGTGGGTTGCAGTTGCCAAGGCTTCCCATCGGAACGCTGACCCCCCCCCCAGCACTCGACATCCTTCGTGGGAACAGCTCACCTCTGGACCTTGGTCATCGTTGACGTCTCCTGATCCCCATCCTGGTCCCCATGGATGCAGAGTCAAGAATCGTGTCAACTCACCTGAAGCACCTGACATTGGTGTGCATTCGTCTACCGAGCCCCTGGTCACCCTGAAATGACCCAGACTCTGTCTTCTCTACTTTCAGTTTCTTCTCAGTCAGTCATTTCAGTCATTAAAACTTTATTTGAGTTACTACAACCATAAAAGTATACTCTATACATATATAAAACTTTATAAAAACACGAATTAAAATTTATAAAATTGCGATTCAGTCTTTTCCCGGAGGATAACCCCGACAACATTATTTCTAACAGTATCCTCCTGAGATGTTAAAAACACATGAGAAAACATATCTGACTTTCTTCTCACCTTGAATCCAGGCTTGGATTCCACTGGACACTTTTCATCTTCCCGGCAGCAGCACTTTTCCGGATCACGCCATTGAAAACGACGAAGATTCCCAACAACACCTGACACCTATGCACCTGGCTTCCCTGGGTTAGGTAACACGGGTACTCCGGTACTCACAAGGGTGCTGGCCTTAGAACCTTCTATGTTTTAAAGGGTTTCCTCAAAGTCCTCTCCAAAGTGTCCTTAATCTTTAAAATTCCAACCGCGACTTTCGCATAGAGTTGTACAGGGCTCTTGTCTGTGTTCTCACACTGCACCTATCCTCTGTGGGTCCCCTGTGTCACTACTTTGGGTGGATCCTTGGGGTCCCAGTGATTCTTTGTGCTCTAGGCACTGTGTCTAGTCAAGTCGTGGTTGTTATACTACTTTCTTAGTTTATGGTTCGGTCTCCCCCTGGAGCCTGCTGTATATTGTGCTATTTACCGTCATTCTAGTGATTTAATATTGTGTCTCTTGTACTCTAATCTCATAAAGAGTTTAGTAGAGAGTGTTTAGTAATAAATACATATATTTTGTATATTCCTTGTGTGGTTCTCCTTTCATTTGGTCATTCAGGAGGTTCTGATCCGGTAAAACAAGCTGCTTTACTTTCCTTCGAGACTTAGCCTGAAGGCTGCTCTCCATAGCTCCCACTGGGATAGCTTTCAATAAAGGTTATCCTTAACCTAATCATCAATAAGGGTTGTTTGGACTGGTACAAGGTGCCCACTATCATTACTGGACAACATATACCAGACAACTTCTCACAAGGTTCAATCTTGTTTCTGTGGGCAAAGCATTCCAGATCCTGGGAGCCAATCCTGAGAAAATCTGGTTGCAAGTTTTCCTCTTGGCAAATCGCTGTGGTTGCAGAAGAAGATACCTGGATCTCCTGGAGGATCTATTACCACAAGAGAGTACTAGTATCTGAGCTAGTTAACAAGGAGTATTGTGATGTAAGGCCTTGTGCGTCATACATGCGATTTTCAAATCAATTCTAGCCTCGAACAGTAGCCAGTTGAGGGCTATAAGATCTGGGGAGATGTGACAATTTCCTTTGGAGCCTGTGATGAGTCTAGCAGCTAAATTGATTGAGGCTCCTAGAGGGGCTGTTGTCGATCTGGGATGGCCGCATAGAGCGACACTCTCATATTCCACTCTTGGGATCCTAGGGCTTGAACTGCCTGTTTGAAGTTGTTTGCTAGCAAGAACGGTGTCAGTCTTCTCAGGGTGTTCATGTGGAAATGTTCTCCTTTTGTAGAGGCGCTGATATGTTTCTGCATGTTTAGGTTTCTGTCCAGCGTCACTCCCAGCGATTTAGCTGAGTCGACAATGAGAGGTTAACCTTTGAGTGCTGTTAGGTGATTCAGCCAGTCGAGGATGATGGTCGATTGGTTGGGGGGGAGGGAGGGAGATTTAGAAGAATTCAGTTTTGAGGGTGTTTAGTTTCAAATGGTTTCGGCCAGACAGGTTAGAGTTTTTTGTAGAGTTGAATTGAGAGATTTGATGTCCTCAAGTGAGTGGATCTTTATGTAGAGTTGGGTGTCATCTGGTAACATTTGATAGTGGACAAATAATTTTGAATGTCCCCTCCCATTTGGTATGGATCTATGACAGAATTTCGACAGACAGAATTTCGACCTACACAAATATCGGCGAAATTATATCGATAGCAAAAATATCGGCGCCCTATGTACAACATGGTAAGTACCAAAATATCGAAAAATTAATATCGATGTTTAAAATATCGTTGTTAAATATATCGATTTTTTTAAAATTTAAAATAACATAAAAAAAACTGTAAATAATACTTATTAATTACTTACACATATTTAAATATATGTAATAATTGTTAAAAAAATAATAATACATATTTAATAAAAAAATAAAATGATAAATCATATATAATATATAATTACTTAACAATAATTACTATTCCCACTCCAGTGGGTGCAACAGTAGGGAAAACTGACCCTGAACACTAAAAATACCCCTGTACTCAAAAACCTAAAACTGACCCTGAACCCTAAAAATACCCCTTTACCCATAAACTGAAAACTGACCCTGAACCCTAAAAATACCCCTTTACCAAAGAACTGAAAACTGACCCTGAACCCTAAAAATACCCCTTTACCAAAGAACTGAAAACTGACCCTGAACCCAAAAAATACCCCTTTACCCAAAAACCTAAAACTGACCCTGAACCCTAAAAATACCCCTTTACCCAAAAACTGAAAACTGACCCTGAACCCTAAAAATACCCCTTTACCAAAGAACTGAAAACTGACCCTGAACCCAAAAAATACCCCTTTACCCAAAAACTGAAAACTGACCCTGAACCCTAAAAATACCCCTTTACCCAAAAACTGAAAACTGACCCTGAACCCTAAAAATACCCCTTTACCCAAAAACTGAAAACTGACCCTGAACCCTAAAAATACCCCTTTACCAAAGAACTGAAAACTGACCCTGAACCCTAAAAATACCCCTTTACCCAAAAACTGAAAACTGACCCTGAACCCTAAAAATACCCCTTTACCCAAAAACTGAAAACTGACCCTGAACACTAAAAATACCCCTTTACCAAAGAACTGAAAACTGACCCTGAACCCTAAAAATACCCCTTTACCCAAAAACTGAAAACTGACCCTGAACCCTAAAAATACCCCTTTACCCAAAATTAATTAATATTACAAATAAATTACTTCCCACCCTATTCCCCTATAAACCCACAACCCGCTCCAGTAGTAAAACATATAATTTAGTTTAAATTATACATAAATTATCAATTAATTAATCAATTAATCAATTAAAATAAATCATTGCCAATTAATATTTAATTGCAAAATAAATTAATCATTGAAAAATAATTATTTAATTACAAATAAATTACTTCCCACCCTATTCCCCTATAAACCCACAACCCGCTGTGGTAGTAAAACATATTATTTACTTTTATATATTTTTAAATTATAAAAACATATTAAACACATATTATAACAATTAATTTAAATACTTAACTAATATTTCTAACACATATTAGTAAATCGAAATTACTTACATCGATATATATGCTATCGATATTAGTAATTTCGATATTACTTACCTTAGGGTCGATATTCTGGCCATCGATATTCTGGACATCGATATTCTGTCCCATCGATATTAGCAACTCGATATAAGTGTAGGTCGAAATTAAAAACTCGATATTTTGACTGTTTACCATTTGGTATATGTGTGATCAGCAATCAATGACTGAGGTTAGGAGAGGGTCTTCCATCTGGGCTTATTTACTCCGTACACAGTAGCTGAGTTAGAGAGGCCCATGGATTCTCAAATTCAGCAAGCAAAGATGGAACAGTATAAGGTATATAATGATATCATTATGACGGAATGTTAAGTAATTCCCCTAAAAAGCTCCTGCAGTCAAATTCTCTTCGCTTATACAAAAGCTAAGAAAGACATTAGAGGCCATGAAGTCAACTTTATGATTGGGTGACAGGGTAACCAGTATTAGATGCTGAAGTTCTATTACACTACCTTGCGGGAGAGGTAACACATTCTCACAGAATCTGTCATGTAATTTAGAAAAATTGAAATTTGACTCCAACCTGAGTACAGAGTAACCATAGCGTGCAATTTAGGCTTCTCCGCCTTACCAAAGGTTACACTGTTGAATCCTGCCAGAGCCCTCAATGCTGCAATCACTCTGCTACTAACCACTGCAAGGAGTTCCGAATGAGATGTGGTTTTTGAAATAGAGCATCCCAGTATTTACACTGCTGAACTTCCACAAGATACTCGCTGCTCAATTTCCATGTTAAGTGCAATTGCTGTTTCCCAAATATAACCAACTGGATTTTAGTGGTGTTAATAGTAAGCAAATATTCAATACAAAAAAATCAAGGTCATTCAATTGCCACTGAAAACAGATTGGAATATGCCCATAATAATTTCCATACAATAAGAGATTGACATGTGACTACAGTAACTTTGGTGGGAATCTGTGGGCTGCAGCAAGACATTTTCGAAAGTCTGTCAAATACAAGGAAACATGAGGTGTGATAAACTGCACCCCTTCTTAAGATCAATCTGTGTGTAAATTCCTTGGTAGAGCTCCATGAGTACATAACTGTACCTGCGCCCACGTTGATACATTAAATTGTCTTAACAAATTAAGTAGACCAGCAGAGATTTCATACAAAGAGAGCTCGCAACACAAAGACCTATATCAACCTTGTGGAATGCCACATGGAAGTCCATGAAGCAAGTTTAAGATTTACAGCGGTACCTAGACTTTCATGCAAGGAACCACAGGGTAAACACATAGTGAACTGTGCTCAAACCAGCATGGACAGTCCAATCCATTATTTTAGCCATGGCAGAAAAATACAAGCAAAATGCTGTGCTGCATAGTGAATAGATATTATCCTGAAATATTCAGGGTCACTTCAATAATCCTTTTTTAGGTTGAGCCTAGAGAAGCTCACATGCGCTGCTTGCGAGACTTGTAGTAATGGGCTTCAGAAAGCTCACCACGGGTGTGTGCTTTTGTTTTTCTCCCTTGCTATTTGGCTTTGCATGCGTCTTTCTAAGAAAGACAATGCAAAAACAACAGGTGATGGACCGAATGTGGATCAATGTCACACACTCACCCCAGTCCAAAGATCTGGGCCCAAATCCATCGTTTTTTTGCACTCCAAACCACCCTGGGTTAGACAATGGCGATATGCAAATCAGCTCTGACCCTGTGCCCCATGGGAACAGTCCAGTCCGAACTACAAAAGCCATGTCCTTCCCAGAACGGAATCAAGCTTCCGAGGACCGGACCGGTTTCGAGGTAACACCTCTCATCAGCCCGGCTAGCTTGACTCCAGTGGTGTGGAGTGCCTGGGACCCACGTCTGGGCATCCCCAGCGCACTTTGGGCGGAATATGCAAAAACAACAGGTGATGGACCGAATGTGGATCAATGTCACACACTCACCCCAGTCCAAAGATCTGGGCCCAAATCCATCATTTTTTTGCACTCCACACCACCCTGGGTTAGACAGTGGCGATATGCAAATCAGCTCTGACCCTGTGCCCCATGGGAACAGTCCAGTCCAAACTACAAAAGCCATGTCCTTCCCAGAACGGAATCAAGCATCCGAGGACCGGACCGGTTTCGAGGTAACACCTCTCATCAGCCCGGCTAGCTTGACTCCAGTGGTGTGGAGTGCCTGGGACCCACGTCTGGGCATCCCCAGCGCACTTAGGGCGGAATATGCAAAAACAACAGGTGATGGACCGAATGTGGATCAATGTCACACACTCACCCCAGTCCAAAGATCTGGGCCCAAATCCATCGTTTTTTTGCACTCCACACCACCCTGGGTTAGACAATGGCGATATGCAAATAAGCTCTGACCCTGTGCCCCATGGGAACAGTCCAGTCCGAACTACAAAAGCCATGTCCTTCCCAGAACGGAATCAAGCATCCGAGGACCGGACCGGTTTCGAGGTAACGCCTCTCATCAGCCCGGCTAGCTTGACTCCAGTGGTGTGGAGTGCCTGGGACCCACGTCTGGGCATCCCCAGCGCACTTAGGGCGGAATATGCAAAAACAACAGGTGATGGACCGAATGTGGATCAATGTCACACACTCACCCCAGTCCAAAGATCTGGGCCCAAATCCATCGTTTTTTTGCACTCCAAACCACCCTGGGTTAGACAATGGCGATATGCAAATCAGCTCTGACCCTGTGCCCCATGGGAACAGTCCAGTCCGAACTACAAAAGCCATGTCCTTCCCAGAACGGAATCAAGCTTCCGAGGACCGGACCGGTTTCGAGGTAACACCTCTCATCAGCCCGGCTAGCTTGACTCCAGTGGTGTGGAGTGCCTGGGACCCACGTCTGGGCATCCCCAGCGCACTTTGGGCGGAATATGCAAAAACAACAGGTGATGGACCGAATGTGGATCAATGTCACACACTCACCCCAGTCCAAAGATCTGGGCCCAAATCCATCATTTTTTTGCACTCCACACCACCCTGGGTTAGACAATGGCGATATGCAAATCAGCTCTGACCCTGTGCCCCATGGGAACAGTCCAGTCCGAACTACAAAAGCCATGTCCTTCCCAGAACGGAATCAAGCATCCGAGGACCGGACCGGTTTCGAGGTAACACCTCTCATCAGCCCGGCTAGCTTGACTCCAGTGGTGTGGAGTGCCTGGGACACACGTCTGGGCATCCCCAGCGCACTTAGGGCGGAATATGCAAAAACAACAGGTGATGGACCGAATGTGGATCAATGTCACACACTCACCCCAGTCCAAAGATCTGGGCCCAAATCCATCGTTTTTTTGCACTCCACACCACCCTGGGTTAGACAATGGCGATATGCAAATAAGCTCTGACCCTGTGCCCCATGGGAACAGTCCAGTCCGAACTACAAAAGCCATGTCCTTCCCAGAACGGAATCAAGCATCCGAGGACCGGACCGGTTTCGAGGTAACACCTCTCATCAGCCCGGCTAGCTTGACTCCAGTGGTGTGGAGTGCCTGGGACCCACGTCTGGGCATCCCCAGCGCACTTAGGGCGGAATATGCAAAAACAACAGGTGATGGACCGAATGTGGATCAATGTCACACACTCACCCCAGTCCAAAGATCTGGGCCCAAATCCATCGTTTTTTTGCACTCCACACCACCCTGGGTTAGACAATGGCGATATGCAAATCAGCTCTGACCCTGTGCCCCATGGGAACAGTCCAGTCCGAACTACAAAAGCCATGTCCTTCCCAGAACGGAATCAAGCATCCGAGGACCGGACCGGTTTCGAGGTAACACCTCTCATCACCCCGGCTAGCTTGATTCCAGTAGTGTGGAGTGCCTGGGACCCACGTCTGGGCATCCCCAGCGCACTTAGGGCGGAATATGCAAAAACAACAGGTGATGGACCGAATGTGGATCAATGTCACACACTCACCCCAGTCCAAAGATCTGGGCCCAAATCCATCGTTTTTTTGCACTCCACACCACCCTGGGTTAGACAATGGCGATATGCAAATCAGCTCTGACCCTGTGCCCCATGGGAACAGTCCAGTCCGAACTACAAAAGCCATGTCCTTCCCAGAATGGAATCAAGCATCCGAGGACTGGACCGGTTTCGAGGTAACAACTCTCATCAGCCCGGCTAGCTTGACTCCAGTGGTGTGGAGTGCCTGGGACCCACGTCTGGGCATCCCCAGCGCACTTAGGGCGGAATATGCAAAAACAACAGGTGATGGACCGAATGTGGATCAATGTCACACACTCACCCCAGTCCAAAGATCTGGGCCCAAATCCATCGTTTTTTTGCACTCCACACCACCCTGGATTAGACAATGGCGATATGCAAATTAGCTCTGACCCTGTGCCCCATGGGAACAGTCCAGTCCGAACTACAAAAGCCATGTCCTTCCCAGAACGGATTCAAGCATCCGAGGACCGGACCGGTTTCGAGGTAACACCTCTCATCAGCCCGGCTAGCTTGACTCCAGTGGTGTGGAGTGCCTGGGACCCACGTCTGGGCATCCCCAGCGCACTTAGGGCGGAATATGCAAAAACAACAGGTGATGGACCGAATGTGGATCAATGTCACACACTCACCCCAGTCCAAAGATCTGGGCCCAAATCCATTGTTTTTTTGCACTCCACACCACCCTGGGTTAGACAATGGCGATATGCAAATCAGCTCTGACCCTGTGCCCCATGGGAACAGTCCAGTCCGAACTACAAAAGCCATGTCCTTCCCAGAACGGAATCAAGCATCCGAGGACCGGACCGGTTTCGAGGTAACACCTCTCATCAGCCCGGCTAGCTTGACTCCAGTGGTGTGGAGTGCCTGGGACCCACGTCTGGGCATCCCCAGCGCACTTAGGGCGGAATATGCAAAAACAACAGGTGATGGACCGAATGTGGATCAATGTCACACACTCACCCCAGTCCAAAGATCTGGGCCCAAATCCATCGTTTTTTTGCACTCCACACCACCCTGGGTTAGACAATGGCGATATGCAAATCAGCTCTGACCCTGTGCCCCATGGGAACAGTCCAGTCCGAACTACAAAAGCCATGTCCTTCCCAGAACGGAATCAAGCATCCGAGGACCAGACCGGTTTCGAGGTAACACCTCTCATCAGCCCGGCTAGCTTGACTCCAGTGGTGTGGAGTGCCTGGGACCCACGTCTGGGCATCCCCAGCGCACTTAGGGCGGAATATGCAAAAACAACAGGTGATGGACCGAATGTGGATCAATGTCACACACTCACCCCAGTCCAAAGATCTGGGCCCAAATCCATCGTTTTTTTGCACTCCACACCACCCTGGGTTAGACAATGGCGAAATGCAAATCAGCTCTGACCCTGTGCCCCATGGGAACAGTCCAGTCCGAACTACAAAAGCCATGTCCTTCCCAGAACGGAATCAAGCATCCGAGGACCGGACCGGTTTCGAGGTAACACCTCTCATCAGCCCGGCTAGCTTGACTCCAGTGGTGTGGAGTGCCTGGGACCCACGTCTGGGCATCCCCAGCGCACTTAGGGCGGAATATGCAAAAACAACAGGTGATGGACCGAATGTGGATCAATGTCACACACTCACCCCAGTCCAAAGATCTGGGCCCAAATCCATCGTTTTTTTGCACTCCACACCATCCTGGGTTAGACAATGGCGATATGCAAATCAGCTCTGACCCTGTGCCCCATGCGAACAGTCCAGTCCGAACTACAAAAGCCATGTCCTTCCCAGAACGGAATCAAGCATCCGAGGACCGGACCGGTTTCGAGGTAACACCTCTCATCAGCCCGGCTAGCTTGACTCCAGTGGTGTGGAGTGCCTGGGACCCACGTCTGGGCATCCCCAGCGCACTTAGGGCCGAATATGCAAAAACAACAGGTGATGGACCGAATGTGGATCAATGTCACACACCCACCCCAGTCCAAAGATCTGGGCCCAAATCCATCGTTTTTTTGCACTCCACACCACCCTGGGTTAGACAATGGCGATATGCAAATCAGCTCTGACCCTGTGCCCCATGGGAACAGTCCAGTCCGAACTACAAAAGCCATGTCCTTCCCAGAACGGAATCAAGCATCCGAGGACCGGACCGGTTTCGAGGTAACACCTCACATCAGCCCGGCTAGCTTGACTCCAGTGGTGTGGAGTGCCTGGGACCCACGTCTGGGCATCCCCAGCGCACTTAGGGCGGAATATGCAAAAACAACAGGTGATGGACCGAATGTGGATCAATGTCACACACTCACCCCAGTCCAAAGATCTGGGCCCAAATCCATCGTTTTTTTGCACTCCACACCACCCTGGGTTAGACAATGGCGATATGCAAATCAGCTCTGACCCTGTGCCCCATGGGAACAGTCCAGTCCGAACTACAAAAGCCATGTCCTTCCCAGAACGGAATCAAGCATCCGAGGACCGGACCGGTTTCGAGGTAACACCTCTCATCAGCTCGGCTAGCTTGACTCCAGTGGTGTGGAGTGCCTGGGACCCACGTCTGGGCATCCCCAGCGCACTTAGGGCGGAATATGCAAAAACAACAGGTGATGGACCGAATGTGGATCAATGTCACACACTCACCCCAGTCCAAAGATCTGGGCCCAAATTCATCGTTTTTTTGCACTCCACACCACCCTGGGTTAGACAATGGCGATATGCAAATCAGCTCTGACCCTGTGCCCCATGGGAACAGTCCAGTCCGAACTACAAAAGCCATGTCCTTCCCAGAACGGAATCAAGCATCCGAGGACCGGACCGGTTTTGAGGTAACACCTCTCATCAGCCCGGCTAGCTTGACTCCAGTGGTGTGGAGTGCCTGGGACCCACGTCTGGGCATCCCCAGCGCACTTAGGGCGGAATATGCAAAAACAACAGGTGATGGACCGAATGTGGATCAATGTCACACACTCACCCCAGTCCAAAGATCTGGGCCCAAATCCATCGTTTTTTTGCACTCCACACCACCCTGGGTTAGACAATGGCGAAATGCAAATCAGCTCTGACCCTGTGCCCCATGGGAACAGTCCAGTCCGAACTACAAAAGCCATGTCCTTCCCAGAACGGAATCAAGCATCCGAGGACCGGACCGGTTTCGAGGTAACACCTCTCATCAGCCCGGCTAGCTTGACTCCAGTGGTGTGGAGTGCCTGGGACCCACGTCTGGGCATCCCAGGCGCACTTAGGGCGGAATATGCAAAAACAACAGGTGATGGACCGAATGTGGATCAATGTCACACACTCACCCCAGTCCAAAGATCTGGGCCCAAATCCATCGTTTTTTTGCACTCCACACCACCCTGGGTTAGACAATGGCGATATGCAAATCAGCTCTGACCCTGTGCCCCATGCGAACAGTCCAGTCCGAACTACAAAAGCCATGTCCTTCCCAGAACGGAATCAAGCATCCGAGGACCGGACCGGTTTCGAGGTAACACCTCTCATCAGCCCGGCTAGCTTGACTCCAGTGGTGTGGAGTGCCTGGGACCCACGTCTGGGCATCCCCAGCGCACTTAGGGCGGAATATGCAAAAACAACAGGTGATGGACCGAATGTGGATCAATGTCACACACCCACCCCAGTCCAAAGATCTGGGCCCAAATCCATCTTTTTTGCACTCCACACCACCCTGGGTTAGACAATGGCGATGTGCAAATCAGCTCTGACCCTGTGCCCCATGGGAACAGTCCAGTCCGAACTACAAAAGCCATGTCCTTCCCAGAATGGAATCAAGCATCCGAGGACTGGACCGGTTTCGAGGTAACACCTCACATCAGCCCGGCTAGCTTGACTCCAGTGGTGTGGAGTGCCTGGGACCCACGTCTGGGCATCCCCAGCGCACTTAGGGCGGAATATGCAAAAACAACAGGTGATGGACCGAATGTGGATCAATGTCACACACTCACCCCAGTCCAAAGATCTGGGCCCAAATCCATCGTTTTTTTGCACTCCACACCACCCTGGGTTAGACAATGGCGATATGCAAATCAGCTCTGACCCTGTGCCCCATGGGAACAGTCCAGTCCGAACTACAAAAGCCATGTCCTTCCCAGAACGGAATCAAGCATCCGAGGACCGGACCGGTTTCGAGGTAACACCTCTCATCAGCTCGGCTAGCTTGACTCCAGTGGTGTGGAGTGCCTGGGACCCACGTCTGGGCATCCCCAGCGCACTTAGGGCGGAATATGCAAAAACAACAGGTGATGGACCGAATGTGGATCAATGTCACACACTCACCCCAGTCCAAAGATCTGGGCCCAAATTCATCGTTTTTTTGCACTCCACACCACCCTGGGTTAGACAATGGCGATATGCAAATCAGCTCTGACCCTGTGCCCCATGGGAACAGTCCAGTCCGAACTACAAAAGCCATGTCCTTCCCAGAACGGAATCAAGCATCCGAGGACCGGACCGGTTTCGAGGTAACACCTCTCATCAGCCCGGCTAGCTTGACTCCAGTGGTGTGGAGTGCCTGGGACCCACGTCTGGGCATCCCCAGCGCACTTAGGGCGGAATATGCAAAAACGACAGGTGATGGACTGAATGTGGATCAATGTCACACACTCACCCCAGTCCAAAGATCTGGGCCCAAATCCATCGTTTTTTTGCACTCCACACCACCCTGGGTCTAAGAAAGACAGCACGCAATTGAGCAAAGGCGGGTGCATGTCCTGCCTTTGCTCTGCCCATGGCCTATTGCTTGCGGTTACCCACACAGGCCACACCTGTTTTCAAATATCATGCCCAGACAAGATAATTGAAAACAGATCTCTCGCAGTTCCGCGAGCGCAACACTCGCGTCCTTGAATTCCTTGTTTTTCTTTTCTCCCTATCCCTGACACTTTATATCTCTCATTCTGTCACGTTCTCTTTTCACTTATGCCTCCCTGTCTTTTTCTCCGCGGCTCGCCCTCCCTACCCTCTCACCCTGTTGCTGTCTCCCTCCATCTATTTCTCGCACTCTCCGTCTCTGTCCCTTTATCTCCCCTCGTCTTCTGCTTTGTCACTCCCTCTCTGTGACTCTCACTCTCGCCGCCTGTCTCATGGGTCAAATACTGGAAGCCCTTCAACTTTGTTTCAGAGGCCGTTATTAAATTAGTGGACCGGCAGTCAATGACGTAATTACCCGCAGCTATTTAGCCGCATGGGGCTTCCCCAGAAAGGGCGCCTTTAACTGTGGATGGGGGCTGATCACTGTCTCATTTGGGGTGCTCTCTTCTCGGCGAGATGTCAAAAGCCCCTCCTTCCTGTATGCAGATTCCCAGAGCTGAGGTCATCGCTAGCAGACTGGAGGGGAGGCACGAGCAGCCTGCCGACTGCAGCCAGCAAGCAGTCAGGGCTGGTACAGTCCTTCTGATTTCCTCTTCATTTTGTGACCTCTTAAATGTGGGGCAGCAGGGGGACCACAGTGCTAGTTAGGATTTGTGTCAGCTACAGGTAATTGACGTCCATTTTGATGAGGGTGGGTCAGTTACTAGAAACCCTTCAACTTTGTTTCAGAGGCCGTTATTAAATTAGTGGACCGGCAGTCAATGACGTAATTCCCAGCAGCTATTTAGTCGCACGGGGCTTCCCCAAACAGGGCGACTTTAACAGTGGATGGGGGCTGATAGCTGTTTCATGTGGTGTGCTCTCTTCTCAGCGAGGTTTCAAAAGCTTCCACTGCATACACAAAGCTCGCTGGGGCAGGAAAAGGGGGGACCCAGGGAGAGCCGTGCGCGAGCCGGTCTCTCCATGGGTAGGTTCGCGCGAGGGACTGGCCACAGGTGCAGGGGGTGATTAGATAGGGGAAGCGGCAGGGCAAATGCATAAATAAGGGTAGAAGGGGCGGGAAGGGAACTTTGCCGGTGGGAGGCGGATGGCGAGGTTTGTTTTTGCCAGGTTAATTGTCCTAACTGCGTCCCTTACCTGGCCTGGGCGCGACATGGAGGCGTAGTCGGAAGTTCTACAGGCTCTTCAGGTCCTACGTACAGCGGGCAGGGAAGACCTTCTGCTGCCTGGTGTTCTTGGGGAGGCGTGGGTGGGGTTAGCGCGCCCCACCTGGAGGGCGGCCGGAGGCGTGGTGAAGGCGGTGTCTGCCTGCTTCGCCCTGCAGGCAGACGTGGACAATGGAGATGCGGCCATGCCGGCGGAAGACGAGTTCAGTGCGGTGGCGCCGGTGGACCCCCCTGCGTTTCCAGGCAGCCCGGCGGATTAGCGTAAGTCTCCTTTGGGAGTTGAGTGTGTGGCTGGGGCGGCCGGTGAAGGGCGGGGGAGGTCCTGGGGGCGGGCCGCGAGATCGCCGGGCAGGTCCATGGGCAGTTTCTCTCTCGGCGTTGTTTCTGGTGGAAAGGGGAGGAGGGGTCGGAGTGCCGGATTGCTGGGCAGGTCTGTTGCTTCATGGAGGGGGATTTGCAAGAGACTGCGGCCCTGACGGATAATGTGCCAGTGCAGGACCAGGCCCAATTTGTAAAGATTGCAGGGCGGCTTTACATGGTGAGTCCTCCCCCTCTGACCCACAGTTCGGTAGCCACTGAGGTGCCCAGGGTGGCTGTGGTGGCTGGGGAGTAGCCCCCTTTCTGGAGGAGGTGAGGTGCATTTAGTTGAGACCACGTCAGACAGGACAGCAGGTGGTGGTGCAGCTGTCTTGGCAACTGGTACAGCGGCTCATTGGGATGTTTTACAGCTGCCCTTTCCCCGCATCCGGATCTTCGGGTGGACCTCGGGTCTCTTTTATTCAAGGCACACTTTCAGAGATGGTTCCCTTCTTCTCGGACCCCGCCGGGAGGTTCTTTAGTCATTGTAAATTTGTCACATATGTTTATATTTTTGCTTGTACATCCTGTGCTTGCTGCCTTTGAAATTGTGTTCTTTTTGCCAGCGTTGTTTTGCTTCTATGGCCTGCTATTGTTCGCCAGGAAGTTCTTTAGTCATTGAAAAATTTGTCATATTTATTTCTACTTTTGCTTGTACAGTCTGTTCATGCTATGCTTGAGATTGTGTGCCTTTTGCCTCGACTCTAAGGCGTGCTATTGTTGTTTGTTCTATTCCTGCAACAGTTCTCTCATGTAACATAACTGGTTTTATTGTACAGTGCTCTGACACCTTTGGGTAAAGTACGCACTTTATAAAATGCATTAAATAAAATGAAATAAAGGGCACCCAGGCATGGTGGTGGGTGCGGTCCACAGAGGACCTAAGCTGACATCGCGGCGGGTACTGGAGCTGGGCCCCCAAGAGAGGGGTGGTGGGGCTGTGGCTCAGCAGATGGTCCCGGCTTCCCAGGGTGGCCATTGGATGTGGCTGAGCCCAGGTTCGGATCCGGGATCAGCTTTAGATGGCACAATGGGGGATTTGGGTTGTTTGGGTCCGGGGCAGTCAGGCTTGAGCAGCCGCACGGGCAGGATTACACCTACTGTGAGAGAGTCATCGGCTGGCAAAAGGAGGTTGCAGGTTGAACACATTGTGGTTCAGTCTGGGGGTGGGTGCACAGGAAAGGGATCTGGTGCGGATTTCTTTTCTGCTACAGGCGCCGAAGTGGACAATAATGATATATATGGCGCTTCTATGATGGTGGAGTTGGTGATGGGGAAATGCCTGGTGGCAGTGAGGATTATGTTGAACATGAGATGAAATAATTTTGGATATTGATGATGATGATCTGGAGGAAGGTGAGTTACGTGATGGGGATTTTGGTGATGTTGCAGTGCACAGCCAGAGGGGTGTTTTGGGGCAATCCAGTGTTTTTAGGGTTTTTGCAGGAGTCAAGTGCGGACCATGCAAAGTACGTGTCTCCTCGTCCATCCAGTCTCGGAAGGAGGAACCTGTGGTTTTTCAACATAGAACGTCACAGCCGCCAAAAGGTAAGACTGGATGGTGGTCTGTTTGGCACCGAGGGGAGGGTATTCCTACTAAGCATACCGGGTCTATTGGCATTGGAGATGAGATGATTGTCGAGCAAGTTGCTGAGGAACGCTGCCTGCGCGGCATACTACTGAAGGAGAGAAAGCTGGGGCCGGAGGACCCTGTGGTTTTTTCAACAGGGAACACTACAGTTGCCAAAAGGTAAGAAAGGATGGTGGTCTGTTTGGCAACATGGGGAGGGTACATCTACTAAGCATATCAGGTCTATTGGTATTGGGGATGATATGATGGGGGAGCAAGTTGCTGAAGGAACACTGCCTGCGCGGCATGCTACTGAAGGGGAGAAAGCTGGTGGAGATAATGTCACAGTCGGCCAAAGGCCTACAGGGGGGATTGAAGGACTGGGTTCTTTTGGACCCAGCGGTGCCAGGGCACAACACCTGAAACCTTCGTGGGTAACCTGTTCCGGCGTACAAGTCACAGAGACACGGGACACTTCCTTCGGCGTCAAAGAGTCAAGGTTTATTTACTGCAGGGAACACAGAAGTCACAGGAAGTACATCGAGTGTAGTTCGGGGAGACTGCTTCAAATTGTATTTGTGGATCGCTCCTTTTATACAGTTTTTACCCATAGGATAACATGATACACAATAGTTTACAACCTGGTTCCCACAAGTCGCTCTCAGAGGGGTCGCTTAGATCACTTTGAAACACACAAGATCCGGAATATAAGTGCGGAAACATTTGGCGGTTCCCAACTGTAAAAACCCATCTTCCCACCATTAGCAAATTCCAATCAGCAGTAAAGTAGATCGAAATAGGAACGAAGACAGGTGCAGAGGAAGACGGAGACAGTAGGGAGATCGGAAAGGGTGTAAAAGGGGAGTGTCGAGAAGCACGAGATACAGGCATCAAAGGGACGTGCCTAATGAGATGCACGGCCGAGACAATAAGCCCGTGCGGCAAGATGAGCCTCGAGCGGCGCCATCTGCCTTACAGTAGCATCCCCCCCGTCATAAAGACACTTTCAAAGAACATGTGTCTTCCGCAAATATCTTGGGAGTCCCAGGGTCGCGAAGCGGACAGCGTCCGTTCGCTGGCTACTTGAGGGCAAGAGACAAAATGGATGCCGTATCTAAGATGGAACCCGTGGGTACAGATGACAAACCCACATAACAAACGAACGGTTTAAGTTAGCACAGCGAAACTGCGCACACTTACAAAACTCGTCATTTGCGGTTCATAGATACTAGACTCGACCATATTCGTGCGAGTTAAAAACACCACTTACAATTGTCACGGAACCTCAGACGCTCCTTTTGCCCTCATGTAGGCAAGCACTAGTCGGAATCATACTCGATATTCATCAGACCATCAAGATGTCGTTGTAGCATAGCTCTGTCCAACCGAGTCCCCTTGGTAACAGATGGTTGTCTCATACACGTTGTAGCACAGAGGCCACATAAGGCAGGACCACACTGCACACAAAGGCAACACGTGAACAGGAACACTACCACAACCCCGATGATCGTCAGAATCTTCCAACCCCAAGTCGACACCAGGCCCCAAAACCAACCAAGTAGCGTCCAATCCCCTACATCCACGTGTATGGATTCGGAGATCTTGTGCAACTTCGAGATGGCTTGATAGACAGTAGGAGCATTATCTGGAATGAAAATGCAACAGCTCGAATGGATCACTTTACATACCCCACCGCGATCTGCTAAGACAACATCTAAAACCATACGGTTTTGTAATGTCATAAGTCTCTCCGCCTGAAGTTCTGTGGTGATATTACCAAGGGCACTGGCAGTAATGTTAGCTGTCGATTCTACCACTCGAGTCAAATGTCTCAGGTTCCTACTATTAACCATAGGTCCCCAAAACGGGAGGAAACCCTTGAAAAAGTCTCCTGCCTCTTGACCGGCAGTATCCTCTTCACTAATTACGCCTCGTACAACTCTAGTCTTATGATAATCGGCATCTACAGTAAACGTCGGAGGCAACAGATTTGCAACAAAACATGAGCCCATGAAGTCTGCGGGCAACCATGTGTATGCACGATCATGACAGATAAAGTACGTACCCTTGGCAGCCAGAAACACAGGGGACGGGGACATTGGCAAAACGTAACTTTCAGTGCAAGCACTTACTCCAAGTGAGGCTTGCGAGCCACGACCCACAAGACAAAGATTACCAGTGTGGGGTACGACCCATATTGGAGACGAGCTTTTAAGCTGCTTTTCATTAGTGAACGTACTATATTCCCCTCTATTCGGTGCCCTATAGGCTTGTACCTCTGCCTTAGGGATGAGAAAAGCATCATAGATCTCATCTTCTAAATCCTGTATTGCCATCGATACCACCCACTGATACGAGGTAGGACCTGGTTTGGGGGAACGTTCTGGAGAGGGGTGGAAACCTAGTGCGCTTCGAAGCATTGTTTGGTATGCTCGAGCTGACCCTTGGGAACTATACGGTAACACCAGATATGGAATTCCCTTACCCGTAGTATGTGGCATCAACCCACACACCCAACAATTAGTAGTGTTAACCACTAACTGATGCTGATGGAGGAGCTGGATAAAGGAATTGTTGCGGAATTCTACACGTCTAGCCTGTTCGTGTTCTGGTAACATATGAAAGGAATGAGGAGAAGCAGTAGAAGTAATGTTAGGGTAAGGAGTAGGAGTAGGGGTAGGAAGTAAGAAGTAAGACATAGTGTAATACACCCCACCCGCCAAAAATGCAGAAGCAGTTAAAAACAAAACAAACAACTGGGATACAAAACATTTCGTACGACTAAGTTTCTGCAGCTTGACTCTATATGCCTGAGCTCCTTCCAAATCATTCAGCTTCGAAAATGCCATTTCCCTACGACCGTCCGCAACGTTTCTTGACGCACTTCGTTCTGTGCAGCAATGGTCAATTCCCAGGAGTTCCTAGGAACCGACGGCCTTTAACCTAGCGTCAAGACCTACTGTCCAGAAGGAAGTACGCGCGCGGCCCTACGGCCCTCAATACACAATATGTATATATTAGCACAATAATTCAGCTGTGGAAGGAAAAAGATACAAGGAAGAAGCTTGATATATATATATATACAAAACAATTTTCAATGATACGAATGTTCAAAGTTGATCATGGGAAACGAAGATATTGCAGTTATCAATTTCAGCAAAGCAAGCAAATTTTTATTTGTCCTTAGTGTGAGATCGCAAAGAATATCGATGTTTCCCGGGACGTGTCTGCACGTCGAACAAAGGATCTGTCGAAGAGACAGCGTCCTGCTGATCAGTTCGTTGGTCTGGTCTTGAGTCTCTTGCTGACAAATGTTCAACAGTGGCTTTCTGCTGCGCTGAGGGTTCTCCAACAAGCTGTGCGTCGCTAAAAGGTACAAACGCCGGCAATGTTTCTGTTTCTGTTGACGCAATGCCTTTCCTTACCCACGGGTCTGCCGACAAAGGAATAGGGACTCGCTTACAATGGGTAGCATGTACCCAATTTTTCCGCCCCTCAAGACGAACGGCAGTCCTCGTGGCCAGGAGCACCTGGTAAGGTCCGGTGAAGCGAGGGTCCAGATTGTTTTTTCGTGAAAAATTTCGGGTAACCACCCAATCTCCGGGCTGGAGCTGGTGGCCTGGACCCTCCGTCTGCGTCGGCAAGGCGTCGTAAACCTGTTGATGAATTAACCTCAGTTTAGCAGTCAAGTCATGTAAGTAATCAATCAACATCGGAAACTCAAGATCAGAGAATATTCCTGGCCTAGGAACCCCCCACACATTCGCAGGACGGCCGAACACTATTTCATAGGGACTGAGCCCTATTCGGGAGTGTACAGTCGCCCTAGTTGACAGTAATGCTAGAGGCAAAGCATCAGGCCACGAAAGTCCAGTCGTAGCTTGAATCTTCGCTAATTTTAGTTTAAGGGTGCCATTGTACCCTTCAACCAATCCAGCTGACTGGGGATGATTGGCGCTATGGAATTTCTGATTTATTCCAAGGCCCTTACACACACTCTTCATCACACTTCCAACAAACTCACTTCCGTTATCTGACCACACGACTCTAGGCATTCCATACCGAGGAAAGTATTCCTTCAGTAGGATTTTCGCAGTAGACAAAGCAGTATTGTCTTTGAGGGGATAGGCCTCGATCCATCGGGAGAATGCGCAAACCACAACCAAAACGTATTTCAGGTTATTGCATCGCTCCATATGGATGAAGTCCAATTGGATCACCTCAAAGGGATACAAAGGAGGAGCAAAACTGCCAGGGGGAGTTGGGGTTCCTTTGCCAGGATTGTACATTATACACACCATACAATTCTTCACCAAACGTTCAGCACACTTAGTAATTCCATCATTCTTCCACACATCAGCCAACAACTTGCAAATACCTTTCGCGCTAATATGTGCTAACCCATGTGCCATTTGCACAACGGCCAGTACATACGCATCAGGCAACATCCATCTTTTCTGATCTGACAAATCAATCCAGCAACCATTCACATCCAACCTTCCCGTACTTTCTTTCCACTTCATCTTTTCAGTGTCGGTGGCCTCATTCTGAATTGCTTTCACACTCTCTATAGTATTCTCACACATACTTGATTCTGTAGGCCACCTAACCGAATTCGTCACATACATTCGAGTGCTAAGGTTCCGGGCAGTCTCCTTAGCAATCTCATCTGCAAACGCATTACCACGACCAACATCATCCGTCACTTTACGATGCGCACTACATTTAACAATTGCAACTTGAGCAGGCAAAGTCAATGCATCCAAAAGATCGTTCACAAGCTGGCCATGCTGTATTTTCGTGCCATGTGACGTCAAGAAACCACGTTCTCGCCACAATCGTCCGAAACTATGCGCTACACCGAAAGCATACTGACTATCGGTGTACACATTCACACGTTTACCTTTTGCTAATACACATGCTCTAGTAAGAGCGATCAGCTCTGCAGCTTGGGCAGAATTCTGATTCAATCTCGCAGTCTCAACAACAGTATTCAATGTCACCACAGCATAAGCAGTAGTCACATCACCATTCGGCAATTTAAAACATGACCCATCCACATACAAAGTGCCGTCAGGGTCTTCCAATGGGGTGTTTTTAAGGTCCACACGACCTTTTGTTTCCTCCTCTGTCCGCAAGTAACAGTCATGTTCTGTTACTGCATCTGACTCTGCACTAATTGGTAACAAAGTTGCCGGATTTAGGACATTACAACGTTTTATCTGAATGTGGCTTGCCAAGAGCGTCAATTCGTACCCAGATAACCTCGCACTCGTCAAGTGCTGAGTTTTCGTACGGTTCAAAAGAGTATCGACTGCATGCGGAACCATCACCGTAAGCATATTATCCATGACCAATCCTGCTGATTGTCGGATGGAGACCGCAGCTGCCGCAGTTGCTCTCAAACAACTCGGCAATGCTCTAGCTACTGGGTCTAAGGTCGAGGAAAAATATGCACATGGACGTTGCTTACCACCAAAAGGTTGCGTTAAGACGCTTAAAGCACAACCTTCCCTCTCGTGAACATATAACGTGAACGGTTTACTGTAATCAGGGGTACCTAACACAGGAGCCGAACACAATGAATCACGTAATTCAGAAAAACTTTTCTGACATTCTTCCGTCCATGGTAAAGGAGTCGAAACATCCTTGCACGTAAGAGCCACCAATGGTTTCGCTAGCAATGAAAAATTAGGAATCCACTGCCTGCAGTACGATGTGATACCTAGAAAGGCACGCACATCTCTTTGGGTTTGTGGCACAGCCATGCGCGCAATCGCTGCAATTCTCTCTGGGGTCAATCTCCTTCCCTCCTTTGACAATAAGTGACCTAGGTAGGTTACTTCTTGACAACAATATTGGAGTTTAGAAGGTGACACCTTGTGATTTAACTCACAGAGATGTTGCAGCAACGACACTGTAGCAATTTTGCAAATGTCCTGAGTATCAGCAGCCACCAATAAGTCGTCGACGTATTGGATTAAAGCCGCACCAACCGGCAACCGAAACGCATCTAGTTGACCCTTCAAAGCTTGACTGTAAATCGATGGACTTTCACAGTAGTCCTGAGGAGCGCGTTTGAACCGGAAGCTACGTCCACCAAGAGAGAAACCGAAAAGGTCCCTGCTCTCTTCGGCAATCGGGATGCTGAAAAACGCATTTTTCAAATCAATCACCGAAAACCATGAAGCTGTAGCTGGAATCAGAGTCAGTAGCGCCGTAATGTCAGGCACAACAGGGAATTGAGGAACCACAATTTTATTCACCTCCCGTAAATCGATAACAAAACGATAAACAGGCGGTTTGGTAGGATCAGTACGTTTAAGAATGGGCAGTACAGGACTATTGCACACGTTTCCCCGAGTTTCTTCAATGACATCTTTCTCGATCAAATCATAGATGATCGCTAACAAAGCTCGTTCACCATCAAGGGAGATACGATATTGGGGAATACGTGGCAATCGCACATTCGATTTCAACTGAACAACATAAGGGGAGATATCAAGTAGGCCCACGTCATTTGGACCCGTCGCCCACAAAGATGCAGGAAGAGAACTCAATTCCGGTGGAAGCTTATCGAGGGACAAGTACATGGGAGAGACTACCCTCTCTCCTAACATAAGCTTTACACCCGCAGGAGAACAATACAAAGTCGCATACAAGCGTTTAAGCAAATCCAGACCCAAAAGATTTTCGCCACAACCAGTAGACAAAATCAATGGAGCTTCGAGCTCACGTGGCCCAATTTTAAGGGGCAAAGGGCGCGAAACTGGATTGCTAACGGGGGCGCCAGAGAATCCAACGGAAACATTTGTTAAGCCAGACAAAGGTGCGCCAGGGAGTTTCGAATGCATGATAGAACTTTTCGCTGCACCAGTGTCCAACAGAAAAGGCTCAACGACGCCCGATGTAGCAACTGCGACGTAAGGCCCTCTCTGATCAACCGGAACTGATACCACTCCCTCTCCTTGTCTTTGGCCGTCCTAGTAATTACTATCGTCAGTTCCCTGATCGACGTAATAATCGTCTACATTGTACTGCGCAGATCGTCCTTGCGATGATCCACGTTGGTCGAAACAATTATTAGAATTTGATGAATGGTCAGAGCGATCATTCTGAGCACCACGACCTCTACCACGTGATGCGTGCTGTGCACCACCACGACCTCCTCTAGACGAATTACCACCACTACGGTCATTTAAAGCAGGACAATCAAATTTAATGTGTCCCTCCTGTCTACAATAAGCACATTGATTGTACCCTAATGAAGATCTCTGAAAAGATGAATCATTACGCGGCTGCGATCGATTCGATTGCGACTGCGATCTATTCTGCTGAGGCACATTCTGATTAGAACGCGGCGGATATGCTTGTTGTAACAACACTTTAGTTTTCAGCTCTTTCGTCTTTTTATCGGCACGGTCATTTTCCTCTTTTTCTCTATTTTCGTAATATTGTGCCGTAGCCAATATCTGAGCTGAGGTAGAAACGGCCCATGAACTTTCTGAATTTTTCAATTTATGGCTCAAGTCGGGCAATAAGTTCGATACGAATTTATCCACAAACAACCTCTGTCCACCCTCAGTACCCATATCCTGCCCACTATGATCGACGAATGTTTCCTCGAACCTCGTAAAGAAGTCTGAAACACTCTCATCTTTCTTCTGCTTACAGGCTGACAACTTGTCCCAATTTACCCTCATAGCTGGCATAAGCGTTTTCATTAATGTAATGATTCGCTGGGGAAGAAGTTCAATCAACTGATCGGGTTTAGTAGCAGCCACTTGTCCAGCGTCTGCCGCTGTAATGGCAGCCCAATCACCACCTAATTCATTCGCGTGATCTTGGTGACGAATCTTGGCCCATACCGGTTGCGGTACGACATTGCCAAACAACATGTCGATATCGGCCAGATTCATTATCGTAGCGTCTACGAGCTGCGATAATTCTTTGTAATACCCCGCAGGATTTTTGCGAGGATCAGGCAAAGTTTGTTTCACCTGAAGCACTTCCGATCGTTTCCAAGGGAGGTGTATCCACACTCTCTGGAAATGTGCTGGTATTGGAGCATTAGCATTAGTATTATCAGCGGGTACCCAAACTGGCGGAACTTCACGCATAGGATATTGGCCAGACCCATCTCGTTGTTCAATGTCCTCAACGAACAATGCATGAGGAATAGGAGCGGGACGAAGAGATAGCAACCGCTCAATAGCACGTCGGACATTGGTGTCGACTATCAGTCCAGTTGCGAACTGAAGCCGGAGTTCAGACAGGGCGGTCAGCACCTCGTCAGGCGCATTGGCCGCTATCTGATCATGTAAGAACTTGCACATTTCATCAAACACATATCTCTGAGTAGGTATGTTGAATTGATCAAACGTTTCGAGGACAACACGAGGTGGATTTCTAACAGGGTTTATCATCCAACCCATCGCCATATTGTATAGCGCAACACGTTCTCTATTACCAGGAAGCTGGCTACGTCTCTGTGGACCATCAGAACCTGCAGACCCAAAAACAGGTCCGAGCGACTGAAAGAAGTTTGTCGCAAGGGGAGAATCACGATTACGAGTAGAGGGAGAAGAGTAAGACACAGGACTAACAAGAGAAGGAGTAGAGACGTTAGCAGCAACAGGGGTTAACAACACAGGAGCAGTAGCGTGAGCAGTAGCGGGAACAGGAGTATGTGGAAGCGGAGGAGCAGTAGGAATAGAAATAGGCAAAGGAGCAGGAACAGTCGGAAGAGCAGGTGCAGGTTGAGGAACTGGTGGAGGAATAACAGGTGGAAGAACAGGTACGGCAGGGACCACAGGAGCTGCGGTACCCTGTACGTACGGAGGTGGCGACTTCATAAGATAGGACATTAAAGAATCCTCAACTGCCTCTTCCTTCTTATCCGACTCCGTAGGCAAAACAGGATAGCATTTGTCTATGGACATACGCTGTAATCTCTCAAACACTTCCTTATCCTTATCCTCCTTATCACGCTGAAACTGCTCAGCTTTCTTCACTATAGTAGCAACAGTATCTCGCTGACTACGTTTATTTTGTCTGATCTCTTTCTGTCGGGCTTCTTTGCGCCAGAACCGAAAGGCATCAAACATGGCCGGCCTTGATTTACGTTCGAACAACTTTATTTCCAAATTATCTAAGATCGACGCTTCGAAGCTACCGTGAGGTGGCCAACGAAGATCGCCGTCTTTCTTTGTATATTTTATCCAGTAATCATTAAAAGCAATCGGGCCTAGCCCATGTTTGCTATATAAGTCATATGTAGGAGTTCCAACCGGAGGTATCGGACACGAGTCCTCCAGCAGGGAATCCGCACCACAAGGTCTAAAGCAACTGAACAAAGTACTGCGACCAGGCATCTTGCACACTAGCCGAGTTTCACAAACTTCAAGGGTTACGGGATTTCGGGATTTACCAAGTCCCAGCAAAGAACTAAACCCTCGGTCTTTGGCGGCTGCAGTCGTCAAACAAATACAACAACAACAAAGTACGCTAGCAAAGTGTCACCGACAAAAACACTCACACAGCGTGTACAACAAAGACACCCGCTAAAGTGTCTACAACAAAAACACTCGCTAAAGTGTTTACAACAAAGACACTCGCTAAAGTGTCTACAACCAAGAACTCTGGGAGCGACCCACAAATACTTAACTCAAAGATCAATGGCGTCCTCAGGAAGGCCCGTCAATCGTCTCGCTATACCAAGGTCTACGCCAGGCGCCAAAACAGGTCTACAGTCAGGGCAGCAGTCCGTCGCAGCCGTTAGGAGGCGGGAATCTTCGCGGGAAAAGTCTTCGGGCCACTTATTTCGACAACAGGATCGATGAAGCGGGGTGCACCTTCCCTCGGAGATTTCACACGAAGTTCCTCACGATCGTCGGGCTTGGACCGGTACCACTGATGCAGCCCCACGTTGGGCGCCAACTGAAGGACTGGGTTCTTTTGGACCCAGCGGTGCCAGGGCACAACACCTGAAACCTTCGTGGGTAACCTGTTCCGGCGTACAAGTCACAGAGACACGGGACACTTCCTTCGGCGTCAAAGAGTCAAGGTTTATTTACTGCAGGGAACACAGAAGTCACAGGAAGTACATCGAGTGTAGTTCGGGGAGACTGCTTCAAATTGTATTTGTGGATCGCTCCTTTTATACAGTTTTTACCCATAGGATAACATGATACACAATAGTTTACAACCTGGTTCCCACAAGTCGCTCTCAGAGGGGTCGCTTAGATCACTTTGAAACACACAAGATCCGGAATATAAGTGCGGAAACATTTGGCGGTTCCCAACTGTAAAAACCCATCTTCCCACCATTAGCAAATTCCAATCAGCAGTAAAGTAGATCGAAATAGGAACGAAGACAGGTGCAGAGGAAGACGGAGACAGTAGGGAGATCGGAAAGGGTGTAAAAGGGGAGTGTCGAGAAGCACGAGATACAGGCATCAAAGGGACGTGCCTAATGAGATGCACGGCCGAGACAATAAGCCCGTGCGGCAAGATGAGCCTCGAGCGGCGCCATCTGCCTTACAGTAGCATCCCCCCCGTCATAAAGACACTTTCAAAGAACATGTGTCTTCCGCAAATATCTTGGGAGTCCCAGGGTCGCGAAGCGGACAGCGTCCGTTCGCTGGCTACTTGAGGGCAAGAGACAAAATGGATGCCGTATCTAAGATGGAACCCGTGGGTACAGATGACAAACCCACATAACAAACGAACGGTTTAAGTTAGCACAGCGAAACTGCGCACACTTACAAAACTCGTCATTTGCGGTTCATAGATACTAGACTCGACCATATTCGTGCGAGTTAAAAACACCACTTACAATTGTCACGGAACCTCAGGATGCTGCATCCAAGGAGAAGAGGAGAAGGCGGCGGCGGTTAAGAACATACGTAAGAAATTGCCTTATGTGCATTGGCATGCCCTTCGGTTCCCATTTGTCGCACAAGCCTAAGTCTAGAATTTGGAGGCATGACTTTGTTGATGTTTTTTAAATTACTTCATTATGATATTCAAGCCAAGGAGGGGTCTACGGAGGAGGAGTGGGAGTTAGCTCGGCGTCCTAGGGTCCCGACAATGATTGAGAACTGGACCTCTGCCTTTCTTATATACGCCAGTGTTTATTGCGAACAGCACCAAGATAGAGCAGTAGATATGTTCAATATATGGACATTATCAGAAAGGCGCACAGTTATTTTGGGGGTTATGCCTGGCTCTCTTATGACGAGGACTTCCGTGTTAGAATGAGTATTTTTTCCTGAGAGTTCTTGGGGGGATTGTGGACTCAGAGTTCTGGTTACAATGGATGGCTTCTTCTCAGTGGCCTTTGCACTGGCAGCGTCAGGGCCGCAGTATTGTTTTTTCGAGTTGTTTCCACTGCTGGTGGCTCTGTATGTCTGGGGAGAGTAATTCCGGAACAGAACTGTGCTATTCCATGTGGATAACTTGGCAGTGGTGGATTTGATTACCAGGCAAAGGGCGGAGGACTTGCGTGTGTTGAAGTTGCTGCGTGCTTTCTTGTTAAGGTGTTTCCAGCTGAATATTGATTTTCAAAGCGAAACGTATTCCAGGGGTTAATAATTGTATAGCAGACGCTTTGTTTGGTTTTCAATGGAAGGAATTCTGCAGACTGGCTCCTGGGGCAGAGCTCAACCAGACTCAGATCCCACAGTACGTATGGGCATGGGGGGATTGAGAATTGTCCAGTTGTTTGAGAATTCAGTGGCTGATTCAACTGGATGGCGTTATCTGCAAGCATGGCAGGCATTCTTGAGTTCTGGTCATGAGTTTCCATTTTATGGGGGGTTGTTTGGGGAACAGTTTGTTGAGTTTTATTTTGCATCTGATTGATAAAGGTCTTTCCCATACCACTATCTCTGGTACGCTGGCTGGCATTTCTTTTTATGGGCAGCTGCGGTGGGGGAGGTTTCCAGTGAGGGGGTGGGTTTGGTGAAAAAGGTTCTGCAAGGATTTGGGTAGGCAACAGGCTGGTTCTGGGCTGTTGCGGCAGCCAGTGACTTTTGGTTTGCTTCAGAGGATGTTGCCCTCTTGTTGCTATGATGCTTTTGAGTTTGCGAAATTTAGGTTGTGTTTTTTCTGGTTATTTTTGGGCGTTCCGTGCTTCGGAGATCTTGGGTTTGAGGAGCAGGGCTGGGATGCCTAGTGCTGAGGTCTTTGGGGAGGGCGATAGGTTGAGACTTTGGCTGAAGGCTTCTAAGACGGATCAGTTAGGCAGGGGCAATTGAGTTTTCTTGAGCAGGAGTGGTTTGTATTTTTGTTGCCCGGTTCTGGAATGGGAGGTTTTCAGGGACTCTTCTTGCTTCAAGCCAGGTGTATTATTTTATCATGCTGATGGGAGTCCAAGTTCTATTGCTCAGTCGTTGGCTGTTTTGAGGGAGGTGTTGCTGGCTTTGGGGGAGAATCCTTTGCAATTTGGAACGCACTCCTTCCGTATAGGGGCAGCGACTGAGGCTGCCAGGTTAGGGTGGGACTGGTCACAAATTCGCAGAATTGGGTGATGGAGGTCAAAATGCTGCGAAAAGTATGTTAGGAAGTGGTCATTTCTCTTATTTTATTGTTAATACCTGTTTTCCTGCCTAGGTCCATTGCACAGGATTGTCAAAGGTAAACGGCCAACTTGGTTTGTGGGACACTCCTTTGTTAAATAGGCTGCGGTTTATGCAGAGCACAAGATTTGTGGGAAATAACTTGGACTGAACAGTGTTACCCATCAGGTGTTATGGAATGGTAAAGGGGGAATGCGTTGGGGGGGGGTTTGTATCCTTTGTTGTCTGCCCTGTGCGTGGGAGGGGGGCCCTCCAGATTTGCTGGTCCTCCACCTCGGAGAGACCGATCTGGTATCTTTATCTGGCCTGACTTTAATAAAACTAATGACATTGGATCTGGCGGTCATCAAGGACACCTGGGAGAGCACCATGGTGATTTGGACGGAATTTATACCGTGGCTGCACTGGAGAGGAGAACGAAATCACGCAGCTATTGACAGAGCAAGGAGGAACCTTCAAAGAGCTATGAGAAGTTTTTGTAAGTGTTTTGGTGTTCACATTTTATCTCGCACTCATCTACAGCTTAATGAAGGCATTTTTTCCGTGAAGATGGGCTCCACCTTTTTCAGATGGGGCAGTCTTTCTATAAACGGGAATTGCGGGATTTGATTGCTAAGTTATTGGATGAACATCCGTGGTGCTCTACGGGAAGGGCTTGACAACTTTCTATTGGTGGGGCAGGAAAACTCTATTCGGTTTTCCTATTTGGTGGGTTTTTCTGGGGGGTGGGCAGCCTGGAGGGGGTTGGTCCATCTTCAAAGGGCAGTTAAAGGAAAAAGGAGGGAGTTATCAACAAGAGTCAGTTGCTTCTGGGTTTGTTTGGGTTAGCTTGGTGGGGGGGTTCATCTTTCATAAGGATGCTAAAATAAGTTGAAGGACTTTTTTTATTAAATAATGAATTGCAAGATGTTTAATCAGAATTTAATTTGCACCTGTCTTAATAAAGTGGCCTTTCTTGCATACCAAGAAGTTGTGGACAGTGAGTTATTGCGCGATGACTCGGAGAGGCGCTCGTTAAAGTAGTGTCTGTTGAAGCCCTTCTGAAACCTTTTTGGCGCACTTGAACAGAAATGTCCACAATGATGAGCGGTGATGGGAGAGCGAGGGGGTTTTCAATTTAGATCAGCGAAATTGAAGCATGAAGCAAAGCTTTGCAACATTTCAAGTGGAACTGCCCGTTTATTTCTGCAGTTTTTACGGGGCAAACGAGAGTGCTTTACATTATCACTATATTACTTCATCATACAAGGTCAGTCTTTTGGCATGGGAGGGTTAAGTGGTAGGCATAGAATCTCAGGATGGTGAGGGATGCCGAGGCTTGAACCCTGTCCCAAGTTTTAAAGTCGGCCTTTAAGCAGCTGAACGTGAGGAGAGCCTTTCCGCCACTGTATAAACAGACAAGCACGCCCCTGCTAATTAAAACAAGCATTGGCATAGCCAATAGGTCTCGCCTTTGGGACCTTATAAGTGTTTAGCCATTCAACAGTTGATGTTGTTGCACCAAGGATATTGTGCTGGATAACTAAACACTTATAAGGTCCAAAAGGCGAGACCTATTGGCTATGCCAATGCTTGTTATTATAGTCTTAATAAAACACCCTTTCCATTATTGGAGAATCATCCAACTCTTAGCAATACAGGTAAATAGAGGGAATCATAAACTTGCTCACCAGCTTAAAGTCTCACTTAGTGACCTATGCCTAGATGCATCAACCTATTTAGGAAGTGCAAACGGTGCGAATAGCAAAATTCGGCCGTTTGCACTTCCTAAATAGGTTTCTGGGATGCATCAAGCTTTTATGGAAAATCGCTATTTTTAGCGAATTCCAAAAATGTGATTGCTTTTAAGGAATCGCAAATTTGCGATTCCTTAAAAGCAATGCATGATTATTTTTAAAATTGCGATTTCGCAATTAGGGAGTGCAAATTACCACGAAATTGAACCTCGTGGTAATTTGCAAAAATGTGTCAAAATGCCCAAAGATGCATTTTAAAACACTGTCATGTTACAGACACACATGTCCTTAGGACATGTGTGTGTGTAACATGCACTTTAAAATACATTTCAGGGGTGCAGGGGGGGTTCCTTTGGACCTCCCACTGCACCCATGGAATGCATTAACATTTTGTGAATTCCAATTTGCGAATTCGCAATTCCCATTGATTCCTATGGGCCTTTTGGCCCATAGGAATCAATGGGAATTGCGAAATCGCAATTTGGAATTCGCAAAATATTTGCGATTCGGTAAAAATTGCGATTTTTTTACCGAATCGCAATTAAATTGCGAAATTAATGATACATTGCCATTTGCGATTCCTTATTTGCGATTCCTTATTTTTCGCAAATAAGGAATCGCAAATGAAAACGTTGATGCATTTACCCATAAGCTATTAATATGACTTTGGTATATTTAAATCTAGCATGTGTACTTAGCCACTAATATACCGAACTTGTAAGAGAATTTACTAGCATTAAGACATCAATTTCCTCTTCATTAACCATCTCAATCATAACTAAAGAGTTTCCATTATGGCTGGGTTCTATATAGCAGAAATACCCACAGTCCTCAGCCAGATAGATGCCTGCATTAGCGCAAATCCAACTTCCATCCATCACATCTATTAGAGTTCCTAATGTCCTCTTTCGCAACAGGATGAGAACCTCTTGTTGATCCTTTCCTTTATTTGTGACTGGGACACTACTTTCTCTCAAACTGGTCATAGTATCTTCTCTCGCACTTTCTAGGGTTATGAAATGTGAAGTAGTCAGGTGAATTGCCACTCCAGTTATTGAAAAAGGCCCGAGAAGGGGTTAGTGAGCACAAAGGTTGGGGTGTTTTTAATTGAAACATCCTTTAAAATGTGAATAACTGAGCACTTTAAATTAGGTTCACTGGAGCAGCCCTGACAAGGCTTGATTTGCAGTTTATTGAAGGAGCAAGCACCATTCACTCGTGTTTCAGTCTTAACCTTTCATCAGCTGACCTCTTTCATTTTGAAAGAGATTCAAAAGCCAAACTGATCAACAGGTATAAAACACAACTTTGGAGACTTTCAGCTCTGTTCTGCCTCCCTCCCTAAAGAGGAAGCTTGCCATGTCGGGGAAATGCTGGGAGAGGCATGGCTGACGCATAAATTAAGCTGTGCTTATGATAATGTTAACATGCTATTTTTAGAGGGTCCTGGATAAACTAACTGGAGCATACTTCAGGCCCGGCAGATGAAGTGACAGAGCTGGAGCAGCTCAACATCCTTTTATTGTGGTTGTTGGGGAAGGTAATGAAGTCGGGGCATTCGAAGATATCCTGGATAAAGACATGGTCCTAGAACAAAGAAACAGCAAACGTAGAGAAACATGATTGCAAGATGACAGTGCATTTGAATAATTTACAGCTTGCCGACTGACTGTGAAGTGTCATTGTCTTTTACACAAAAATCTGTATTTGGAAAAAAAGTGCACTTTTAACCTTGCCAGTGCAGAAGAGTCCTTTGCACTTTAAAATGTGTTGTCTGTCCTCTGTGGAGATTGTTATAAATTATTGAAATAATAATATTCAAGGCAGTAGAATATTTAAACTGACATCAACGCAGGACAATGTTGAACAAATATTTGCACTGGGGTAACAATATAAAAACATAATTTTTATTTATCTGACCAAAAAATATGTTTTTATGCCAATCACACAGTGATGAGATTATGTTTGTCCTAATTGAAATGTCAAAATGTAAATGCAACACTGTGTAATACTGGTGCAAATGTAATCTTGCACAAGTTTGAATTTACTGCTTATAGTTCTGGTTTGGCTTCCTGACATCAACAGTGTAACAACTTTCCTAAAAAGCATTAGTTACTTTGAATTTACACAACCCGTTAATCTGTAAAGTGCTTGAGACGAGTGCTCCTTTGTTTATTGGCATTCGACACTAGCATTAGGTAGTCTGGGTTCAGTTTGTAATCAATAGCGGGACAAAGTGGGCAGAGGTGGCCTGAACAAACCTCGATTGATCCATTCGACCACAATTGTTTTTATTATGCTTATCTGGCCTTTTTATATTGTAATTGGGCGAAGATCTGCCAGTAGCAAGAACACACTGATAATGCACGGTTTATCTTCCACTCACCATCTCTATGCACACGACTTGTACCCTCGCACCCTCCTCCGAATACAAACCTAACAATACCTCAAGTCCATTTGTAAAATAGGCTGTCCTATCCTGAAATACACCCCTCTGCAACTCTAGGCATTTACCACCTTCCACAAATTCAAAACAACCCTCAAAACCACTTTCACCTATTGGGATTTAGTGCTACAGCAGCCTTGGACTGCTCTCAGCATTCCTCGGTTATTCCTTTATTAGACTGTCATTCATTTACCACTTTTAGAACATATAAAGCACTCCCAGTCTAAAATATGTATGCATTTAAAGTAATATCTGCACGGTGAAGTCTGAATGATGCAAAAGAAGCAAAAGAGGTGACGAGATGCCCTAATTTTGGAGAATCTGCTTATGAATTGTATACATTTGCACGTCGGAGAAAGAAGTGCCAGAAGCTGGTATTGAAAGAAAAGAGAAATAAAGCAAAAAAAACTAGCTTACGGTAACTATGCATAATTGTAAAGATTGAGCAAAACTCCACTGAGATGTTTTGATGCTACAAAGAAAAGAACTAGTAGAAGAATGGAGGAACACTTCTGAAAAACAGAAGCAACAATAAAAACATTAACATTAATTTATTTTCTTCACAAATATCGGAAGTGGAGGGATGTTCCAAAGCCAAGGAAGCCAAAATACCAAACAAATCTACAAGGTCATAGAAGGACAAACCTAAAATGTCCCCAAAACAAGAACAGTTGGGTGATGGTCAGAAGAAATGCAGTGCAAAACAGCAAGGATCCAGAGGAAAATCAGGCTTTGTGATACTGTGCATACCGGTTCAATTATAAACTGATCATGGTCCACAGCCCATGACAGAATAATAATGTTTCTTTATCTGGACACTGTGTTCAAGCCCTCGCTTGCTATGACAGAACAGGAACGCCTAAGCATGTCCATAGAGTCTCATATTAGAGCCTGTAAACAGGATCCTTCAATTACAAGTTTCATCCCAACCCAAGCTCTAGATATTACACTTCGACCTTTGCCATCCTCAGCATGACCCTACACCCTCAGGTAAATGCTCGTTAATATAGAGAAGTTGGGGAAATGGAAACAAATCATGACTTCAAGGGATGGAATACTCACTGGCTTCACCTCTCTTCTAGTGACATTATTTTCTCTTCGGTTCCCTCCATAATGTAGAAATGTCAGTGCTTAATTTGTAAATAAATGAGTGCCAGTGCCGAAGTACAGAAAAAGGAATTAATAAAGGTGTGGCTTAAATGGCGGTTAGCGTACTTGTATGCGGTTGGTTTGAGATTTGTACTCGCGACGGCGCTGCAAAGAAAGACGTGCTGCTGCGCCGGGACTTTACATGATCGTTTTTTTCGGGAATTCAAGCTGTGTTCTCAGCCCCAGTATTTATATTAGAGGAATCTATGGTTTGTTACCACCTTGGACCGCTTATTGTGTTGGGAAAGTGGCTGTACCTTCTTTGGACCCCCGAAGAGAAGAAGGGAATTTAAACTCTATTCGTATATCCCTAAAGTTATTGGCTTCGTTGTTCCTTTGAAATTATCCTACATATTTAAGGCATTTGGTACCTACGGTATTCCACCGAGATTGCTTGTGAGGGCATCATCTCTTGGAAACCAGATCGCGATCGACTGTTCTATATTAAGTGATGGTAGACTGAGAGAATGTCTGAATGTATGAGTTTGGTTGGGGGCCATCTGATGTGTTTCTGTTGATCAAATTGCATTGTATATATATACACGGAATGTTTTTTATGAAACAATTTAGGATTGACTTGAAATAATAAACTATATGTTTTTCTAATAACGGTTGCTGTGTGGGACAATGATGGCATTTGAAAAGTAATGGATATATTACCTATAGATATTTAATGATCTAGGAGAGGTTCTTGTGTTTCTTGAGTTGAGATTTGTACTCACCAATTGAAGATTACTAGGCAAGGATAGAGAATTGTTATAGTTTTATAAGGGTAAAGAGTACCATGTACTCAATTTTATGTGGTGATTGAAATGTTCATTAATTTTAGATGACCTTTTCATTGGGATAGTGAAAACGTTCTTAGGCAGTAGAAATGAGGGTATCAGACTTGTGATTATAAGGTGAGTGATAATATGGACTAGTTTTATTGTGGTGTTATTGTATACATGGAGTGTACTTAACAATTTATTAGGGCGTTTTATTATGATGATTGGGGTTTACTATTGGTTTCAGATGCCCGTATCAAAGGTTGGCGAAAATGATCTGGGGGATTTAAAGACGATGATATAAGACACAAAATTATAATGTGAGTGGTAATATAGACTAACATGATTGTGATGTTAACTTATCTATTGAGAAGTTTATATAAAACAATATAAAATAGGGAGATTCCAGATCATGGTGCAGAACATGAATCTGCACATCATCACATATAGGAATATCTAAGAGCAATTGGTAATGGTTTAGCCTATCAAATGGAACATTATATAAAAATATTTCAATTGGAGTTGCAGAGAAATGTATATTTATGCAATGTTAATGTTAACTGCCTCTTTTTCAAATTCAAATTCAAAGGAACATATTCTCCGGGCTCTTAATAACTGTTCAAATGGAACCCTCCATTTAAAGATTTTAGGGTGTCAACTGTTAGCACGCAATATGGAATTTGTGTCCATTGCCTTTCAGCGGACTAGAGTGTATAGTTCATCATCTTTCACTGTCAAGTGCAAATCCAGGTATCCAATATGCTCCCTGCTGTAGGGGCTGATGCATTTGAGGTTATATTCATTCATATCCAGGACCAGAATGAACTCCTTGAGTAACCACTCATCTTCATCCCAGAGATGGAATAGATCATCTATAAAATGACTCCAAATGATTACATGCTCCATGTAGTTCTAGTTTTCATCAGCCCAGACAACCTACTTAATGCATACATTTGCATAGGGGGCACAGGAGGTCCCCATGGCAGTCCAATGTTTTTGGAAGTAAAGCTTGTTATCAAAAAGAAAGACATCAAAAGTGAGACAGTATTCCATCATCTAGATGTGTTTTAAGTATCCCAGTGGTCTATTCCTGATCTAGTTAGGCTCACATTTCACTCATACAAAACCAGTAAAATTCAGCAGTTATAGTTAGCTGAGCTGATGTCATTTGATGTCATCAGTGATGTAATATTTGATGTCATAAGTAAAGCATGGGGGGATAAGTTATAGTTAGCTCACCTGGCGATAACTGCTGAATTTGACTGGTTTTGTATGAGTTAAATGTGAGCCTAACTATAATGTCCCTGTAACCTTTGTTTTTTTCAGTAAATTTCTAAGATGTTTTTTAAAGCTCTAGAAAGCAGGTTACTTGGCAGTAAAGTGTGTGATTTTAAAGTATTGTACAATTTAATTATGAGGGAGCAGATCCTTAATAATTGTCAAAATCAGTTGTTGCATCAGTACCTGGTGGACTCTGATCTGACTTTTCCCCAGGAACTGGGTCAGAAGGCAGACAAATGGGTCAGAACCAGGGTGAGGCAGAAGGTTCAGAACCAAGGTGGTGACTTCAAGAAGCAAGATTCTAAACCCTCAGATAAGGGTGGGGAGATGGGAAAAGACCAGAAGTCTTCTCAAGTGCCCCAAAAATCTTCATCTGTTGGGGAGTCACAATTAAACAAGGGTAAAGGCAAGAAGAAGCCATGGTGTAAAATCTGTAAACAGAAGACCCATTAGACAAGTAATTGTACCAAGTCCAAGGACTCAACTCCAACCACCACCGCCCCTAAGGCAACTGTTCCCCTAGTTCAGCTCCAAGTGGTGGTATACAGAAAAAGGGTATAGTAGGGTTACCTTGGGATCTGAGATGGACTCTTGCCTAGTCAGAGTTCCTTCTCAGGCTGTGTTGGTCTTTCATGGAGGCATGGATATTGCCTCCTTATTTGTCAGTCCCGGTAATCTGGGCAAATACAGACAGTGGCCTTTGATCAATGGAAAAGAGGCATTGGCATTCAGGGACACAGGTGCTGATGTCACAATGGCGACAAAAGATATTCTGGTCCCTGAGCAAATCATACTTGGTGAGATGTACTAAGTGACCAATGCTAGCAATGTCAGAACAGACCATTCCTTGTCAGTTGTTAATTTCACCTGGGGAGGGGTAACGGTCGCTAAGAAGGTTATGGAAAGTGCAGACCTCCCTGTTGAATGCTTGTTGGGCAATGATTTGGAAACTTCAGCTTGGGCTGAAGTGGTACTCAGGACATGCAGAAATGTTGGGTATCCCTGCAGATGTTTTGTTATGACTAGGTCAGATGCAAAAATGTCTTCCACTGAACAGACCTTGGATCCTGGAAAAATGGACCAGGTGCCTTCCAAGAGAAGGAGCAGGAGGGGTAAGGCAGTGCCTTCCCCCTGCCTCAGAATACAGATCAGTCTCTTGAGGGAGATGATCTCAGTTCTGAAGAAGGAACTGTCTCAGGGGAACCTGAGCCTGTTCAGGTTGAGTTTGTGGGGGCAGGGGGCCCTTCCAGGGCAGATCTGAGCCAGGATCAGCTGAGCTGCCCTTCTCTTGAACCCCTCAGACAGCAAGCTGTTGCTGAGGCTGCTGGGAGTGCCAGTGGGTCCCATAGGATCTATTAGGATGATGGACTTCTATACTAAGAAAGTAGAGATCCCAAGCCTGGTGCTACCAGGAGGTTGGTTATACCTCTGAAGTTTAGGGGCTTCCTATTGACACTGGCACATGACATCCCATTAGCAGGTCACCTAGGTCAAAACAAGACTTAGGACAGGCTGGTCCCTCACTTTCATTGGCCTCACATGTCAGAAGACACCAAGGAGTTTTGTCGCTCCTTTATCACCTGTCAAGCCAGTGGTAAGGCAGGCGGTACTACAAAGGCTCCCCTGATAAGACTACCTGTGGTGGGGGTTCGCTTTGAGAGGGTTGGGATTAACATTGTTGGTCCCATGGATCCTCAAACTGCATCTGGGCACAGATTCATACTAGTGGTGGTGGACCATGCCACTAGGTATCCAGTGGCAATTCCCAAAAGAACTACCACAGTTCCTCATGCGGCTAGAGCCCTCCAGGGAATCTTTTCCAAGTTGGGTTTTCCAAAGGCGGCAGTATCAGACAGAGGTGCCAACTACATGTCTAGTTACTTGACTGCTTTGTGAAAGGAGTGTGGAGTAAATTATACATTTACCACCCCTTATCACCCACAATGCAATGGGACATGATTAAAGGTCTCCCTGAAAACATCAGGCATAGATGGGACATCCTATTGCCCTGCCTTCTCTTTGTCTACAGAGAGGTTCCTCAAAAGGGGGTTGGTTACAACCATTTTGAATTTCTCTTTGGACATACAGGTAGGGGTCATTTATGTCAAGTGAAGGAGGGATGTGAGTTACCACTCAAACCCCCTAAACAGGATATTGTGGACTATGTACTCGGTCTCCCCTCCGGGATGGCTGAGTACATGAAGGCAACTGAAAACCTTGAGGCTAGCCAGGAATTGCAAAAGGCATGGCCTGACCAAAAGGCTGTGTTGACTGTTTATCAGCTAAGACAGAAAGTATGGGTGTTGGAGCCTGTGGCCCCAGCAGCCCTCCAAGACAAGTGGAGTTGCCCTCATACCATAATTGAGCAGAAGGGAGAGGTTACCTACCTAGTGGACCTTGGAACTCCCAGGAGCTCCCATAGGGTGCTCCATGTCAACAGGCTCAAACCATATGTTGACAGGGCAGACAAGGCTTGCTCATGGCTACTGATGAGGGACAGGAGGAACAGAGTGATCCACTCTATGACCTGCTTTCACAGAACCCTGATGATGGTTCAGTTGATGTTATAGCCTTGACAGGCAGTCTCACTGACCAGCAGCAAACTGATTGCAAAAAAGTTCCTAATCAGTTTAGACATATGTTCTCACTTACTCCAAGCAGACTATCCGGTGCACTCATGAAGTGGACACAGGGGACAGTCTGCCTGTTTAAAATAAGATCATGTCAGGGACTGTATCAGGACTGAAGTCCAGAAGATGTAGGACCTGGGAGTGATTGAGCCCTCAGATAGCCCTTGGGCTAGTTCAGTAGTCTTGGTGCCAAAACCTCACACCAAGAATGATAAGAGAGAGATGAGGTTCTGTGATGACTACAGGAGTTTCAATGCAGTCACTAGGGCTGATGCCCATCCAATACCCAGGGCAGATGAGATTATAGATACTTTGGCCTCAGCCAAGTTTCTGAGCACATTTGACCTAATAGCTGGCTACTGTCAAATCAAACTTGCAGAGGATGCAAAGCCAAAAACAGCATTCCCAACCCCTAGTGGGCACTGACAATTTGTGGCGATGCCCATTGGTTTGAAGAATGCACCTGCCAATTTTTAAAGGTTGGTGAATAAAGACCTTACAGGCCTGGAAGCCTATAGTACATCTTATCTTAATGATATTGCTGTCTTTAGCTCTACCTGCGAGGATCATCTGATCCACCTGAGAAATGTTTTGGAGGCCCTGCAGAGAGCAGGCCTCACTATCAAGGCCACCAAGTGCCAGATAGGGCAGAGTCAAGTTGTATACCTTGGCCACCTGGTAGGTGGAGGTCAGGTTCAATCATTGCAGAGCAAATCCAGACCATCATGGACTGGGTTGCTCCAACCACCCAGACGCAGGTCAGAGCTTTCTTGGGCCTGATTGGGTACTATAGAAGGTTTGTCAAAGGATATTGATCCCTAGTGACCCAGTTCAGTGGACAGTTAGCTGTCAAAAGGCATTCGATGTCCCGAAGCAGGCCATGTGCATTGCTCCTATTCTGCAAAGTCCTGACTGTTCCAAACAGTTCATTGTTCAAACTGATGCATCTGAGTTGGGGATAGGGAGGGGCTGTGTTATCACAACTGAATGATGAGGGTCAGGATCAGCCAGTAGCTTTTATTAGCAGAAGAGTGACTCCCAGAAAGAAACGATGGTCAGCTATTGAGAGGGAAGCATTTGCTGTGTTTTGGGCTCTGAAGAAGCGGAGGCCATACTTGTTTGGCACTCACTTCATTGTTCAGACAGACCACAAGCCCCTCTTATGGCCAAAAGAGATTAAGGTTGAAAGCCCCAGTCTTTTGAGTTCGTCCATTTCCCTATAGGGGATGGACTATATAGTGGATCATAGACCTGGGAGTAACCATGCCAATGCACATGGACTCCACAGATATTTCCACTTAGAACATGAAGACTCAACTGCTTAAGTTTAGTTTAATGTCCTGACATTTTGGAGGGTTGTGTAGGAGAGTAGGACCTGCTTCTTATACTTACCCCCACTTTTTGCTGATGTTTCACTGTTTTCGACTTAGACTGGCTGGGATCCTGCTATCCAGGACCCCAGCCTAGCTGCTTTCACCCCTAAATTGATTGCATGTACTTTAGGTACACTCCAGATTGGATTCTGGGGTACCTTTAAAAGTCCCTAGTAAATGGTATACTATGTACCCAGGGCATAGGTACCCCAGTGGCCTCCCCGGGGCTGCAGCATGTATTGTGCCCCCCCCCCCCGAGAGACCACTCAAACTGATACCACAGGTCTGCTACTACAGCCTGTGTAAGGTGGTGCATGCACCCCTTACTTAGATACAGGTTCACTATATCTACCTTATATCACTGCACATATAAACCTATCAGTCACTCCTATGGCAGGCCTTATCAATCCTGAAGTCAGGGTCCTAGGTTTTATATGAGAGGGTTCCCATGCATGAGCAGAGCTCCTCTGCAGCCTTTGGAACCTTTTCTCCGGGGTTGTTTGTGATGCAGCCAACTATATACTCTTAAGTGCATTATAACCTTGCGGTAAATGCTAACTTTAAAACGGCTGCATAGAAACATGTCCTGCTTGGTGTCAAACACCTTGGAATCATACCTCCCCCGCCAGTAAGTGGCGGGGTATGATTCCACCCTCTTAAAGGGACACATGCAACAAATATGCGACATACCAGCTTCTCAATCTAGGCATCGAAAAATGGATGCTGCCAGCCACAGACACAAGTCTGCCCTCCTGCTGCTGAGCTAAGCTGGAGCAGGAGAAGGCTTGACAATAGGCTTCCTGTCACAGGGAGGTGTAACCACCTCCCAGACAGGCTTTAGTGTATTGAAGCTGGGTGGATGCACTCGGAGAGTGCTTTGAAATCTGCACTGGGGGCACATTTGGTGTCTCTGTGCATAGTCCAGCTCGAACCGGTTGCAGGAGCCATTTGTTCCTGCTCGGGCATGAAACTGGACAAAGGTCATGGGTGTAGCCAACCCTCTGTCCTGACCCTCCCATAGGTGGGTCCCCAGAATTTGTCCCACCCCTTCCTTGGGTATAAAGTAGGAACCCTTGACTACAGGACTTTAGATTTTACCTGGACTAAACTCTGCTATAGAAACCAAGTACTTCAATGATCTACACTACACTGGATGACTGAAGAATCTCCCTTGGAGTAAATGAGTTACTCCCCTGCAAGGCAGGCACCTAAAAGCATCCGAATGGTTTGCCTTTTTCGGAGCTCCTGAGGACTAAAAAGATTTCTGAAATACAGGAGGTGGGTTCCTGAGGTCTCTGAGGTTGATCTGCACTCTCAGCTATTCTGAGGCCCATATCCCATGTGGGGACCGTACCACCCAAACCCCTGTGCACTGTGTACTTTTGCAGCAGCATATGCTTTTCGGTCACCCATAAGGGTGTGCTGTGGGTTACTTGTAGTCCTGACACCGAGCAGTGTTTTCACTGAAGATTTCTGGCCTGCACTCCACAAGTGTTCCGTGGGCTGATATTTCGTGATTCATCTTGAGGTCCCTTTGCGATCCCTGGCCCATTGGCCTGTGGGTCTCTGTGAAGGTAACTTTAAGTTTCCATTGGCTTTTCTGGTTGTTCCAGATGTGCCCTGACTCTCCATTGCTTGGAGAGTCCCCAGGATCTTGCTGGTCCTCACCGAAGCAAATTTCCTCTGACCGTGTGGGTTGCAGTTGCCAAGGCTTCCCATCGGGACACTGACCCCCCCCAGCACTCGACATCCTTTGTGGGACAGCTCACCTCTGGACATCTCCTGGTCCCCGTGGCTGCAGAGTCAAGAATCGTGTCAACTCACCTGAAGCACCTGACATCGGTGTGCATTCGTCTACCGAGCCCCTGGTCACCCTGAAGTGACCCAGACTCTGTCTTCTCTGCTTTCAGTTTCTTCTTACCCTGAATCCATGCTTGGATTCCACTGGACACTTTTCATCTTTCCGGCAGCAGCACTTTTCCGGATCACGCCATTGAAAACGACGAAGATTCCCAACAACACCTGACACCTATGCACCTGGCTTCCCTGGGTTATGTAACACGGGTACTCCAGTACTCACAAGGGTGCTGGCCTTAGAACCTTCTATGTTTTAAAGGGTTTGCTCAAAGTCCTCTCCGAAGTGTCCTTAATCTTTAAAATTCCAACAGCGACTTTCCCATTGAGTTGTACAGGGCTCTTATCTGTGTTCTCACACTGCACCTATCCTCTGTGGGTCCCCTGTGTCACTACTTTAGGTGGCTCCTTGGGGTCCCAGTGATTCTTTGTGCTCTAGGCACTGTGCCTAGTCAAGTTGTGGTTGTTATACTACTTTCTTAGTATATGGTTTGGTCTCCCCCTGGAGCCTGCTATGTATTGTCCTATTTACGGTCGTTCTAGTGATTTAATATTGTGTCTCTTGTACTCTAATCTCATAAAGAGTTTAGTAGAGAGTGTTTAGTAATAAATACATATATTTTGTATATTCCTTGTGTGGTTCTCCTTTCATTTGTTCATTCAGGAGGTTCTGATCTGGTAAAACAAGCTGCTTTACTTTCCTTCGAGACTTAGCCTGAAGGCTGCTCTCCATAGCTCCCACTATGATAGCTTTCAATAATGGTTATCTTTAACCTAATCATCAATAAGGGTTGTTTGGACTGGTACAAAGTGCCCACTAACATTACTGGACAACATATACCAGACAACTTCTCATAAGGTTCAAACTTGTTTCTGTGGGCAAAGCATTCCAGATCCTGGGAGCCAATCCTGAGAAAATCTGGTTGTAAGTTTTCTTCTTGGTAAATCGCTGTGGTTGCAGAAGAAGATACCTGGATCTCTTGGAGGATCTATTACCACAAGAGAGTACTAGTTTCTGAGCTAGTTATCAAGGAGTATTGTGATGTAAGGCCTTGTGCGTCATACATGCGATTTTCAAATCAATTCTAGCCTCGAACAGTAGCAAGTTGAGGGCTCTAAGATCTGGGGAGATGTGAAAATTTCTTTTGGAGCCTGTTATGAATCTAGCAGCTAAATTGATTGAGGCTCTTAGAGGGGCTGTTGTCGATCTGGGATGGCCACATAGAGCGACACTCCCATATTCCACTCTTGGGATTCCTAGGGCTTGAACTGCCTGTTTGAAGTTGTTTGCCGGCAAGAAGGGTGTCGGTCTTCTCAGGGTGTTCATGTGGAAATGTTCTCCTTTTGTAGAGGCGCTGATATGTTTCTGCATGTTTAGGGTTCTGTCCAGCGTCACTCCCAGCGATTTTGCTGAGTCGACAATGAGAGGTTAACCTTTGAGTCCTGTTAGGTGATTCAGCCAGTCGAGGATGATGGTCGATTGGTTGGGGGGGAGGGAGGGAGATTTAGAGGAATTCAGTTTTGAGAGTGTTTAGTTTCAAATGCTTTTCGGCCAGCCAGGTTTGAGTTTTTTGTAGAGTTGAATTGAGAGATTTGATGTCCTCAAGTGAGTGGATCTTTATGTAGAGTTGGGTGTCATCTGCGAACATTTGATAATGGACAAATAATTTTGAATGTCCCCTCCCATTTGGTATATGTGTGATCGGCAATCAATGACTGAGGTTAGGAGAGGGTCTTCCATCTGGGCTTATTTACTCCGTACACAGTAGCTGAGTTAGAGCGGCCCATGGATTCTCAAATTTTGCAAGCAAAGAGGGAACAGTATAAGGTATATAATGATATCATTATGAGGGAATGTTAAGTAATTCCCCTAAAAAGCTCCAGCAATCACATTCTCTTCGCTTATACAAAAGCTACGAAAGACATTAGAGGCCATGAAGTCAACTTTATGATTGGGTGACAGGGTAACCAGTATTAGATGCTGAAGTTCTATTACACTACCTTGCGGGAAAGGTAACACATTCTCACAGAATCTGTCATGTAATTTAGAAAAGTTGAAATTTGACTCCAACCTGAGTACAGAGTAACCATAGCGTGCAATTTAGGCTTCTCCGCCTTACCAAAGGTTACACTGTTGAATCCTGCCAGAGCCCTCAATGCTGCAATCACTCTGCTACTAACCACTGCAAGGAGTTCCGATTGAGATGTGGTTTTTGAAATAGAGCATCCCAGTATTTACACTGCTGAACTTCCACAAGATACTCGCTGCTCAATTTCCATGTTAAGTACAATTGCTTTTTCCCAAATATAACCAACTGGATTTTAGTGGTGTTAATAGTAAGCAAATATTCAATACAAAAAAATCAAGGTCATTCCATTGCCACTGAAAACAGATTGGAATATGCCCATAATAATGTCCATACAATAAGAGATTGACATGTGACTACAGTAACTTTGGTGGAAATCTGTGGGCTGCAGTAAGACATTTTCGAAAGTCTGTCAATTACAAGGAAACATGAGGTGTGATAAACTGCACCCCTTCTTAAGATCAATCTGTGTGTAAATTCCTTGGTAGAGCTCCATGAGTACATAACTGTACCTGCGCCCACGTTGATACATTAAATTGTCTTAACAAATTAAGTAGACCAGCAGAGATTTCATACAAAGAGAGCTTGCAACACAAAGACCTATATCAACCTTGTTGAATGCCACATGGAAGTCCATGAAGCAAGTTTAAGATTTACAGCGGTACCTAGACTTTCATGCAAAGAACCACAGGGTGAACACATAGTTAAGCATGGGCGAATTTGCGATCCGCGAATTTGCGGATTTGCGAATTCGCGATCCGCAAAATTCGCGAATTTGTGCGAATTTGCGGATTTTTCTTTTTTTGCGTGTTTCGGAGGTTTTTTGCGTGTTCGCGGGGTTTTTTGCGTGTTCGCGGGGATTTTTGCGTCTTCGCGAGCCGCTTGCATAGCGAAGTTACCCATGCAGTCGTTTATGGGAGAGGAAGAGAGAGATAGATAGATAGATAGATAGATAGATAGATAGATAGATAGATAGATAGATAGATAGATAGATAGATAGACAGATATAAAGAGAGAGAAAGAGAGGGAAAGAGAGAGGGAGAGAGAAAGAAAGAGAGGCCGGATCTCTGAAGGGCCAGATTCCTAAGTTGCCCCTACAGAAACATACAGCTTTTTATTTTGAGCAAAATGCATATGAAAATTGTGCTGTAAAGGTCTCTTTTAGTTTAACCCCTCCTGACAACTCAAAATGGGTGTATTTGCCATCCTCTCCCTTCTTCCTGTTTTTTATATCTGTAAGTGCTTCCTGATGAGGTTTAATTCCTTAGACAGGTGCCTCGTTGCCTACTTGTAACTATTCTCTGACCCTGCTTCAAGGGTCAGAGCAGGGTCAGAGAATTGTTGCAAGTAGGCAACGAGGCGCCAGGAAGCAATTAGCAGCAGGTGTCCAAGGTGAAGTTAATTTGTTTGTAACCCTTTTGGAAAAGGTTACAAAGAAATTAGGTTCAACTTTTGCACCTGCTGCTGTAACCCTTGCTTGGCTTAAAATTCGTCCCCGCTGATTCGCGGAATTTACCGCGATTTCGCGAGATTCGCGGATCGCGAAATCACGGAAAATCCGCAAATTTGCCCTTGAAACGGATTTTATGCCCACCCTTACACATAGTGAACAGTGCTCAAACCAGCATGGACAGTCCAATCCATTATTTTAGCCATGGCAGAAAAATACAAGCAAAATGCTGTGCTGCATAGTGAATAGATATTATCCTGAAATATTCAGGGTCACTTCAATAATCCTTTTTTAGGTGGAGCCTAGAGAAGCGCACATGCGCTGCTTGCGAGACTTGTAGTAATGCGCTTCAGAAAGCTCACCACACGTGTGTGCTTTTGTTTTTCTCCCAGGCTTGTAGTTCCGTAGTTTGTGAGTGAGGTTCGGTGGTTCCGAACCCGTTCAATAAAGGTAGTCGGAAATAGACGATTTTGGTGTCAGCAGACCGCAAATGACGAGTGTAGTGTGTACGAGTGTTTTCGCATTAATCGATCAATGAGAACACTACGTATTCAGGGATTTCGTTTGAACCTTCGGGTTCCATTTTTTTGTACGGCAGCCATTTTGTGTGGTTGCCCTCACATAGGCCGATGACTGCGGCCGAACGAGTCCTTGGGTCACATACACCTTAGCTGGCTTCTGAATGACCTGGCCGAACTGACTCCCTTGCCCGAGGCTGACCTCGCTGAGCCAGTTCCTTGTTAAGCAGCTGGTCAGATAAAGATCAAAGAGCAGGACATGCCCGAGTTTATAGTACACTGCACCCACCTTTCTATCTTGCTTCCAATCTGTTTCTGTTCCTTCCTTTACGACATAATCACTGATTTGGGTTGAGGGTTTTATGATGGGTTTGTCCGGCCTGAGCGAACAAGAATATTGGAATGTGCTTGGTCATTTCTGGTGGGCTGGACAACGGAAAGTGGGATTGTCGTCATACGCTACTTTTGAATTGTCACACTGTCATTGGTCAGTTTGTATGAACCCAATGCTAATCTGGAATGTTGCCTGAGGCTTGATTGTTGGCATAAAAGACCATGCTCCGCTCATTGAATTTGTGCAGTCTCTAGCAAACCACCCGTGTTGTCCTTCGTAGATTTCTGTTCCTGGTTGCAGCCAATAAACTTTGGTCTTTGACATCATCAAGAAGTATCCTGTGTCTCTGTTTGCCAAGGCAGGGGAACTCGAAGGCATCGGGCGTTTTCCCTGACGCCACTGGGTTCTAAAACCCGGTCCTTCAGTTGGCGCCCAACGTAGGGCGACTTCAGCGGTACCAGTCCAAGCCCGAAGATGGTGAGGAGCTTCGTGTGAAAATTCTGGAGGAAGGCCAACCACTTCATCGACCCCTGTATGTCGGCGTGGTCCGAAAGTCTTTGTTGCAAGGTTCCCCGCCTTCCGACAGCTACGAAGGACTGCTGCCCTGACTGTCGCCCTGTCTTGGAGCCTTAGACGTTTGTAGAGCGAGACGATTGACGGGTCTTCTGGTGACGCCATCGACATTTCAGTTAAGTATGAGTGGAGCGTCTCCTAGTTCTTAGTTTGTTTGGGTATCCCTTTAGTGGATTGCTTTGATTTGGTACCTGCAGGCCCCAAAGCCAAGGGACTCGTGTATTCGCGAGACTATCGTTTTGAGATTTCCCTTGTAGTTGAAGCTAGACTAGTGAGCAAGATGCCTGGTCTTAGCAGACTTCGAAAGATATTTGGTTTTGGTTGTTCTAAGGATTCCCGGTTAGAGGATTCATGTCCGATTCCTCCAATTGGAACTCCTACATATGAATTATACGTGAAGCATGGGTTGGACCCTATCAGTTATAATGAGATCTGGGTAAAGTATACGAGAAAAGACGGTGTCCTACAGTGGCCCCGTTATGGTAGTTTTGAAGCTGAGATTTTAGACAATCTCGAAGTGAAATTGTTCAAGAAGAAAGCCCGGCCTGCAATGTTTGACTCTTTCCACATATGGCGCAAAGAAGCCAAACAGAAAGAAATTAAATTAGCGAAGAAGAATAAACGAGAACGAGGTATGTCAATGGTACAAGCTGCTATTGCGTTTAGGGATAATGAGGAAGAGCAAGAGAGTGATCAGATGCTTAGGGTGAAGAAGTTAGCTGTAGATAGATGCTACCCAGTTTTGCCGCCTAAAGAGCAGGAAGACAAGAAAGAACTTGCGAAAGATCCTTTAATGTTGCATCTATTGAGTTCGCCAGCCCCTTATGCACAGAGTGCTACGGCACCACGCCACCAGTTGTGGCTGTGCAACCTCCGGTTGTTGTGCCACCGGTAATTCCTCTACAGCCAGCTCCTCTTCCGTTGGCTACTGTTTCTTTGGTGCAGCCCCCTCAGGGGCCGCCAACTTTGCCTCCCCCTTTGTCTGTTACTCCTATACCTGTCTATAATACTCCTTCTTTTCCGATTTTGGATTCTTCTACTATTGTTCCGTCTTCCCTTATTCTTCCATCTTCTCCTTCTACTAGACAGCGAATGACTGCTGCAGTTTCTGGTTTCTTTTCTCCTTTGTTGGGACAGTTGGGTTGTGTGGTGATCTGTATTGCGTAATGCTTGCCAGAACTCCATGATGTCACCTGTGGGTTTCTATGTACTGAGCATTCCTCCCCAGTGTTCCCTGTTTGGCAGTTGCAGCTGCTGTGTCTCCCCTTCATGCTGGACGGCTCTCTTCTCCTGAATAAATCTCTAACTTCAGTTCCTGCCTCCGCCTCATCTTTACATTGGCGACTGAGGATGGTCAGCTGTTCTTCAGCTGTCGTTTCTACTTACAGAACAATCTCATCAAGCAAAGCGGTTTGAATTTATGAACATTTTCATTGTCTACAACCCACTTCCATGTGAGTACATTTACCAATATTTCCTACGCGCTGTTTTCATTGAGAACTATCAAGAGCCGTCTCAGCCGCCAGACTCTTTTATTATAACTTGCCCCGCTACCGTCACTTTCAAGCTTGCCTACGTGCTATGAAGCGCACCGTCAAACTGTTTACTTGACTTTGTGCTACCAACTGACTCTATTCTTACCAGCGCCACGTGTTACTTCACTCCTCGCTACCAGCACTGCGTGTGTCTTCACCGCCCAGCGCTGTTTGTGTTTTGATCGTCCATTACCTGCGCTGCGTATATCTTTACCGCTTGTCCTTCCACCTTCAAGCTACGCTTCGTAATGATGACGTAGTCGAATCTTCATCTCCACCCAGCGCCAGCACGCACTTCGGTGTCCATAGCAACCTGCACGTCAAGACGCCTTTCCTCTGTGCCAATCACCGCGTCACCACGACGTTCTTCCTGATTTCCAACGCTTTCACGTCACAAAGGCTTCGCGTCTATTTCAATCCTGGCTTCATTGTTTTGACTATGTCAGCTGCTTCTACATGTCACTAAGACTTCATCCGCTGCACTATTAATCAGCCCTTTGCCTTCGCTGACGCTCGCAGCTCTTCATATTTCATTTTACCACGCTGATGTGCACAGCTCAAGCACACAGCAAATTTTACTTTAAAAAAAAAGAGAAGAAGTTCTACACTCTCGCGCTGATGCGCACAGCCTATACTAGATTATACCTTCTACATCAACATTTACACGCCGAAATGCTCAATCTCTGCACGCTGACGTGCACAGCTTTTCAGTCCCTGCACGCTGACGTGCACAGCTTCTGCATGCATTTTTCCCTCAACACACTGATGTGCACAGTATTTACTCGCTGACGTGCACAGCCTTTCAGCACAGTATCTACTCGCTGATGTGCACAGCCTTAGCACATCATCTGCACGCATTTTGCTCTTAACAAAAATTTACTTACACATTTACGCTGTCATATTTACAAGAGTTATTTTTTTTGTTATAAAATTTCACTGTTATTTTACTGTTTGCTTCCTTGTACTTACATTTTTTTTTATAGGAAAAAATAGAAGATCTTGCTATGCAAAACGTATCTCCCCCTGCTCCATTTCTTCAGACTCCTGGAGATCCTCCTCTTGAATGGAAGCTTTGGTTGAGATCTTTCATGGCCTACCTAGGGGCAATCGACGGCCTTAGGTACCGTGCGGAAAGGAAAAAGAGTCTAATGTACTATCATCTTGGTGTGGAAGGGCAGAATGTTTTTGACCATCTACCTATCTATGTTCCACCTACTGGTGAAACTCCTGATGAATTCGAAATAGCTATAGCTAAATTAGACAAGTACTTTGTTAAGACTAAAAACATGGTTGTGCATCGTTACAAATTTTTCACCAGAGCTCAAAAACCCGAAGAAAGCATTGAAACTTTTGTTACTGCTTTAAAAATACTTGCGTCTAAATGCGAATTTGACAATTTCACCTCTCAACTTATTAGAGATCAACTTGTTGCTCGCTGTTCCTGCAAACAAATCCAAGGGAAACTACTGTCCTGCAAAGATCCTTCTCTCGACAAGGCTATCGATATAGCCAAAAGTATTGAAACATCTTTAGAAGACTCCAAACAATTAGAAGTTTCTCTTTCTAACACTTCCATTTCTGGTGCTGTTTCCACTAGGATGCCTCTTCCTACCAAGACTTCTAATTTCATTCCTCGTGACTCTCGTGGTTATTTCAAAAGAATGGGAAACACTAGTTTTAGAAGACCTTTCACACCTAATAGACAATGCAGCCAAAGTACTTTTTGTTTTAGATGTGGCTCTTCTTACCATGCTTCCAACTTTAAAAATTGTCCTGCTGCCAACCAACAATGCACTCAATGTTGGAAAAATGGTCATTTTTCAAGGGTCTGTATGAGAGGTAGAAGAGGTAACGTGCGTTGTGTCATGAATGAAAATGATACCTCCCAAGATTTAAATTCTCTTGAACATTCGACTGAAGATACTGTATGTGATGTAACCAATCAGGAGTATGTAGTTGTCGTAAAAGACAATGACACCATCAGTCGTACTTTTCTTGTTCCTGATCCTGAAGTTGATGCCACTATTGACAATCACCATGTCCTACTACTGGTGGACACTGGCGCTCGCATCACAATTGTTTCCTATGAAAAATACTCTCATTTCTGGCAAGATAAATGTTTACTTCCCCCTGATGTTCTTTCTGTAGCCTTTGAAGGAAGCAGAATCAACCTTCTAGGTTATTTCTGGGCTGAAATCTCCATCTTTGGCAAATCTATTAAGGGGAAGGTTTATGTTGCCAAACGAGGTATCAATGTTTTAGGTCTCATACACCAAGCTGAATTTGGTGTTACCATTAAACCTGGTTTACCCAATCCTGTATTTATTGAAGGAAGTAATCTTTCCTCTTCTTCATCTTCTACCCCCATATGCAACATTTTGAATGGCGAATTTTGGGAGAGCAAATACGAAAAAATCTTTGAAGATTGCCTGGGTAAGATCACCAATTTCCAACATTTCATCAAGGTCAAAGATGGTGTTTCCCCAGTTAAACACAAGCTTAGGAACGTTCCACTCAGTATAAGAGAAGATTTGTCCAAACATTTAAAATCATTATGCGAACAAGAAATAATTGAAAAAGTAGAATCCACATTATGGCTTTCTCCCATTGTTCTTGCTAGAAAAAGGTCTGGTGACCTTAGGATGTGTGTGGACTTACGCAGCCTCAACGAAGCTATCTGGGTCGATGGCTTTCCCCTTCCTCACATTGAGGATTTGATAGCAAAAGTAGGCTCATCTACCTGGTTTTCCAAACTTGATCTAAAGGCAGCCTACCACCAGATTGAGCTACATCCCCTCTCTCGACACCTCACTGCTTTTGTAACTCCCGATGGCGTTTTCCAATTTCGTCGCCTTCCCTTTGGATTGGCGTCTGCCGCCGCTGTTTTCCAGCGTATTATGTCAGAAATGTTTGAGGAACTCTCTAATGTTGTCGTTTTCCAGGATGACATTCTTATTTTCACTTTAACTGAGCACGAGCACAATTTGGTCATTGATCAAGTTTTCAACATCCTGGAACGAAGAGGTGTAACTCTACAAAAGAGTAAATGTGTATTCAAAACCAGAGAGGTAGAATACCTTGGTCACACCATTTCTGAGTGTGGCATTAAACCCAGACCAGGTCTAGTTAAAAGTATTATTGAGGCTCCCGCCCCTTCTAACAAGGAACAACTTATGTCCTTTCTCGGTCTTTGTGAGTTCTACTCCAAATTCATGAGAGATTACGCCAAGACCACTGAATGTTTTAGAGTTTTACTGAAAAAGGGTGCCATCTTCAGCTGGTCTGATGAGTGTGAAAAAGGCTTCCAACTCATAAAAGAACATATCACTAAAGCTCCTGCTCTTCAACCCTTCAATGGGAATAGAGAAACTTTTGTCACTGTTGACGCCTGTGAATATGGCCTAGGAGCTGTCCTCTCACAATTTGCCTATGGTAAAGAATTTACTGTGGGGTTTGCCTCCAGGACTCTCCGTCCTGTCGAAAGAAAATATTCGGTAATTGAGAAGGAACTGCTAGCCTGCGCTTGGAGCGTTGAAAAGTTTAAATCTTATTTATGGGGCAGACCATTTGTTCTTCAAACCGACCATCGACCCCTTGTTGACATTCTGTCAGGCAGAAACGTCAAGCGTACTACTGCACGCTTGGCTAGACTATCCACAAAATTGTTAGAATTCAACTTCAAAGTTATCTACATTCCTGGGGGCAAAAACAAACGTGCTGACTGTCTCTCTAGGTTACCTATACAAGAACCTGATGAAAATGAGTGGGAAACAGAGATTGAAGAATGTTTTGTGGCCAACATTTCCCAAAATTCCATCTCTTTTGCTGAGAGTGATTGGGTTAAAGCTGTTGAGAATGATGCTGTACTTAAGGATGTTATTTCCTTCATACAGAAAGGTTGGCCCAAGGAAAAATCCCTTTCTCCTGAACTTCAGATATATTGGAAAATTAATTCAGAACTTTCCTTGGAAAATGGCAAAATTGTTAGGGGCGCCAAATTTATTCCCCCTTTTGTTTACCGTGAGAAAATTATTGCCGATGCCCATTCTGGACATCTAGGTGCCACCATTACTAAGAGAAATGTCAGATCAAATTTCTGGTGGCCAAGAATGGACAATCAAATTGTGGATGCTGTCAAACTCTGTACACGCTGCAACACCAGTGATAAAGTCCTTATTTTGGAAGGTGTTTGTAACTCTGTTGTTCCTCCACCCGTTAGAGCTTGGCAAAAAATTGGTCTGGATTTTCTGGGTCCATTCCATGTCCTTCCCAACACTTCCAAATACTTCCTGGTCCTTGTTGATCATCTCTCTAGGTGGGTTGAGGTTGAACCTATCAATGTTCCCAATTCCAAGAGTGTTGTTGATTGCTTGACCAGAATCTTCCTGAGGGAGGGTTGTCCGGAAGAAATTCTCACGGACAATGGGGTTCAATTTATCTCTAAAGAAATGGGTACTTTCTTAAACAATTGTTGCATTAAACATACCAGAACTCCTTTGTACTATCCCCAGAGCAATGGCAAAACCGAGAGGTTCAATAGAGTTATTGTTGAATGTGTGCAGGCCGCCTTCAGGTCCAATAGCTGTATTTTTCAAGCTGTGAAAGATCTTGTATGGTCTTATAGGATTTCCCCACATGTTGCCACAGGCTTTTCTCCTTTTGAACTGATGAGAGGAAGGAAAGCCTGTTCTCAAGCCTTTCCCTTTTGGATGGTCAAAAGTCTCCACAAGGTAAGCATGGGCGAATTTTGCGAATCTCGCGTTCGCGAATTTTGCGGATTTGCGAACTCGCAATCCGCAAAATCCGCGAATTCCCGCGAATTTGCGGATTTTTTTTTTTTTGTGTTCGCGCGTGTTTCTGCCAGTTCGCGAGGGTTTTTACAATTTCGCAATTTGCGAACTTACCTGTCGGGTCGCAAGTTTTGCGAACTTGTTGTTTCTACGTGTCCAGCCTGTTTGGGACACTCTTCTTCATCACTGCCACTCTCTGTCACCACTGCCACTCTCTGACTACTCATGCCACCCTCTGGCCCACCCATGCCACCCTCTGTTTCATCACCACACCCTCTGGTTGTCCAGTGTACATTATTTTCGGCAAAGCAAAGCACACCTTCCCTGCCTCAAGTGACCTGAATTAATTTGGGGCTGATTAATGTGTCACAGAATATTTTTTTAGCTGGCACCTGCTTCCTTAGTGCTTCCTGATTAGTGATCTTTTGCACTTGCTAAGTGCTTTCATTGTTGCAAAATTAGTTACAACACCTGCCCTGCCCCAACTGACAATAATGAATTAGGGGCTGATTAATGGATTTTAACTTCCAGCCTGGCTCCTGCTTGTCTCCCTTAGCTGTAATTCAGGACCTTTGTGGCATATGTGTAACTATTCTGAGGTTCAGAGCAGGGTCGCATAATAGTTGCAACTGGCAACTGAACTCTGGAGGGGCCCCTCAGGAAGCACTACAGGAAATGGCTACTAATGATGAGCCTGAACTTTTGAACCTGGTAAGTAGTTTCAGTTTTGCTAAGATCGTATTTCTGCAATTTAGCACTTACTCGCGGGGTGCGAAGTTGTACTGGCAAGCCGCGAACTCACGCGAACAGTGCGAGCAAGCCATAAAATCCGCTGCTCGCGGATTTGCGGATTTTGCGGGAGATTCGCGGATCTCGCGGATTGCGAATTTACCGAAAATCCGCAAAATCCGCGAGCGAAACGGATTTTCCGCCCATGCTTACCACAAGGGTTGTGATTTGGAAGTGGCGTGGGATTGTGCCAACAAAAAATCTTCCAGTTCACTACCTTGTGTTGTGGAATGTGGTAAGAGGTCTCTTCACGGTATTCATGCTGGTGATTGGGTCAGGATCAAGAATCCTGTCACTGTTAAAAAGGGTTTTTCAAAGTTTCTTGATTCTCAACAAGTTGTAGAAGTTCGCAAGAATGCTGTCAAGTTGTCAAACGGCAATTGGTGGAGCACTTCTCGTGTTGCCAGAGATCCCTCTCGTGCTTCACGTGCAACTGCTCCTGCTCCCGATGCCCATGTTGACCTTGGTTTGAGGAGAAGCTCAAGAATGACTGTTAGACCCAACAAATTTCGTGATTATATCTGATTTACTTTTCTTTGTAGTTTCTTCTTGTTTTTTTTTTAGAAAGGGGGGAGGTGTGTGGTGATCTGTATTGCGTAATGCTTGCCAGAACTCCATGATGTCACCTGTGGGTTTCTATGTACTGAGCATTCCTCCCCAGTGTTCCCTGTTTGGCAGTTGCAGCTGCTGTGTCTCCCCTTCATGCTGGATGGCTCTCTTCTCCTGAATAAATCTCTAACTTCAGTTCCTGCCTCCGCCTCATCTTTACAGGTATGTCTCCAGTTAATGAGTGTAGACAATCACGTAGTCAATTGCCTGATACAGATGAGCGTACAGTTTTGGATCACATGGCACGTAGATGAGTTACGTATACCTCCCAGTATGATCTTGAGGGTATTATGGATGTTTTCTGGCAATGGAAAGCACCAAAGCAACGGTATGTCTTTGAAATGATGTGTGTGTTCCTCCATGAACAATGGATTGACGAAGTGGGTAAAGCTCCTGAAGAATTGTATCGTATACGTTCCGAGTTTGCGAAAGGAACCATTGTGAGTCTCCATGATATTGAGAGAGCAATTGCGACGTTGTTGTCGTTCCGTAATGACACTCCTTCTGAGCGATTGTTTGAGCCTGATTCGTCAGTTGGGAGAAAAGCGTGTCAATATCCGATGTATGAGGTTCCTCCAGTTTGGAGACCTGCTGATGCAAATGCTGTTCCACCTGTTGTTGCGCATTTCCAGCGAGTATGGGTACATGTTCCTTGGAAGCGTGCTGAAGTCCTAGCACTTAAGCAGACTTTACCTGATCCGCGCAAAAATCCGGCGGGATATTATAAAGAACTCACTCAAACTGTGGGTTCATGCATCATGAATTTAGCAAACATAGACATGTTGTTTGGCAATGTTGTTCCACAGCCTATCTGGAATGTGATTCGACATACGGATCATGATAATGAATTGGGTGATACATGGGTTAATATTGTTGCTGCAAATGATAGACAAGTTGAAGGTGCTAAGCCTGAAGATCTCATTACTGAACTTCCTGGTAGAATAATTAACTATATGAAGACTTTGATGCCCGAAGTGCGTGTTAATTGGGACAAGTTGTCTGCATGTAAGCAGAAGAAAGATGAGACTGTGTCTGACTTTTTCACGCGGTTCGAAGAGACTTTTGTAGATCATAGTGGTCAGGATATGGCTTCCGAGGGTGGCCAGAGATTGTTCGTTGACAAATTCGTGCATAATTTGCTTCCCGAGTTGTGCACTAAGTTGAAGGATTCCGAGAGGGCTTGGGCTGTTTCCACGTCAGCACAGATTTTAGCTACGGCCCAGTACTATGAAAATAGGCGCAAGGATGAGTTAGAGAAAGCGGATAAGAAGACTAAGGAATTGAAGACTAAAGTTCTTCTACAACAAGCTTATCCACCCCGTAATAGTAATCAGCGCGATTATCAGCAACCTCAGCAATATTCGAGAAACTCGCAAAGGAACAAGTCTTCTCAACAGCGTTTCCCGAATGGGCCTAATCAGTGTGCGTACTATAAAGAAGAGGGCCATTACAAGAATAGTTGTCCAGTTATGTTACAGCGTACGAATGGTGCTTCTGTTGTACGAGGTCGAGGTGCTCAACAAGCGCCTAGAGGTAGAGGTCGAGGACAGAATGTGCGTTCTTTGCCTCCACAAAACTCGATGAATAGTTTTGATCAGTAGCAAGGTTCGTCTGGTAGGACAGCACAGTACTATATGGATGATTACTATGTTGAAGGTGATGGAGCGAATGGTGATAATTGTTAGGATAGCCATGGACAAAGAGAGGGAGTTGTTTCAGTTCCAGTAGATCAGAGTGGACCCTATGCTGAAGTGATTGCATCAGGTGTGTCAGAACCTTTTCTGCTAGATACTGGTGCTACAAAGAGTTCTATTATGCACTCTAAACTCCCTGGCGCACCTTTGTCTGGCTTTGACAATGTTTCTGTAGGTTTTTCTGGCGCCCCCGTTACAAATCCGATTTCTGCTCCATTGTCTCTTTCTGTTGGACAGCGTAAGTTCGAAGCACCCTTTCTTTTGACTACAGGTTGTAATGAGAATCTGTTGGGATTGGATTTATTGAAGAGATTGTATGCGACGCTGTATTGTTCTCCGTTAGGAGCACATCTTACTTTGGGTGAGAGAGTGATCTCTCCGATGTACATATCGAAAGATAGTCTTCCATCTGAATTGTTTTCTTTACCAGATTCATTGTCGGCTACTGGTCCGAATGATGTGGGCCTACTGGAAATTCCCCCATATGTTGTGACACTGAAGGCGAATGCTAAGTTACCGCGCATTCCACAGTATCGTATCTCGAGTGATGGTGAGCGTGCACTTTTAGCGCTCATTTATGATCTGATCGAAAAGGGTGTGATTGAGGAAACGAGAGGTAATGTGTGTAATAGCCCCGTTTTGCCTGTTCTGAAGAGAACTGATTCTTCGCAGCCTCCTTTATATAGGTTTGTTATTGATCTTCGCGAAGTGAACAAGATCGTTGTTCCACAATTTCATGTTGTGCCTGATATTACCGACTTGTTGAATCTGATTCCGGCTACTGCCACATGGTTTTCGGTGATTGACTTGAAGAATGCTTTCTTCAGCATCCCGATTGCCGTGGAAAGTAGAGACATCTTTGGATTCTCTTTAGGAGGACGAAGTTTCCGCTTTAAGCGCGCTCCTCAAGGCTATTGCGAGAGTCCATCGATCTATAGTCAAGCTTTGAAGACACAACTTGATCTGTTGGTTTTACCTGATGGTGCAGTCCTTATTCAGTATGTTGATGATTTGCTAGTGGCCGCTGATACTGAGGAGATTTGTAGGGAAGCCACTTTGTCATTGCTACTCCACTTGTCTGATTTTCGTCACAAAGTTTCTCTCTCCAAGTTGCAATATTGTCGACAAGAAGTAACCTATCTAGGTTACCTCTTATCGAAGGAGGGAAGGAAACTGACCCCAGAGAGAATTCAAGCTAGTGCGAAAATGAGTGTGCCTATGACACAGAGAGAAGCACGTGCGTTTTTGGGTCTTACGTCGTACTGTAGACAGTGGATTCCTAATTTTTCTTTGCTAGCAAAGCCTTTGATAGCTCTTACTGTTAAGGATACTCCAAATCCTATTCCTTGGACTGACGAATGTCAGAAGAGCTTTTCTGAATTACGCAATGCGCAATGTGTTAGGCTCCTGTGTTGGGTACTCCCGACTACAGTAAGCCTTTCACATTGTATGTTCACGAGAGAGAGGGATGTGCATTGTCAGTCTTGACTCAGCAGTTTGGCGATAAGCAGCTTACTTTTCATCGACCTTAGATCCGGTAGCAAGGGCGTTGCCGAGTTGCTTGAGAGCCACAGCAGCAGCGGCTGTTTCAATTCGACAGTCTGCTGGTTTGGTTATGGACAATACGTTAGTAGTAATGGTTCCACATGCAGTGGATACCTTGTTGAACCGTACCAAGACACAGCATTTAACTAGTGCTCGGTTGTCGGGTTACGAGTTGACGTTGTTAGCGAGTCATGTGCACATTAAGCGATGCAATACGTTGAATCCAGCCACGTTGTTGCCAATTTCAGTTGAGACAGATAGTAAAGAACAGCATGACTGTTTTCTGAGAACTGAAGAAGAAACGAAAGGGAGAGTAGAGTTACGAGACACTCCTCTTCCAGAGTGTGATGGTACTTTGTCGGTTGATGGTTCGTGCTTTAAGCTGCCGAATGGTGATACGACTGCGGCATATGCTGTTACGACTTTGCATACGATTGTTGAAGCTGCACGTATTCCACATAATTCAGCACAAGCAGCGGAGTTGATTGCATTAACGAGAGCATGTGTGTTGGCGAAAGGAAAACAAGTGAATGTGTATTGAAGGACCGGGTTTTAGAACCCAGTGGCGTCAGGGAGAACGCCTGATACCTTTGAGTTCCCCTGTCTTGGCAAACAGAGACACGGGATACTTCTTGATGACGTCAAAGACCAAAGTTTATTGGCTGCAACCAGGAACAGAGATCTACGAAGTACACACGGGTAGTTCGTCAGAGACTGAACAATTTCAATAAGCGGAGCATGGTCTTTTATGCCAAAAATCATGCCTCAGGCAACATCCCAGATTTACATTCGGTGCATACAAACTAACTAATGACAGTGTAACATTTCAAAAGTAGCGAATGACGACAGTCAAAGACAATCCCATTTTCCGTTGTCCAGCCCACCAGAAATGACCACGCACATTCCCGGTTTCCTGTTCGATCAGGCCGGACAAACCCATCATAAATCCTTCAACCCAAATCAATGATTATGTCGTAAAGGAAAGGCAGAAACAGATTGGGGAGGAGATAGAAAGGTGGGAGCAGTGTACCATAAACTCGGACATGTCCTGCTCTTTGATCTTTATCAGACCAGCTGCTGAACAAGGAACTGGTTCAGCGAGGTCAGCCTCGGGCAAGGAGTCAGTTGGGCCAGGTCACCCAGAAGTCAGCTAAGGCGTACGTGTCTCAAGGACTCGCTCGGCCACAGTCATCGGGCCTATGTTAGGGCAACCACACAAAATGGCTGCCGTATACAAAATGGAACCCGGAGGTTCAAACGAAGTCCTCGAATACAGAGTGTTCTCCTATATCGATTCATACGAAAACACTCAGACACGTTACACTCGCCATTTGCGGTCTGCTGACACCAAAATCGTCCATTTCCGATAGGAGCAGTAGTAGCAGGGAAAGGCAAAGTTGGCGGCCCCTGAGGAGGCTGCGCCAAAGGGACAGTAGCCAACGAAGAAGCTGGCTGTGGAGGAATCACAGGAGGCAAAACAACCGGCAGTTGCACAGCCACGACTGGTGGCGGTGGTGCCGTAGCATTCTGCACATAAGGTGGCGGTGAATTTAACAAATGCGACATTAAGGGATCTTTTGCAAGATCCTTCTCGTCTTTCTGCTCTTTAGACGGCAATACTGGGTAGCATCTGTCTGCCGCTAACTTCCTCACTCTAAGCATCTGCTCGCTTTCTTGCTTTTCTTCATTATCTCTATACGCAATGGCAGCTTGCACCATTGACATACCTCTCTTATTCTTCTTCACTAACTTTATTTCTTTCTGTTTGGCTTCTTTGCGCCATATGCGGAAAGAGTCAAACATCGCCGGCCGGCTTTCTTCTTGAACAACTTCACTTCGAGATTGTCTAAAATTTCTGTCTCAAAACTACCGTAACGGGGCCACTGTAGGACACCATCACTCTTCGTGTATTTTACCCAAATCTCATTATAGCTAATAGGACCCACACCATGCTTCACATACAACTTGTATGTAGGAGTTCCGATCGGAGGAACCAGACACAAATCCTCTAACCGGGAGTCCTTCAAGGTACCACAACTAAACAAGTTTCTAAGACTGCTAAAACCAGGCATGTTGCTCACTAGTCTAGCTTCAAACAACAAGGGGAATCTGAAAACGATAGTCTCGTGAATACACAAATCCCTTGGCTTTGGGGCCTGCAGGTACCAAATCAAAACTATCCAATAAAGGATACAAACAAACTACGGACTAGGAGACGCTCCGCTTATACTTAACTGAGATGTCGATGATGTCACCAGAAGACCCGTCAATTGTCTCGCTCTACAAACGTCTAAGGCTCCAAAACAGGGCGACAGTCAGGGCAGCAGTCCTTCGTAGCCGTCGGAAAGCGGGAAACTTCGCAGCAAAGACTTTCGGACCACGACGACTTGCAAGGGTCGATGAAGTGGCTGGCCTTCCTCCAGAATTTTCACACGAAGCTTCTCACGAACCTCTGGCTTGGACCGGTACAGCTGAAGTCACCCCACGTTGGGCGCCAACTGAAGGACAGGGTTTTAGAACCCAGTGGCGTCAGGGAGAACGCCTGTTACCTTCGAGTTCCCCTGTCTTGGCAAACAGAGACACCGGATACTTCTTGATGACGTCAAAGACAAAAGTTTATTGGCTGCAACCAGGAACAGAAATCTACGAAGCACAACACGGGTGGTTCGCTAGAGACTGCACAAATTCAATGAGCGGAGCATGGTCTTTTATGCCAAAAATCAAGCCTCAGGCAACATTCCAGATTAGCATTGGGTTCATACAAACTGACCAATGACAGTGTGACAATTCAAAAGTAGCGTATGACAACAATCCCACTTTCCGTTGTCCAGCCCGCCAGAAATGAACAAGCACATTCCAATATTCTTGTTCGCTCAGGCCGGACAAACCCATCATAAAACCCTCAACCCAAATCAGTGATTATGTCATAAAGGAAGGAACAGAAACTGATTGGAAGCAAGATAGAAAGGTGGGTGCAGTGTACTATAAACTCGGGCATGTCCTGCTCTTTGATCTTTATCTGACCAGCTGATTAACAAGGAACTGGGTCAGCGAGGTCAGCCTCGGGCAAGGGAGTCAGTTCGGCCAGGTCATTCAGAAGTCAGCTAAGGTGTACGTGTCCCAAGGACTCGTTCGGCCGCAGTCATCGGCCTATGTGAGGGCAACCACACAAAATGGCTGCCGTACACAAAAATGGAACCCGAAGGTTCAAACAAAATCCCTGAATACGTAGTGTTCTCATTGATCGATTAATGCGAAAACACTTGTACACACTACACTCGTCATTTGGGGTCTGCTATTTCCGACGACTTTTATTGAACGGGTTCGGAACCACCGAACCTCACTCACAAACTACGGAACTACAGACCCTTCTTTTGCCCTTACATAGGCAATAAACCCAAACCCATGTCAATCTAAATCTGGATCTATGTTCATCAGATCATCGATATGTTGCTGTAGCATCATCCTATTACTTAGTACTTCTCTCTGGACAGGTCTCCTTGCACACGAAGTAGCACAGAGGCCACAAATAGCAGGAGCACACTGTACACAGAGACAGAACAGGAAAAGGATAGCCAAGACCATCCCAATGGCCATCAAAATCTTCCAACCCCAAGTGGATATCAATCCCCATAACCATCCCATCAACGACCAATCTCCTTTGTCCAAATGGACAGAATCGGAGATCTTATGTAACTTGGAAATGGCCTGGAAGACTGACGGAGCATTGTCTGGAATGACAATGCAGCAGCTCGATTGAATCAGTTTACATACTCCACCTCGATCTGCTAGTATGACATCAAGGGCAATTCTATTTTGGAGTGTCATAAGCCTATCCGACTGGAGTTCAGCAGTCAAGTTACTAAGGGCACCGGCAGTTTCGACTATGGTGGACTCAACCACTCTCGTCAACTGGCGAATATTCCTGCTATTAGCCATCGGTCCCCAGAACGGCAGAAAACCCTTAAAGAAATCTCCCAACTCTTGCCCTGCAGTGTCTTCTTGACTAAAGACACCCCTAGCAACTTTCGTCTTATGGTAATCTGCCTCAGCTGTAAAAGTGGGAGGCAAGAGGAAAGAAACGAAACATGTGCTCGAAAAATCAGGGGGCAACCATGTATTTGCTTTGTCGTAGGAAACAAAGTAGGTACCCTTAGCAGCTAAAAATGCTGGGGAAGACTGAGACATAAATACGTAGGTATCAGTACAAACGCTCTTCCCTAGCTGAGCTCTCGGATTCTTGCCATTACCTTGCAGACAATATCGACCCTGATGGGGCACTATCCAAATCGGTGGAGAACTTTTCGCTCGCTGGTTAACACTCAGACTAACTCCATATCCAGTAATATCCCAACCACTATATGGTTGTCTCTCATCCATCGGAATAGTTTCAATGGCATTAGTCCCTATGACCATGTCGACTATGCCTCTAGAAACAGCACTATTCTTCGGATTGTCCTTCGGTGAACGTAGGGGATAGACACTATGGGTATAAATAAACATCGTTCTGTAAGCCCAAATCGAACCATTCAAACTAAAAGGTAAAGCCAAGTGAGGAATACCTTTATCAGTCGTATGGGGCATTAGACCACAGATCCAACAGTTTGTCGTATTCATCACTAACTGGTGTTGGTGCAAAAGTTGAATAAAGGAATTATTGGCAAATTCCAGTCATCTAACTACCTCATGTTCAGGCAAAGGATGAAAGGAATGAGAAGAAATAGTAGGTGGAGGTGTAGGTTGCACAGTGGGAACAAACGTCACTTTAAAAGAGAATGTCACATAACCAATTATGAATATCATTAAACTCAATAGCAAAAATAAACATGGTATTAAAAAATGTTTCTTTGAGATTAATTTACATATCTTCTTTTTAAAAGCCATTGTCCTTGCAGGTCTCTCCAACTCGAAGAAATCCATCCTAAACTAAATATGCTGCTCGCGATGGTAGGGTGTTCTATGCTAAGGAATGCCTCTGTCAACCCAGGGCAACTCCCTAAGGCCAACCAGAACCTTCGACCTAGTGTCTCAGGCTTGCACTCCAAAGACTTTCGGCAACCGCGACCCTACAGCTGAACCCGGATGGCGGTTCAAAAAACAAAAATGAGTAGATCCTCGGTGGAGAGTTAACCTGCAAACAGAAAAATCATAAAAAACTTTATTTGTGCTTTATTTGTCCATGACTCTCGGTCGCAAATTATAGCGGCTTCTTCCAGGCAATTCTTGATCTTTAAACAACAAATCAGGCTCGATAGTGTTCAATCGATTCTAAGGAGGCACAGCTTCTTGTAAAAGATCGTCACTTTCTCTCTCAGAGTTCGTACCAATCAGACGAGCATCGCTGAATGGCAAAAATCGTGGAACAGTTTCAGTTTCAGAGTCTGGAAGTCCCTCCTGGATCCACTTATTGTACGGTAAGGGCAATGGTGCTCGCTTACAGTGTACACCGTGGATCCAGTTTTTCTTGCCTTGCACTCGAACTGCAGAACGTGTCGATAGTAACACTTGAAAGGGTCCTGTCCAGCAGGGCTGATCGTTCTTGCTCCGCTGGAAATTTTTGATGAAGATCCAACTGCCAGGTTCAATTGCGTGCCCTGGATCCTCAGAGGCTTGTGGTAGGCTCCCATGCACCTGTTGGTATAAAACACGCAATTTAGTCGTCAGTTCGCGCAAGTAGTCAAGCAACACAGGGTACTCGATTTCACTAAACCTGGTTGGCCTTGGTACGCCCCAAATATTTGCTGGGCCGCCAAAGACCACTTCATTTGGACTCAGACCCATTCTTGAATGCACAGTCATTCTTGTGGACAAAAGCGCTAAAGGCAAAGCATCTGGCCTTTGTAAACCAGTGCTTGCTTGGATTTTAGCCAACTTTAATTTAAGAGTGCCGTTATAGTACTCGACTAAACCAGCTGATTGGGGATGATTTGCAGCGTGGAACTTCTGCCGGATCCCTAGTCCCTCACACACTCTCTTCATGACTTGACCCACAAATTCACTCCCATTGTCACTCCAGATAATTCTCGGCATTCCAAACCTCGGGAAAATTCTTTTATCAGGACTTTCGCTGTGGACAAGGCAGTATTGTCCTTAAGGGGATAAGCTTCTACCCATCTAGAAAAGGAGCAAACAACCACTAAAACATATTTCAAGTTGTTGCATCTCTCCATGTGGATAAAATCTAGCTGCAAAGCCTTGAACGGATATGTAGGAGAAGCAAAATGACCAGCTGGTGTTGGAGTTCCCTTACCAGGATTGTACATCAAGCACATCATACAGTTCTTGACCAAGTTCTCTGCACATTTTGGAATTCCCGCATTCTGCCAAACCGGAGCCAACAACTTGCAAATCCCTTTCACGCTGATATGTGCCATTCCATGAGCCATTGTAACAACCGGAAGCACATACGCATTAGGCAACAACCATCTCTGATGCTCAGACAAATCAATCCAACAACCATTCGGATCCAATCTACCCGTACATTCTCTCTATTCATTCAACTCTTTCTCTGTAGCTTCAGCTTGAATGGATTTCACACTCTCAATCGTATCTTCACACATACTCTTCTCTGGAACCCATCTTGCCGGACCCGCAACATACATTCGACTCATCACATTCCTCGCAGTTTCTTTCGCAACTTCATCCGCAAACGCATTTCCGCGACCAACATCATCCGTGACTTTCTTATGGGCACTGCATTTCACGACCGCTACTTCCTGTGTCTCTGTTTGCCAAGGCAGGGGAACTCGAAGGCATCGGGCGTTTTACCTGACGCCACTGCGTTCTAAAACCCGGTCCTTGAGGCTATTGGGCTTTACGTGCGTCTTTCTAAGAAAGACAGCACGCAATTGGGCAAAGGCGGGTGCATGTCCCACCTTTGCTCTGCCCACGGCCTATTGCTTGCGGTTACCCACACAGGCCACACCTGGTTTCAAATATCATGCCCAGACACGGGCACGATAATTGAAAACAGATCTCTCGCAGTTGCGCGCGCGCAACACTCGCGTCCTTGAATTCCTTGTTTTTCTTTCCTCCCTATCCCTGACACTTTATATCTCTCATTCTGTCACGTTCTCTTTTCACTTATGCCTCCCTGTCTTTTTCTCCGCGGCTCGCCCTCCCTACCCTCTCACTCTGTTGCTGTCTCCCTCCATCTATTTCTCGCTCTCTCCGTCTCTGTCCCTTTATCTCCCCTCGTCTTCCGCTTTGTCACTCCCTCTCTTTGACTCTCACTCTCGCTGCCTGTCTCGTGGGTCAAATGCTGGAAGCCCTTCAACTTTCTTTCAGAGGCCGTTATTAAATTAGTGGACCAGCAGTCAATGACGTAATTACCCGCAGCTATTTAGCCACATGGGTCTTCCCCAGACAGGGCACCTTTAACTGTGGATGGGGGCTGATCACTGTCTCATTTGGGGTGCTCTCTTCTCGGCGAGATGTCAAAAGCCCCTCTTTCCTGTATGCAGATTCCCAGAGCTAAGGTCATCGCTAGCAGACTGGAGGGGTGGCATGAGCAGCCTGCCGACTGCAGCGAGCAAGCAGTCAGGGCTGGTACAGTCCTTCTGATTTCCTCTTCATTTTGTGACCTTTTAAATATGGGGCAGCAGGGGGACCACAGTGCTAGTTAGGATTTGTGTCAGCTACAGGTAATTGACGTCCATTTTGATGAGTGTGGGTCAGTTACTAGAAACCCTTCAACTTTGTTTCAGAGGCCGTTATTAAATTAGTGGACCGGCAGTTAATGACGTAATTCCCAGCAGCTATTTAGTCGCATGGGGCTTCCCCAAACAGGGCGCCTTTAACAGTGGATGGGGGCTGATCGCTGTTTCATTTGGTGTGCTCTCTTCTCGGTGAGGTTTCAAAAGCTTCCACTGCATACACAAAGCTCGCTGGGGCAGGCGAAGGGGGGACCCAGGGAGAGCCGTGCGCGAGCCGGTCTCTCCGTGGGTAGGTTCGCGCGAGGGACTGGCCACAGGTGCAGGGGGTGATTAGATAGGGGAAGCGGCAGGGCAAAGGCATAAATAAGGGTAGAAGGGGCGGGAAGGGAACTTTGCCGGTGGGAGGCGGATGGCGAGGTTTGTTTTTGCCAGGTTAATTGTCCTAACTGCGTCCCTTACCTGGCCTGGGGGCGACATGGAGGCGTTGTTGGAGGTTCTACAGGCTCTTCAGGTCCTACATACTGCGGGCAGGGAAGACCTTCTGCTGCCGGGTGTTCTTGGCGGGGCGTGGGTGGGGTTAGCGTGCCCCACCTGGAGGGCGGCCGGAGGCGTGGTGAAGGCGGTGTCTGCCTGCTTCGCCCTGCAGGCAGACGTGGACGATGGAGATGTGGCCATGCCGGCGGAAGACGAGTCCAGTGTGGTGGCGTCGGTGGACCCCCCCTGCGTTTCCAGGCGGCCTGTCAGATATGCGTAAGTCTCCTTTGGGAGTTGAGTGTGTGGCTGGGGCGGCCGGTGGAGGGCGGGGGAGGTCCTTGGGGCGGGCCGCGAGATCGCCGGGCAGTTCCTCTCTAGGCGGTGTTTCTGGTGGGAGGGGGAGGAGGGGTCGGAGTGCCGGATTGCTGGTCAGGTCTGTTGCTTCATGGAGGGGGATTTGCAAGACACTGCGGCCCTGACGGATGTTGTGCAAGTGCTGGACCAGGCCCAATTTGTAAAGATTGCAGGGGGGCTTTACATTGTGAGTCCTCCCCCTTTGGCCCACAGTTCGGTAGCCACTGAGGTGCCCAGGGTGGCTGAGGTGGCTGGGGAGTAGCCCCCTTTCTGGAGGAGGTGGGGTGCATTTAGTTGAAACCACGTCAGACAGGACAGCAGCTGGTGGCGCAGCGGTCTTGGCAACTGGTACAGCGGCTCATTGGGATGTTTTACAGCTGCCCTTTCCCCACATCCGGATCTTCGGGTGGACGTCGGGTCTCTTTTATTCAAGGGACACTTTCAGAGATGGTTCCCTCCTTCTCGGACCCCGCCGGAAGTTTCTTTAGTCATTGTAAATTTGTCACATATGTTTATATTTTTGCTTGTACATCCTGTGCTTGCTGCCTTTGAAATTGTGTTCTTTTTGCCTGTGTTGTTTTGCTTCTATGGCCTGCTATTGTTCGCCAGGAACTTCTTTAGTCATTGTAAAATTTGTCATAATTATTTTTACTTTTGCCTGTACAGTCTGTTCATGCTATTCTTGAGAATGTGTGCCTTTTGCCTCGACTCTATGGCGTGCTATTGTTGTTTGTTCTATTCCTGCAACAGTTCTCTCATGTAACGTAACTGGTTTCATTGTACAGTGCTCTGACACCTTTGGGTAAAGTCTGCACTTTATAAAATGCATTAAATAAAATAAAATAAAGGGCACCCGGGCATGGTGGTCTGTGCGGTCCATAGAGGACCTAAGCTGACATCGCGGCGGGTACTGGAGCTGGGCCCCCAAGAGAGGGGTGTTGGGGCTGTGGCTCAGCAGATGGTCCCGGCTTCCCAGGGTGGCCATTGGATGTGGGTGAGCTCAGGTTCGGATCTGGGATCAGCTTTAGATGACACAGTGGGGGATTTGGGTTGTTTGGGTCCGGCGCAGTCAGGCTTGAGCGGCCGCACGGGCAGGATTACACCTACTGTGAGAGAGTCATTGGCTGGCAAAAGGAGGTTGCAGGTTGAACACATTGCGGTTCAGTCTGGGGGGGGGGTTGCACAGGAAAGGGATCTGGTGCGGATTTCTTTTCTGCTACAGGCGCCGAAGTGGACCATAATAATATTTAATGGCGCTTCTATGATGGTGGAGTTGGTGATGGGGAAATGCCTGGTGGCAGTGGGGATTATGTTGAACATGAGATGAAATAATTTTGGATATTGATGATGATGATCTGGAGGAAGGTGAATTACGTGATGGGGATTTTGGTGATGTTGCAGTGCGCAGCCAGAGGGGTGTTTTGGGGCAATCCAGTGTTTTTAGGGTTTTTGCAGGAGTCAAGTGCGGACCATGCAAAGTACGTGTCTCCTCGTCCATCCAGTCTCGGAAGGAGGACCCTGTGGTTTTTCAACATAGAACGTCACAGCCGCCAAAAGGTAAGACTGGATGGTGGTCTGTTTGGCACCGGGGGGAGGGTATTCCTACTAAGCATACCGGGTCTATTGGCATTGGGGATGAGATGATTGTGGAGCAAGTTGCTGAGGAACACTGCCTGCGCGGCATGCTACTGAAGGAGAGAAAGCTGGGGAAGGAGGACCCTATGTTTTTTTCAACAGGGAACACTATAGTTGCCAAAAGGTAAGACATGATGGTGGTCTGTTTGGCAACAGGGGAAGGGTACATCTACTAAGCATATCATGTCTATTGGCATTGGGGATGATATGATGGGGGAGCAAGTTGCTGAAGGAACGCTGCCTGCGCGGCATGCTACTGAAGGGGAGAAAGCTGGTGGAGATAATGTCACAGTCGGCCAAAGGCCTACAGGGGGGATGCTGCATCCAAGAAGAAGAGGAGAAGGCGGCGGCGGTTAAGAACATACGTAAGAAATTGCCTCATGTGCATTGGCATGCCCTTCGGTTCCCATTTGTCGCACAAGACTAAGTCTAGAATTTGGAGGCATGACTTTGTTGATGTTTTTTAAATTACTTCATTATGATATTCAAGCCAAGGAGTGGTCTACGGAGGAGAAGTGGGAGTTAGCTCAGCGTCCTAGGGTCCCAACAACGATTGAGAACTGGACCTCTGCCTTTCTTATATACGCCAGTGTTTATTGCGAACAGCACCAAGATAGAGCGGTAGATATGTTCAATTATATGGACATTATCAGAAAGGCATACAGTTATTTTGGGGGTTATGCCTGGCTCTCTTATGACAAGGACTTCCGTGTTAGAATGAGTATTTTTTCCTGAGAGTTCTTGGGGGGATTGTGGATTCAGAGTTCTGGTTACAATGGATGGCTTCTTCTCAGTGGCCTTTGCACTGGCAGCGTCAGGGCCGCAGTATTCTTTTTTCGAGTTGTTTCCACTGCTGGTGGCTCTGTATGTCTGGGGAGAGGGATTCCGGAACAGAACTGTGCTATTCCATGTGGATAACTTGGCGGTGGTGGATTTGATTAACAGGCAAAGGGCGGTGGACTTGCGTGTGTTGAAGTTGCTGTGTGCTTTCTTGTTAAGGTGTTTCCAGCTGAATATTGATTTTCAAAGCGAAACGTATTCCAGGGGTTAATAATTGTATAGCAGACGCTTTGTTTTGTTTTCAATGGAAGGAATTCCGGTGACTGACTCCTGGGGCAGAGATCAACCAGACTCAGATTCCACAGTACGTATGGGAATGGGGGATTGAGGATTGTCCAGTTGTTTGAGAATTCAGTGGCTGATTCAACTGGATGGAGTTATCTGCAACATGGCAGGCATTCTTGAGTTCTGATCATGAGTTTCCATTTTAAGGGGGGTTGTTTGGGGAACAGTTTGTTGAGTTTTGTTTTGCATCTGATTGATAAAGGTCTTTCCCATACCACTATCTCTGGTACGCTGGCTGGCATTTCTTTTTATGGGCAGCTGCGGTGGGGGAGGTTTCCAGTGGGGGGGTGGGTTTGGTGAAAAAGGTTCTGCAAGGATTTGGGTAGGCAACAGGCTGGTTCTAAGCGGTTGCGGCAGCCAGTGACTTTTGGTTTGCTTCAGAGGATGTTGCCCTCTTGTTGCTACGATGCTTTTGAGTGTGCGAAATTTAGGTTGCATTTTTGCTGGTAATTTTTGGGCTTTCCAGGCTTCGGAGATCTTGGGTTTGAGGAGCAGGGCTGGGATGCCTAGTCCTGAGGTCTTTGGGGATGGCGATGGGTTGAGACTTTGGCTGAAGGCTTCTAAGACGGATCAGTTGGGCAGGGGCAAATGGGTTTTCTTGGGCAGGAGTGGTTTGTATTTTTGTTGCCCGGTTCTGGAATGGGAGGTTTTCAGGGACTCTTCTTGCTTCAAGCCTGGTGTATTATTTTGTCATGCTGATGGGAGTCCAATTCTATTGCTCAGTCGTTGGCTGTTTTGAGGGAGGTGTTGCTAGCTTTGGGGGAGAATCCTTTGCAATTTGGAACGCACTCCTTCCGTATAGGGGCAGCGACTGAGGCTGCCAGGTTAGGGTGGGACTGGTCACAAATTCGCAGAATTGGGTGATGGAGGTCAAAATGCTGCGAAAAGTATGTTAGGAAGTGGTCATTTCTCTTATTTTATTGTTAATACCTGTTTTCCTGCCTAGGTCCATTGCACAGGATTGTCAAAGGTAAACAGACAACTTGGTTTGTGGGACACTCCATTGTTAAATGGGCTGCAGTTTATGCAGAGCACAAGATTTGTGGGAAATCACTTGGACTCAACAGTGTTACCCATCAGGTGTTATGGAATGGTAAAGAGGGATTGAGTTGGGGGGAGGTTGTATCCTTTGTTGTCTGCCCTGTGCGTGGGAGGGGGCCTCCAGATTTGCTGGTCCTCCACCTTGGAGAGACCGATCTGGTATCTTTATCTGGCCTGACTTTAATAAAACTAATGACATTGTATCTGGCGGTCATCAAGGACACCTGGGCGAGCACCATGGTGATTTGGACGGAATTTATACCGCGGCTGCACTGGAAAGGAGCACAAAATAACGCAGCTATTGACAGAGCAAGGAGGAACCTTAATAGAGCTATGAGAATTTTTTGTAAGGGTTTTGGTGTTCACATTTTATCTCGCACTCATCTACAGCTTAATGAAGGCATTTTTTCCATGAAGATGGGCTCCACCTTTTTCAGATGGGGCAGTCTTTCTATAAACGGGAATTGCGGGATTTGATTGCTAAGTTATTGGATGAACATCCGTGGTGCTCTACGGGAAGGGCTTGACAACTTTCTATTGGTGGGGCAGGAAAACTCTATTCGGATTTCCTAGTTGGTGGGTTTTTCTGGGGGGTGGGCAGCCTGGAGGTGGTTGGTCCATCCTCAAAGGGCAGTTAATAGAAAGGAGGGAGGTATCAACAAGAGTCAGTTGCTTCTGGGTTTGTTTGGGTTAGCTTGGTGCGGGGTTCATTTTTTATAAGGATGCTAAGATAAGTTGAAGGAATTTTTGGTTTATTAAATATTGAATTGCAAGATGTTGATCAGAATTTAATTTGCACCTGTCTTAATAAAGTGGCCTTTCTTGCTCACCAAGAAGTTGTGGACAGTGAGTTATTGCGCGATGACTCGGAGAGGCGCTCGTTAAAGTAGTGTCTGTTGAAGCCCTTCTGAAACCTTTTTGGCGCACTTGAACAGAAATGTCCACAATGATGAGCGGTGGTGGGAGCGCGAGGGGGGTTTCAATTTAGGTCAGCAAAATTGAAGCATGAAGCAAAGCTTTGCAACATTTCAAGTGGAACTGCCCGTTTATTTCTGCAGTTTTTACGGGGCAAACATGAGTGCTTTATATTATCATAATATTTCTTCATCATACAAGGTCAGTCTTTTGGCACGGGAGGGTTAAGTGATATGCATAGAATCTCAGGATGGTGAGGGATGCCGAGGCTTGAACCCTGTCCCGAGTTTTAAAGTCGGCCTTTAGGCAGCTGAACGTGAGGAGAGCCTTTCCGCCACTGTATAAACAGACAAGCACGCCGCTGCTAATTAAAACAAGCATTGGCATAGCCAATAGGTCTCGCCTTTGGGATCTTATAAGTGTTTAGCCATTCAACAGTTGATGCTGTTGCACCAAGGATATTGTGCTGGATAACTAAACACGTATAAGGCCCCAAAGGCGAGACCTATTGGCTATTCCAGTGCTTGTCATTATATTCTTAATAAAACACCCTTTCCGTTATTGGAGAATCATCCAACTCTTAGCAATACAGGTAAATAGAGGGAATCATAAACTTGCTCACCAGCTTAAAGTCTCACTTAGTGACCTATGCCTAGCTGCATCAACCTATTTAGGAAGTGCAAACGGTGCGAATCGCAAAATTCGGCCGTTTGCACTTCCTAAATAGGTTTCTGGGATGCATCAAGCTTTTATGGAAAATCGCTATTTTTAGCGAATTCCAAAAATGTGATTGCTTTTAAGGAATCGCAAATTTGCGATTCCTTAAAAGCAATGCATGATTATTTTTAAAATTGCGATTTCGCAATTAGGGAGTGCAAATTACCACGAAATTGAACCTCGTGGTAATTTGCAAAAATGTGTCAAAATGCCCAAAGATGCATTTTAAAACACTGTCATGTTACAGACACACATGTCCTTAGGACATGTGTGTGTGTAACATGCACTTTAAAATACATTTCAGGGGTGCAGGGGGGGTTCCTTTGGACCTCCCACTGCACCCATGGAATGCATTAACATTTTGTGAATTCCAATTTGCGAATTCGCAATTCCCATTGATTCCTATGGGCCTTTTGGCCCATAGGAATCAATGGGAATTGCGAAATCGCAATTTGGAATTCGCAAAATATTTGCGATTCGGTAAAAATTGCAATTATTTTACCGAATCGCAATTAAATTGCGAAATTAATGATACATTGCCATTTGCGATTCCTTATTTGCGATTCCTTATTTTTCGCAAATAAGGAATCGCAAATGAAAACGTTGATGCATTTACCCATAAGCTATTAATATGACTTTGGTATATTTAAATCTAGCATGTGTACTTAGCCACTAATATACCGAACTTGTAAGAGAATTTACTAGCATTAAGACATCAATTTCCTCTTCATTAACCATCTCAATCATAACTAAAGAGTTTCCATTATGGCTGGGTTCTATATAGCAGAAATACCCACAGTCCTCAGCCAGATAGATGCCTGCATTAGCGCAAATCTAACTTCCATCCATCACATGTATTAGAGTTCCTAATGTCCTCTTTCGCAACAGGATGAGCACCTCTTGTTGATCCTTTGCTTTATTTGTGACTGGGACACTACTTTCTCTCAAACTGGTCGTAGTATCTTCTCTCTCACTTTCTAAGGTTATGAAATGTGAAGTAGTCAGGTGAATTGCCACTCCAGTTATTGAAAAAGGCCCGAGAAGGGGTTAGTGAGCACAAAGGTAGGGGTGTTTTTAATTGAAACATCACTTTAAAATGTGAATAACTGAGCACTTTAAAGTAGGTTCAACGGATCAGCCCTGACAAGGCTTGATTTGCAGTTTATTGAAGGAGCAAGCACCATTCACTCGTGTTTCAGTCTTAACCTTTCATCAGCTGACCTCTTTCATTTTGAAAGAGATTCAAAAGCCAAACTGATCAACAGGTATAAAACACAACTTTGGAGACTGTCAGCTCTGTTCTGCCTCCCTCCCTAAAGAGGAAGCTTGCCATGTCGGGGAAATGCTGGGAGAGGCATGGCTGACGCATAAATTAAGCTGTGCTTATGATAATGTTAACATGCTATTTTTAGAGGGTTCTGGATAAACTAACTGGAGCATACTTCAGGCCCGGCAGATGAAGTGACAGAGCTGGAGCAGCTCAACATCCTTTTATTGTGGCTGTTGGGGAAGGTAATGAAGTCGGGGCATTCGAAGATATCCTGGATAAAGACATGGTCCTAGAACAAAGAAACAGCAAACGTAGAGAAACATGATTGCAAGATGACAGTGCATTTGAATAATTTACAGCTTGCCGACAGTGAAGTGTCACTGTCTCTTACACAAAAATCTGTATTTGGAAGAAAAAGTGCACTTTTAACCCTGCCAGTTCGGAAGAGTCCTTTGCACTTTAAAATGTGTTTTCCTCTGTGGAGATTGTTATAAATTATTGAAATAATAATAATATTCAAGGCAGTAGAATTCGGACCAGAATATTTAAACTGACATCAACGCAGGACAATGTTGAACAAATATTTGCACTGACGTAACAATATAAAAACATAATTTTTATTTATCTGAACAAAAAATTATGTTTTTATGCCAATCACACTGTGATGAGATTATTTTTGTCCTAATTGAAATGTCAAAATGTAACTGCAACACTGTGTAATACTAGTGCAAATGTAATCTTGCACAAGTTGAATTTACTGCTAATAGCTCTGCTTTGGCTTCTAGACATCAACAGTGTAACAACTTTCCTAAAAAGCATTAGTTAATTTGAATTTACACAACGCGTTAATCTGTAAAGTGCTTGAGACGAGTGCTCCTTTGTTTATTGGCATTAGACACTAGCATTAGGTAGTCTGGGTTCAGTTTGTAATCCATAGCGGGACAAAGTGGGCAGAGGTGGCCTGAACAAACCTCGATTGATCCATTCGACCACAATTGTTTTTTTTATGCTTATCTGGCCTTTTTATATTGTAATTGGGCGAAGATCTGCCAGTAGCAAGAACACACTGATAATGCACGGTTTATCTTCCACTCACCATCTCAATGCACACGACTTGTACCCTCGCACCCTCCTCCGAATACAAACCTAACAATACCTCAAGTCCAATTGTAAAATAGGCTGCCCTATCCTGAAATACACCCCTCTGCAACTCTAGGCATTTACCACCTTCCACAAATTCAAAACAACCCTCAAAAACCACTTTCACCTATTGGGATTTAGTGCTACAGCAGAAGGCAGCCTTGGACTGCTCTCAGCATTCCTCGGTTATTCCTTTATTAGACTGTCATTCATTTACCACTTTTAGAGCATATAAAGCACTCCCAGTCTAAAATATGTATGCATTTAAAGTAATATCTGCACGGTGAAGTCTGAATGATGCAAAAGAAGCAAAAGAGGTGACGAGATGCCCTAATTTTGGAGAATCTGCTTATGAATTGTATACATTTGCACGTCGGAGAAAGAAGTGCCAGAAGCTGGTATTGAAAGAAAAGAGAAATAAAGCAAAAAAAACTAGCTTACGGTAACTATGCATAATTGTAAAGATTGAGCAAAACTCCACTGAGAAGTTTTTATGCTACAAAGATAAGAACTATTAGAAGAATGGAGGAACTCTTCTGAAAAACAGAAGCAACAATAAATGCATTAACATTAATTTATTTTCTTCACAAATATTGGAAGTGGAGGGAGGTTCCAAAGCCAAGGAAGCCAAAATACCAAACAAATCTACAAGGTCATAGAAGGACAAACCTAAAATGTCCCCAAACAAGAACAGTTGGGTGATGGTCAGAAGAAATGCAGTGCAAAACAGCAAGGATCCAGAGGAAAATCAGGCTTTGTGATACTGTGCATACCGGTTCAATCTTAAACTGATCATGGTCCACAGCCCATGACAGAATAATAATGTTTCTTTATCTGGACACTGTGTTCAAGCCCTCGCTTGCTATGACAGAACAGGAACGCCTAAGCATGTCCATAGAGTCTCATATTAGAGCCTGTAAACAGGATCCTTCAATTACAAGTTTCATCCCAACCCAAGCTCTAGATATTACACTTCGACCTTTGCCATCCTCAGCATGACCCTACACCCTCAGGTAAATGCTCGTTAATATAGAGAAGTTGGGGAAATGGAAACAAATCATGACTTCAAGGGATGGAATACTCACTGGCTTCACCTCTCTTCTAGTGACATTATTTTCTCTTCGGTTCCCTCCATTATGTAGAAATGTCAGTGCTTAATTTGTAAATAAATGAGTGCCAGTGCCGGAGTACAGAAAAAGGAATTATTAAAGGGGTGGCTTAAATGGTGGTTAGTGTATTGTATGCGGTTGGTTTGAGATTTGTACTCACCAATTGAAGATTATTGGGCAAGGATAGAGAATTGTTATAGTTTTATAAGGGCATAGAGTACCATGTACTCAATTTTATGTGATGATTGAAATGTTCATTAATTTTAGATGACCTTTTCATGGGGATAGTGAAAACGTTCTTAGGCAGTTGAAATGAGGGTATCAGAATCGTGATTATAAGGTGTGTGATAATATGGACTGGTTTTATTGTGGTGTTATTTTATACATGGAGTAGTCTTCAAAGAATTGTACTTAATAACGTATTAGGGCGTTTTATTATGATGATTGGCGTTTACTATTGGTTTCAGATGCCCGTATCAAAGGTTGGTGAAAATTATCTGGGGGATTTAAAGACGACGATATAAGACACACAATTATAATGTGAGTGGTAAAGTAGACTAACATGATTCTGATGTTAACTTATCAATTGAGAAGTTTATATAAAACAATATAAAATAGGGAGATTCCAGATCATGGTGCAGAACATGAATCTACACATCATCACATATAGGAATATCTAGGAGCAATTGGGAATGGATAAGCCTTTCAAGTGGAACATTATATAAAAATATTTCAATTGGAGTTGCAGAGAAATGTATATTTATGCAATGTTAATGTTAACTGCCTCATATTCAAATTCAAATTTAGAGGAACATATTCTCCTGGTTCTTAATAACTGTTTAAATGAAATCCTCCATTTAAAGATTTTAGGGTGTCTACTGTTAGCCCGCAATATGGAATTTGTGTCCATTGCCTTTCAGCGGACGAGAGTCTATAGTTCATCATCTTTCACTGTCAAGTGCAAATCCAGGTATCCAATATGCTCCCTGCTGTAGGGGCTGATGCATTTGAGGGTATATTCATTCATATCCAGGACCAGAATGAACTCCTTGAGGAACCACTCATCTTCATCTCAGAGATGGAATAGATCATCTATAAAACAACTCCAAATGATTACATGTTCCATGTACTTCTAATTTTCATCAGCCCAGGCAACCTACTTATCGCATAAATGTGTATAGGGGGTACAGGAGGTCCCCATGGCAGTCCAATGTTTTTGGAAGTAAAGCTTGTTATCAAAAAGAAAGACATCCGGAGTGAGACAGTATTCCATCATCTAGATGTGTTCTAAGTATCTCAGTGGTCTATTCCTTATCTAGTTAGGCTTACATTTCACTCATACAACAGCAATAACATTCAGCAGTTATAGTTAGCTGAGCGTATGTCATTTGATGTCATCAGTGATGTAATATGTGATGTCATAAGCAAAGCATGGAGGGGATAAGTTATAGTTAGCTCACCTGACGATAACTGCTGAATTTTACTGGTTTTGAACGAGTGAAATGTGAGCCTAACTATAATGTCCCTGTAACCTTTGTTTTTTTCAGTGAACTATAATCCCCCCATAACCGTTGGTTATTTTAAGTGAATTTCCAAGGTGTTTTACATTTTATTTCCTAACTGTGACCTATAACCTTTGAGAGTGAGTGTGTGAGTGCATGAGTGTCTCAACGGGTGGGTGAGTTTGTGACTGTCTCAATGGACGTGTGAGTGTGTAGGTCTGGAAGTGGTTGCATAAGTGTCTCACTGGGTGAGTTAGTGAGAGCATGAGTGTGAGTGAGTGTCTGAGTGGATCTGTGAGTGGGTGTGAGAGTGTCTAAGTAGGTTTTTGAGTGTCTCCATGAGTGTGTGAGTCGGTCTGTGAGTGAGTACATGAATGTCTGAGTTAGTCTGTGAGTGGGTGTGTGAGTCTCTGAGTGGGTTTGTGAGTGGATGTATGCGTCAGTGAGTGGGTGCATGAGTGCCTGAGTGGGTCTGTGAGTTAGTGCATGAGAATTTGAATGGGTCTGTGTGTGGCTGTGTGAGTGGCCGTATGGATCTCAAAAAGGGTGCATAAGTGTCTGAGTGTGTCTTGAGTGGGTGTGTGAGTGGGTCTGTCAGTGGTTGTGTGAGTGCCTGAAAGTGTGAGTGGGAGTCTAAGTGTCTGTGCGGGTGTGCCAGTAGCTGTGTAAGTGACTTGGCCACAAGGAACTGCACCTGCCCTTTTATGCAACAAGATTCCACAGTTTCGTACACAATATCTACCCAAGGGGAGTACATTCTACTGGTTAAATATTAAGTGCTGCCTCCCTGGGTAAACGTCAAGTATTTATTCTCAACTACCGCTGCATAATGGAGCACAAGGAAATGTCACCAGGGACCTTGTGTGCATGTATATTCAAAACAACAAAAGAGAGAGGGAAAGAAAATGGAGCCACTCTTGGTCCCCCTAATGTATTACAAATAAACAGCAGAAGAGTGAAGCCAAATGTATGAAGAGCTAGCAAGAGGAGTAATTCTTGTTTTTAGAGGAACCCTAACTCACCATCCTGGTTGGTGACATGCTTCATCATAGGGTTCCCACCAGAGGATTGAGTGCCTCCCTGGTGTGCTGCGACACCTTATTACAGCGGAGAATCTTTTTTTTATTAGGTGGAGGTGCAAGAACTGATAGTGTAAAAGTTAAAATTGCCTTTATTTATCCAAATTATTTATGTGTGGAAAAATAGGGCAGGACTAAAAAAACAGTGAGGTGAATGTTAACAACTGGGTAGATTGACCAGCTACATCCTAAAGTGGAGATCAGGTGTGGTCTACATGTTTCAGCCTCCTAATTCTCGTAGCAAGGCTTTCTTCAGGACCAAATGCCACGGCGGTGTGCACACGGTAATGTGCACCCTAACTTGTGGCAGCAAAACCGCTTAACTTACGGTTACCGTGGTGCCTTCAGGATTCCTGAAAGCAACTTGATTATCAGTTGTAGGACAACCCTTCATCATTGATCCTAGAGGGGCGGTGGCTTGTAGTCACACGTACACCAAAGCCAGGTGCCCGTGTGGCACCTGGATACTCCCGGGAGTAGCTGGTCAATCTACTCAGTTGTTAACATCCATCTAGTGTGCCTGTGTGTCCCCGTTTTAAAGGAGAATACCTCCATGATCCTCCATCTGCAGGGCTAAAATCCTCATCCCCTGCTGATTTGTGATAATGGCCAATATGATTCTTAAGTTTGAAAGTATGTGCTATGAATCCAGATTGAATTATTTAAGTCTCACAGGTTGCTACACACTCTCATTGAGTTATCCGGTTTATGTGCTGCCACTATGGGGACAAACCAATCAAATGCTTCTAATTCCTCAATAACACCTGCTTCACATAATCAAACGATTTCTTCTTTAACTTGATTTCTAACAGCTAAAAGGATATTTCTAACTATATAATCCTTGGTCTAAGCTCCCTATTTGCAGTGTGACCTTGTGTACAAAGCCTTTTAGTTTACCTTACATATCAGTAAACCCTAAGGTATACATTTCAGTACCACTCTGATTTCTTCATGCCTTTTCCCATTCACATAACTAAAACACATAAACGTTATTCACTCCGGTATAAGTAGAACACTTCAATAATGTTGGATGTCATTCAAACCATAATTTTTCTTGCATGGTTTTATTCGAGGTGTGCATCATCATTTCATCATATATATATATATATATATATATATATATATATATATATATATATATATATATATATATTCACTGAAAAAAACATAGGTTTCAGGGGAGTTATAGTTAGTTGGACATTTCACTCGTACAAAACCATTGAAATTCCCCCGTTATAGTTAGTTCAGCTAACTATAACTCGCGCCCCCGCAATGCACTGCTGATGATGTCACATATTACATCACTCATGACATGGTCAGTGACATCACTCATGACATCACTCATGACATCTCAAATAAGCGACCCTTGACCCCACCAGGTAGGTCGCTCCCCCTCCGCACAGCACTGCCTGTGTGTCCCTGCCCCAGCTGACGCTGCTGAGGAAGTTAGAGGCCCTCCACCACCCACAGGCTATCACCTGCGCCTCATCCTTGGTGGCCAGTGGTAGGCCGTAGGTTTGTTCATCTTCCTCTTTATTGTTTTATTGTATTACCTGTATTTCATTGTTGTGTCTGTGACTGCTATTGTTCTGTCTTCCCCTGCTGCCTGTTCGTGGTCCGTGTTCGTTTTCCTCCCTCTGTTCCCCTCACTGTCCCCGTGTCTCTCAGCCTGGTTTTTCCTTCTGTAACCCTTGTTGCCCCCGTGTTTCTGCCTCGTTTTTCCTTCTTTACCCCTCGCTGCCCCGTGCCTCTCTACCCGTTTTTGCCTTCTGTTTCTCAGCTGCCCCTGTATTTCTGTGCCCTTTTTACCTTCTGTACCACTCGTTTTTTTCCCTGTATTTCTGTGCCCTCTTGCCTTCTGTGACACTCGTTTTTCCTGTATTTCTGTGCCCTTTTTGCCTTCTGTGCCACACGTTTTTCCCTGTATTTCTGTGCCCTCTTGCCTTCTGTGCCACCCGTTTTTTCCCTGTATTTCTGTGCCCTCTTGCCTTCTGTGACACTCGTTTTCCCTCATTTTTTGTGCCCTTTTGCCTTCTGTTCTCTTCATCGTCCCTAACCGCCCACGCCGGTGCGTCCCCTGTGCCCCCGCACCCCTAGCTGCCCACTTGCTGCCCCCTTCTCCCACCTCCCCATATACGCCGCCCACTGTGCGGCCGTGCGCAGTGAGCGCGCCGCTGGTGCGCCTAATGCAAGCCCGTCTGCGCCCATCCGTGCCTGGACCGCGCCCAGAGACAGAACCCCTGGCCCCCGCACCCGCCACGACGATCGCCGCCACTTCGACACTAGCACTCTGCACACTTTCAACTCCGGACGGGCCCAAACCTGCTTCAAGGCCGCCCTGAAATGCACACACGGTCCCTGCAGCTGCCGGAACTGCAGCCACACCAGCCTCAGAGCAGATAAACCACCCACCAAGAAAGACCCCCAGCCACCTCCGATGCATACTACTGAACACCCGGTCCGCACGCAAACACGCCGTCGTGCTTTGGGACCTGCTCGACACAACATGCCCAGACGTCGCCTTCCTGACAGAGACCTGGTTGAACGACTCCTCTGCACCCGACATCACCATTGCCATCCCAAACGGCTACAAGATCACCCGCAGAGAACACACCAACGGAGTCAGAGGAGGAATTGCCATTGTCCACAAGAACAGCATCAGGGTCTCGACTAGCACCGACGACGCGCTCAGCACTGCCGAACACATGCACTTCCAGATCCACACAGACCCTAACTCCACCCTCAGAGGCACCCTCGTCTACCGACCCCCCCCGGGCCCCATCCCCAGTTGAGCGACTTCATCGCCGACTTCATCAGCAAACACGCCCTGACCTCCACCGACTACATTCTCCTCGGAGACCTGACCTTTCACCTTGAGAACAACAATGACAACAACTCCACAACCCTGATCGATAACCTCGCCAATCTAGGACTGAAGCAACTCGTCACAACGGCCACCCACTGAGCCGGCCAGGCGCTCGATCCCGTCACCGCCACAGACGACATCAGGACCCTGCTGGACAACGGTGAGACCGTAGCACTCATCCTCCTAGACCTCTCTGCCGCCTTCAACACCATCTGCCACCGCACTCTATGGGCACGCCTACACGCCGCAGGGATCCGAGACAAGGTTCTGGAATGGACCACCTCCTTCCTCTCCGGCAGAAACCAGAGCGTCCACCTCCCCCTTTCTGTTCAAAGCCTCCGAGATCATCTGCGGCGTACCCCAGGGATCCTCCCTCAGCCTGACACTGTTCAACATTTACATGGACCCGCTCACACCCGTCGCCCAACAGCACAACCTCAACATAATCTCCTACGCAGAAGACAGTCAACTGATCCTCTCCCTCACCAAGGACCCCATCACCGCCAAAGCCAACCTCCACAAAGGAATAAAGGCCGTCGCCGACTGGATGAAGGTCAGCCGTCTGAAGCTGAATTCGGACAAGACGGAGGTCCTCATCGTCAGCTCCAACCCTTCAGCCTGGGACAACTCCTGGTGGCCGATGGCACTGGGGGCAGCACCGACACCCACCGACCACGCACGCAACATGGGAATCATCCTCAACTCAACGCTCTCAATGACCAAGCTAGTCAACGCCGTCTCCTCCTCCTGCTTCAACACCCTCCGCATGCTCCGCAAGATCTACAGATGGATCCCGACAGATACAAGAAAGACAGTCACCCAGGCCCACATCAGCAGCAGACTCGACTACAGAAACGCCCTCTACGCGGGAGCCTCGACCAAGCTCATCAATCGACTACAACGCATCCAAAACGCCTCGGCACAACTGATCCTCGATGTACCACGACACGGCCACATCACCCCCCACTTGAGAAACCTGCACTGGCTCCCCGTCAACAAGAGGATATCCTTCAAGCTCCTCATCCACACACCCAAAGCACTCCACAAGACTGGCCCAGCCTACCTCAACAGACGGCTCTGCTTCTACATCCCAACCCGCTAGCTATGCTCCGCCTACCTCTCACTTGCCACCATCCCGTGCATTCGAAGAACACCGCTGGAGATCCTTCTCCCAACTCGCCGCCAAGACATCGAACACCCTCCCACTGAGACTACGACAGACCTAAGACCTGCTGACCTTCAGGAGGATACTCAAGACCTGGCTGCCCCAATTCCCTAGCGCCTTGAGACCCTCATAGGTATGTAGTGCGCTTTACAAATGATTGATTGATTGATGACATCACTGATGACATCATCCAGTGAATATGTGTTTTTCAGAAAATTAAATATGCTTTCTATATGTACATCTCAAGGTTGATGGAAGAATAAATGGGTATATAAGTGTCTAAATGGATGATTTGTTTTGTAAAATTGATTGTATAACTGACTGATTAAGTGTGTCTTAGTGAATTCATGGGTTAGTGAGTAATGTTTAAATATGTAAATATCTGTATCAGTCTCTCACTTTGTGTATAAGTGGCTGCATGGCTTGGTGAGTAGCTACATGAGTGTCTATATGGGTTATTAGTTGTTTTTTTGAGTATCAGTATGAGTTTCTTAGTGTCTGTATGGTTCGGTGGGGGGTATTACTTAGTGCATAGATGCATGAATGAGTGACTCACTGTTTGTATGTGTTGAAGACAGCATGTATGCAGGACTGTACGGGTGGATGAGTGTGTGTATGGGTGTGTTAGAGAGTGAATGACTGTCTCAATAGTGTCTTTATGAGTGACTACATATGTTTTAAACTAGTATATGTGAGTATTGGCGTACGTGAGAGTGAGAGATTGGAAGAGTTCCTGGATAAATAAGTATGTGTTTCTAGAAGTGATTGTTTAAGAGAGTAAGTATGTGTAAGTTTCTATAGAAGTAAGTGTGGTGGTGTGTGTTTAACTGTATATACAAGTAAATGGACGTTTTATACTTTGTTTGCATGTGTGACTATGTGTGTAACTCTATGGATGAGTGTCAGTGTGTAACAGGATGTGTAGGTGTTTGAGTACATATGACGAGTGAGTACATGTATGAGTGACTGTATAGAACTGTTGGTGAATGAGTGGATGTGTGTGTAGATCTTGGAATTACTCAATAGGTGTGTTGTAACTGGTATTGGTATCTCCATTCTTTTGAAAATATTAGTTTCTATTTTTGAGTGTGTGTATCAAAGGTTATATTAGGGTGAGAGGAGGCCTGCCACTCTATAACAAGAATAATGTAATTTGAGATGTCATGAGTGATGTCACTGACCATGTCATGAGTGATGTGATATGTGACATCCTCAGCAGTGCATTGCGGGCGCACAAGTTATGGTTAGCTGAACTAACTATAACAGGGGAATTTCAATGGTTTTGTACGAGTGAAATGTCCAACTAACTATAACGCCCCTGAAACCTATGTTTTTTTCAGTGATTTTGTAAGGTTTTTTGAATGCTAATTCCTAACTATTACGTGCCTAAAACCTATGGTTTTTACAGTGAATTTCAAAGGTTTTTTAAATGCTAGTTTCTAACTATGCCTATAGAGGTAGGACATGTGAAGAAAGAAGAAAAAACACACTGAAAGAAGAAAAAGAAATGCAGAAAGAAGCAATAGAAGTCCTCAAAGACGAAGAAAAGTGCAGGAAGAAAGAAGGCGCAAAGAAAGAACAAACAGAGGAGCAGAAAGAGGCCTTGTTACAAAATCATCCTGTACCCTCAACTTTGTCAGGTGGGTACTGGTGGTAACTGACTCTGACTAACCAGTCCTAAAACCAGTGCTATGCTGAAAGACACTTAGAATATAGTTAAAACACCTACATATACTAGGGAACACTAAGAGTTGGGCTATCCCTGTGATTAGCATGACTCCCCTGTAAGCCCCTAGCATGTAATAGGGCAGGGTGATTAAAACTACCTCTTAAAACGCGCCACCAGCACGTATGAACACTGGTGAAGGGATGGGGGCCTGAGGTGACGTGTGCAAACACGCCCTGTGGCACATTTTAATTTGGGGGATTAAGTCCCCTTGAATCCGGAGGGTCCCTGGGGTCCAACTAGCCCACTAGGTACCTCCAGTAAGCGCCACAGAGCTGTGTTGCACAGAGGTGTAAAAAGGGGCACAGCCTTGATCACCTCTCTGCCACGCAGCACAGTGGCAGTTACTGGAAGCACCTGGTGGGCTAGTTGGCCCCCAGGGGCCCTTAAAATTGAAGGGGAATTATTTCCCCAACTTAAAACACGCCACAGTGCGTGTTTGCACACGTCACCTCAGGCCCCATCCCTTCCCTTCACCAAGGTGTAAACACGCCCTATGGCTGTTCTAAGTGGAGAGATTAAGTCCCCTTGAATCCTAAGGGTCCCTAGGGTTAAGCTAGCCCACAAGGTACCTCCAGTAAGCGCCACAGAGCTGTGTAAAAAGGGGTGTGGCCTCTGAACACCTGTCTGCAACGCAGGTCCCTAGCGCATACTGGAGATACTGGTTGGTCTAGTTGGCCCTCAGGGATCCTCAGTATTGAAAGAGAATTACAGCTATATTCATCATTCTCCCGTTTTGCGAGTCCTTAATAGCGATTATTAAGGAATCGCTATTAAGGACTTGCAAAATGGGATTCATGTAGGATTCATGTAGGAATCGCTAAATAAATTGCGATTCCTACACATTCCTTATTTGCGATTAGCAAATTGCTAATCGCAAATAAGGATGCGATTTCAAGAGTGCCAGGGGTGTCCAAAGGACACCCTGTAGCACCTCTGAAAAGAAAATGTAGACTGATGTTGCGCACACACATGTCCAAAGGACATGTGTGTGTAACATACAACTGAGAAAAATGCACAAAAGTGCATTTTTCTCAGTTTTCGCTATTTACCACGAAGTCAGACTTTGCGGTAAATAGCGGCCAAAAATAGCGATTTCGCAATTTTTAATTGCTTCTTGAATTGCATTTAAGGAATCTCTAATTGGGATTCCTTAAATGCAATTATTCGCAAATATGCGATTTCTAAAAATGCGATTTTTGCATTTGGGATGATGAATCCCAAATGCAAAAATAGCGCTCGCAAAGGGCCGGATTCTCAGAATCTGGCCCTTTGCGAGCCGTTTTCGGCTTGATGAATCTGGTCAATAATTCCCCAACTTACAACTCGCCACAGGTCGTGTTTGCACAATGGTGAAGGAAGCAGGCGTGGCCTGAGATGACATGTCTGCAAACACGCCCTGTGGGCGTTTTAAGTTGGAGAATGAATTTCTCCTCAATACTAAGGGCCACTGGGAGCCAACTAGCCCACCAGGTACCTCCAGTATGCACCTGAAAGCATTTGAATCAGGTCCGAAAGGCTATCTTGGCGCGAGACAAGGGCAGAGGACAGGCTAGAATTGAACTAAAACAGGTGGGTCTTAAGTGCCTATCTAAAAAGAAAATGGTTTTCACAGTCACAAAGTTGTGTGGGCAGATTATTCCAAAGATGGAGGGCAAGGAAAGAAAAAGATCTGCCGTCGGCTCTGGCCTTCTTAAACCTGGGGACTTTAAGCAAGGCTTTTTCACAGGATCTACGGAGTCTTACTGGAGTGTAGGGCAGAATCTTAGCAGCTAGAAAAGAAGGCCCATGGCCATAAAAGGCACGGTGGGTTAGGCAGCATAATTTACAAATGTTTCTCTTTTTCACCAGAAGCCAGTGTAAAAGCCTGCAGAAGTGGGGTTGTAGCCGAGTGCGGAGGGAGATTGCAGAAAAGGTATGCAGTAGTGTTTTACCCACCTGAAGTTTGGACAATGGATTCTCATTGATGGAAGCCAGGCGTGAGTTGCCGTAATCAAGGCAACTGATTACCAAGGCTTGAACCAAGGTTTTCCTAGAGGAAAGTGGTAGCAGAGGGAAGACTCTCCTCAGCAGACGTAGCATATGTTAGCAGCACCTTGTGGTGGCAACGGTATGTTCTTTCATAGAAAGAGATTGATGTAAGCAGACACCAAGGCTTTTTACTATCAATTTGGGTGAAGGGCTAGGGCATGAAATAAATTAAAGTAACATAACATAAGAGAGCATCCCTGAGTACACAGCTGGGAAGCATAAATATCGGAAAGTGAGTGGTGCCACCATCCAGGGACTGTTATGATATCCCCACTTTTAGATCAACTCCCAGTTGGGTGAAGTGTCTAGAAATTAGGAAAACATTCCACAAATGAGTGAGAGTTAAAAAAAATAATGCCAATTCCCCGGAGTAGTCTTCAGGGCCATAGTATTTGCAATCAATAAAATGCCAAAGGAACACTAGGAAATCAGAGATTTGTTATACTTTGTATTGCTTACAAGTGTGCAAGGGTTTTGTATGAACTGGCAGACAAGCATTGAGAACCATTGGCTTTAAGGGAGCTATATGAAAAAAAGGTTGGTTCTTCCATTTGATAGGCAAGGCAAGCCGGATGGCTACTTGATTTATAACGGGAAACGGCCAATACCACGCATCCGTTTCAACAAAAGGCTTTACACGCATGCATTAGAACGCATGCGTGGTTATCACTTAAGCCTTTACCACACATACCTTTACTACGAGATGCATAGTAAAGGCATGTGTGGTAAAGGGAAAAAAAGGGGGGAATCGTGGGCCTCCCCCTCAAAAAAAAGTGAGAATAAAAAGAGGGGTTTGGGGTGTCTTCCCCCCCATAAAAAAGAAAATGAAATAATGAAGCAAAGTGGAGACAATCGGCAATCGGCGTCGTTAGAGAGGAAACGGAAAGAAACTTCTGCTACCTCTTTACGACGTAGAACGTCATCAATGAAGATGAAGGAGAGGAGACGACGACGTGAAGAGGTAAGGGGAATTAAAAATTAAACATTAAAAAGATTGAGGGTTAAGGGCAGGGGTAAATAGATGAAGTTTGGGGGCTGGGCGACACGTAAGGCTACAGGGGAGGGGTATACCCTTTCCCAAGAGTATGCCCTTACCATGCATAAATTAACAATGATAATCGTTGTTAATCTATGCGTGGTAAAGGAATATTCGTGGGAAAGGTTAGGCGTAAAAAAAGCATTCAGTTGTAACGCATGCGTGGTAAAGTCATGCGCTGCAACGGAATGCGTTGAAACGACATACAACCATTTATAACGTGTCCTATTACATAAGGCCCAGGGTAACAAAAATACATTAGGTGAAATCAGCAATGCAAAGATATTTTGTAGGCAACAAAACTTGATAACCTGTGTAATAAGAAAGGATCTTAGTACAATGTTGATGGGCCTTGACCTTGTAACCTAATTTGGCCTTTTGCAGACCTTGTCACGCTTTCTCGTGTAGAGCCCGGAAATGAATCACCTTGGTCACCTGCCATAGTACAAGAAGATGGATTTATCAGGACTTCAGGTAACATGAAAGGATGAAAAATATATAGAGCATAGGAAGGTAATATAGCTGTCCAGGAAGATTTATGGCTAGTATATGTGAATTCAGAAGTACTAATGAGTCCAACTGGTCCAGAAAGAAACAACAAATGTACTGCTGAAGTGTGTTGTTTTGCCTTTAGGGTAACCGTATGTCTTTGGAAGGCGTCTAACTGAATTACGCATATTGAGATCAAATAGGCTCATAAACTCTTTCCAGAAAATACAACTGAGCTCCCAGATCAGAAATCAGAAGGGAAGGCATTCTGTGTAACTCAAATACATTTGTAATACAGAATTCAGTCAGAGTAGAAGAAGTTTTGAAAAAGTGGAAAGCCCTTGACATGGTGATTATTGGGCAGTTCTGGAGAGGAAAAAATCAACTACAGTAGATAAGTATGGAAATCATAAATCATAAGGAGTTCAAATATACAGTCAAGAGATTCGGTATTCCTAGGACACAGGAGTGTAGGATGCAAGAGACCAGTACATTGTTTTTTTAGATCTTTGGCTTGAGCACAGGTAGTGAATAGTTGGATGTATGAAATGACATCCTATTTCATAGGGGCCATGAGCACCAATTTTGGAACTAATCAGCACCTTTAATTGGCCAGGATGCCCAGCAAGTCTTGTGTCATAGCACCCAAAAATAGCTAATGTCCCTGAACACAGAATTACTTTTCAACTATGGTTACCTCAGGAGGGGCTGCCTCTATTCTTCCCGATTGTTAAACCCATTTTCTCACAAGTGATAACACGGATTCGGGTTTGATGTTCACACCAATACAATTATTATTGTAGAGCACATTCATTTCACAAATACTGTACTCCTGGATAATAGCTTATAGGGTAAATAAAGGAAACAGAACATTCACTTCACCATTTTATTTTGTATAACCGGTTGAGATGTTACTACAAATTTGTAAAAGGAAAAGAACATCATTGTGCGTGGTTAACACCGACACATGTTGTATTGTATAGAGCCAACAGAGTACAGTAGTCAGTCACAACTGTAGTTTTAGGTCTGGCACCTTGGACATAATGTTGCCACTCTATAAAAGCGACATGCATCATCAGAAACCTCTTCTTCATTACAGTACAGTTGTGTTTAGCAAGTGTAAAACTCTGGGAGTAGTATGCAATTGGATGCAGTTTGTGTGTATCAGATGCCTTTTGTGACAGCACAACTCCTAAGGGTTGTCAGAAGCATCAGCGTCAACAATAAAAGGTTGTTCTGGGGGAGGCTGGAGCAGTACAAATGTAGCAGTGAAAAATAATGAACACACATGACAACAAAAAAGGTGCATCTTTGCCTGTTTAGTAAGTTAATGCTATGATTACGTTTGGTAATCTCCATTACTCTTAGTCCTACTCGTCCTCGACCCAGTCATCACTCATAAGGTATTCCACAAACAGGAAACAAAACAGGAAACCCTTTTAGCCTCCACCCCCCCTCCTGCCAGGTGCTATATCAGACCCAACCACCAGAAACACATCCTGACATACCAAGCAACAAAGGCCTGGACAGGGAGGGAGGATAGGAAGTATGACTGGGTCGAGGACGAGTAGGACTAAGAGTAATGGGGATTACCAAGCGTAATCATAGCATTACCTCTACGTCCCTCGTCCTCGACCCAGTCATCACTCATGAGACATACCAAAGCAACGCCCAAACAGGCCTTTGGCAACCCAAACACAGCAAAACACAGGCCAGACACAAAGGAGTGCAGCAAGTGAAAGTTTTAATAAACAAACAGAATCAGAGTGGAGGGGGAAACCTCACAGCCTGCAACACCCCACGACCAAAATTGGTCCGGTCAGACAGGGCACAATTCAACCTGTAGTGCCTCACAAACATGACTCGGAGACCCAGGTAAGGCAAAGACAGACTCGGCTGTTTCTAACGGATAGAGAGTAATAGGAGGTAGAGATACGGTCACAAAAGAAGAGGTAGTGCTCATTGGAGGGCTACATTGGGAAACCAATATGTTGGTATTAATGGCCTCACACACCCTTGCGAGTGTCATGCTTCATCATTGGCGGTTGCTCCTCGTCGGGCAGGCGGTGCAATGCCCAACGGGCTCACCTCAAAGAGGGGCTCTTTCACGGAGATCTTTTTACCAACTGCCTCGGGTGAAGTGCGGGTGAGGGGCCAGAAAGAAGCGGATAGTGTAGGTATGTGAGTTAAAATGTGACATGAGGTACCTGAGATCAATTTATTCTGGTGGTCCCCTGTCACAGTTAAAAACAGTGGGTAGCCTATGATCGTTGGAATTTAGGATTCCATGTGTCGATCCAGGACTACAGATTTTATCGTGAGGTCAACATGTTTCTCGCTATGCCCTTTGGCTGCGATTCTTCAGGACCTAGTGGTTAACATCTATCCTACAAAAACTTGACCTAGATAAATGTCAGTTTAAAAGGTTGTACTACCTGTATTGGACAACTCTTGCCTATGGAGACAAAAGAGAACATTACCATGGTTATGTTACAACAAACGCCTTCTGGTGACCGTGAGCACGCGGTGCTGTGAAAGGTGCAATGACATAAAATTAGTGACATACCAGTGAAAACAGGTGACCAGTATGTAGTTGTCTATATATCACATGGTTACTTTGCACCGTGCTATTAGCTAAAAACAGAAGGTGACATTTAAAAACAGCAGCATTTGAACAGAAACTTCCGTCTAAACCTATGTATAGGGCAACATGTTTACTCACCTAATAGTCAAAGTGTCAAGGTGTCAACAGTACCCGGTAGGTTTTACTTCAAGGGGAAAGAACCATAGGGGTTTAAGGCTGTTAGGGAGGAACAAGCGTGACAGTAAAATGTATGAGACATTTCCAGTAGACATCTTATCACACAGCCGCCTCATAGTGTCAAAGATTAGGGGGTTCCAAGATTTTTATTGTTATTGTTAGGTGGGTTGGTTATGACTCCAGTCCTACTGCATCCCATAGTAACCCTCGTATTAGTTCTGGTTAAATTTGCACGAGTAATATTTAGGACTTAGTAGTCCCATGTTCATGGGGGTTCCTTTTGTGATTCCCTCTGTTAGCCTGGCGTGTTAAGCTATCTTAGTTTCCCTTCGACCTCTGAGTAGTAATCTTATTTAAAGAAGTAACTTGAGCAGAGTACGTGGGTCGGTTAGACTTATTCCTCATTGTGCCTGTAGTGAAGTGTTCACGAGTTCTTTACTATGCCCACGTGTTGTGAATGAATCTTTAATGTAAACGATTGTCAGGCAAAAAGTTATTTAAGGGCTTCAGAAAAGTCCTCTTAATTTATCAGAGCATTGTCCGGTTATAAGCTCTCTCGTCCCGGCAATAACGGCGCTCAAATTCCGACATGCTCGGGCGCATCGTCGGGGGGTTAATGGCGGTGAGCCGAGCACGCCAGCAACCGTCAGTCCCAGCTGGAAGGATGTGCTGGGACCGGAGCGCGGCATCCGAGGGCCTGGGAGGGGGACAAGGTTAACGGTTCACGCGCAAGGCATAAGCGCATGGTTAAAGATGCAAGACAGCTCCCGGGCAAGATATTGCGGCGCTGGGGAGCTAAGCGCGATTAAGATTATCGCATCTGCGCGGGGTTAAGAACAACTAACGGGGCAAGTCACTTACTTCCTGCTGCCTTGGTCAGCACCGTCTGCCTACCCGACCTACCGGGTTCCGGATAGTGCTGAGACATCGGGCAGGCACCTTGATTAAAGATTTGTTGGGGGCGCGGTCAGGGCTCCTATTAGGTCATGTGTGAATGGGAGTTACCGCAGCGGCCATCTTAGAAGGGACCCAAATTAAATAAGCAAGGTGCAGTGACAAGGAGGATTAGTCTAAGGGTGGATCCTAGGTTGAATAAAGCTGTACAAATGAGTAACAACCTATTAAATGTTCAAGGTATCGTGTGTCTGATACCAATTATATTATAGGGGACGTGGTCAGTTCTCATTAGAGGCCAGGGGTAGGTTGGAGATATCGCGGGGGCCATCTTGGAATGGTCCCAGTGTCGATAAGCAGGGGTGCTGTAACAAGGAGAAAGGATTTATGAGACCCAGGTCCCAGCCCGACAAATCTCATCAAGAGACTCACCATGGTAAGTGTAAAATAGTCAATATTTATAATAAATAAAGGTCGTTGTCAAATGGTAGATCCAAGTTCAGTTTAATCGCCTCATCCACGAACAGCTTAGGATATAACTGACAAACAAGTCATTCTACATACTAAGAATCATGCAATTGGAGAAATCCAAATTCCACGAGGAAGCAAGTGCTAGTGAGTAGGATAGAACATCACACATCTCCCTTCTATACAATAACAATGAAAATAATAAAAGAAATGGAGGGAGAAGAGAAGTAATGCAGGAAAACAAATCATGTTTAACAATGAAATAAAAAGAAAGGAATTAAACATAGTCCTTCATATAAGTAGGAGGCCTGCGTATTCTCTGACTCCTCATGCGAGTGGAACAGGAATTCTTGGAACAGGAAGTAGTGAGCTTGAATGAAGGAGAAGATTCACGTCTAGTAACAAAGTCATCTTGAGCAACATTTCTCGATTTAATCACAACTACTCTACTTTTGTTCCAGATTCTACCATCTTGTGTCTTAATGGCATTCCCAAAGACCTTGACAACAGGCCTGACATTAGTATATTTAGACCATGAACCTCTCCCAACAGGTGCCTTTATCTTTACAAAGTCACCAACCTTGATTTCCTGAGATCGAACACATTTCTTCTTATCAAAATAAGCCTTTCTATATGCTTGTTTTTCCAACTCTCTCTCCCTCCAAACACCAACATGATTGTCAACAAACCCTTTGTTTAAATTCATCCAACCGGGACACAACTTTGTGTTGGGTACTCTTCCTTTGAATAACTCAAAAGGGGATTTACCAGTGGTAGAGTGAGGGGAACTTCGGTAAGCCTCGATTCTTTCCCTAAGTGCCTCTTTCCAATTTAAACCATTGACCCTAGCGAGTTGGATACATTCCTTCAGAGTTTTATTTACCCTCTCAACAGCCCCATTAGTTTCTGGGTGGTACAAAGACGACAGTTTGTGTGATATGCCACATTTGGAGAGATAAGCATCAAATTGTGCTGAACAAAACTGAGGGCCATTGTCTGACAAAATGCTGTTAGGAAAACTTTCTCTCATAAAAATTTCAGACAAGAATTTAATAATAGACTCAGAGGTTATCTCACTAACAGCACTCACTTCAATCCAATGAGAATATAAGTCAACTAAGACTATCAAATAAGGGGTGTCGGAAACACCAGTAAGGGGACCCAAGATATCAATGGCTAATTCATCCCAAGGATGACTAGGTAAAGCTCTACAAACCATAGGCATTTGTCTGGTTTTCAGGATTTTGTCACTTGCACAATATTCTATACAATCTCTGACCATACGTTCTGTCTCCAAATCCATCCCAGGCCACCAAAACTGAGTACGCAACACTTCTTTAGTTTTTACTATACCTTGATGACCAGAATGTGCATGTAATAACAACTTTTTTCTTAAAGTATTGGGAGGAACTAGCCGCAAACCACGTGTTAGAAGATCATCAGTTATTGACAACTCATCTGAAACTAGAGACCATGGTTTATCTAATCGTTTATTATCCCTCAGCAAAGACATAACTTTGCTTAACTCATCATCCTTTTGTAGTTCCTCTTTCCACTCATCTTTCCCTACAACGCCCTCCGTAACTTCACAGACATCAAGAAAATCATCCTCGTCTACAACTACTTCATCATTGCACAGATCATTCCCTTTGACAATTCTTGAAAAGCAATCAGCTGCCTTATTTGATACACCAGGTAAATATTGCACCTCAAAATCAAACTCCTGTAAAGATATTATCCATCTTCTAATCCTTGAAGAGATTGAATCTAACCCTTTCTTACAAAAAACATCCTTCAAGGGTTTATGGTCTGACTTTACAATGAATTTAGTGCCCCAGATCAAATTCTTAAACTTTTTTAGAGCCCAAAAGATGGCTAATGACTCTTTTTCAATTACTGAATAATTGAGCTCAGGACCTCGAAGACATCTTGATGCACAGGCAATAAGGGAATCATTACCATCCTTGTTTTGAACTAAAACTGCTCCCAGCCCTTTATCACTAGCATCTGTATATATAAATGTAGGCAAGCCAGGGACAAATGCCTGAAGAGAGGGGGCATTTTTCAACTCATTCTTTATCTCATCAAATTCCTTTTTACAGTCAACAGACCACTCAAATGTCACATTTTTAGCGGTGAGCCTTCTCATATTCTTTGTCTTATCCGCAAAATGTAAAATAAACTTCCCATAGAATTCAACCATGCCAAGAAATGATAACAACTCATCCCTATTTACTGGATCCACAATGTTATTAATCGAGGTGACTAACTCAGACTTGGGAAAAACACCTCCACTTTTAATGCAGTGACCAAGATAGTTTACTTCTTCTAATCCAAACTTGCACTTTTCCTTCTTAAGAGATAAACCAGAATCTGACAATCTCTTCAACACCTCACACACACGCTCATTGTGTTCTTGCATGTTAGGTCCATAAATTAGTAAATCATCCTGATAGCATTTTACGCCCAAAAGACCTTTAAGTATGTGAGTCATAATTCTTTGAAATACCGAGGCTGCTGAGATTAATCCGAATGGCATCCTTTTAAATTTAAAGGTTCCCATAGGGGTAATGAAAGCAGTTAAATCCTGGCATGTCGTATCTAGTTCCACTTGATGATATGCAGAAGCTAGATCTAAGGTGGTAAAGTACTTTGCTCCTTCTAGTGTTCCCACAATCTCATCAATATTTGGCAATGGGAATCTGTCTACAATTACTTCCTTATTCAATGCCCTTAAATCAATACATAAACGAATTTCCCCGGTAGGCTTCTTAGCTATAACAATTGGAGCCAACAATTCTGTAGCCTCTACTGGTTCTATTATGTTATTATCAATTAATTTCTCAATCTCTTTTTGCACTTTTCCTTGTTCTGCTAAAGGAATCCTCCTTTTTTTTGCTACAACAGGTATAGCATTCTTTTTCAGTTTAATACAGTGCTTGTAGCCCTTTAAACAACCAAGCTGTTCTTTAAACACATTTGGAAACTTACTTGCAAACATCTCAGACAAGTTTTCTACCTGTTGTATCTGCACTTGAGGTGAAGCATTGGGATCAAGTGTTACTCCTAAATCACGTTGATCTCTCCAACTTATCAAGGCATCACCAAAATTAGTCACATAAATTTTACCAGGAATGATGCGACTTCCCAACTCAAGAGTGGCCATAAAATATCAAAATATTTTAATGGGCTTCTTCCCATAACCCAAGGGTATTATGTCGCTTTTGAAGAGTTTTACACTATCTCCAAAAGTCGTACGTAATAATTCTTGATCAATCATGGTGATTTGAGAACAGGAATCAAACTTGAATTCAATCATGGCTTGATCAACTTTTACCAAGTGTGAGGGATGTTCTAAAGGGCCACCATCGACTTGGAAGGTCACCGTCTTCACCTGTGGTTGAGACCATTTCCTATATACATTATCTCTCTTACCACTTTTAGTCCTACAACACTTAGAGAAATGACCTCTCCTACCACAGTTGTTACAGATTGACTTCAAACAGGGCAATTTGGTGAATTGGCTAAATGCCCAATATTTCCGCATCTAAAACAAGAAAATTTATTAGAAGCATTAAAGTTCGAATTGTAATTATGTGTTCCATTTTCATTTTTTTCTCCAGACGACTTTTCTTCTTTCTTTACTTGACACACTACTTCCTCAACTTTTTGTTCACTTTTCTTCTCAGGCTCATTCATCTTTTCTTTTTCTTCCTTTAACTCATCAACGCATTTAGTCATGTGTTCAACTTGTTTGGCTATGACAAGAACTTCATCTAATGGTGGTTCATCCTTTAGCCAAAGTTCCTTCCTAATATTGTCATGAGCACATTTCAACACAAATTGGTCCCTTATTCTTTCATCCAAAGTTTGTCCAAACTTGCAAGATGAGGCCAACTTTCTAAGTGCGGAAACATATTCCTCAACTGATTCATCCTTCTTTTGTCCTCATAAGCCGAAGTGATATCTTTCCATTATCGTGCTTAGTCTAGGAAGATAATGTCGATCTAATTGTTCAATTGCTATTTCGTATTCGTTTAAATTTCTTTGCTCAACAGCAGTGAGTTCAGGTAAATGTTCTAATACATCTTGACCTTCTCCTCCAAGACAGTGTAGTAATAACAAATGTTTCCTCTCTGCACTTAAATTTGTACCACACACCCTTGCATAGTTCGCAAACATTTTTTTCCATTTCTGCCATTTTACATTAGGCTCACCTGGACTAGTTAAGAAGAAAGCAGGTTGTGTTACATTCTGCATATTCTTTTTTTTTTATATATATATATATTCCTTTTTATATTAATAGAGTTTTCCTTGCAGTTTAAATTCCAATGCTGCTTGTAACAATAGATAAAATGTTCATAGTGATGCTAAAGAAGAGAATATGAATAGTCTTTTTTTTATATGATGTCACAGTTCAATTGTTCTCAAAGTGCATTCTCAATGCTCTTTAAATGAGAACTTTTATCATATTAACACTCTAGGATGCTTCACAATGCTCTCCTCCTTCCAGGAGAATGCAACGTTCTTTCTTTGGAACTCTAGGACGTGACAATGCCTTTGCTTTATAAAATGGGCTTTTCCTTGCACTGCGCGTTACTGCCCCTTCAAAACGAGGCTGGGTTTTCCTTAAAACGAGGCTGAAGCTATTCCGTCATTGACGCGCAAACGGAGCGTCATTGAAACGCACAGCCATCTTTTCCTGTTATACGCGCGAGGAGTTGCTTTGTGAGCGCGAGGGAATGCGCACAAATTTTAAACTTAAATAATCGCGCTCCTTTAATTTTACTTAAGTCCTTTCTTATAATGGAAGTCCCTTTCTTTTAATTAACCTCCCGCTTGCTCCTCACCGTACTATCTTTCATTTACGACGGTGATTTCTTGCTCGGCCGCCGGGAAGATCACGCTTCCTAAAAATCTTGATTCCGCCGCTGGAGAGGTAACAGGGACAGCCGCGTGTTGAGGCGAGACAAGGTAAAATCATCGCCAGTTTAAAATAGTCAATATTTATAATAAATAAAGGTCGTTGTCAAATGGTAGATCCAAGTTCAGTTTAATCGCCTCATCCACGAACAGCTTAGGATATAACTGACAAACAAGTCATTCTACATACTAAGAATCATGCAATTGGAGAAATCCAAATTCCACGAGGAAGCAAGTGCTAGTGAGTAGGATAGAACATCACAGTAAGCAGCCCAGGAGGCAGACACGCCCCGAGTGGAACGCGCCTGGACACCCGCCGGACAAGGCAAACCAGCACCAAGATAGGCAAGAGTGATGACAGCCTTAATCCAGCGACCCAAAGTGAGCCTGGAAGCAGCCTTACCGTTACCCGCCAAACCAAAGGTCACAAAGAGAGAGTCAGAAGAGCGAAACACCCCAAAACGAGCCACATAAATGGACAAGGCACGCCTGAGATCCAAAGAATGAAGCAACAGCTCAGAAGGAGAAGATGGAGAAGGACACAAAGAAGGAAGAACCAGCTCCTGAGAGGAATGGAAACGGGAGCGGACTTTGGGGACAAAACGGGTATCCAAAGAGAGCACCACAGCGTCATCCAGATAACACAAAAACAGGGGGGACAACGCAAGGCCGTAAGCTCCCCCAGCCGTCTCGCAGAAGTAATAGCCACTAGAGAAGCTACCTTGTAGGACAGAAACTTAAGGTCCACAGACTCCAAAGGTTCAAAAGGGGAAGACTGCAAAACACCCAACACCAAGGAGTGATCCCAAGGAGGCACCAAAGAACGAAAAGAAGGAGAAGAGAGAGAGAAACTTCGAAAAAGGCGAGAAACCAACAAGCCATCAGAAGGAAGAAAGGAATCGGGGTCCCGAAAGGCACGGATAGCAGCCCATTGGCCCCGCAAGGTAGACAGAGCAAAGCGCTTCTGAAATCCATCCAGAAAAAACTGAAGAACAGAAGACAAAGGGCAAGAGGAGGGAGACAGACCAGAGGAGGAACACCACCTGGAAAAAGAAGACCAGTGCTTCGAATAGGAAGACAAGGTAGACTGCCTACGAGAGGCCTGCATCACAGTAATGATGTGGCCGGGCAGATCACGGGCCCCAAGAGACAACCGTTCAACCTCCAGACCACCAAGGAGAGGGGAACCAGAAGGGGGGACGGGGACCTCAGAGGAGAGGGGTAGTGGGGCAGAAGCCAAGGAGGGCCCACCGCTAGGCCCAGCAACAGAGGAAAACAGGACCTCCTCGGCCAGTGTGGCAGCACCGCCACCACCTGAGCCCCCTCCCGCTGAACCTTCAGCAAAAAGGCAGGAATCAAAGGAAAGGGAGGAAAGGCATAGAGAAGCCAATGAGGCCATAGGAGAGACCAGGCATCCACCCCCCAGGTGCCCACCTCCGGAGACCTGGAGCAGAACAGGGGAACCAGGGCATTGGACCCCGAGGCAAACGGGTCCAGAGCCGGAGTCCCGAACCTCAGGCAAAGCATCCGAAAGGTCCTGGGAGCCAGACACAGGGACAGAGACGAGGGAAACCTCCGGCTCAGCGAGTCCGCCACCACGTTGTCCACACCCTGAATATGCTGAGCAGACAGGTCCAGAAGATGAAGTTCCGCCCAAGCTGAGATGGAACCGGCCACCAGATTCAGGGATGAACTGCGGTTCCCCCCCTGGTGATTGATATAGGCCACAGTCACTGTGTTGTCTGACCTCACCAGGACATGGCAACCCTCCAGATGAAGATGGAAATAGCGAAGCGCCCTCTCCATTGCAGACAACTCCCTCCAGTTGGACGACCTGCGCGACTCCGACGGGAGCCAACAAGCCTGCACCACCCAACGGTCCAGAGTCACGCCCCAGCCCGAAGCACTGGCATCCGTGGTCACCACCAGAGGAGGGAGATGAAACAACATCCCCACAGAAAGGTGGGAGGGATCTAGCCACCACTGGAGAGCAGACACAACATCCAGAGACACAGGAACAGGAACCGCAAAATCCAGGACAGGAAAGGGGACCCACCACTGCACATGCCACAGCAGAGGCCGCAGATGAACCCTAGCCCAGGGCATGGTGAAAACAGAAGCAGCCATGTGGCCCTGAACCTCCAGCCACTAAAGGAGGGGAGCCGAGGCCTGCAACAACAACTTCCTCAGCAAGGACTGAAGGCGACGAATCCGGGTGTAGGGCAGGAACACCCTGCCCAACACAGAATCGAACACGGCTCCGATGAAGGTCCTCCAGGTTGCAGGCTCCAGGTGACACTTCGGCAAGTTGATCAAGAACCCGTGGTCCCTGAGCGTAGACATGGTCAAGTGAAAGTGGTGAGACATGACCTCCAGGGACGGAGCCTGACCCAACCAGTTGTCTAGATACAGGAACACAGACACCCCCAGGAGATAGAGATGTACCACCAAGGGAGCCACCACCTTGGTGAATACCCGGGGGGCGGACCGAAGACGAAAGGGAAGGAAGCAGAACTGCCAGTGCTGACCCTCCAGGCAGAAGCGCAGGAAGCGCTGATCCCTCACAGCCACAGGGACGTGCAGATACGCATCTTGGAGGTCGAGAGTGGAGAACACCCAACTGGACTGGATCAGTGGAATAACCTTCTGGAGGGTCTCCATCTTGAACGGGATCTTCCTCACAAACAAGTTCAGACCCTGAAGGTTGATGACCACCCGGAAGCCCCCTGTGATCTTTGGCACCACAAAGATGATGGAGTAGACGCCCAACGCCCTCTCTGCCATCAGAACAGGGACAACCGCAAGCTTGCTGACCAAAGAACGAACCCAGTCTGACAAGGCCAGACGGCGGGAGGCATCCCGAGGAGAAGGGGTCACCACCACCCCGGAGGGGGGGACAAGAACGCGATCCGGTAGCCCCTCCACAAGACATCCAGCACCCATCTGTCCGAGGTCGTCAGGCGCCAAGCAGGAAGGAACCTGCAAAGTCTCCCACCAACCAGAGGCGGACCACTAGCGAGAATGTCCCCAAGGGTGGCATAGTCAGGAACGTTGCAGACCAGGCCCGGCACCCCTCTGGGATTTCTTCTGAAATTACCGGGGAAAAGACCTGCCAGTGCCACGCTGATTTCAAAAACAGATTTGCTGAAACCTGGAAGGTTGGCGGAAAGTCCTGGCACCCCAGAAGGAGGGACCCCTCCCGGGGCGGAAGGTCACGAAAAGACAAAGAATGTTTGCGCTCCTTGAAGACCTTGTGCAGCTTCACCTCCAGCGAGTCACCAAACAGACGGGCACCAGTGAAAGGCAGCCTCAAAGCCATGGAACGCTGGGCCACGTCCGTCTTCCAATCCCGCAGCAACAGGTTACGACGGGCAGCAATAGAGGAACTACAGGACATAGCAAAAGCCCTCACAGAATCAAAGGCAATGTCTGACAGGAACTCCGCCTGACGCTCCATGGATTCCAGCAACTCCGGACAACTGGCACCCTCTTGCATGGAAGAAAACAGGGATTTGAAATCAGACAGCAAAGACTGGGCAACATACGCCCCATAAATGCCATAACGAATAGCCAGGTGCGAGGCGGCATAAGACTTTTTCAGGGCAGAATCCACCTTCCTGTCCACACCGTCCTTCAAAACGTTATCAACCACCATGGAAGGACGACCCACAAGACTGGACACAACAGAGTCCACAGGAATGGAGTCAGGCAAAGAGTCCGCCATATCCTGCAAAGGATAAAGCTTGGCCATAAACCTGGGCATGGCAATATGATCCGGGTCCTTCCACTCCTTCAGCAGGACATCAGAAACAAAAAGGGATGCACCGGCAAGGAAGAGGCAACAGGTTTCCTAAACTGCGGCAAGAGCGAATCCTGAGATGAACTGGGCGCAGAATCATCCGGGAACCCCATGTTAACTCGCACATGGGGAAGGACGTCAGGCAAGAGATCCCTTGAAATGTACTTGCCCTGAAGGTCAACAGTGGCCAGAGAAGACTCATCAGACTCAGCAGAGGAGGAAATATCGGAATAAAGTGCAGCAGACCAGCAACACCAACAGTACCCTTCTTGCTCGCCTTCATATCGGAAAGAGTCTCCAAGATAAGACGCTTAATCCGACCATCATCGCCCTTCCGGGCACGCTGCACAGGAGTAGGAGAGGAGCCCCCACTGGAATCAGGGGAAGAGGGAGGCACAGGGGAGGAATGCTTCCTCTTACAATGGTGTTTGCCCATAACTAACACACCCAAGCACAAAGTAGGAGCAATGAATACTACAAGAGAAACACCACTTCCCAGAGGACACATATATATATATATATATATATATATATATATATATATATATATATATTTATATATATATATATATAATTATATATATATGCAGGGCACACCCTAATTAACCCCCCATAAAGAAGACCGTAAAAAAGCCAGGGAGGCAAGCCCCCGAACCCTCAGCCAACCACAAACCAGGCCCGAGGAAAAAAGAGGAGGGGCGGACAAAGTGAAACCGTGGCCAAACAGCCTGCGCGGTAATTCCGAAAATGCTAAATCCCGCAGGAGGGAAGAGAAAAACGACTCACAAGCTCACCGTCAGCCGACTCTTCAAACCACGCTACCAGGATGACTGAAAAAGCCCCCAAGGACCGGAGCGCCCGGAGTCCACCCAGACGTCCGTCTACACATGTGCCCGTAAAGGAAATGGTCACTGGGCATGTGCGCCCACCGAGAAACCAAGCAGCCTGGCGACCGCACGCAGCTCCCCTGAGGAAGCCCGGCGAAGACACAGGGGTGGACCGCAACAGCGGAGAGTGGGGAGCCGGTATACAGCAACCCCCTCGCCCCCCCCCCCCTTCTGCGAGTAAACAAACACGCCAGAGGTGACACCCGAGCTCCCATATCCACAGAGAGTCCCAGGTGCGAGCGGGGAAAACACACGGGGAGGAGCGCACCTCACAGCTGCCAAGCGCTCACAGCCCCTACCTGCACGTCGCGGCAATCCGGACATCATGGAAGCAGGACACCACCACCAAGGAATCCCTCGCACAGCAGGAGAATCATCAGGACAACAGCAGCAGGAACAGACATCTGGGCAGTAACAAAAACAGGAAGACCAGAGAAGCCAAGCAGCCCAGGTCACCTGAGCCCAGGAGGAGACAGGGAAGCCCAGCAGCCCCACTCCAAGGAATCCCTCGACGGTCCATGGGAGCCCCCCAGAGCCCAGCAGAGGAGGATCCACAGGACAAAGAAGCAGGTAAGTGCCCGGCACTCCCCCCAGCGTCTCCCATCAAGTAATTCACCGACAGGAAACAACACAGGATGTGCTTCTGGTAGTTGGGTCTGATATAGCACCTGGCAGGAGGGGGGTGGAGCCAAAAAGCGTTTCCTGTTTTGTTTCCTGTCTGTGGAATACCTCATGAGTGATGACAGGGTCGAGGACGAGGTACGTAGAGGTAATGGAGGAATAATAGCTGGAAAATAATGAACGACACACTTGGAAAAACTGGCAAAGCCTATGCTTCTTTGCACTGCTTACATGAAACCAGACTTTTTTCATTTGGGTGTACAACCAGTGTTCCTGCACATATGCTACTGCCAATTTAACGTTTCCATCCAAAGATGAAGAAAAGAGAATTATAGCTTCACTTACCCATAAGACTAAATCATTCTAATCATGGAATGCATCATTAATGAAAGACAGAAATGCCTCTGAGGCATTACAAAGCCAAAACTGTATGACTTGATATTAAAATAGATTGTACCTTGTCTGGAGGGCAGACTTCTAGTTGCCTCTTGTGGTGGTTTTAGGAGACTAGGTCGGAGGTAAACACGAGGAGGCTGTTTTGATGGTTCAATGATTGTATATTTATTGAGATAGTTGAGGATGAAAATGTTTTCTACATTCATAAGAAATGTTCTTTCTTAGTTGACTTAGGTAGGGACAACTCCTCCACTAAAGTTGAGGAGCTTTGTCCCACTGCTTTCTTGCAGTGTGAGAAAGCCAAACCATAAAATGGTAATAACTTTTAGTTATTACAATTTTATGTTTGCTTTGTGCATTGCGGGTGGGCAGGTGTGCGGGGCTGCTTTGCTCTTTGAGCAGGGCAGGGGAGGAGTGGTTTCCCACTCCTGAGTGTACAAAGGCTGTTTTGTCAAAGCATTCATGCACCTTCTGCCCTTCTCCATGCTGGCTGCACTGCAACCTGCATGAAGAACCTGGCCACCCCACTAGCCCCTGGCTTGGTGCCGTCTCGACCAATCACTACGCTGGCATTGCAGCATTGCAATTGACTTAGGGGAGGGAGCCTAGATGCCTGCTTCCTGTTCCTGGTGGAGTTTGGAGAGCAGTAGCAGAGAAGACGTGGGACCCGGCAGGTAAGTTTAATTTTATTTATTTTAATATTTTATTTTCCTGTTATCCTCCCTGCCAAACTCATGCGAATTCCTCCCAAAGACCCCTCGTGCTCGCCCCCCACCCACAAGCAATTCCGATCACTGCCGGACTTAGGTTCTTCTTTTCCTCCTTTTAGATATCTCTGTGCCAGTGGATGTCCCTGGAGTATCAGAAGGAGCAAAAAGAGAAAGAAACAAGGCATACAAGTGGTGAGTGTTCTATTCCTTGTTTTTCCCACACCAGAAATAATAATACCCGTTGGGTATGTTCTTATCTATAAGTACTGTGCTCGGTGCGTCCTGTCCTGGTGAGGTGATCTCCTCTCTTTTAGACATAAAAAAAAGAAAGGAAAGAAGAAGAGAAGAATTACAATTATTGTGCCCAAAAAAGAGAGAAATATTCAGGAAATATGGGGGTGTTAGAAAAAAGAGAACAGTTTTAGAGGAAAACCTTTCCTTTAAAGTGCCTCATTTTATTTGGTTTACATCTCCTTCATTGTCATTGGGGGCACACTGTGAGGAAAATATCCATGTTGTCGACTTTCCTCGGGGTATCCAGTCTCTTTTTTTAAATCCTCTCCCATCACCAGGCACCATGTGTAAGTTTTCAATAGAAATGCCCCCTTTCTCTCCCTCTCAGTTCAAATATCTGTCACTCATCCCACTTAGCCACAACTCTTCTGAGTTGCAGCAGTCATTGGGCGCCCTCTGGGGCTAACCACCACTGCTTGGTTCCTGCCGTTATGTTCTTATCTTCTTCTCTAGGCTGGTGGTCGTCATCAGGCTTGGCAAAGTCTCCGGTGGTCTCTAAGGGTCCTGCGTTGATTCTCAACATCTCCGGTTGCGTTTCCCTTCCTGGATCTGCCTACGTTCCTCCTTCCACACTGCTCCCCATCACACTGACCGTTGTCGCCTTGTGGTTGGTGCCCTTTTCCTCACCCCTTCCGACTTTTCTGCTTTCTTCTTCCATCCCCCCGGGGCCTCTAAATGGAAAGGGGTATTTTGGGTACCCATCTGTTTAAAAAGGCAGGCCTGGCTTACATTACTGTTTAATACATCTACAGTACAATGGCGCACTCTTCCTTTCCTTGGCTGCCAAGAACTCCAGGCAAGAGGACCTCCTAGCCCCTGGTAGGGAAGAGAATCCTCACACCTCCATTTGAATTCTTATTAAATTATGAGTACCACTTAATTACAAATTTTTATATATATGGCGGGCAATCGAATTTAATGTAAAATAACTAAAGATGGTCAATGGATACTGATACTATATTGGGATAGCATTAATGACTCCACATAAGGACATAGTTCTACTCCTTTCTTGGGCACAAAGAACAGTGGATAAGCTGCAAGGGACTTAGAATGATTTATAACTCCACGCTGTAAGGATTCATCAAGTATTTATTGAGACCTTGGTCTTCAAACTCTGTTAAGGGGCATAAGGAATGGAATCAACATAATCATCATAATCTATATGATGTGGAAGGGACCCTGCAGCTATTTTATCAAACATATCTGTAACATTGGTGTTACATCGAAGGAGATGCACAAGCACAACATACTCTTGGTGAGCATGTGACTGTGATGGGGAATAGGTCAAAACCAATAAACGGTCACAAAATTAAGAGATCTGAACAATACGGTGAGGGTGTGGTCTGTTTTTTTTGGCAATCAATACATGAGTTGTGAAGTATGTGCCAAGATATACCCAAAATAATACCAAACTTGGGAGCATCAAAGACTATCTCATGGATGTGACTGTTCAGAGTAATCATGGACAAAGGCACTAACTGCATAGTAATAGGACCTAATGTGAAGACTAAGCCATCCTCTGAATGCACAATTTCAGAAGTAGCCTTACTGATGTGATGCAGTACATTAACGCAGAGCAAAGCTGGGCAATTCTGTGATACGGCATCAAGTGAGTAGGAGCAGCACTAGAGTAAGGAGCTGGGATGGAGCACTGCATGAGATAGAGCAACATCATAATCTGGGGTTTGTGGCCATCCTCAAAATGAGGATTGATAGTTTGCACTGTGAAGGTGAAGTAAAGCACTATGGATTACAAGAAGAGCTGTGTGTCTGTGGGTTTACCTAGAGACACCACCCTCTCAAAGCAGATGAGCCTTCAGGTAAAATGATGTGGTGTGGTGATGAAAATGATGAACAACCAGGGACACAAGGACCAGACTGTTGATACCCAAAACAATTCATTATTTCTCAGGTCCCCACAGGGCCTCACAAATAATACCTGGTAACTCCACATCCTCAGTTGCTAATTCCCCCAGAATCAGTAAGTCTGGATGGTGAAGTCATCAGGCCCAGCTCCGGTTCACCAATAATGAGACCATAAGATGTAGGGCAGGGATCCATGCTACCAAAACAAGGAAGAAATACAGTAAAAAGAAAACTGATTTGATTTACTTAAGAGCAGTGGTGGCGCAAAATTGATGTTACAGATTCTGTAATGATAGTGGGCAAAGACCTTTTATTACTGCTGTGCAGTCTGTTAACTGCAAATTAAGCAAGGTTTTCTCCTTCACATTGCAATAAGGAAGAGGTGATACTTCCTTACTTCTTGGGGAAATAGTTGGAAGCTATCTATTAATAAAGTATTTCATCAGCGGCATACAGATTGTTTAGTTCTGTGATGGGCACCAACAGGCAACTGGGAGGAGTAAGGAAATCATGAAGCAAAATAGAGGAGACAGGAGAGGTTATGATAATATCAACAGAACCTATCAGCACAGAAAGAATACTAAAATTAAATAAAGTGGAAAGTAGCTGGCAACTGGTAAATATATGTCATGGCCTTCTGGAGCGGAGGATTCAATTAGATACTAATAGCCTGTTTTGGGTCATGCTAAAGACAATGGTGGCACCCCGCTACGAAAGCAAGATCAGCCATTGTTCCATGTCCAGTATTAGTGTTTATTCCTGTATATGCAATAGTCGATTATAAGTAAATTTAGTTAGATTAAATAATTACATAGAGGTTCCTGTTTTACCTGTTAAGTGGTGCTCATAATTGCATTGTGATGGATATTTCCTTCATTTGTACACTACAGTGATTTGTTCTGGACAAGTCCAATACTTTGTGAAAATGAATAAATGATAAGAGATCATGACCTCAGTGTTAGGCAGTGGATTTTCACTATACAAATCATAAGCATGTACAGTCAAATACAGTTGAACTACAGCAGTGCTGCAAAAGTACAAAGTCCCATCAAGATTTAAGATGGCTAATGATCTACACAGAACATCGGTATGTATAACATGTGCCAAATAGCTGTTCCTGTAAAAGCACCTTTTATCCAGTTAAATATAAGCCTAGAAACACATCACCTCTCACCCAATGTTGCCACTTCTGACATGAACTGGAAAGTAGGCCCTGCAATTTGACTCCTGGTCGCATCTGTTGAGCCTGTATTAATTATCAAAAATATTCCTTTATTCATTTTGCCAATTCAAGAAGGTGTTCTGAAAAATAGAATAACAGTGGTATAGCCCTGTTCCTTCATCCCATCAGTGATTGGGGTTATCCACAGCCTTGTGGAATATCCCAAAACAAGCTGCTTGATACGCACTGGTACCACTAGCTATATCCCTGAGGATAAACTTTACAGAATGGGGCGTACAGTTGGGAAATGCATTACACTTGTTTTCTGCATATGCGGATGACATAATTTTATATCTACGGGACCTAAATATGCCACTTGCCCCAATATATGACACGTTCCATCGCTTTGAACTTATGTCTGGCTTGGCTATCAATATTGGAAAGTTGCATGCTTTCTTTTTCACAGAACATGCAGACACTGAAAGAATAGAATTTGGGGACCCCCAATTGGTGGTTGCCCCGACTACTTTTAAATATCTAGGCATACAAATTTATAGTACGCAAGAAGATATGATAGATAGCAATTTGCACAAAGCGATACGGGCTCTGCTGTCCAATATAGCATTATGGATGGCATTTCCATTGGCTGTTATGGGGAGGGTGGCCGTTATGGGGAGGGTGGCCCTGGCAAAAATGGTGATACTGCCGAGACTCTTGTACTATTTCACTAACGCACCAGTACTTGTGCCGCAGGCCACGTTCAAACTACTAAACACGATGCTTACAGAACTAATTTGGGGGAATGGTAGAAGGAGGATAAGCTTGAAAAAGCTGCAAGTGGGCACACGGATGGGAGGTTTGGGGCTCCCAGACTTGCGAGCCTATTACTATGCAAGCCAATTGCAATGGCTGTTCTATTGGACGGTGGGACGTAACCTACAAGAAATAGGGCTCACGGAGGCGGACATTGATAACGGTGCGCTGCATATGCTATTACTACCTGGTAGTAAACCCCTGAGAGGTCTCCCCACACTATTTGCCACTGCGCTCCGATGTTGGAAGGAGGCGCTACAATACACACACACACCACCGGCATACACAGGCAGCATTCCACTATTGGGGATCTCATTACCGGGAGGCACAATCACGATACGCAAGATAAAGCCCTGGTTGGAAACAGGGGTTATTATGGTGTCGGATCTTTTTGGGGATGGAGTATTACTAGACCATGATACCTTTGTCAATGAAAATGGAGCCCCGGCAAACTTGTACATACTACACACTGCACTAATGAGATACATAAATAAGCACTGGGTGCCACAAAGGCAGGAACCCTCCACCAATGACTTGGTCAAGATGGTGTATTACATGGGAAGAGGTAGGCCCCTTATAAGATGGCTCTATACAGGGATTAGTTTGCATACGAGAACTGCACTAGACACACTAAGTGCTGCATGGGTAGGAGACATAGGCAGGGACATAACAGATAAAGAATAAGAGAAGATATTGGAACACCGTAGAAACGTATCGAGGAACACGAAATTCAAATATATACAGATGATGGTATTGCATAGAGCTTATCTCACCCCCCATAAATTAGATAGAATGTTTCCCCAAACCCAGCATTATTGCCCAAGATGTTTATTGGAGGAGCGCACCTACTCCACATATTGTGGAACTGCCCAAAGGTGCGGGGATACTGGGACACTGTAAGGCAAAGAACGGGGGAAGCAGCAAACCGGGAACTGCAGGACACGGTGGAAGAATGCATTCTAGGACTTCGCAAACAAGTTATGTTATGTTATGTTATCCGAATTTATTGAGCGCACAGATGCCTCAGCAAAGGGGCGTCCTGGTGCTGGCAGAACAGAAAACCGGATAAAGCAATACCAGAATGAACAAACACAACAAAATTAGAGATCCAGAGGAAAGAGGAAGGTTTTTACAGCTCTCCTAAAACCCAAAAGGTTGTCAATTGCACGAATATGAACAGGGAGGGAGTTCCACAACCTGGCAGCAAGCACACGAAAGGAGCGGCCGCCGGATCTGGCCCTCTTGAAGCGTGGAACTATAGCCAGATGCAGGTTAGAGGACCTCAGAGAGCGAGTGGGAATGTACGGAGAGATGAGATTCTCCAAGATCTGGGGAGAAGAAAGTTTAAGGATTTTAAACAAAAGTCAAAGGCACTTAAACTTAATACGCTGAGCCACAGGGAGCCAGTGGAGCTTTTGAATGGTTTTTTTGGCCGAGCAGAATCTGGGTAGGCCAACCAGAGCCCTGGCGGCGGCGTTTTGAACGCGATGGAGTCTTAGTATTTCAGCCTGATTAGCTCCAAGCAAAAGAGAGCAGGCGTGGTCCAACCTGGACAGAATCGTGGCTTGTACAATGAGCTGTCTAGTGGAAGCGTCAAAAAACCTAAAAGTAGGTCTGAGTTTACGAAGAGTGCCAAAACAAGTGGCGGCCACTTTTTTAGTGTGGGTGACAAAATTAAGTTGGGAATCGAGCCAGACCCCTAGGTTTTTAACCTCGATGACAGGAGTAGGGGTCGGACAGAGTTCAGATGGCCACCATTTATCACCCCAGAGATGACTCTGCTTACCGACAATGAGCACCTCGGTTTTTTTGGCGTTCAGTTGAAGGCAATTGTCTGTCATCCATCGGGCCACGGAGAGAAATCCCTCACGGAACTTGGCAGCCTCAAGGTCAGAAGCCCCACTTATTGCAACCGCCAGCTCTGTATCGTCAGCGTAGGATACCATGGTGAGGTTCCAACGCTTAGCGACAGCAGCCAGCGGCTGCACATAGAGGTTGAATAAAGTGGGGCTGAGGGCCGAGCCCTGCGGGACTCCCTGGTCAATGGAGTAAGGTCTAGATTCATAAGGTGGAGTGGTAACCTTGAAGGTGCAACCAGATAGAAAAGATCGAAACCATTCAAGTGCCACATTGTCGACACCTGCCTCAACCAAACGCTGTAATAAAACAGCGTGGGAGACCATGTCGAACGCGGCACTGAGATCAAGAAGCACCAGTGCCGCAGTGTGACCAGAATCGACCAAAGTCCGAAGATGTTCGACCATAGAGAGCAGCGCAGTCTCGGTACTATGACCGGGCCGAAACCCGTTCTGCGAAGGGTCTAATAAATTCGCAGAGTGAAGATGATTAGATAGGATGGTATTAACGTGTGCCTCGGTCAGTTTGGCAGCCCAAGGAAGGAGGGAAATGGGGCGGTAGTTCTCCAATTTCAAAGGATTGAGGGCAGGTTTTTTTAGGATGGGAATAACCTGAGCCTGTTTCCAGATAGCCGGGACCATACCTGAAGATAATGATAGGTTGACTAGATCTCGCAGCGGAGGGAGACAGAGGGAAGCAGATTCTCTGAATTGAGTAGGTCGTAGAGGATCCAAAGGAGAGCCTGTTTTAACTTTGACTACAATTTTGTTGAATTCCTCCATCGTAATTTCTGGAAGATAGGACAGGGACGTAGTAGTTTTAGAAACAAATTCCTGATTTTCGGGTGATATAGTAGTGCCAGCAAAAGAGCAATAAATGTCCTTCACCTTTTTTACAAAAAAAGCGGCTAAATCCTCGCAATGGGAAGGAGAACAGATCACAGCAGCTGGGGCTATACTAGCTGTAAGATCCTTGAGCACCTTAAATATAAGTTTAGTCGGGTTGGTGCTGGTGCTGGATTCAAGGGAAAAGTAGGCAGCGCGGGCCTTACAAATCGCTTTGTGATAAATATTGATCCTAGCAAGATACAAGATTTTCTTTTCAGGCTGATTAAGACTTGCGCCAAACTCTTTCAGCTTGTTTGCAAGATTTTTTTTAAAGCCGAAGTGAATCATCATACCAGGGGCTAGATTCAGTGCGACGATGTTTACTCTCAGAGATAGGGATTAGCCTATCTAGAGCTTTGGTAAGCCAGTTGCATAGGAGAGCATAACCAGATTCCACATCTGTAAAGGAACCCAAAGGGTAAAGTTCAAGAAGCTGATAAAAATCAGCCAGTTTCAACTTTTTTCAGGGACGTCTAAGAATAACAGGAGTAGGGGCTCTAAGGGGAGGAGAGTTGAGCGCGAGGTGTATCTCAATTAGGTGGTGGTCAGTCCAGGCCATAGGCTTAGGGGGCAGTACAGTACCGAGGTTAGGTTAGTAAAAAAAGGGTCCAGGATATGACCACCCACATGGGTGTGATGTTTAACTAGCTGGAATAACTGAAGAGCCTCCAAGTTGGCAAGAGTAGTGCTAACCGCAGGGGAGGAGAGAGAATCAAAATGGAGATTTAAATCACCCACCACGCTAAAATTGGCGGCTTTTAAGGCCAATACGCCGACTGCAACAGGAAGGGCTGACCTAAAAACAGCATCCGGACCAGGAGGCCGGTAGATAAGTAAGCCGGAGAAAGTGTCCAAACATAAAGTGCAATACCGCTTTATAAACTTAGCACTCATCTTAGCTATACATAATATAACTATGCGATGGAAGTCGCAGAAGCCCCCAGATTCACTAACCTGGTACACGGATTTACTGAGATGGGGCACTGCAGAGAGTGCGGCATTGCGCAGAGAAGAAATAAGGGGCCTACGAAAGACGCCAATTGCAATAGAATGGGATGGAATGCTAGAAGCCCTAAAATCGACAGATGTAGATTGAGACGCCAAGCAGGCTAAACAACTGACCGTACAGGAGAGTAACTAAGTCTAATCGACTACGCAGAAGACAGAGAGATGTATTGTGAGCGTATGTAGATGTGGCACAAATATAGACCAACAGATGACAGATTCAACTGTATGAGTGAGACTGGGGAGGGATGGGAGGGAAGAGTTGGGGATTGTTTATTTTTTTTGTATTATTGTGATAAAGAAACCCAATCGACTGGGAGGGATGTCCCAAAGGAATTGTATTTTGCTATAATTGTTGTGTAGGCTCATTGTGTAGTTAATATACAGTAAGACGGTATCGTACATGTGTACAATTGTTATAAAGAAATGTCTACGGATGCTACCAATGTGTAACAGGATGGTGGAACATATAAAGCTTAAAAGAAAACTCAATAAAAATTTGTTTAAACATTTTATTTTAAATGAACTATACAGAAAGGGTTATGAATAAAGAACTCTATCTTTTTAAAAATATTACACCAGAATCTGGTGGATTTATGAACTCTAAATAAAAGTGTATTCATGATTTGAGAAAGGCCTCCTAACGGAGACTAATGTGTGTGTAATAGGTAGGCAATTTATGGAACAACAATCTGCGACTGCACTCTGCATAGAACAGTACCATGATACTGCCACCTGGCTGAATCTTCAACTTTGTATCCAAAGGCGTTATAAAGAATTCTGTTTAAAAAAACACATTTGACTGACTTCCTTTTCAAAACCATGGATTGTGAAGCTTCACAGTTTAGATGCCACCTTAAGTGTAGATATCTGAAATGCTAGCTTCAATTTGATGCTTCCTAATTTAACCCACCCCAACCAAAAGGTTTTTATTGCAGGGTGACGTGTTGTGAGTGGCGACAGGCAGGGAAACGGGGATGGCAGGGCGGGGCCTGCGGGTTGAACAAAAAAGAAAAAAACCACTTACCTTCTCTCCACCGCCATCTCACCATCGTTGCTTCTCTTCCTGGCAGTCCCGGAACCAGGAAGCACTCGGGCCTGAAGCCAATCACAATGCTGGAATGCAGCGTTGCGATTGGTCTGAGTGCCGTGGTTTGGCTCTCAGATGGGGAATGGGAGTCTGGGCATGTTCTTTAGTGCACTTAGTGTGTGCACACCACTCCTCCTCCTGTGCCACCAGCCCCGCCCGCCCTAGCCCAGCTCAGTATCAAAGAAAAAGAAAATTATAGTAACAAGGTTATTATTATTTTATTTGTATTTTTTTCTGTTCTGAGAGGAGTGGGGCGACGCTCCTCCGCATTAGTGGAGAAGCCATCCCCTGCGTGTTGGATCTTACTCCTGAATTAATTGTAGCCATTGACGTTAGTATGAGTGCAGGCCTACCCGTAGCAGTGATCACAGCTGATGCTGCCACAGCCCTGGCTAGGATAAACTGGGAGCATATTTTGCACATATAACAACATTATGGATTGCCCAGTAGTTGTCAGAAAGCAGTGCCTGAGGTGGCGCTTTCAGTCAAGTCATGTTCAAATGCAAGAAAACAGTAGCTTGAGGGCATCCACACAGAGTGTCTTTCAGCAAAGGAAATACTGTCCGTCATTAGGCAGTGTGGGCGCTGACTGGATTCGGGCAACGCAGTAGCGCACCAGTAGTGACTTAGATTTCCCAGTGGGCCATAGACTCTTGCATCTCTAGAGCAACAACAGTCATCTTAGATCTTGAGGTCTAACTTTCCTGATGGTGCTTGGCATCCTTGATAGGTGGATGTGCTACAGTGTTGCTTGCTGGAGCTGGATCACGATACATGGATGTTGGTTTTCAAGACCTCTTATTCCTAAAGGATGGATTATGAACATTTTGATTTCTTGCACTGCTGTTTGAATTCTAAAGAGTGGAGATGTATGTTGTGTTAAGAGTTCCTGTGATGGGACAGGATGGATGGTTAAAAGGACATTTCACTGACATATGTGTTAATGAACATAAAGCATAAGGTACAGTCTTTTCAGTCTTTGCATATATTTCAACGTTTAGTAATTCACAACATGTTAATGGTGTATTTGTTCCAATTCTAAAGATGTCAAGTAGAAACTATACTCAGAGACACTGGAAGACTGTGGGAGAGGAGGACCAAATTATAAAGCAGGGTTGACTAAATTATGCAGCAAAAAGGCAAATTATGTGACATAATATGGCACATCTTGTAATGGTATTACTTCATTATTTGGTTATTTTTATGCTGTCAGGGATTTCACCTTGTTGGTACCAAATTAACAAAAAATACAGCAACAATAAACTGAAAACGGCATATAGTAACAGCTAAAAATAGTAATAAGTAAATATTTATTTAGCAAGAAATTAATGTGTCTTTATGTTAAGACTTCAGGAACTTGCAGTTACCTGTCATAGCATGTAGATTTAGCTATTCAGATTTATTGCTAAGGTACATTGCTTCAAGATTAGATGTCATGTTAACTGTTGCAGTTACAAATGACATCTCTTTGTCTTGTTGAAATCCACTACATCATAGAGACCTCCTAAACCCCAGGAGTAACGAGGCAGAGTGTGGAGTGCTCTGTTATCCCTTTTCCTTACTTCTACCACTAGCCTCATATTTTAGTGCATGTGGACATTTTTGTGGATGATGAGAGATGGAAATGAACATCATTTTCATTGGAACTTGTACACAAGCGTATTGTAAACCTCGTCCATGTAATCGTCCAACCAAGGCAATGGATTCAGACACAACTCTGTCTTAGATCCTAGATGTTGCAACCAAATTACAAGATGTCTGTTTGCTCAAATCAGTGAATCGGACACTATATTTAGAATTAGAAACAATTTAGCGGGATGTAGGTAATGTGTTGAAGATGAAGAAGAAAGATGCAGGTCAGATTCCCTTTCTTTCACATGAGTAAAGCTCTGGTTCATGGATATCGCCCCATTCCTTCAAGAATACAAAGTGTTTTGCATATTCCTGTTCCTCCATGATTCCAATGACATCACTAGCACCTCCAGAGTTATTTTCTTTGATTTCAAAGAAATTCTGAATTGTTTTTGAATCAGTGTCAGTTAAATTTTTTTTGTAAACAAGCAACCCTCCCAGATGATCAAACTAGATAGGCTGCAGGGCCTCAACCTACTGTCCTCACATCGAAGTCAGGAGGTAAAGCTTCCAGAGGGACATGCCTTGTCCTGTATCCAGTCGATGCTCCATTTCATTAGGCCTGAACTTGTGGCTTTGTCCCAGTCCAGCATGGCAAATTGGCACTTCACACCTTATGACACAATTGTTAACCTTGCACTTTAAAAATACATAACTCTGGTTCTACTCATTTTAGCTGTTTTGGTGTCATTGTATTTATTAAAATGTAATCTGTTTTTCTGAATTAGTTTGAGTGTTTTGTGTTGTGTTTTCACTTTATTACTGTTTGAGTACTGCAAATATACTTTAGCCATTGCCTCTAACTTAAGCGTGACTGTTTTGTGCCAGACTACCAAAGGTTTAAGCACCAGCTTCTTTGGTGACTTTTGTGGTTCACCTTGACAAGGATTGTGATTATTATTTGAAGTGTGTTCTCACCCCACCCTAACTAATACCCCAAACTTCAATCATTGGTGTTCAGCAGTGGGATTCAATACTTGTGTGTTTGCAGTGCCACTCAGGGATATGTGTAAAAAACAAAAACTAATTGTCTTAATTTGACAATTAAAATTGATTTGTTAATTTTCCTGTAAAATTTGGTATATTTTCCTTTTTCCCTTTTCAAAATTAAATTCCTACCTCATACTGTGCGCCTGTTATTTTTTGCAAGAATGGAAGGAGATATCCACAACGTTGAAGGCTTTACTGTGGCAGAGCTAAAAATGTGTGTAAGGCGAGGGAGTTAAAGCTAGAAAATGGCTCCAAGATGCTGGAATACTAGATAGCACTCAGAGCCTGGGATGAGGCCCACATATTGCAGTCTACATCGCCTGAGCAGGAATATGATGAAGCAGAAGGAGAGGATGAAGTGAAGGAAGAGTGAGACAAAATGTGGCAATGGCCACAGAGCCAGAGGAGAGAAAAGGACTCACAGGACCGAGGTCCTCTGACAGGAGCAGTGTCTCCTCCCACTACATCACCTCTGAAGAGTTGGAGAACAGGAGAGCTGAGAGGGACCTGAAACTGCAGCTTGCCAAGCAGAAACTGTCCGCTGAAGAGAAAAAGGCAGAGGCTGAGAGAGCCTTGGAGGAAAAGAGCCTATTCCTGGAGAATAAAAGAAATTGGCTGGCCCATGAGATGAGCCAGAAAGAAATGAACCTGAAAACCAGCTGGGTCTCACAGTCCGTTGATGATGGTGCAGCGACACAGAAGTACCTAAAGGTTGTAAAAATGTCCACATTCCCAAAGACATGGTGCCTAGCTTTGTGGTGGGGGATGATAATGACAAGTGGTTTGAGTCCTCTGCGGTGGCCATTGAAATGCACAGACTCCTTGAAGAAGATTTGGGGGCAAGTTTCTGGAAGCATATGCCCAGTTTGGTGAGGGATAGCCTACTGGCCCCAGGATGTGGTGACAGGAAGACGTATACACTCATGAAGTAAGCCCTTGCTGTAAAGTAAGGTCTAACCCCATAAAAGTATTGGTTGAAGTTTAGCGACAGCTGAAGCTATCTAACCAGTCTTGGATGGATTTCATGGATTACTCTCGAAAAAGGCACTAGAAGGCTGAGTAAAGAGCTGCAATGTGAATGACCATGATGGCCTGTACAGTCTGTTTTTGAGAGAGTGCATGTTCAGTAATTGCTTTGCAGAGCTCAGCCAACACCTGATTGATGACAACTCACCATGCACAGTGAGTTGGCAAAGGAAGCTGACCTCTAGATTAGTACCAGAGTGCCAAGAAGGTACCAGGGCGGAGGGGAAGATCCCCAAAAGGGTGGATAATGTCCCCACCAAATAAAGGAGGGTAGTAGACAAAGGAAAACCTAGAATTTTCTAAGGGCCCCCAAACGAGTTTTTTTTCAGAGGAATTAATCCCAGGTCAATCTTGAGCAAACAAAGGGTTGTTTTAATAAGAAGAAATTCCTGGGCTACTTCAGGCCCAAGGGCCATGAACATTACCAGTAAGGGCACGTTAAGGTGGATGCCATCTGCCTCCACAGGAAGAAATCACGAAGTCACAGATTACGTCTGGCCAAAATTACGGATCCAGATGACACTGCAGCTGATTTAATAATGTCTGATGACACATCTGTCATAAACTTGGCTTCTTGTTCCATCTTCAGAATGATCTCTAAACAATCAGTGCCCTCCTGAATGGCTTCTGGAAGAGATACAAAGTCCCTTACTAAGGAATGGGGATGTGTATGCCACGTTAAGTGGCTGCTCTAAGCGACACAATGTTTGGTTCAAAGCACTTCTTTAGACTATTGTCAACATTGTGATCCACCACCTTCACTGGGGAATAATCATTTGGGGTTAAAGAAGATCTGACTATTAAGGGAGCCAAAATGGAACCCACTTACAACATCTGAGGAATTATATTATCCTCATCTTGCAGAGTATAGGATTTCTGAAGGAATCTGGGAATCAAAATCTAATCCAGATCTTACCATTGCCTAAATGTAAATTCTTTCATCTTAAAGTGCATGGGAAGAACCAGTGACGGAGGTCTGAAATATTAGGGAAACAACCCTTACTTATCCTCTTGCACTTGAGTAGGATCAGACCCCAAATTCTCCCTAAAATTGAGACGAAGTGGAGATAATTCCTCCCTCATAACATACTTCCTGAACGAAAAAGTCCTTGGCGTTTCCCTGTCAGACTTACTAGAGGAGTCTGAGGAAACAGACTTATCTTTATGTTTCTTGGATGTTTTCCCCTTGCTGAATTTAACAGCAAATGCCTTAGCTACTGCCTCCTCACGTATTGTTTGGGCCTGTGCAGCAGTGAATTTTACAGGACCGGCTGCAGAACAGGAGAATACCCAAATCTGCATTCATCAGAGTCACCCACCTCACCATTAGGGTCAGAAAAGGGTTATCAGGTATGCTTCCTCCTTTCCCATCTTTTGCGATCCATGTTTGACAACAATCTGAGAAGAAGAGAGGCAGACTCAATTTAGAATAAGCAAGTAGTAGCAAATGGAAACCCAGAACTTTTCCAAACAAAGATTCAGGCAAATCAAAACCTCCAAAAAGGTAATTAAAAAATATCCTAAACAGAACATTACCATTTGGTAGTGCTGACTGCCACCAAGAACAGCCCTGTATCCTCTACTTGTGCTTAGGTCTACACTCATCCCAGGAGAGTTGTTGCTTTCTCTTATCCGGAAGTAGCTTACTGCACATGTGCATCAGTCGATGAACACCTGGCAAAATCTGCATATGCTCTATTGCCGTTGCAAACAATCCTGAAGGGATGCGTCCTCCCGGTAGTGTCAGTGTCCTCTGGGATTTCTGTTGTAGAGGCGGTTGTAAAAATAAAAATAAATGCTTGCTGGAGTAGTCACATCGCATCAACCCATAGATATTTTTTAGCAGACAAAGAAACAGGAAATGCTGATTTGGGGAGGCTCTTTTAACCACTTAACAGATGGATTTGGGTGGCCGTCAAGATGACCTTATTGAGATGAAAAAGTCCCTTGCCTAGTGATAGACATGTACCCCTGCCCTGAGAGCCCCAGCTGCCCAGGTATCTGGACTCCCGGTGCTGATTTTTATTGTCATTGTCATGGGCGAACACGGATCATGCAACATGAGATAGCCATGTCTCACAGATTGCAGCCTTGTGGGACTGGGACAGTATCCTCAAAGTCGTGAAAGGCTGCTGCCTTTGCCAGGAGTTAAAAAGTACAAGCATGGTGCTGGCAGCATACCATGTAGTGATCAGAAGTTAACAGGCCTTTTTACATGTGTCACTGGAGTGAGGCTGTTGGACTTGGCCCTTTTTGCAGGGTAAAGCCTTCCTCCTATATTTTTTCTGACCTGTTGTTGGCTATTTTATGACTCTGGGCACTTTACCACTGCTGATCAGTGCTAAAGTGCATATGCTCTCCCTACTGTAAATTAATGTATTAATTGGTGATTCCATGATTGACTATTTGGTTTACTAATCAGACCCTAGTACAGTGCACAGAGTGTGCCTGGGTTGTGTAAATCCAAATGCTGCTAGTGGGCTTGCAGCACTGGTTGTGCCACCCACAGAAGCGACCTTGTAAAATGTGTCTAAGGTCTGCCATTGCAGAGCCAGCATGCAGCCTGGTACTGTCATGCTGACTGGGCGAGTGCACCCACTTTCCAGTCCCTGAACCTTCCCTTTTCTTCATATCAGACACCCCTATGGTAGGCCCAAGGGCAGGGTTCATTGTAAGTATAAGGTAGGACAAACCCTGATGTGTGTGGCATGTCCTAATAGTGAATTACAGCCATTTTTGTTTTTTTCACTATTGCAAGGCTACCTGTTCTCCATAGGCCAGAATGGGCTGTTAGAATTATTACATTTTATAATCCTAACTGACTCAGAGAACATGGTAGAAATTGGAGTTTAGTATGCCTGGACTCAGAATGATAAAATACATCTTTTAGTAAAGTGAATTTTACCATTCTGTGTTTGCAAATACCACTTTTAGAAAGTAGGTATTTGCTTGCCTAAACCTTTCAAGCCTGCCTCTGCTTGGTTGTGTATTCCTTGTCTGGAGTTGGAGTGACAGGGCTGGTGGATTCCAGGAGACAGAATGAGTCAGCCCAGTGGTGAATAGAGAGATCTGTATCTAGATGGGAGAAAGGAGTTGCACCTGGGACCTGAATAGGACTGTGCCCGCCCCCCACAGTGCTGGCCCCACCCCCTGTGGTGCGTCGGATGTCTCTGCTCTGCACACTGAAAGAGGAGAAGGAAGACTCTCAAGAAAGTGCTCCAGGGCTGTACTTGCCTTCCACAATGCTGGCTCCACCTCCTGTGGGGCGTCTGATATTCCTGCCATGCACTGTGAAAGGAAAAGAGAAGTCTGGTAAACAGAGTGCTTCAGAACTGGTTTGGACTGGGCATAGGCCCCTCTCCCCTCAGAGAACCAAGGAGTTTGGGGTATAAGTATTGGGACCCTGATCCCAAGAAATTAGATCACTTCTGGACTTACAAGACAAAACCTCTGCTGAGGAGAGGAACCTGAAGAAACTAAGGAGAGACTATTCCCAAGCTGAAGTGCTGCTTGGGGGATTGGCCTACAGTGGTTGCCTGACTGCCAAAGAGAGAAGAAAGAACTTTGTGGACTTTACTTTCAACTTGTGCAAAGATCTCCAAGGGCTTGGAAGAGAGCTTGCCCCCTGGCCGAAGTCCCAGGACCAGTGGACTTCCCCAGCCTTTGTAGATTGCTGCTGGAAATGCTGTTTCAGTGGCTACAGAGGCAGGGAGCTGTGACCGACTCTCACGACCGGCCTGGTGTCCTGTAAGCACCGCATCAAGCAGCGTCCGCCTCGAACAACGCAGGCTCTGAGCTCACCGACTCCGTCCTGACGCCGTCACCGAGCCATTGACTGGTGGACACCACGATGTGCAACGCCTCGCTACACCGACTCCTACTGGTCTGGCCGACGCCGTCACTGCTGCTGACTTTGAGTCCTGTGAATGCAATGGTGTTGGGCACCGCCTCACACGCTTTGCGATGCACTGCCCGACTCACACCGCTGTCCGGACTGATCGACGCCAGCTCCCGAACTCCGGCTCTGTCGCCACACAGCAAGCTGCAATCACCGCATCGAAGCACCGTCTCGCCCTGCAAAGCACGCCTTGGATCCACTGACTCTGTTAACGGGCCACTGCATGCACCGCATCGAGGGACAACGCGTCCTGCAACACTTCCTTTCTGCACCGTGACGAACATCGGACCTGGCCCGCACATCTGTGCCGGCCGCCTCAAGTAAAAGGTACTGTGACTGAGTCTGTCTACATTTGAGTGGGCCCGTACCGACACGGTCTGCTGGATTTGTTAGACTCTGTGTTATTTCAGCCAGACGGGGCTACCGACTCACACAGAACCTTGAACTAAGCCTTTTAACCAGAACCCTTGAAATCTAATAGTACTGTGGATTTTTTTGTTGTTTATTGGTCTTGTGGTAACTCTATATAAAATATACTTATTTTTGATATACAACCTTGTGTGGTGTCCATTTGTAGTGTTGTCACTGGATTACTGTGTGTGGTCATAAATGCTTAACTTACAATGCCTCTGAGATAAAGCCTTGCTGCTCGTGCCAAGCTACCAAGTGTAGTTCCGTGAGTTCGTGGGTCTGGTTCGGGTGTTCCGAATCCGTTCAAATAAGGTCGTCGGAAATAGACGATTTTGGTGTCAGCAGACCGCAAATGACGAGTGTAGCGTGTATGAGCGTTTTCGCATGAATCGATCTATGAGAGCACTCTGTATTCAAGGATTTAGTTTGAACCTTTGGGTTCCATTTTGTGTACGGCAGCCATTTTGAGTGGTTGCCCTCACATAGGCCGAAGATTACGGCCGAGCGAGTCCTTGAGACACGTATGTCTTAGCTGACTTCTGAATGACCTGGCCGAACTGACTCCGTGCCCGAGGCTGACCTCGCTGAGCCAGTTCCTTGTTAAACAGCTGGTTAGATAAAGATCAAAGAGTAGGGCAGGCCAGAGTTTATGGTACACTGCTCCTATCTTTCTATCTCACTTCCAATCTGTTTCTGGTCCTTCCTTTACGATATAATCACTGATTTGGGTTGAGGGTTTATGATGGGTTTGTCCGGCCTGACTGAACAGGATATGGAATGTGCTTGGTCATTTCTGGTGGGCTGGACAACGGAGAATGGGATTGTCGTCATACGCTACTTTCAAAATGTCACTTTGCTATTGGTCGATTTGTATGATCTCGATACTAATTTGGAATGTTACCTGAGGCTTGATTTTTGGCATAAAAGACCATGCTCCGCTCATTGAATTTGTGCAGTCTCTAGCGAACCACCCGTGTGTGCTTCGTAGATCTCTGTTCCTGGTTGCAGCCAATAAACTTTGGTCTTTGACGTCATCAAGAAGTATCCCGTGTCTCTGTTTGCCAAGACAAGGGAACTCGAAGGTATCAGGCGTTTTCCCTGACGCCGCTGGGTTCTAAAACCCAGTCCTTCAGTTGGCGCCCAACGTGGGGCGACTTCAGCGGTACCGGTCCAAGCCCGAAGATTGTGAAGAGCTTCGTGTGGAAATTCTGGAGGAAAGGCCTACCACTTCATCGACCCCTGTGTGTCGGCGTGGTCCGAAAGTCTTTTGCTGCGAGGTTCCCCGCCGTCCGACGGCTACGAAGGACTGCTGCCCTGACTGTCGCCTTGCCTTGGAGCCTTAGATGATTTGTAGAGCGAGACGATTGACGGGTCTTCTGGCGACGCCATCGACATTTCAGTTAAGTATGAGTGGAGCGTCTCCTAGTTCTTAGTTTGTTTTTGGTATCCCTTTAGTGGATCGCTTTGATTTGGTACCTGCAGGCCCCAAAGCCAAGGGGCTCGTGTATTCACGACACTATCGTTTTGAGATTTCCCTTGTAGTTTGAAGCTAGACTAGTGAGCAAGATTTCCTGGTCTTAGCAGACTTGGAAAGTTGTTTAGTTGTGGTTGTACTAAGGATTCCCGGTTAGAGGATTCGTGTCCGTTTCCTCCAATTGGAACTCCTACATATGAATTATACGTGAAACATGGTGTGGGCCCTATTAGTTATAATGAGATCTGGGTAAAGTGCACGAGGAAAGACGGTGTCCTACAGTGGCCCCTTTACGGTAGTTTTGAGACTGAGATTTTAGACAATCTCGAAGTGAAGTTATTCAAGAAGAAAGCCCGGCTGGCAATTTTTGACTCTTTCCGCATATGGCGCAAAGAAGCCAAACAGAAAGAAATTAAATTAGCGAAGAAGAATAAACGAGAACGAGGTATGTCAATGGTACAAGCTCCTGTTGCATATAGGGATAATGAGGACGAGCAAGAGAGGGAGCAGATGCTTAGAGTGAAGAAGTTAGCGGTAGATAGATGCTACCCAGTTTTGCAGCCTAAAGAACAGGAAGACAAGAAAGATCTTGCGAAAGATCCTTTAATGTCGCATTTATTGAGTTCACCACCCCCTTATGCACAGAGTGCTACCGCACCACTGTCACCAGTTGTGGCTGTGCAACATCCAGTTGTTATGCCACCTGCGAATCCTCCACAGCCAGCTACTCTTCCGTTGGTTGCTGTTCCTTTGGCGCAGCCTCCTCAGGGGCCGTCAACTTTGCCTCCCCCTTTGCCTGCTACTCCTGCGCTTGCCCTTAATACTCCTTCTGTTCCGACTTTGGATTCTTCTACTATTGTTCCATCTTCCCTTATTCTTCCATCTTCTCCTTCTACTAGACAGCGCATGACTGCTGCTTTTTCTGGTTTCTTTTCTCCTTTGTTGGGACAATTGGGTATGTCTCCTGTTAATGAGTGTAGACAATCACGTAGTCAATTGCCTGATACAGATGAACGTGTGGTTTTGGACCATATGGCACGTAGATGGGTTACGTACACTTCTCAATATGATCTTGAGGGTATTATGGATGTTTTCCGGCAATGGAAAGCACCAAAACGGTACGTCTTTGAAATGATGTGTGTGTTCCTTCATGAACAATGGATTGACGAAGTGGGTAAAGCTCCTGAAGAATTGTATCGATTGTGTTCCGAGTTTGCGAAAGGGACGATTGTGAGTCTTAGTGACATTGAGAGAGCGATTGCGACGTTGTTGTCGTTTCGTAGTGATGCTCCTTCAGAGCGGTTGTTTGAGTCTGATTCGTCAGTTAAGAGAAAAGCACGTCAATATCCAATGCGTGAGGTTCCTCCAGTTTGGAGACCTGCTGACGCAAATGCTGTTGTTGCACACTTCCAGCGTGTTTGGGTACATGTTCCTTGGAAGCATGTTGAAGTTCTAGCGATTAAGCAGTCTTTACCTGATCCGTGCAAAAATCCGGCAAAATATTATAAAGAGCTCACTCAAACTGTGGGTTCGTGCGTCATGAATTTAGTGGACATAGACATGTTGCTTGGAAATGTTGTTCCACAGCCTATCTGGAATGTGATTCGACATACGGATCATGATAATGAATTGGGTGATACCTGGGTTAATATTGTTGCTGCCAATGATAGACAAGTTGGAGGTGCGAAGCCTGAAGATCTTATCACTTAACTTCCCGGTAGGATTATTAACTTTATGAAGACTTTGATGCCCGAAGTGCGTGTTAATTTGGACAAGTTGTCTGCGTGTAAGCAGAAGAAAGACGAGACAGTGTCCGATTTCTTCACGCGGTTTGAAGAGACTTTTGTAGATCATAGTGGTCAGGATATGGCTACCGACGGTGGCCAGAGGTTGTTCGTCGACAAATTCATACATAATTTGCTTCCCGAGTTGTGCATTAAGTTAAAAGATTCCGAGAGTGCTTGGGCAGTCTCTACGTCAGCGCAGATTTTGGCTACGGCTCAGTACTATGAGAATAGGCGCAAAGATGAGTTAGAGAAAGCGGATAAGAAGACTAAGGAATTGAGACTAAAGTTCTTCTACAACAAGCTTATCCACCCCGTACTAATAGTCAGCGCGATTATCAGCAATCTCAGCAATATTCGAGAAACTGGCAAAGGAACGAATCTTCTCAACAGCATTTTCCGTATGGGCCTAATCAGTGTGCCTATTGCAAAGAAGAGGGCCATTTTAAGAATAGTTGTCCGGTTTTGTTAGAGGTCGAGGTGCTCAACAAGTGCCTAGAGGTAGAGGTCGCGGACAGAGCGTACGTCCTTTGCCTCCACAGAACTCGATGAACAGTTTTGATCAACAGCAAGGTTCGTCTGGTAGGACAGCACAGTATTACATGGATGATTACTATGTTGAAGGTGACGAAGTGCATGGTAATGATTGTTAGGACAGCCATGGACAAAGAGACGGAGTTGTTTCAGTTCCAGTAGATCAGAGTGGACCCTATGTAGAAGTGATTGCATCAGGTGTGTCGGAACCTTTTCTGCTAGATACTGGTGCCACAAAGAGTTCAATTATGCACTCTAAACTCCCTGGCGCACCTTTGTCTGGCTTTGATAATGTTTCTGTAGGTTTTTCTGGCGCCCCCGTTACGAATCCGATTTCTGCTCCATTGTCTCTCTCTGTTGGTCCTTGTAAGTTTGAAGCACCCCTCATTTTGACTACAGGTTGTAATGAGAATTTGTTGGGATTGGATTTATTGAAGAGATTGTATGCGACGCTGTATTGTTCTCCGTCAGGAGTATGTCTTACTTTGGGTAAGAGTGTGATCTCTCCGATGTATGTATCGAAAGATAGTCTTCCATCTGAATTGTCTTCGTTACCAGATTCATTGTGGGCTACTGGTACGAATGATGTGGGCCTACTGGAAATTCCTCCATATGTTGTGACACTGAAAGTGAATGCTAAGTTGCCGCGCATTCCACAGTACCGTATCTCGAGTGATGGTGAGCGTGCACTTTTAGCGATCATTTACGATCTGATTGAGAAGGGTGTTATTGAGGAAACAAGAGGTAATGTGTGCAATAGTCCCGTTTTGCCTGTCCTGGAGAGGACTGATTCTTCACAGCCTCCAGTATATAGGTTTGTCATCGATCTTCGCGAAGTGAACAAGATTGTTGTTCCACAATTTCCTGTTGTGCCTGATATAATAGCTTTGTTGACTTTGATACCGGCTACAGCCGCATGGTTTTTGGTGATTGACTTGAAGAATGCTTTCTTCAGTATCCCGATTGCCATGGAGAGTAGGGACATTTTTGGATTCTCTTTAGGAGGACGAAGTTTCCGCTTTAAGCGCGCTCCTCAAGGCTATTGCGAGAGTCCATCAATCTATGGTCAAGCTTTGAAGACACAACTTGATCTGTTGGTTTTACCTGATGGTGCAGCCCTCATCCAATATGTTGATGATTTGCTAGTTGCCGCTGATACTGAGGAGATTTGTAGAGAAGCAACTTTGTCGTTTTTACGCCACTTGTCTGATTTTCATCACAAAGTTTCTCTCTCCAAGTTGCAATATTGTTGACAAGAAGTAACCTACTTAGGTCACCTCTTATCGAAGGAGGAAAGGAAATTGACCCCAGAAAGAATTCAAGCTATTGCGACAATGAGTGTGCCTACGACACAAAGAGAAGTACGTGCGTTTTTGGGTATTACGTCGTACTGTAGACAGTGGATCCCTAATTTTTCCTTGTTAGCGAAGCCTTTGATAGCTCTTACGGTTAAGTATACTCCAAATCCTATTCCTTGGACTGATGAATGTCAGAAGAGCTTTTCAAAATTACGCAATGCATTGTGTTCTGCTCCTGTGTTGGGTACTCCCGACTACAGTAAGCCTTTCACATTGTATGTCCATGAGAGAGAGGGATGTGCATTGTCAGTGTTGACTCAGCAGTTTGGCGATAAGCAACGTCCGTGTGCTTATTTTTCATCGACTTTAGATCCTGTAGCTAGAGCGTTGCCGAGTTGCTTGAGAGCTACGGCGGCAGCGGCTGTCTCAATTCGACAATCTGTTGGTTTAGTTATGGACAATACGTTAATGGTCATGGTTCCACATGCAGTGGATACCTTGTTGAACCGTACGAAGACACAGCATTTAACTAGTGCTCGGTTGTCGGGTTACAAGTTGACGTTGTTAGCGAGTCTCGTACACATTAAACGATGCAACACGTTGAATCCAGCCACGTTGTTGCCACTTGCAGATGAGACAGATGTTGAAGAACAGCATGACTGTTTTTTAAGAACTGAAGAAGAAACGAAAGGGAGAGTAGACCTTAGGGACACTCCTCTTCCTGAGTGTGATGGTACTTTGTGGGTTGATGGTTCGTGTTCTAAGTTGCCGAATGGAGATCCGACTGCAGCATATGCTGTCACGACTTGGCATACGATTGTTGAAGCTGCACGTATTCCCCATAATTCAGCACAAGCAGCAGAGTTGATTGCATTAACGAGAGCATGTGTGTTGGCGAAAGGAAAACGAGTGAATGTGTATACCAATAGCCAATATGCCTTTGGCGTGGCTCATAGTTTTGGACGTTTGTGGCGTGAACATGGGTTTTTGACTTCGCATGGAACAAAGATCCAGCATGGACAGTTGGTGAATGAACTCCTTGAATCTCTTACTTTGCCGTTGCAAGTAGTGATTGTCAAATGCAGTGCCCATAAGAAAGTTACGGATGATGTTGGCCGCGGAAATGCGTTTGCGGATGAAGTTGCGAAAGAAACAGCGAGAAATGTGATGAGTCGAATGTATGTTGCAAGTCCGGTGAGATGGGTTCCAGAGACGAGTTTGTGTGAAGATACGATTGAAAGTGTGAAATCCATTCAAGCTGAAGCTACAGAGAAAGAGCTGAATGAATGGAGAGAAAGCAAGGGTAGATTGGATTCGAATGGTTGTTGGACTGATTTGTCCGAGCATCAGAGATGGTTGTTGCCTGACGCGTATGTGCTTCCAGTTGTTACAATAGCTCATGGAATGGCGCATATTAGCGTGAAAGGGATTTGCAAGTTGTTGGCTCCGGTTTGGCAGAATGCGGGAATTCTAAAATGTGCAAAGAATTTGGTTAAGAACTGTATGGTGTGCTTGATGTACAATCCTGGTAAGGGAACTCCAACACCAGCTGGTCATTTTGCTCCTCCTACGTGTCCGTTCGAGGCTTTGCAGCTAGATTTCATTCATATGGAGAGATGCAACAACCTGAAATATGTTTTAGTGGTTGTTTGCTCCTTTTCTAGATGGGTAGAAGCATATCCCCTTAAGGACAATACTGCCTTGTCCACAGCGAAAGCCCTAATAAAAGAATTTTTCCCCAGGTTTGGAATGCCGAGAATTATCTGGAGTGACAATGGGAGTGAATTTGTGGGTCAAGTCATGAAGAGAGTGTGTGAGGGACTAGGAATTCGGCAGAAATTCCACACTGCAAAAGACCCCCAATCAGCTGGTTTAGTTGAGTGCTATAATGGCACCTTGAAGTTAAAATTGGCCAAAATTCAAGCGAGCACTGGTCTACAAAGGCCAGATGCTTTGCCCTTAGCGCTTTTGTCAACAAGAATGACTGTGCATTCGCGAATGGGTTTGAGTCTGTATGAGGTTGTGTTTGGTCGCCCGGCGAATATTTGGGGCGTACCAAGACCAACAAAGTTTAGTGAGATCGAGTACCCTGTGTTGCTTGATTACTTGCGCGAACTGACGACTAAATTGCGTGTCTTACACCAACAGGTGCATGAGAGCCTCCCACAACCTTCTGCGGATCCAAGCCACGCTATTGAACCTGGTTCATGGGTCTTTATTAAGAATTTTCAGCAGAGCAAGAACGATCAGCCCCGCTGGACGGGACCCTTCCAAGGGCTCCTGTCTACACGCTCTGCGGTTCGAGTACAAGGCAAGAAACACTGGATCCACGGCGTATATTGCAAGCGGGATCCGTTTCCCTTATCGTACGATCAGTGGGTCCAGGAGGGACTTCCAGACTCTGAAACAGACATTGTTCCACGATTTGTGCCATTCAGCGATGCTAGTCTGATTGGTACGAACTCTGAAAGACAAAGTGACGATCTTTTACAAGAAACTGTGCCTCTTTCGAATCGATTGAACACTATTGAGCCTGACCTCCTGTTTAAATATCAAGAATTGCCTGGAAGAAGCCGCTATAATTTGCGACCGAGAGTCATGGACAAATATAGCATAAATAAAGTTTTTATGATTTTTCTGTTTGCAGGTTAACTCTCCACCAAGGATCTACTCATTTTTGTTTTTTGAACCGCCATCTGGGTTCAGCTGTAGGGTCGCGGTCGCCGAAAGTCTTTGGAGTGCAAGCCTGAGACACTAGGTCGAGGGTTCTGGTTGGCCTAAGGGAGTTGCCCTGGGTTGACAGAGGCATTCCTTAGCATAAAACACCCTACCATCGCGAGCAGCATATTTAGTTTAGGATGGATTTCTTTGAGTTGGAGAGACCTGCACGAACAATGATTTTTAGAAAGAAGTTATGCAAATTGATCACAACGAAACGTTTTATAATACTGTGTTTGTTTTTGTTATTGAGTTTAATGGTATTCATAATTGGTTATGTGACATTCTCTTTTAAAGTAGCGTTTAATCCCACTGTGCAACCTACAACTCCAGCTACTATTTCTTCTCATTCTTTTCATCCTTTGCCTGAACACGAGGTAGTTAGATGATTGGAATTTGCCAATAATTCCTTTATTCAACTTTTGCACCAACACCAGTTAGTGATGAATACGACAAACTGTCGGATCTGTGTTCTAATGCCCCATACGACCGATAAGGGTATTCCATACTTAGTTTTGCCCTTCAGTTTAAATGGTTCAATTTGGGCTTACAGAACGATGTTTATTTATGCCCATAGTGTCTATCCCTTACGTTCACCGAAAGACAATCCGAAGAATAGTGCTTTGGTCAAGGGTATAGTAGACATGATTAGAGGTATAGATTCCTACGAGACTATCCCGAGAGATGAGACACTAGCATATATTGGTTGGAATGTTACTGGATATGGAGTTAGTCTGAGTGTTAACCAGCGAGCGAAAAGTTCTCCACCGATTTGGATAGTGCCCCATCAGGGTCGCTATTGTCTGCAGGGTAATGGCAAGAATCCGAGAGCTCAGTTAGGGAAGAGCGTTTGTACTGATACCTACATATTTAAGTCCCAGTCTTCCCCAGCATTTTTATCTGCTAAGGGTACCTACTTTGTTTGCTATGACAAAGCATATACATGGTTGCCCCCTGATTTTTCGGGCAAATGTTTTGTTTCTTTCCTGTTGCCTCCCACTTTTACAGCTGCGGCAGATTACCATAAGACGAGAGTTGCAAGAGGTGTCTTGAGCCAAGAAGACACTGTAGGGCAAGAGTTGGGAGATTTCTTTAAGGGTTTTCTGCCGTTCTGGGGACCGATGGCTAACAGCAGGAATATTCGCCAGTGGTTGAGTCCACCATAGTCGAAACTGCCGGTGCCCTTAGTAACCTGACTGTTGAGCTCCAGTCGGATAGACTTATGACACTCCAAAATAGAGTTGCCCTGGACGTCATATTAGCAGACCGAGGTGGAGTTTGTAAACTGATTCAATCGAGCTGCTGCGTTTTCATTCCAGACAACGCTCCGTCAGTTTTCCAGGCCATTTCCAAGCTACATAAGATCTCCGATTCTGTCCATTTGGACAAAGGAGATTGGTCGTTGATGAGATGGTTATGGGGATTGATATCCACTTGGGGTTGGAAGATTCTGATGGTCATTGGAATGGTTTTAGCTATTCTTTTTATGTTCTGCCTCTGTGTACAGTGTGCTTCTGCTATTTGTGGCCTTTGTGCTACTTCATGTGCAAGGAGACCTGTCCAGAGAGAGGTACTAAGTAATAGGATGATGCTACAGCAACACATCGATGATCTGATGAATATAGATCGAGATTCAGATTAACATGGGTTTGGGTCTGTTGCCTATGTAAGGGCAAAAGGAGGGTCTGTAGTTCCGCGAGTTCGTGGGTCTGGTTCGGGTGTTCCGAACCCGTTCAAATAAGGTCATCGGAAATAGACGATTTTGGTGTCAGCAGACCGCAAATGACGAGTGTAGCGTGTATGAGCGTTTTCGCATGAATCGATCTATGAGAACACTCTGTATTCAAGGATTTAGTTTGAACCTTTGGGTTCCATTTTGTGTACGGCAGCCATTTTGAGTGGTTGCCCTCACATAGGCCAAAGACTACGGCCGAACGAGTCCTTGAGACACGTATGTCTTAGCTGACTTCTGAATGACCTGGCCGAACTGACTCCGTGCCCGAGGCTGACCTCGCTGAGCCAGTTCCTTGTTAAACAGCTGGTTAAATAAAGATCAAAGAGTAGGGCAGGCCTGAGTTTATGGTACACTGCTCCCATCTTTCTATCTCACTTCCAATCTGTTTCTGTTCCTTCCTTTACGACATAATCACTGATTTGGGTTGAGGGTTTATGATGGGTTTGTCCGGCCTGACTGAACAGGATATGGAATGTGCTTGGTCATTTCTGGTGGGCAGGACAACGGAGAATGGGATTGTCGTCATACGCTACTTTCAAAATGTCACTTTGCTATTGGTCGATTTGTATGAACTCGATGCTAATTTGGAATGTTACCCGAGGCTTGATTTTTGGCATAAAAGACCATGCTCCGCTCATTGAATTTGTGCAGTCTCTAGCGAACCACCCGTGTGTGCTTCGTAGATCTCTGTTCCTGGTTGCAGCCAATAAACTTTGGTCTTTGACGTCATCAAGAAGTATCCCGTGTCTCTGTTTGCCAAGACAAGGGAACTCGAAGGTATCAGGTGTTTTTCCTGACGCCGCTGGGTTCTAAAACCCGGTCCTTCACAAGGGGGTGAGCAGGGGTTATTTTAGGAGTGTAATCCCCTTATCCTGACTAGAGGAGAGGGTCCCTATTTGTCACAAGTACCTACCTGTGCTAACTAGAGACCCCCATTTCTAGCAAAGACATACAGCTCACTCAAGTAAAGTTGGCCTACATCAAGAAAGTGTGCAGTGATGTGCAGTGAATGTGTGTATGTACAACTGTGAATGGTTTAGCACATGGAAAACTCAAAGGTACATTTTAGGAGACCCAGGGCTGACTGGAGGAACATGGGGAAGTAGAGGAATCTGCCCGGACAGATTTGTGGATTGTTGCATTCCTGTGAGCTCGGTGAGACACACACCACAGGAAGAAGAGTGAGGTTCTTCAGTACATTTTGAATGATGCCTTTTGATTCAAGAAGGTCACTGGAAAGGGGCCTGGGCACATCTCAGGAAGGAGATGGGGCTGATAAATGAATCATAAAAAGTGGTGCTAGGGGCAAACTTTTGATGCACATATCACTGTCCGCGCCTAAGGCAAGCCCGTCTGCGCCCATCCGCGGCCGGCCGGGGCGAAGGGCCAGGAACTTTGCCCCTATTCAACAAAAGAGATATTGCTATGACCCTGAACAGCTAAAACGTTTAAAGAATACTCCTGTTATAGGATGCACTCATTACATTAATCTCAGTGGCCCCGGCACAAGTTGTAGGCATTGTTCTTTCAGGTTACAAACACAGTCACCCCCCTCCCTCCCTGGAATGTAAAAAATGTAATGTAAAGGTACTTGTATAGCGCACGAATCATAATGAGGCATCTCGGGGCTTGTACGAATATCGCTGAGGAACCCTTCCTGGCCTTTCCCTGTGAAGTGCCCACTCCTGGGCACCCCCAAGGTGAAGCCAGGCATCCTAGCATTGTTGGGGCCATTGTGGAGATTAAGCAAGCTATTGCCCAGAGTTGCAGAGTTGGACCCATGATTAGAAGAGGCACAGAAGCGAGAATTATCAGGTCCGGTGAAATTGAGCCCAAGAACCACCGAGGCGGGAATTGAACCCTGGTCCCGGGCCAGACCTCTGCATCAGGGTGTGCCGCTCTAACCATTGAGCCACACTTCTCCACATGGAAGGATCGCAGGTGAGAATCTATAAAATTCTTCTGCTTAACTGCAGATCCTTACGCAAACACTCCTCAGAGTTGTTCATTCTGCTGTCAGAGGAAGGTCCGGACATTTTGTTTCTTACTGAAACATGGACCAACCACTACTCTTAACCTGACATTGCTCAAGCCCTTCTCCCTGACTACCTACTTCAGAGACTAGATAGACCAAAAGGGAAAGGCGGTGGGGTTGCTATTATTTTTAAAACTACTCTCAAGTATCTCACTCTTGTGAGCCCTCTAAATGACTGCGAGAATCTCCACTTTTCTCTTAGATTCTCCCCCTTGCTTCCTTTCTCTAGTATTTTAATTTACCGACCGCCTGGACCTATGCGCCAGTTTCTTAATTCCTTATCCGAAACAGTTACGAAGCTGGACAGTTTTGCTTCAAATTTCACTAATCATAGGCGATTTAAATATTCACATTGATGACCAAGCGTCATCAGAACTCTCTTCTGACCTTGCCGCCCTCCAACTCATTCAGAAGGTGCCACATGCCACAAAGGCCACCTTCTTGACCCAGTTTTTTTCCAACTTACAAGAGCTACTCTGCTTGGACCCTATTACTATTCCCTGGTCAGACCATCACTTGATCTCCTTACATTGGTTCCCTAAGTTGGCTACCCCCACTGTTCAACCAATAGGAAAAACAGTCTGTGGCTGGCCTAAACGTAGTCTTGAAAAATGGACTTCCGTTTTGGAGTGTTCCAAACCCTCTACTAATACTGACCCGGTATTAGCTAATGCCCATGTCAATAACTGGATCGAAGGGACTTTAGACCAGGTTCTCCCTAAGAAGAAAATCCAGATAAACATAGGGCCCAACAAAGCAGCCTGGTACACGCCTAATCTTTGGGAGTTAAAGCAATCATGCAAGAGAGTAGTACCTCCTGCGTGCCTATGGCCCTCTGAAATAGGTTCTGGCAGACTGCACATAGAAGTTGATCAAAGTTAAAAGGAGGTAGAGGTAATGACTATTCTCATATGTGTTTTGGAGCGAATTCACATAGGAATGTAAGAGTAAGCTAAAGACTACTACAGAGTACTGTTTCACATACACATAAGTGCCCTTGGGAATTGACTCGTTGAGTTTATCATCTTTCTGTCAACAGGACTGCCTAGGCCTGTACCTAGCCCTTCCCTCTTCCTTCCCAAACAGCTCCCCCCCCACCCCCATCACTTCTCAACCGTGAGATGAGTTCCCACAGGAACTGTTTTCCTTTTGTGGCACTGTTCACACTAAAAGATGAAATGTTATGAAGCTAAAATAACAGGAAGAAATGATCTCTCCAGATGTGCGGCTGGTACAACATTTTATGTTCTGAACTGTCTCCTTCCAAATTACAAAAATAGACCAGCACCAGAATAGAAGGTCACGTTGAATCGTGATCTAAGATTACAAAAAAAACGGATCCGAAAATAAAGTGTCTGTGATACGCATAAACTGGTTTCCAATGCTTGTGAAAGAAAATAATGCTTTCTGTTTTGAAAGTATCGGTCCGTAAACACAAACAATAATTGGAAACCCTCTCGGAATCACATACAAGAAACCTCAGCGCTAAAAGAAACATCAGAAGGGGGGCGCGTGGAGGCTGGAAGTAATCTGTGAATGATTGCTGGCAAAGTCTTAGGGCTCCGAGCTTGAGCCGTGTTTGTTCCGAGAGGAAAGCTATGAGGGACTTGTTAATAAAGAGAGATTTGACAGAAAGCTGTGCGGGCTGTGTGATCAAATGTGATGATGAGATATATATATATATATATATATCATATGTACACATATTTCACATTACATTTGATCAGTTGGAGGCTATTATAGCGCTTAAACGGCAGAGACAGGGGGAACAAGGTGGTGTGGGCGATGCAGCAAGGGCTATCTGCGGGGAAAGTTAACACACAGTCGAGGGGAGGCTGATTTTAGAGGGGTGGAGAAAGATCTTGTGACAACTGCTTATCGGTGTGAGGGAGAGAGAGAGCGCGAGGGGCGGTGCTGGTGTCATCAGATCCCCACACAGCTCGCTCCATTGCTGTTGTTTTGTGTTGTCCTCAGGGCGCTGCTTGCTGACCCCCCTCGGCGCTTTACAATGGATGTGCTCTCTGACTTGGATCCCCTGACTGGATGGAAAGTTTTACGGTAGGCGTCCACTGTCCTATATTCGTGTTTCTGTTTACGCGCACCCCCTTTAAAAACGACATTTTAAGTTCCTGCTCGGACGTGAAACTCAGTGTTTGGTGCCACGACAAACAGCTCGCCAAATACATCACCAACGGTAGAGACGCGGGGGTTATGATTTACGTCCTCCATGACAGCCCATGGGCTGCAGGCAGGGCTCCGAGCATGATGTCACTTCTGTTGCTCCTTGAAAACATGTTTGCAACAAAGAGCAACTTTCCAGCCTTCGGAACAGAGGCAGTGCTAACGCGGAGCAGTCCCGCTGCCTTTGTTACAAGGTGGGAAGTTATAGTTTGTCTCTGGAGACGCGGTGACCTCGTGCGTCCGTAAATGCCGCTCTGTTGGTAGTGTCAGTACCGTAGCATGGCAGGTGTGAGTAGATTACCAGTGCTGTTTATTTCCTGGTTTTCTTATAGTTGTAGTTGTTCATGTCCTAATGTAAAACAGAGACTACAACCCCCGTAATACAAATACAACATTAAAAAATGACTGAGCTACTCACGTGTGCCGAGTGAAAACATGGGCTCCCTCTGCCGTGGTATCATGCATTGCTTTGGACAATTATGCAGTGCACATTGCTTTCTGTTGATGGTTCAAAGACTGCCACCACACAAACGTGCACATGGGAAGTGTGTCAGGTGAGTGTAGGTCTAGGTCTTAGGACCCATGTGTGAGAAGCGCAACCGAGCCACGTGTTTCCATTGCATGCTGGGACTTGTAGGACAAATAAGGCATGCAGCTTTTTGGAAATACCGATGTTTCCTGAGCAGGAGTTCATACTATTGAAGAGGTATGGCTGAGTCTACCTAGTGATCTCATACTCCCCCCATGTATTATGTCTTTGCATTTTTGTTTAAAACTCCATGTCGTCAAAGGCACATTTAAATTCTGGACTTTATTCTGGACTTTATTCTGGACTTTATTGTACATAAATTGTAAATACATTGTTTTCGATTGTGTTAGTCCAGTTTGTTCATTTGAAATGAACCAAGACTACAATGTTCACAATACATTGGGCTGTTAAAGGAAAGTCCAGAGCTAGGAAAGGATGCCCCTTATGACATGGATTACCAGTGGATGGAATTATTTCAAGCATTTTGCACATTTTATTTTGTTCTTTTCTCATTGAGGTGCCCAGTTGTGACAGGTATGGCCAAACCTAGCTCCTGCAGTGCTTATTGTGTCATGGGACTCAAGCTGCCCCCACTGACAGGGGTCGAACAGGGCCACAACTGGTCTAGGGTTGCATGCGTTCCCATTTAGAGCAGGTGTGTCCATACACTTCAGGGGGACAGTTTTTTTTTACAGGGAAAATTCTAATTTATTTAGTGTTACTCCCTGCCTTTGGTGGCTCAGGGAACAAACAACGATGGACTGCAATGTGGCTCAGAGTAATTACCAGGATCTAGGTTTAAACATTTCACCCAGCACTTTTTCTTCTTTTTTCCCCCTGATGGCATGGAGTCATCTGGTACACTTATTCTAGTTTTCGTTTCTCTTTTATCAGTTCAGGACTGGCCCATGACCACCAGACCTTTTGGCCTTCAGAAAACTTTGATGTTTTCTGGGGATAGTATTTTGTTAAGGCACTACAGATGTTACTTACAAACTTTTTGTAAGGGCAGCTTCTTGGCGCAACGCGACACAAAGCATTGCATCTCTTTCTTTACCATTAGAAAGCGCTGCATGTGCAGCCCAAAATGCGAAGCGCTATGCAAGTGTAAAGTTGTGCAGCACAAGGACATGCAAAACTGGGCATCCCCATGCAAGTACCTCTCAATCCTTACTAAATTTAGGGAATTTAGGGAATTTAGGATAGTCATTCCCTATTCTAAGATTTGGAACTGGTCTTAATTTATGACATTTTAACTTTTTTTTATTCCTGCAAGCCCAAGTGTTCTCAGGTTTTCTCGGGCTCTACTTTTGCATTCTGGTACTACGAGGTGTGTTTTGCCCTTTATAAATGCAGTGTAGATACGAGAATATAAAACAAAAATAACAAGCATTGGCAAAGTTAGTTTATGTGTCTGTGGTAAACTGGTGCAATGGTTACATATCTTTTTATTTTTGCCACAAAAAGAAGAAAAAAACAAAATATACCATTGCCTAAATGTGACGGCTATGTGCTTGTTATAAAACATTTAAATAAAAAAAAGAATGAGCCACTACATGTACATTGAATGGAACAGTATGGGTGTTTCCTAGCAGGCAGGTGTACTGAAAACAGGTGTGGGTATCCTTTTCACTTTTAATGTACATCAAAGGAAAATGTGAGTCTTAGTGGTGCAAAGAAAAAGTAGTGTTTGATATTACGGTAACCTGAAGATATAGCTTAAACACACGAGGGTGACAAAAAATTATATGAAAACACGGAGAAGAATGGAAGAAAGTAGTAGCAAAGTAAAGTATTGCTCACCAAACCTGGCACTGAAGTTCACTTCTGTTTTTTGAGAAGGATGTGCACACGTGATCAGCAGAAATACAGCCACCACAATGTAGGGGGGCCAGTGGCCGAAGTGGGACGGCACATTGCCCATACTGTATGCTGTGGTGAGCAGGAGCAACACGTGGATACTAGTTGAACAGGCCAATGAATGGAGAGGGGAAACACGAATCCCCTAAGCGTATGGAGATATGTAGAATTATTTGAATTATGATTTGTTTTAATATAACATGAGGATAGTGTTACTGCTCAAGCTGTCTTTAGGCCAGGCCTAAAAAAGGTTTGGCTGCACAATTTGTGACTGACGGGGGACAAATAAAGAACTCTAAATTCAACCTTAAATACATTTTAACATGGATTCGAAGCATGTCACTCCGCGCTGGTGAGTTGCCCTACTTCAGCTGTGAGAGTTGTTCTGTCAGCGTGCCTTTTTAGCTCTCAGAACATTTGTGTACGTGGTTATAATAGAAAAGTAAAACTAGCAGTAGCAGACTGCCAAGACGTTCAGGAAAATCTGAGGAATGGCCATGCAGCTGGCTTGGCACAACGTGAGATCTGTTACATGGTGCTGGTGGTGGGGTGCGTTAGTGTATTTATTAGGCAAAACAACACTGCATCATGGTCCTTGTAGTTTTCTCATACATAGCGCCTAAAAGTCCAAAGAATTAAAATACATTGGGCAGGCGAAGAAAGACGGTCTCCAGGTAGTAAGAGATACTAAGCAGCCCCAATGTCAATATTTTTAAGATGTCTTAGTTGGGGCGGAGTGAGACGTGCTTTACACAAGCAGCTCGGTTCAGCGTCAAGAATGACGTCCTGAGAGAAGTGAAGTACCGCGTTTATTTTAGACATCACATGTTCGGAGTTGGGCTCTCTCATTGGTGAGACACAACCAGAAGTATCGGTTTTTGCCCAGTTCGTGTCGGTGGTTCCACATTTCAGGCCAGGGTCAGCAGCGGCCGGGGATGTTATGTTAGACCCATGAGGTCAGTTTCAAGTCCTGCTGCTCAATAAATATTTAGTTCCCCACACGTCCAAGCATGCCACGTGCACTCTGCAGGGTGATGTAAGCCAGGGCCTTCTCCGGGTAGTGTTTCACTCGGGCTGCAGCGCTCCATATATGTCTCTGCGGGAGAGCGCCTCGGCTCTGGTGGAGGCCGCCGTCCATGAGTAAGTATCTGTCACACTTGGAGTGTACACTATTCCCCGGTAACTTCGCGGAGGTCACGCATACCTTTTGGATGGTTTAGGCATTCTTCAAAGATTCATCGTTTAATAAAGTCTGTGTACGATTTAAAACCGATTCCGTCCAGGCACGCTATTCAGCTGTTATTGGTATTGCAAGTTTCAGTACCTAAAAGGTTTATGCAAGTGTTTGGAGGGGGGTGCGGTGTGGTTTTAGTGCCTGTTCCTGGCGAGATCAAGACGAGGCAAAAGGTCAGAGAAAGGAAGAAAAGGGATAGAGGGGATGAGTGTGAAACGTTACCCTCTATATAGTTGAACATTCACCTATAGTTTTTAAGACGTATTTGTTTATGTTTTGTCTTATTAGCGCAAGTAAAGCTCTTAGAATAGTTTTTTTTAAAGGCGTTAAAGACTTATCTTGCCAATTTTAATTAGATCTGCATGTTTCTCTCCGCATTCTGCTATTTTTGAAGGCCCATTATACATGCGGGACTACCAGTACCAGAAAGCAAAGAGGAACTAAACCCTATGCGAGCTATTGAGAAACCTGCAATTCCTGTAGTTGGATTTTTTTTTAACACGCGGAAAGACAGTTTCAGTTTTGGGAAATAAGCTTCACAAAATTGTGTTCAGCAGATAAACCGTTTTTAATCTGCATAAATCATACCCTGGAAGAAATATTTATTCCTGCTCAGTGGTGAAATATTGTTTCAACTCAAATCCGCAACATTTTTGGGAATTGTTCAGTTTTCATGATTTTTTGGCTGCGATTCCAGTATCGAGGTTGGAGAGGGTTGAGCCACAAACAAATTTGCGCGACCGCATGATATACTGGGGTGGGTTTAGGGTTAGGTGGCGTGGAAGGAAGGTAGATCATTTTCTGGAAGTGCCTGCAAACAGAAACGGAAAGCTTTATTCATTTTTTTATTTTTTACTCTCTTTCAATTTTTTTCGAAGTGGTAAACAAACGCAGATGCGAAGGCCACGCACATCTGATTTTCATAAAATGGTTCTTACTATTAGGAGCACGATTTACAAAAAACCCTCTTACTTCTTAGAAAAAGAAGTTAAGAGAATTTCATCCAATTCGTTCACCCAGCACAGTGCTGTTCCGAATGGGGGGGTCTCGTTATTGACATTCTAGCCCTGTAGACAAATTAAACACACTTCTCCATGAACTAGACAATATTTGTTGGTGAAACTAGAGTCCTGGCTCTCTCTAACCAAATGTGCGCTTCTGTTCACATGTTCAAGTTCAGGAATTTGTATAACTCACTACTCACCCAGAGGGTCTCAAGGCGCTTGAGGGAGGGTGGGTGCATTACTTATCGAAAAGCCAGGTTTTTAGCTGTTTTCTGAAGGAGAGGTGGTTCTGTGTAAGGCGGAGGTGAATGGGGAGAGAATTCCAGGTTTTGCCCGCTAAGTAGGAGAAGGATCTTCCTCCCATGGTGGATCTATGGATGTGCTGAATTGCGGCGAGGGCTTGATTGGATGAACGTAGTTGGCGGGCGGGTGTGTAGAAGGACAGTCGTGTGTTGAGGCATTCGGGTCCTAGGTGGTAGAGGGCCTTGTGTGCGTGGGTGAGGAGACAGAATGATATTCTCTTGTTGACGGGGAGCCAGTGGAGGTCTTTCAGGTGACCGGAAATGTTAGCTTGACGGGGGATGTCCAGTATAAGTCTGGCTGAGGCGTTTTGGATGCGTTGAAGTTTTTTCTGTAGTTTGGCTGTGGTTCCGGCGTAAAGGGTATTTCCATAATCCAGTCGGCTAGTGACCAGTGCGTGGGTGACTGTCTTTCTTGTTTCGGTGGGGATCCAACGGAAGATTTTTTTGAGCATGCGTAGGATGTTGAAGCATGAAGATGAGACGGCGTTGACTTGTCTAGTCATCGTGAGGGAGGAGTCAAGGATGAAGCCCAGGTTACGTGCGTGATCTGTAGGTATGGGTGCTGTACCCAGGGCCGTTGGCCACCATGAGTCGTCCCAGGCAGAGGGGGAAGATCCTAAGATGAGGACTTCTGTTTTGTCCGAGTTTAGTTTTAAACGGCTGTTCTTCATCTATTCGGCTACTTCTTTCATTCCTTCGTGTAGATTGGTTTTGGTGGTGTTTGGGTCTTTGGTGAGGGAGAGGATCAGCTGGGTGTCGTCTGCGTAGGAGATGATGTTGAGGTCGTGCTGTCACGCGATGGATGCGAGGGGACTCATATAAACGTTGAAGAGGGTGGGACTGAGTGATGATCCTTGTGGTACGCCACAGATGACTTTGGTGGCCTCTGATATGAATGGGGGGAGGCGGACTCTCTGGGTTCTTCCGGCGAGGAACGAGATGATCCAGTCCAAAGCTTTTTCTTGTATTCCGACGTTTCTGAGGCGATGTATGAGGGTGTTATGTCAGACTGTGTCGAAGGCGGCGGAGAGGTCAAGTAGGATGAGGGCAACTGTTTCTCCGTTGTCCAGTAACGTTCAGATGTCGTCTGTGGCAGCGATGAGGGCAGTTTCGGTGCTGTGTTTGGTTCGGAAGCCGGACTGTGAGGGGTCGAGGGAGTTGTTGGATTCAAGGAAGGCGGTGAGCTGACTATTGACGGCTTTCTCAATGACTTTAGCAGGGAATGGGAGGAGTGAGATGGGGCGATAGTTCTTAAGTTCAGAGGGGTCTGCTGTGGGTTTCTTCAGAAGGGCGCTGAGATCGGCATGTTTCCAGCTTTCCGGGAAGGTAGCGGAGTTGAGGGAACAGTTGATGACATCGCGGAGATGTGGTGCGATGATGGAGTCTGCTTTGTTGAAGATGTGGTGGGGACATGGGTCGGTTGGTGATCCTGAGTGGATGGAGTTCATCAGGCGGATGGTGTCTTCAGTAGTGATTGGGTTCCAGGCTCAAAGGTTGTGAGAGTGCTGTTTTGGTTCGGGGGTGGATGGAGTGGGCTGTTCTTCGTACTGGTTTTCAAAGCTGTTATGTATGTCGGCAATTTTGTTGTGGAAGAAAGAGGATAAAGAGTCGCAGAGGTCTTGGGAGGGAGTGATGTCGTTGGTGCCGATGGAGAGCTGTGACGTGATCGAAGGAGATGTGTTTGCTGGAGGTGAAGATAGGGTCGAGCGTGTGTCCGGCTAAGTGGGTGGGTGTGTCGACAAGTTGTTTGAGTCCGAGATTGGCTAGGTTGTCCAGAAGGGTGTTGGTGTTGCTGTCGTTTTTCTTTTCCAGGTGGAAGTTGAGGTCTCCCAGTAGAATGTAGTTTTTGGATGTGAGGGCATGTGGTCGGATGAAGTCCGTGATGTCTTCGTTGAATTGTGTGCGGGTTCCTCGTGGCCTGTAGATGAGGGTGCCTCTAAGTGTGGTCCTGGGGTCGGTGTGGATCTGGAAGTGAAGGTGTTCGGCGGTCGCGAGGTTATCGTCGGAACTGGTTGTGATGTGGATGGTGTTCTTATGGACAATGGCGATGCCTCCTCCTGTTTGGTTGGTGCGGTCTTTTCGGATGATCTTGTAAGCGTCCGGGATGGCTATGGCGATGTCGGGCGCTGATGAGGCGTTCATCCAGGTTTCTGTAAGGAAGGCGATGTCCGGCGATGTAGTGTCGAGTAAGTCCCAGAGTTCAGTGGCGTGTCTGTGGACCGAGCGGGTGTTCAGCAGGATGCACTTCAGGTGGTTAGAGTCGGAGTTGTGTTTGAGGGAAGAGGATTTGGTGTTGGTCCTGATGCAGGTGAACTTGCAGGAGTGGCAGGCGAATGGTCCATGGGTGAGTCCTGGGGTAGCTTTGCAGCATTGTGGTGTGCGACCGGGGTTGAGGGCAAAGAGGGTATCGGCTTCATAGGTTATGCGGGTGGGGTGGGTATTGCGAGGATCAGGGGGTCTGGCGCTGGGCGCGGTCCATGCCGGACGGGCGTAGACGGGCTTACCTTTGGCGCACCTTCCGCGCGCATGGGGCGCGATCGCTGCGCGTGAACGCTGCGCGAAGATGCGTCTGTCATAAGTGGATAGTGGAGGGGCGAGGGAGGAGCAGCTGGGAGGCGGGGGCGGGGGCGGGGCGGAGGGCCGGGCTACGATGCACAACAACAACAAAATGGCTGAGAATGAAAAGCGAAACAGGGCAATGTTGTAATGGGCAGAGGCACAATCGGGCACAGAAGAGTTATCAAGCAGTGCAATCAGTGGGATGCAATGTGCTTCACTGATCATACCAGGCAGCTCCTAATAATTATAGTATGGGCAATGAGAGCACAACAATGCAGTGCTAAGATCTCGGAAAGCAAGCACAAACAATTTACAATTATACAATGGAACTCCAGGCAGAGCGAGCGATGCGATGCGCAAATCAGCTGATAGCATGGATGTACACACAACCTCTCTAGTTCTCATGCCAACCCTTCCCCACTGACCTCACTAGTGATGGTGTTGTCTTCTCCTTACAGACACAGATAGAGCATCACTTAAACGCCGCCTTCCCGAACCCAAGAATAATCTACATCACCAGTTGAGCTCCATGGACGCCCCTATACATATACACGTGGCTTTACTAGTATACTATTGTTTCTTCCACATACACATGTGCGCCTGGCGTAGACACCCCTAGTCTTACACCTACAACTTACTTACGCACCTATGCAATTTATGTCCTGAGTCTTTTGCTTTCCTTACACAGACAAATATAGTGTCCAGCTCCATTCCTATACGTCAACATAGCCTTACTAGCCATAATCTTGTGTCTTCTTTCTTGATACACATGTGGCTCCTCTAGTTCAAGGCCTCTGCCTTCTTCATGCAGAAGCGCGCATGGCTTCAAAGCTTGGTGGCCATGGCCTTCACCACAAAAGAACTGGTCCTTGTTGTTTTTTTCTCCCTCCGCAGATGCACACGTGATCACTGGTCCAAGTCCATTTCTTTTCTCATATAGAACCTTCCCTACTGTCAAAGCCCGCCCGTACCCTTCACCATACAAACAAATACAATTTAATCTCAATAAGTTTAGTTTGATGGTCTTTGACATGATGCTGTATTTCACGAGTGAGCTCAGAGCACCTGCAGACCAAACCAGAAAAACACTGATCTGGCCGCAGATCTGGTAAAACCATCTCTATTTCTCTTATGGTGTGCAAAGTTACTAAGTCTGAGGCCTCACAGCCTCGTGAATTTATTTTTAAAACTTTGCAAGTTTCATGACGCAAATACCTTGTGAAGTAAAAGAAAAATCAGAGCAGCTTATGTGGCCCTTCGTTGTATCTTGACATTTTTAAAGCAAATTCCAGATTGCCTCTGGAAATACAGCCATATTGACTTGTACAGAGAGGAGTATCCACAGAAGGCACATGTGGCCCGATTATATTGGACCAGCAACCGTTAACCAAACTCATTACTGATCGGTGAGTTGCTATAGTATAGTCCACGATGGAAGCTGATGCCCTATGCCCCAGTATGGAGAACTTTAACCAGGCTCATCCTGAACAGTGAGATGCTATAGTATAGTCCATGATGGAAGCTGACGCTGTCATCCCCAGTATGGAGACCTTTAACCAGGCTCATCCTGAACAGTGAGATGCTATAGTAAAGTCCACGATGGAAGCTGACGCTGTCTGCCCCAGTATGAAGACCTTTAACCAGGCTCATCCTGAGCAGTGAGTTGCTATAGTATAGTCCATGATGGAAGCTGACGCTGTCTGCCCCAGTATGAAGACCTTTAACCAGGCTCATCCTGAGCAGTGAGTTGCTATAGTATAGTCCATGATGGAAGCTGACGCTGTCTGCCCCAGTATGAAGACCTTTAACCAGGCTCATCCTGAACAGTGAGATGCTATAGTATAGTCCACGATGGAAGCTGACGCCGTCTGCCCCAGTATGAAGACCTTTAACCAGGCTCATCCTGAGCAGTGAGTTGCTATAGTATAGCTCACAAAAGAAGCTGATGCTCTCTGCCCCAGTATGGAGACCTTTAACTAGGCTCATCCTGAACAGTGAGGTGCTATAGCATAGTCCATGATAGAAGCTGAAGGTCGATTCCCCAGTATGGAGACTTGGACAAAAGTTAGTGGTCTGATTTATTTTCTGTATTTGACAGGCCAGGGCTTGTTTCAAAAGTGCTGTTTATTAGTTGCTACCTGTCGAGCACAAACTAGTTCCATATCCTTTTTGTTGTTGTCAGTAGTATGTCTTTATTTGGGCACTTCCTCTTGGTCATACCTTGAGATCATGATAGAAGTGAATTGCAGCACCAGTCAAGGATTGGATAGAACTATGCTATTAGTCTGTGAATTGGTTCCGCGTAATAGGGCAACCCAATAATACCTAAGGAGACTTAGTACAAATATACAAACAAAAATCAACTGCTGTAGTAGTAATTTTACAAGTAAGCACTCGGTTAGTGGATTGATAAGTATGATCTCCAATCCCACACTCAAATTTATACGGCATTAAATTATTTTCATTAATTGTTTATCTATAAATAAATTATACTAGACGTACCTCTTTATAACACGAATAAACATATGTATTAATTTAACAATAATTTCAGTATACAACAGGCAAGAAAAATACTCATAAGGCAAAATACTCAAAAAGCAAATAAGACCGAACTAAAGAGAACAGATAAGGAATCATTATTGCACTAGTGTTGTACATAAATCAATTGAAAACAATCTGCGAATTCGTGAGTGTGTAGGGAAATGAGTATAAAGGGAAGAAGGAAGACAAAAGAAAAACATTAGTACGTCAGTCATGAGAGGTCTGTTTGACATTACAGTCAGATACATAAATTGAGGGAAAGCAAGAGGTAAATTATCATGTTCAACACAAATGTATCACTCAAAGAAATGTGAATGGGGTACAATAGAGTATAATAGAGTACAGTTATCAACATGTTGGGTTTACGGCAGATATAAAGTGCAAACTGTTCACAGAGGTTTAGTGGAACAAGGTAGTTATCTATGGTTTTCCATATAGGTTTATGTTTGGATTTCCAAGGGGAATGTTGTAGAGCAATGTTGTTGGCACCCTTTATGAGTGATATCCAATTTAACGAAGATGTAAATGTGGATTTCCAGTTAGAGGTAATCATTTAAATGTAGACATTAGTAAGAGATCCATTAGGAGGCTATCAGCAAGACATTTTATATTGGGGTCAAGGAAGACCTTGATAAGAAATGAAAATTCCTTCTTAGGGTTGATATTAAAAAGCTTGGATATAAAGGAAAATACCTTGTCCCAGAAAGGACCCGTTGATTTGCAATGGAAGATTAGGTGTGCTAGGTACCCTGTTTCTTTCTTACAGTTCCAGCAGACAGGACTGTTAAGGATTTGTAGGGTGTGTAGGTGGGAGGGGGTCCAAAAGGTTCTATGGATGAGCCAATATTTAGTTTAGGAAAGTGCAGAGGATATTTTGTGTGAGGCTACAGGTTTCCAGATGGGGTTTCATTATGGTTCAGATGTGGGGGTAAAATACTGAGAGTCCCAGTTTGTGCCAAAGAGAAGTTCTATTGGAAAACTTAATACAGGAGGGTAGTGTTTTATCAATGGATAATAGAGCATTCCTAGTGTATTTGAATATATATTTGGACGTGGTGAGAGGATTGCAGATGGATTTCAGTACTATTGCAGGATTTCAGTTGTCCAACCTAGCTCTTTCCACTTTTAGCCAGGTGGGTATGTATATGTCAGATGTGGAAAGGGAGTGTGTGCCCTGTTTAGCTAGAAAGGCAGTCCAGTAGTTTATCAAATTAGCAAGCTTGACTCCCCCAGTACATAGGGAAGGCTGCAGTTTCTTCAGAGAGATTCTAACTCTTTTACCCAGCCATATGAAGTTTGTGATCAGTTTAACTAAATTGCGATGGAAGTCCTCTGAAAATAATAAGGGCACCATGCTGATCGTTATTAATTATAGGGGTGACCATCGTTGTTTTGGTTTCTATAAATCCCCACCAGGTGATGAATTTTGGTGGCCAGCTTTCTAATAATTGTGCTGTTTTTAAGGGTGAGCTTTTCATTGTGTTTTATGGTGTCGATAATATCTGCTCCAAATGCGATGCCTAAATATTTGATGTAGTGGGGTTGCCAGGTCCAACTTGAGTATCCTACTAGGTCTTTTGTACCGAAAGAGTTGATGGATTTAACATTTGACTTGTTTCTATTTAATTTAAATCCGAAATGTTTTGAGTATTGTTCAATTGTTTCAATAAGGGCCTTTTATGGAGGATTTGGGCCTATCCATGACAATTACATTGTGATCTATGTAAGCAGACAATTTTACTATATTGCTGTGGAAATTGATTCCTGTTATGTTAGGGTTTCTGTTAATATCTAGAATGAGGGGTTCGAGAGCTAGCCGAAAGAGAGATGTGAAAAGGGGAGAACCTTGCCAAGTACCTTTTCCCAGTTTGAATGGTTGGGACAGGGAGTCGCTTTTTATAGATATGGGCACTTGTGTTACTCTAAAAGGCTGAATAGGCTGTGTCTGCTCTGCACAATGCTGTCCTCACCTCCTGTACTGAAGCTGGACCAGGGAGGACAGAACCAGTTTTTGCTGAGCTCAGAGACTCTTGCAACAAAGACTAAAAACAGATAATGGGGTGTAAATATTAGACCTAAACCCCCAGAACTTTAGATTACTTCTGGAAACAAGAGGAACTTATGCCAAGAGTGAAGAGCAGTAAGGAGGACACTGCTCTTTGCTGTGTATTGCTATGCTGGGTTGATCTGCAGGTGCTGCTTCTGCCAAGGAAAGGACAAAGCCTGGAACTTTTCCTGTGAACCTGCTTGTGAGGAATCTCCAAGGCCTTGCGTGTGCTTGCCTCCTGTTCTGAGATCTGAGGGACACATAACTTTCTTGAACTCCAATGCAGGGAGTTCTGACCTGCCAGGAGGTGCCTGTTCCAGTTCAGGGATTCTGGAGGCTGTTCTGTTGCTGGGAGCTGAAAAAGCTTGAAGAAACCAAGAAAATCACCCTTCTAGCACCTGTTTTTCAAATGCTGCACCCTGGAGCAGGCAAATTTCCACGTACCACCGCTGTGCGGCTAAAGAAATTGATTCAGCACCTGCCAGTGGCTCTAAGAACCGCTGCACATTGAGTCCTTTACATGGATCTTTGAAGTCAGAGACCCCTGCACCGGTTCGAACACAGGACCTGCTGTGCGGCTAAAAGAATCGAGGCATTGCTGGAACGCGGCTGAAGAAATTGATGCAGCGCCTGTTTGCCACTGCCGCAGTGACTTTCAGTGCATTCAGATTCCATGCACCGCCCCTGTGTGGCAAGTTTTCCAAAGTGTCACCCATAGACCAGAACCGTCTTGGAATCGACCCATCACTTCCCCTTACAGTCTGGATTCGATGCATCACGTCTTTTGAATGCATTACCTCCCCAAGGACTCAGAAACCAATGCATTGCTGTGTTTCCCTAAGCTTCAGTTCTCTGCGGCTGTTTGCCTTGTGGATTTTGATGCATTTTAGGTTCTTTGTGTAAAAGCCACACATCCATAGTTGTCTTTGGACAGAATTTCTTTTCATTTTGGTCTTGTTTGATTTAGATAAAGATACTTTATATTTCAAAACTGGTGTGGTGACCGTTTGCAGTGTTCTTACTGTGTTACTGTGCGTCTGGGTGCAAATACTTTGCACATTGCCTTTGGAATAAGCCTGTCTGCTCGTGCCAAACTACCAAGGGGTTGAATAGGGGTTATCTACAGTATGTAACTCCCTTACCCTGACTAGAAGGACAGGTCTGTACTTGTACATAGGGGGAATACCTCTGCCAACCAGTGACCACCATTTTTAACAGCCATGCACTACTCTGTAAAAGCCATGCCCCCCCCCCCCCCCATAATTCATCTTTGTTTAGGGTCAAGAAAACAGCACCTGCCCTCTGTCTCCAAAAATCATAAACATAGGTGTGATACAGACTTTTCCTTTCCCCCAGACTTGGAATTAATTGTACTATCATGCAAAGGAAGGAAGTGATTGTGGCACTAGGTGATTATTGGAATGAATGAATCAATAGTCAAATCTTGTGTTCGTTCGAGAAAAAAGGTAGGATTTCTTTATGTTGCTTCAGTTCATGGCTTGGAATTTGTTTACACTCAATCATTGACTGCAGGTAATTGTGCAGATATAGACTCAATTTGCTACTAGTATGAGTTGAGTGTTCCACCATTACAGAATTTCAGGGTGTTGCTGCACCAGTTTAGGTATTAGTTGATTTCTCATCAAGTTCCAGATTGAATTTTGACACGAAAATCCTTTTGGTGAGATTTAGGATTTTCAGCATTTTTGATCAAATCTCATCATGATCTTACCTAGAGATTGGGTTTTAAATGTAACCTCCTGAAACGGAGTTTGAATAATTACTGGGAGGCAATGGATGGTGTGCTGTGCATTCATTAGCCTATGTTTACTTTGAAATTAACTACTTCTTTCAGATCAAGGCAAAGAATATAGCTGCACTCTACACACATTGAAATGTAAGGATATGGATGTCGAGCTCCAGGGATGCAATATCTTGTTTGTGGTCCTTCTCCTGCTCCTTGATCCAGAGAGGATCAGGGGACGGATGTTTAAAAAAAACACTGCTTTTTGATACGTTTATCATCAATGACAATGTGGTGTCTGGGCTTCCCCAAGTGAGAGAAATCAAAATCTATGTGTGTCAAACGTCCACACGGGTCCTTTCAAAGCTGTCCTTTTTCAATTGAATGACCAATTCTACATCTTTTATTAGCAGAGCGCACTTCTATTTCTACTCTTGAGTATCAGTATGAGACCTGTTTCATGCAAGCCTTAAGCACGAGAGACAGTCGTATCACTATGCTTGTCTAACATTTCTCCTGTGGTTGCCTCAGAATATGTGACTCAACATCCGTTTGAAAGATCTTGATACCAAAAGGAAGGAAGGACTGAAACGGTTATGTTTGGCAAGTACTTTGCTTTCCTCTACATATATTCATTTAAAAATGACAGATCTCTTATAGAGTTCATTTCTCTACTGTGGGGCATATCATTACATTGTAATAGTTTATACTGTCACTGTTGAGTATTGGCTCTGGTATGTAATTATGTGGTATTTCTATAGTGCAAACCTAGCCAAAAGGCAGCAGAGGGTTTACACGGTCAAAGAACAGCATAAAGTCAGTGAGTGATAGGAGAGGTAGCTGGTTTGAGGATTGTTAATATCTTGTGGTGTGTTGTTCTTTAAAGAGGTGAGTGTTCAGCACTTTCCTAAATTGGAACAACTTGGGCAGTCTTAATAAGTGGTGTTCCAGATCGTGGGTGGATAGATGAAAAAAGCTTACTGCCTTGTTTTTTAGTTTTTGTTTTTTTACACTTCTTTTGTCTTTTTAGTCTGATGGTGTCCAGACTATGTGTTTACCGACTACCATCAGAGATGGTGAGCTTGTCTGCAAGATGAGCTGGGGTGCAGGTCTTGATGGCTTTGTAAATGCTCCAGCTGGCTTTGAAGATAGTACGCCCCTCATGGGGACCCTGCTACACCAAGCATGTGCAAACCCGACATATGGAGCTTCAAATAGATGCACTGTTGGTGGCTGCCTTTAATGTCAATCAAATGGTTTGCATCATTTATGTATTAGCTTGTGCAGTTTGAAGCAGAGCTTCCAAAATTAATGTAGGACTACAAAATTGTTCTCTGATGTATCCATGTAATTTGCCACGTGGCAGCATGGGCTGTTTTGACTAATATGAACACCCACTATAGTTTAAATAACAAAAAGCATTGGCAAAGCAATAGGTCTGCATGGATGCCAGCCTTTTGGCTTTGTCAGTGATTATTCCATTTTGTTGTTGTTTTTGTAAAATGTTATTGTTGGGGAGCTACTTGGCCTCCACAATATCTAAAAAATGGTTACCAGCAAAAATACTTTCTTTTTGTCTCAAAAATCAAACATTATTGTAGTATTTCCTGGCATTGAAGAGAACCTTTTGTCTATGGTTTTGCTCCTTGTGAAGAACAGAATGCTGTCACTTACTGAGAAGTTAGCCTATTGCTGAAGTGGGCAGATTCATTGCCCCATGCTGTATGCTCCGAGTGACATCGTTAATTTAACGGACATAGGACTCCAGAAGGGATATATTAACAGGAAACACATGAAATTTTGAATATAGCCCAACCCCGTACACAAGTAATTTACATGTTATCCAAAATACACAGAAATCTTCATAATCCACCTGGGAGACCTATTGTATCAGGCTGTGGCCAAGTGTTGGATCCAATTTGCAGACATGTTGACACATTCCTCAACCAACTTGTCACTAGAATAAGATCATATGCAAGGGATAGGACAGATATAAGCAACACTCTGTAGGGTATTTTTTTCGATGGTGACATTGACATATTGGTAACTTATGATGTGGAGTAACTATATAAAAATATCCCACAGAATGAGAATCTACATACCATACGATAAGTTGTGGGTGTCAGTATTCAGGCTATATCGGCTTTGATTGAATTTATTTTACAATTAGTTGAAATAGCCCTTAAGCAAAAGTATTGTATGTTTAAGGAGTTTTACCTGCAGATTAAGGGTGTTGCCATGAGTGCCTTCTTTGCGCCAGAAATAGCTAACCTTTATGTGGACACTTTTGATGGTCTAAAAAACATCTATCTATCTATCTATCTATCTATCTATCTATCTATCTATCTATCTATCTCTTTTTCGTAAGAACACCTGGGTCTGGTGCCAGTACAGCAATGATGGGTTTATTATATGGCGAGGACCCAAGATAGAATTGGAAGCATTCACAGATTGGCTAAAATCTGAGAGCACACGCCTGAGGTTTACAAGCAGTCACAGAACCACTGAGATTCGTTTTTGGGACTTATTGGTGAAGCATAATGATGGCACTGGATTTGCCACACCGTGCGGCAAACCAACAGACAAAAACTCCTTGCTCTTATACAATAGTCACCATCCAAGATATCTATGTGATATTTTGCAGTTCAGTCAATTGCTACGCATCCGTAGGAGTTGCATGAAAAAAGAGAAGACTCAATACTGAAGGACAGATTGGTGGATAGGATTTATCTGCATAGGAATACTCGAGCTGCCTTTAAAAGAGCATGGTTTTGCCCAGGAGATGATCTTTTGAGACACAAGGACAACAGATAACAGCATAGTGCTTGATAATGGCCACTACTGTCAACACAGTTAGTAACCAGGTACAACAGATCATCAGAGGGCATTTTAAATTACTAGAGGACATTAATAAAGGTAGTCCCTTGTTTGCCCTTAGGCGTAGTAGAAATATTAGAGACTATGTATTTCGAGCACATAGTGAGCAACCAAAGACATTCAGCATTACACAGAGCTGGGGCATGGCCACAGTGGTGAAGTACTTCAAATGTGGAAATTGTGTAGCATGCGAGTTTACGAGGAATACTAAAATGTTTGAGAGTGGTGGGAGTTGTTTACATCTGAAAGATCACAACGAACGTTTGGTATGCCATGACGTGCCCCTGCAACAAAGTGTATATTGGTCAGACTAGAAAAATGGGTAAACAATGAATTTGCTAAGATTGCAGCAGAAGACCGTGTAAAATGGAGGAGCACTTTGGGTCAAACATTTCACAGAATTGGGTAAATGATGCTGAGCAACTTGAGTGGCAGGTGATTGAAGTGGCTAAGTTGGACTCCAGAGGTGATGATGTGACCATGGATGGGATGCCGGCAAATAGACCATCTCAATACTACTGTGGGAGGACTCCATGATGAAAATGAACTAAGAACCCTGGCTGATATGTTTTCATAAAATTATATTGTGGTGTTCACTGATTCTGCCACTTTATGTTGGTTACGTTTGCCATACTGAAAATATGTATACTATTTAGCATTTGTCAATTTAGGGCAATTCCTTACGGATGATTGGTATATGCATTATGGCTTCTTTTGGAGCAGATAATGTTTGTGCAGCCCAGGTTGACAGGGTTATCCATAGGTCTCATAGACATGTGATTGTTAATGGGATATTGACTACCCTCCTTGGAATAGTGAAGCTTTTTGTGTATCACGTGCCTCTAGTCCCGTCAGTCAAAGCATGGATTACTGCATGTATTGTAATGCACACACCCAAGATGGCAGCTGCCATCAATGGTCAAATAATTCCCATGGTGTGTCAGTCACGTGGTTTAGGGTAGCCTTTCTCTTGGCCTCCGGTCGGACATGGTGTCTCCTGTGTCCTTGTACACAAAGTCGCCTGTGCCGGGGTGTTGCCTCATTACCTGGAGTCACAGTAAGCTCCCCTGTGAGCTGCGGGGTGTGTAAACGCTTTGTCTTAGGCATTTAATGCTTGAATGAGTTGTCTTGGCCAGTTGTATTACATTTATGGCTCTCACCGTGTTACTTATTTGACACTTCTATTCAGTACGATTGCACCAGGGCATGCTATTTATGTGACTGGTGTCACTGTGTCTAATATACCATTGATTTATACATGCATTGTAGTACCCACACCCATGAGGCGACTATCAACCATGGTTCAGTCATCCTCACCATGTATCGGTCATGTGGTATTGGGAATCTTCATTCTTGTCATTTTCGGACATGAACAGCAAGTGCAAACAGTGTGGCTTTGTCTTAATACTTGCATTCACCGTAAGCTTCTTTTGCAATCCATGAGGTATGAAGACACTTCTGTTCGGACAATGGAATGTTTGCATGAGTGTGTCACTATGTTGACACTCAAACCCTTTTAATGAGCATGATTGCTTGTCATACGATTCACGTGTTTAGTCTTCTTGTGTTTTGTGCATGGCAGGCACATATGGTCATACCATAGGCTCCAAACACATTGGTTGATTTCACTTGAGAGCCATGTGTTACACAGCAGTTAGTGTGTTCATGGACAGTTGTTGGTGGATTCCTGCTCCAATTATAATAATTTGTTGATATGACATTTCTTAGGTGGACCAGTAGTATTGATTCCACAAGTTCACTCTCAAGACTAGCTGTTAGCCTTTGGGTTTAAGGTACGAGATTCATTTTCTATGTGAATTTCTACAGATGGGAAGTACAAGATTGTACAACCATGGGCCCCTTTTTTTGTTTATAGGTCATCAGTTGGAATGTGTTGTCCTGAAGAGACCCATGAATTGGTTCTTTTATGGGTCAAAATGTCAACATTCTCATGAGTTTATTTTATGTACATTGTTGTGTATACCCAGGATTAATCTGTTATTCAGTGTTGATACCTTATGTCATTAGGATTTGTGTGTGTGTATATATGTAAAACCGTTTTTGTTCTTGCATGGTTATCCTTTCCAGCACCATCTACACTGATTGTTCTACTTTATCATGATGATGTTATGAAATTTATACATCACACTGACAAGACATTATTGGCCCTTTTGTCTCATTCATTGATATACTATCATACCTTCTGTGCAATTGGTTTCATGGGTGTGATAGTTTAAAGTGTTGCCCACAGGACCATTGTGTTTATATTGCATGCTCCTGAGAAACAGTTAACACCTACTAAAGGTTAATTGGTGGCTTGGAGAAGCTAGAGAGTTCATGCAAATTTGCTTCCATGAAATTCATGCAGGCAAAAGCTAACTTTCTAAACCTTACTTTTCAATAATATTGATTGAAAAGCCAACTTCACAATTAAATTGCATTTTTTATAACAAAACAAAATCATTGTTAATTTTTTTTTTTATAGTGGTCCCATTCTTGAGATACAGTTTAAGTATTTTTAATCAGTACTCTAGGTAGCGAGGCCTGCCACAATGAAACTAGCCTTTGGACGCTAGTCACAGTAAGAAAATGTTAATATTGCATTTCTACATGTCCTACATTTAAATACCCTACACTATGACTTGTGGGCTAGAAGACCTCTGTAGAGGTAACTTACTAATATTTAAAAGGAAGATTTTGGCCTGTCAAAAGAGTTTATTACTGCAGGTGGAATTGCAGTTTTTACACTCCTACAATCAGGATACAATGGTAGGCCTGCCGCCATGTTTCCACTGCCATTGTAGTGGATGGCACAATAGATGCTGCAGTCTGCTAGAGGCATTTAACTTCAAGCCCTGGATACTATTTGTACAATATACTCTGGATATATAGACAAGTTAAATATGCCAGTTAAGTGTATGCCAATTCAACCATGTTTAAAAGGAGGGGGCACAACCACTTTACTACTGGTTAACAAGGGCAAAATGCACAGAGATCTAAAGCCTGCAAAAATATGGGGACAAGAAAAAGTTGAACAGTTGGACTGACCCCACAGAAGAGGTAGATTTGCTACACTCGCGGGTGTCGCTTCAGGGGGGTGTTTGTGATGTAACTCCCCCCCCCCCCCCCATAAACATATTTTATGGTTAATAGTTGAGTTGGGTACAAGTGCTTTCAGTCGGGTAGGGTCAGATTTCTGTCAGATTTCACCAGGAATTCTTAAATGCACACATAACAAAAACGCACACTCTCTTCCTTTCTCTGTTTTAAAAGGCTTAACAAATGTTGGTACGTTTATAAAATTCTGTTTTTTCTCAGTACCCCTACCAATCTGCATTCCTCTCCTTTGCCACTGCCCCTTAAGCCCCTCTCATGCACTCTGCCCTCGTGTAATGTATGTTAATGCCAGCCTGATTGTTGGAAAATCTGAAGCTCACACCCCCTAATCCTACTAACCAAGCTACGTCCCTGCCTACAATTTATATATGTAATTTTGGTAAAATTACAAAGTCATGCCTGCCGCCAAACCTAAAAACGAAATTAGTGCTTGTACCCTATTTTGACCCTCTTTAATATAATTAATATTAATATATTATCTGTAGTCTATATTTCTAACACATCATGATCTCTGATTATAACAGCAGTTTGTATGTTTTCTCTGTTCACTTTTGAATTTGGGTTTGTAAGTACAAGTGAATGTTCGCTTACATCCTTACGGGGCCAGCCTAACTTTCATGTTTGTGTATTTCTTTCTTGATTCATGTGAATGGAAAATGGAATTGTCTGGCTACTGTCAAGTGAAAGAATTTCAATTATCCACATAAGTCTGCACCTGAGGCCTGCACTGCTCTTAACTACCTGGTCAAATACATATAGACAATGGAAATATGAAAGTTATGGTGGAAGAAAGGGTTGACTTGGGCACGTGCAGGGAGTGGTAATTACCTCTTTGTCCTGCAGAGCTCACATTATTTTCTGTCAAGTCGGAAAAGCTCACCTTTTCACCCTCTCGTTTTCTCATTGTGAACTGGCACTTGTAGTCCTGTAATTATTGCTGCAAAGCACAAATAGAACTTCAGTAATGCAAAGAACAAATTAGCACTGTAGGAAAGTCATGGAATGGAACGTTTTGTGATTTCTTTAGTACTGCCACTTGTATTATGTAGAAAGTTTTCCAACTGTTAGTGAATATTTAATGTATTTCCTTGCCAAATGACCCCTGGCCATAAAGACATGTAAGACAATAAGCAGACTAGATATTGGAACTATAGTTACCCTAACTTGAATGTGCAAATATTCTTGGTATTAAATCGGATATTGATTTCAATTTGAGCTTTCAACCTCCTGAATGCGTATTCCAGAGGAATTGTAATGCCTATGCACAAGGGATGAATGTATCCTTATTCCACATATGCATCTTCAGACTCTAAGGAAACTGGACAAGAGAGCATTTTTTTTTGCGGCTCAGAATAGAATCTGTTTATGCTATATTTCCCTGTGAATTCAATTAAATATGCTATTCCCAACGACTGCTACAATCTAAGTACTTAGATGATAACTAGACTAATAGCATTATTCCCTTGATTGATGAAATTTGATCACACCTCTGGGCTTGATAGCTTGAAACTGAGTAGTTGAGATTACTATTGTTCAGTAAGTTGTCACACTGAGAAGATCAGTTTGTACTCATCATCACTAAAAAGTATTTTCTACAGAGATAAGATTTCAGACAAGCATGTCCAATGAAATCCATAGGTAATTCCAGAATGACACATTGATCTCTTTGCATAATGTTCAACATTTCCACAGTTGCTCTTTATTCATGCTCTGCCCGGTATTGGTTAATGTATAAGCAATGTCATGAAATCTAAATAATGAGACAAGATCAGCTTCCATTTCTTTCATTAGGTGTTATACTTCAGTGAGTACGACAGGGCATAGAGACTGCAGTTGTAGTTTATCCCTCTACCCCAGTTAGGAAGTCTCTGCAGTTGTATCTCCCAATACCATGATCGAAATTGACCTGCAAACATATTGCATTCAAGATATTGTGTTATAGTTTTAATGTAAATACATAAGTCAATATAGATTTACTATTCTTAACTCCACATCAACTTACCTTGATGATATTGTAGATCTACTTACCTTAATGATATTTTAGAAGTAAGATTTTTGTATGCCGATATTTCAACCAAGATACTCGGTGCATAGCTTCAAGGAATTGTTAGGGGTGTGACGCACCCTAAATAAATGCATTCTTGGCTTGGTAGTTAGTTCTGGGGGCCCTGAGTTTAATCAGCTCTGTCTGAGTTGGTTTTTCTCATTGTCCTGCATTCACTAAGAGGTTCTAACTTGTTTATTTACTGTATCCGAAAATAGATATATATTGATATATTGACTGGTATACATACACAGTAGTAAATCTGCACAAATAGAAGTACTCTCTGATGGACGCAAATTGACTATCTTTTGGAATTCCCAAATATTACCAGTGCTAGGCTTGAACAGCTGCATCAGTCTCAGCTTTCCAAGCTTACCAGTGGGTAACAAAACACTCAAAAGGTGATTGGGTGAATGCTTGCATATAGTCTAACCATTTGCAATCACTCAAGGTAGCATTCCAATCCATAATTTTTCACCCTCTGTGCCACTGTAGACAGAGGGTTTATTTAGGGTTTGGTAAAAGCATACAGAGTGGCAAAGGACTTTATGACCACCACTCTGACTTTACTCCCCCTGCCAAATTTAGAAATATCCACGACCCTCGCATACATCTCTATACAGGAATGGGCCTCATGGAGGTTGACTGATGGCTCCGTGAGACATAACAGCAGCCATCTAACTTTTTAGAAGTTTTTATTTATCAAAAACAATTCCCAAAGCAGTGTTTTTAAAAATAAAAAAATTAAACTAATGGCCCCACACTTTAAGAGTTTTTCTCCATGGAGTAAGGCACTTTTTTCCCCTTTTTTTTGTTATTGTTTACTGTTCCTTGACAGAGAGTGAAAAGAAAAAAAATCCATCCGACTATCCACTCTAAATAGGATGACGGGTAGTCCGTTGCCTTTAGAGTTGCGGTCAGCTCAACTCAAATTCTAGTGGGCAGTCCTTGAGTTTGGTGGAAAGGGTACTCTGTCGCTGTTGCAACAGAGTATTTTTTTCTGCCGCACTCTAAACCAGCCCTAGTGTCCTACCTAATGTACTGACCCTGCTCCTTATGGGAAAGGTCCATCTTGAACCTTTGACATCTCGACCATTCACCCTGTGGCCATCTACTTTTTTAGTTGGGAAATTTGAGATTGACATCGCCACAACATCCGTGACTAAGTACTAAACTGGTGATCCTGAGACATTATATCTTTTCACAAGCAATTTTATAGGGGGTTAATATTTTTATATTTATGATTGTCACACAGAAAGGCCATTGATTGACTCTAAAACTAATGTAGGCAGTCAATATTGTGTACCTCTTCCAATCCACCTGAACTTCATTGACCATTTCATATTGTGTGAGAAAAATATTTTTTTAATTTCTGAAGGGAAGTTTTTGGATTATCCCGTGCGTTCAGTGTTTTCCAAAGTTTCCTAGCAGCTTCCTCAGTAGTTCACAATGTAGTGCCCTTTCCACTATCCTGTTCCAGAATGTTTCACATATCAAATTGAAATAATCTGGACTGGAAATATAGGATTGGAAATGAAAGTAAAATTTCAGGAAATAAAGTATTGAGAACAGAGCTGTTACTTAAAATACTATTCTTGGGAGTGTGAACAGAAGAGTACTACACATCCTTGGGTTTTCAGCATGAGAAAGTGATCATTCACTTGCTTGTCAATTGTAGATCTTTTATGAGCAAAATTATTCCATTTGTTACTTTCTGTGCTGTAATACTAATTAAGCTTGCTGACAGATACTCTCATGTCAAAATTTCAAGATTTGAAGTCTATGTGCTGTGTCTTATTCTGCTGAATTCAAGCTTCTGATTCTACCAAGCTTCTAATTTGTTATGGGACCATAGGGCCCAATGTACTAAGATCCATTTGCAAACCAGTCAATGTGCATTTTGCACACCAACTGTTTTGTGAAAGTTATGCAATTTACAGTATGAATAGGGTACATCGCAAATTGCACATTTGCAGGGGTCAACAAAATAGCTTGTCTGATGAATATTAATTAGGCAGGTAGAAATTTGAGACCCCTTGAGAATGGGTGGAAATGCATGAATGGTCACCTACTATGGACAGCATACCACTACCTTTACTTTATCTTTCCCAAGCTAGAAACATTTGTTAATAACAGCCTCTTACCAGTAAAAGGGATAGGTGTTGCTTTTAAAAGGCATATTTTAATGTCTGGGAAGAAAGCAAGGGGGAGTTGGGGGCCAGGCAGTAAACCTACAGACTACTGGCTGCCCCCCACCTACAGCCTACTGGCTGCCCCCACCTACAGACTACAGACTGCTTCTCTCCCAGTGTGACTGACAGATTCCTAACAGATTTCCTTTTGTGAATCAGTTGACACCCTCTGTGAGGTACTGGTAACTTTTCATTTATGAACTGTAAGCCTTTCCTGACTCGCAAACGGGGTTCAGTACATTGCCTAAAATCATTTGCTGTCACAAACAGTGCTTTAAATGTGCAGGTAATGTCAGGTACTTAGTACCTACACTTCTTTGATTTTGGAAGAGGGAGAGTACCTTCACTCTTCAGCACTGCTACCATGCATTTAATGGGGGAGACAGCACTTCTGTGGACCAAACAGGTATTCTAAATAGCGGGTATCTGCACTTCTGTATTTCCATTTAAAGCACTGGTCGCAAACCCTATGATTTTGTGAATCACAGGGCCGCAACTGCAAATTTGTTTAGTATATTTGTCCCTATATTGCACCATTCCCTATTTCCTGACTGTAGTGGCATGCTACAGCAGTACATGTCTTTGCATAGTTGGTGGGCTTAAAGGCAATGCCGCATGACATAATATATATGCTTCATTACACCTTAATACAACATTGTGTATTTATTCAACCTGCACTATCTGCTGGATGGTACAGAAGTTTATTGAACTGCACAGAAGAAAATTGCTATTTTGTTTCTTGATGCCGCCGATGCGGAAGAACCTGGTTTTATGGATTACCCTTTAAAGTTATCCATTTCACACTCCTCTTCCATGTGAACAAGGCAGAGATCACTCTAATATAAGACAAAGCAACAAAATAAAAATACTTTGTCATTTTCTACCACAGCAGACACAAAACAGCGCTGTTGACAGAACAGTCGTGAAGTAAACCAGCAGGAGATTCAGAGTGAAACAGCAGCGTCCTCAACACCACTTATAAGTTAGCAGGTTTTAAGTGGAAGGCGGGGTGCTCTGCAGCCTGGGAGTAGCAGTGGAAAAGGTGGACCGCGACAGCTCTGCGTGTGCCTTTTATGAAGGAAATGTGTTAAGAGCACTGTGCACACGCCCTGCAAAGCTAGTCTGCAAGGTGTTAATATACTATACACAATATTTCAAGGAAGTGTCAGGGGTCTAATAAAGAGTTAACATTTTCTCATTGCCATATGGAGTGGATTTTGTGATCATTCTAAAACTCAATGTGTTAATATTAAAAAAAAAATCAAATAACGTGGTTACTTGTTCAGTATCCAGCAGCAGCTGCTCTGAATAGATCATAAATAATACATTACCTGCTGATAAATAGCAAAGATGACCAAAGAAATATGAGATGGGATTAAACTTAGTTTTCCATCCACCCAACAAGTGACTTCTATGAGGAGGACATTGGACAAAGGATATGTTTTGTTTTTACAAAAAACCCTGCCATTGCTGTTGCACATCACCATTTTTAATATTGTCTTGCTATTTCTGTTGCATGTCTTTCTGTGACGTTGCATAGCCAGTATTACAAGAATTAATCGCCACTTTGATGTGGTGCATACAAATATTGAGGGCCTGTATGATCAGGGGCTTATCTGCTTATATTTTTGACTTAGAAGCAGAATGTAATAAGGTCAAGTGTCAGCTACCCTATATTGGGCTAACATCTCCTCGTGTGTGGTGGTGCCTAGAAATTGTGCAGTCCAGGCTGTGCATTGCATGACTATCTTAAGGATGAGTTTGGCATTCTGTATTACCTCCTCCTCAGTCTTCCTCACCACAGTCCTAACACAGTGAGCTCTCGCTCCTCCACAGAACCCTCCAAGCCAATTCTTTTGCACTCTAGAAACCTTGCGGGTTGTCATCCTTGACGCAGAGACAGGGTCTTTCATTCTAATCCATCAGGTGAGGGGCTGGTTCATCCCTAGGGGCTTTGTGGCTACAGATACACATATCGGTGCCCATACATACACCTACACATCCAGGTTAGGCTAGGGACGTTTTAGCAAATTAATTAGGGTGTGAATTTTGGGAATATGCAAGTGCTACTGTTATCTGAACTGTTCCTGTTCATCTTATTAGCACTATGGTAGAATTGTATCTACTATTCACTAGATTAGTACTAGCAATCTCTTTTGTATGCTTCTGTCTCCCAATTGTTGCAGCAAATATGTTTTACACCAGGCTGTTGCTGGACCAATAAATTCCTATTGAAAACTCCTATTTGCCATCCTGTGTGTTTTCTAAGGAAAAGGAAGCGCGAGTGTCTGAGCGGAATGTACTGTACTATTTTCCATGATCCATGAGGAATCTGAGTTGTCATGTTCAGTGGTTGCCAGAGACTATCTACACCGCTGCAGAATACAAAGGGGTGGTAGTGGCACTGTAGAGCTAGCTGGTCTAATGGCATACTTATCCTGTGGGCGTGTCCGGAAGCGGTTGGGACACCAAGCCCTCAGCTTGTCATCCCCATATTGCAGGTCCTGGGGGACTCCTAGGAACTACACAACAAGATCATGTCATGGGCATAGAACAATGAGTTGTCCTTGAGGATGGTGTTTCTCCCAGGGACGGAGAATTGGGCGGTAGACAACATTAACAGGATGTATACCTGAATTAGTTTGATTTCTTTAACCAAGGAGGTTTTCCACCTATTATGTAGGTGGTTAAGGTCTCAGACTGTGGATCTGTTTGCAGACCAGGATAATGCTCTCTTTCCATGCTTCTGCTTAATAACTCCTTGCACAAAGTTGTGGAAGATGGATGCAATGTAATTCAGGGGGATGGAGGATCTACTATACACATTCCCACTGATTCCGATGATTGCCAGAGTATTGAACAAGGTCAAGCATGACAGGGCCTGTGTACTGTTGGTGGTGCCGGTGTGGGGCAGATGGCCTTGGTATATTCTGTTGATGACTCTTGCAATATAGGAACATTGAGCAGTTCCATACTATCCTTATCCAGAGCAGGAGCCTGTTGAGAGGGTAAATCTGTTGGCCAGGGGTTGCTCAGCAGAAGTGTTGGACTTGATTCAGAACTCCCAGTGAGTCTGTGGTCTTACTCTAGGCATTGTATGTATGTATGTATAGGCATTTATATAGCGCACTACTTACCCGTAGGGTCCCAAGGCGCTTCGACCGCTGCGAAACCCTTCCTGGCTTCCCTGAGAGATGGTCCCTTAATGGGTATCTCCAGGGTGAGACCAGGCATCCCCGGCGGTCTGGTGGGGCCGTTAGTGAAGATGAGGCAAGCTAATGCCCAGAGTTGCCGAGTGTGATCGCTGATCAGAGTGGGCACCGAGGCGAGAGAATTATCGAGTCCGCTGACCCTGGTCCAGAAACCTGCCGCGCCGGGAATCGAACCCTGGTCCCGGGCCGTCGTGTCTAGGGGAAGATCTGAACTTTGAGTCCTTTTAACCTGTGAAGATTTTGGATTTTTGTCAGATGGTTTCACACTGGGGTTGGCTCCATCTATGATATGGGTACAATAGGCAGCTTTAAAGGTTTTCAGAAGTCCACATTTGGATCATTTGGATCCATTGGTGTCTAGACTGATATGTAGTTTCTTTCCGCAGCGTCCTAGGATGGTGTGCACAGCTCCAGCTTGGGATCTTTCCTGGCTCTTAAGGGCCCTTCTAGCTCCCCCGCTGAACCATTGCATGAAGTGGATCTTAAGTTCTTGACCCTGAAGGTGATATTTCTAGTAGCAATTGTGTCAGCTAGCAAAATGGGGTGGGGACGTTCCTTAGATCCCCCACCTTTTTTGAGGATTTTACCAGATAGGATTGTGTTAAGATCAGATCCCAAGTTTTTACCCACGGTTCTGTCTTTGGGAAACTGGTCCCTTGAGGTTGCGCTTCTGGCTTGTTGTCCCTGTTGAGGTGGAAGAGGACTTGCATCTTTTGGATGTAAGGCAAGCTGTGTAGTTGTATCTGAAAAAGACAGTGAGCTTTTAGAAGTCTGAGAGCTTATTTGTAACATTTGGTCCAGTTCGTAGTGGTCTTCAGCCTTCCAACTCCACGTTGAGTAGATGGACTAAGGAAACTATTCTGCTAGCTTATGACGCTCAGGGAACCGAGGTTGAGAACCTAGTGCAAGGGAGATCTACACAGGCTATTGCAGTGTTGTGGGCTTCTTTTAAACAGCGGCAGCTCCTAGCTTCCCCCCACCCAAAAATAGCAGGAAAGGAAAAATAAACCGAAAATGAACACTCGTTTTATTTTTCTTTTCTGCCGAGTATTGGGGGAGGACGTGGCAAGTGACAGGCACTGAGGGTGTGGTCGGTGAGCTCCTTTCACTGTGCATGATGGTTTGGCTGGACTGTCTTAGGACGGGCAAACCAGCATGCGCAGTGAAAGCTCTTTCCAACCCGGCAACACAGCTGGGTTGGACAGTGCAGACACAGACTCCCAGTCTTTCCTGGAGCGCAAATCGAGGATAGATATATACTGCACAGTGAAAGTGATGTTTATCAATATCTTCACATGGTGGGTTGTGATCAGACCGGGGGCTGCATGGGAAGAAGTAGTGAGAGGATTCAAAGTGGTAGACAGTTACATGGCTGGGTCTAGGGAGTTGAGAAGGTCAGTGGCGGAGAGGATGGGAGAGAGAGAGGAGACCGGGTGAAGGTAGGGGTGTCATACAGTGAATGGAAGGAGATGGAACATGAAAGGATGGGGGAGAGGGCTCAGAATAGAACGGCTGTAATACAGGAAGTGAGCTTTAACAGAGGAAGCCTCGGTGACCACAAGACACCAGCTCATGGGATGGACATTGACAGGAGGCGTGGGGAATTGTGGGAAAGGCGGATACAGATGAGGTGGACATCTGCGGGAATAGGATAGTAGAGAAGGGGATTTGCAGTAATAGAGGGGGTATACAGTGCCAGGAAAGGTGGTCAAAACACAAACGGTGGCCATTTAGTGGACAACATAGAGAAAGGAGGTCAGTGACAGCAGAGATGGGCAGTGACAGTAGAGGTATAGTGTGAGCTGTGATATGGCTATTAATAGAAGTGAGAAATCCTTGCTGAATGGAAGGGCTATAACAGGGGAGAGTGGACACTGATGGGAGACGGATCAGTGATTGGAGAGGTGAACAGCTAAACTAGATCTTGATTGTGATGGAAGAGATAGATGTTCAGTGACATCATCTGCAAAATGCATACTTATGGGAGTAGTGAAAGGTAAAAGTAATAGTTGGAAGTGTCAGTGTGGGATATCTGGGTAGTTACAGGAGAGCTCTGTTATGACTCATGATAGAGCTGTATCCATAGAGCTATGAGTGCCATGAACAAGTGATTGAGAGGGCAACAAAAAAAAGCAGAAATGAGTGGAAGGACTCAATCAGGGGATGCTCCTCCACTAAGGTGGAGGAGTGTGACCCCACTAAGTACAAAAAGTAAATGATAATAATGCACCGTTACAAACTTTACGTTATCATTTTCTTTTTCGAACCAACCAGGTTGGGGCGGGCTGGGATTGCCTGAGAGAGGGAGCAGGAGTGGTTATGTTATGTTATGTTATGTTATGTTATGTTATGTTATGTTATAAAGGGCTCTTCTATAGCGCACGGCTACTCCATGGAGTGTCCCGGCGCTTTGGCAAAGAGAGAATAGAAGGAAAGTACATAACACAACACCTCCACATGGCAGCACGAAAATTACTGGGCAAAAAGCCACGTCTTCAGGTCCTTTTGAAAAGCGAGCAGGTTAGAAGCAGTTCTCAAAGCAAAAGGAAGCTTGTTCCAACAACGCGGGGCCAAATACCGGAAAGAGCGACCTCCAGTACGAGCACGTTTAATGATGGGAACAACTGCTTTGGTCTGCAGTGCGGACCTTAAGGACCTCCTGAGCGCATAGAAGGCCATCCGCTTCCGGAGGTAATTGGGGCCGGTCATGTGGAGAGCTTTAAAGGCCAGAGTCAAAATCTTAAAAGTGACTCTTTTGACAATCGGAAGCCAATTAAGTCTCTCAAGCAACTCCGACGCGCGAGCCCTTCGCGGTAGTCCAAAGATGGCTCTAGCGGCCGAGTTTTGCACGACCTGCAAACGAGCTAAAAGATATTTCGGGAGGCCTAGGTAGAGGGCGTTCGCGTAGTCAAGACACGAGCCTATCAAGGCCTGAACAATAATTTTTTTATGTTGGAGGGATATTAGGGGAAGGAACTTCCGCAGCATTTTCAAAATGCCAAAGCACTTTCCGGTCAGCCCTACAATGTTATGTTATGTTATGTAGCTGGGTGTCATCAGCATAGGATATGATCTGGGCACCAAAAGATTCCGCTACCGCCGCCGGAGGGGCTATATAGATATTGAAAAGGGTGGGGCTCAGGATGGACCCTTGAGGAACCCCCACCTCCAGCGGCGGCATTTCAGCGGAAAACGGGGGTGCCCAGACCACTTGTCGGCGGTTGGTTAGAAATGACTTGAACCATTTCCACACCGTCCCCCGAAAACCGATCTCCCAGAGTCTTGAGAGGAGACCGTCGTGGAGGACGGTGTCGAACGCTGCCGACAAATCCAGCATGACCAAGATGACTTTCCCTCCTCCATCCAAAGTCTCTCGAATGGCATCGGTAATCTCTAAAAGGGCTGTCTCCGTGCTGTAATTCGCACGGAAACCGATTGAGATCGTGCAGCAAGTTGTTATTCTCTATGAAGCTGGAAATAGAGAGGTGCACGTGTTTCTCAATCACCTTAGCCAGAGAGGGAAGGAGGGAGATTGGTCTATAGTTTGCGTGAACAAGGGGATCTGATGTTGGTTTTTTGTAACAGCGGCAGAATCAGGGCGTGCTTCCAGGCCATGGGCACCTCTCCAGATGTCAGGGAGGCATTGAGCAGTGGGTTGAGCAAAGTGTTAATTGCCGGCACCACTCTCCCAAGGCATGTAGCAGGACGGGGATCAAGCGGCGAGCCTGATTTAAGTCGGGTTAGGAGGTCGAGAGAGGAGGCATGAGAGATGGATGGAAAGTCCAAGAGCAGAGGTCCTGTCTCCTTCAAAAGTGAAGGCGTAGGAGTCAGATGACAGACACCTGAGCTAAGGCCCGCTCTAGGGAAGGAGTCTTGGATAAGCTTGATTTTATTAATAAAGAATTCACTGAGTTGGCTGATCCAGACTTCCGTGTGAGAGTGATTAGGAGAGCTCGAGGCTGGAGAAATAAACTCTTGTACAATTCTAAAAATTTCTTTGCTCCTACTATCTGCTGCGTTAATTCTGTGTTCCAGATAAGCTTTTTTTGCATCCAAAATTTGCTTATGGTAGAGTCTGATTAACTCCCTGTATTTAGTTTTATCTTCTGGGTCATACAGGCGCCTCCAGACTCTTTCCGCCCTCTTGCAGTCCTGACGCATCCTGCCAAGAAGAGGCGTGAACCAGGGGGCCGAGATGTGTTTACCCACCGAGTTACCTGGCTTACCAGGAGCTAACTCCTCAAACCTAGTTTCGAGCCATTTCTGGACCAGTTCTATATCTTGCTCCAGATCCCCTGATAGGAGGCAGGGATGTTGGCCAAGAGCGGCAGAAAGCATTTCTGCCGTGACTTGATGAAAAGGCCGCGACAACCTTCTAGTATCTTTTGCTCCTCTAACACTGGGCATGGCTATGATAGAGATGCAAAATTCTAGTAAAAAGTGGTCTGAACAAAGAACGGGAAGCGGTGGAGAGGCCTCGATAGATCTAGCGGAAAATATCTGATCGATCGTATGGCCTTTGATATGAGTCGGGCTAAAAATGAAAGGGGACAGCCCAAGCGGACATACTTATATCTAGTAGCTTGATGGTGTCGGGGTCGACAGTGTTGTCCATATGGAGATTGAAATCTCCCAATAGGATACAATGCTCCGATCTCAAGCAAGGTACAGAAAGTGCCGCCTGTAGGTCCTCAAAAAAGGAACCTAAAGGGCCCGGTGCCCTGTAGATAATAATCCCTGTACAAGTTTGGCGGGGAGATAGTTTGAGAGTGAAGCCTAAGGCTTCACTCCCCTTGATGTTGTCCACAGGGAATGTCGAACAAGACAAACTCTTGTCGACAACTATTGCCACACCACCACCACGACCCACCATTCTGTCCTTCCTGTAGATGGTGTAATTTGGAGGGACAGCAGTGGCAATATCCCACTGCATGTAAATGCGCATGACCATTTGGCCGGCCTGGCTGTCTAAGCGGTCATGCACTCTTTGCATGTTCTCCACCCAGGCTGCAACACAGCCTGGGTGGAGAATATGCCCTTCCTCCCAGTCCTGGTCTGAGTGCCTAACCACGGTGCTCAGACCAATCACAACTCTGCCTTAGCAGCGATTGGGCAGGGGATTCTGAGAGGCTGGGTGCTTCCTCTTCCTGCGTCGGAGGAGAGGCAGCAGCTGGTGATCAGCGATGATAAGGTATGTTTTTTTTTCCCCTAACTCCCCATCCACCATTTCCAAACAGCCGCCACTGGACTCAATCCTGTTGCCTTAGTGCCCCAGTACTGTTCTACTGAGGCAGTGTTTTAATATGCTTTCATTAGTCCTCTCTGTCCACCAAAGTTGCAAGTGGTCCCATCACAAAAATAGTATGTGTGGGAGCTGGGGTGGGGTTTACCTTCGAAAAGATTGAAGGCCACTGAGTTAGAAGAATGGTATAACCAACACTGTGTAGACCTGATAAACCGCCCTTTCCGTTGTTGGCAGGAAATTATACTAGCGAAATACATCTTCAGTTCGTTTCTTTAATTTTATCCTCATGGCACGGATTAGAGTTTTGTGTTCCAAGGCATTTATCTATTACTTTGTGCCTTTACGTTTTTTGGCTGGGTGCTTCAGATCGTGCATTTCAGAGCATAATTTAAAAAGGATTAACTTTAAATATTGCTGTGAAAAAATATAATGCCTTTTGGTAGGTGGGCGTGTGAACATATGACAGCTAGTTCTCGAAAAGACAGTTTCACAGAGACTCTCTAAAAATAACTTCTTCATGCAAAAACGGTTATAGACATTTGGTGTGAAGTACTTCCCATCTGTGGGGTGATGTGTGTGAATAAGATAGTGCTCGGTCTTCGTGGTGGTGTGCGCTTTCTAAAAGAGAAAACAAGTTGAGCATTTTCTGTTCTGTGGTATTTGCCTTTTTAGGTCTGGCTCGACAGTGACCGGGCAGCTGCCTGAATGATGTAGTATTGTTTATTCTTTTAAATATACATATAGCGGTCTTCGGTATCACCCTGAGGAGAATTACCCTCTCACCACAAGCTATATACTGTTCGGCGTGTCATTCCGCCTCTTATGGAGGCTTGCATACTACTACCACAATTACCCTGTTGCCACCACCACCATCATGACTACCACCACCATTATCATCACCACAGTATTTGCGCACACATTTGTTTTCTTGTATCACTTGAAAGCCAGCGAGCGTTGCCAGTGCACGTTTTCATTGCCTTAGCTCTGCAGAGTAGCTGTCTCAGCAACATAGGGTACTTTCAGGGCAGGTCAATGTAGCTGCGGAAACCTTTGACAATATGAGAAGAATGGATGAAGTCGAGGGAGAAACTGCAAATACTTTGTAATGTTTTGCCGGATGCAGATAAAAGCTTGTTGGAATAAAAGCAATCCTCATACTTCAGAGGTGGCAAGAATGGGAGACAAAGCCCATTTCGATTTTACAAAGGTTGTATGACGTTACAACGCATTCCGTTGCAACGCACGCCTTTACCACGCATGCGTTACAACGGAATGCTATTTCCACGCATAACCTTGACCACGAATATTCCTTTACCACGCATACTTTTACAATGATTTTCATTTTAAATTCATGCATGGTAAGGGCATACTCTTGGTAAAGGTTATACCCCTCCCCTGTACCCTTACGTGACCCCCAAACCCCCCATCCTTCTTATAACTACCCCTGCCCGGAACCCTCAATCCATAGATATATATATATTTTTTAAACTAAAATTCCCCATACCTCTTCACGTCGTCTCCTCTCCTTGATCTTCCTTGGGGACGTCATAAAGAGGAAGCGGAAGTGCCATTCCGTTTCCTCTAAAATGACACTGATTGCCTCCAATTCCCGATGTTACAACAGGTGCTATTTTTTTTGGGGGGGAGAACCCCCCCAAGCCCCGTTTTTTCCGCACACATTTGTTTGGGGGGGGGGGGGAAGGAGACCCCCAAACCCCCTTTTTAGGTCTCGCCTGTCGATGCGCATGCGCATCGAGCAAGCGAGACTATAGGGGCTCATCCACTCTTTATCCAACTGCAAGGAATCGTGGCGATTCCTTGCAGTGCCCGTGACTTTTAAGGTCAATGCGCATGCGCATTAAGCTTATGCGCATGCGCATTGACCTTAAAAGTCACGGGCGCGTGCACGTCCGTGTTTGTTTACCCTTGCCTACTCTCTCTCTCTCTCCCCTCTCCGCCCCCGTTCCGCCCCCTCCCCTTCCCGCATTTCTCCTCCCCCCTCCCCTCTCTTCCCTCCGGCTTTTTTTTTTGTTTTTGTTTATTTTACCCGCCGATTTAGTGACAACAGATGCCTGCACTGTCTTTGGCAGATCATGCCTGCACTCTGATTTGAAAGCCTGTATTTTATTAGCTAGGTCTCCTCTCCTCCTCCCGAGGTCTGACTCAGGCTCCATGGCAAACAACTGTTCTTAAGCTCTCTGCCAAGACGTACACTTTGGCTGGATCCTGCATTTACGGCATACTGAAGCTCGCCCCGAAAGCATGATACCGACGGGCCCAACCTGTAATCTTCAGACACTGCTAATCATGGTAAATACCTTCTCCCGTCGATGGAGCGGCCTCCAACACAAAGCCGCCGCATCCTCTCAGGAAACAAAGCGGCCAGTAATCCCGCCATGCAATATACTACTGCGCCCGCACCAATTAATGAACGCGACCGAACAGTCTCTGGCATGCGGCTGGTTGCAGGAGCCCTTGGGTAACGTTGCTGAGGGCACCAAGCGCACGTGAGAAGCGTCGGCCATGTTTATTATCCCAGTAAGAAGGCAGTTGTGCACATTTCACGTTAGAGGATGCCCTGGGACAGTACCCAATATGCTGAACCATTTAATAGCCCTCACGGCAGGACTTTACTAACTAGCGTTAGCTGTGAGATTTATCTGGGGGGAGATGATTGGGCCTTTCGTGCCTGGCACAGCACTGAGCTGTTTTTTTCCCTCTTTGTCCTTCTGTTGCACTCGGTGTTTGTGCGTTTTAAATAACTGAGGCAAACATGTATCTTTCATGCAGCCCCTCGTGCTATTTAGTGCCCTCCGTGCATAAGCTTGTGCGACTTCACTGCAACAATGCACACGAGCAGAAAATGAATGGGAGCACTTGTGACTAGTTCATCTGGCATCAACTCACAAAACACCACAGTGTATACCGTACTTTAAGATCATCGTAGATCTTTACCACTCAAGAGAGGCTGGTTTTGTGGACCACTGGCAATCACCCATCGTGTCGCCCCCGTTCCGCCCCCTCCCCTTCCCGCCGTGTCGCATTTCTCCTCCCCCCTCCCCTACGGCTTTTTTTTTGTTTATTTTACCCGCCGTGTCTCCGATCCTTTCGCTCTCCTCCCCCCTCCCCTCTCTTCCCTCCGGCTTCTTTTTTGTTTCCCCAGCACACTTCATTTTTACCATCAAATAGCACATTTAGTGACAACAGATTGCACTCTCCATATACACGAGGTGCAGGAGGTAATGTGCTCTGCAGACATGCCAAATAAATTCGTCCACACCCACTCTCCCCTGCACTTACATTTCTCCACCCCCTCCCCTCTCTTCCTTCCGTCTTCCTGCCGTGTCGCACCTCTCCCCTCTCCGCCCCCTCCCCGCCCCCTCCCCTGCCCGCCGTGTTACAATGCTGCATTCGGGCGCCCCCTCTGCTTCCTCCCCCCACCCTGCTTTGATCTCCATGTCGGAGCCGGCTCCAATGGCGAGCAGAAATATCTGTGCTTCTGATGGCCGCGATGGAGACAACAATGACGCGATTAAACCCCAAACCGCACAGGAATGTCACCCCCGGCCCTCATCTAATCCTGCCTGGCTGACGGCCATTACTTGACTACCCGAACACGGCTATGGTCATGAGCCGTGCCTCCCCTACTCTCCTCCCCCCTCCTCCTCTCCTCCCCTGCCTGCCTGCCGCTAGTTTCCATTCGCTGCTCCTTTCTCGTCTCCCTGGCCCCACCGCCCTTCGATGTGAAAGTCCTCCCCCCCCCCGCCCCCCGTCCCCTCCTCGCTCACCCTCATCTCCACCTTGTTAATATACCTTCTATATCCCCTTTTCGCCCTTCGCTCCTAGCTGCCTCCTGTAGTCCCCGAAGCACCTCATCCCGGTAGAAAGCCTCGGAACAAGTACGATGCCGCACGCCACGGTAACAGCTCAAGCCACAGTAAGACACGTTACATCGGGGGCAGGTATAGCGCGAAGGGGCTGTCATGCACAGGGCACACGGGCCACCCCCTATAGGGGAGGACATCCCTTCAAAATTAGGAGCGCGATTATTAACGGCAGGCTCCATTACTCATCAGTCCTTCCTCAAAAGTTTTGTATTAATGGCACAGCTGCTCATGGAATATTGAGCCAGTCACAAACACAGTAGCAAAGCATATTTAATTACGCACAATGACAGCAAATCGGATAGCCGGACAGTGAGCGCTCGCTCTACCACAGCCAATCACAAACGCTTTCAGTTTTATAGTACTCCCCGAGCCACATGGATTGTGTCTTACTCGATCTGAATGGATTGCAGATAGAGGGAAGGCGCGGTTGAGGAGAGGCTAAAGTTGAAGTTGATAACCTGTGACGGCCGCTTCGAAATGCTCTTGATTGCATAAACATATATTAACTAGGAATACAAAGGTTGTACTTCAATGAGCCTTAACTGAGATAGAAACCAATTTGATGTTGGTTATCGTGGGTTTGATGACCGAAAACTGCAAATCTAGCGGCCATTTTAGAATGGGGTACTTCTTGAGCACATTAGCGTAAAGTACTACAAACGTTACTAAATCATTGAAATTACTCTTAAGATCTTAGTTAATAATTGTTAGGTATAACAGTAAATACATTATGTTAAAATAGTAGGTTTCGCCTCATATGTATTACGTAGTGCCGAGCCCTGCCGATAGTACGAACGTTATGCTTTTATGATGTAGACCCGAGAAGTAGGCGTACTTGTATTGCAGCTCATCGGAATACACGACAATTCAAGATGGCGGCCAGGCATGTCACCCGCAGTCAAAGTGTTGACATGAGGTACTGATCAGTGCTAGAATACTAGCTGAGCTGCTTGTTTGATCTTCTAAGCGTTTTGTGTCAGAGGAGGCCCCATTTCCCACGTGTGAGCGCAAACAGCTGCTGACCCTCTTGGGCTGAGGACGTTGAACAACCTGTCCCGTGGGATGCCTTCATCGTCCTCCAACGGCACATAAGAGGCTGCAATTGACCGGGGTCCCCACTTTTGGGACGCCCATGTCACCCTCAACCCCTCACCCTCAACCCCTCACCCCCTCACCCTCACTCACCCTCACTCACCCTCAACCCCTCACCCTCCCTCACCCACACTCACCCTCACCCACACTCACCCTCAACCCCTCACTCACCCTCAACCCCTCACTCACCCTCACCCTCACTCACCCTCAACCCCTCACCTACCCTCACCCTCAACACCTCACCCTCACTCACCCTCAACCCCTCACCCTCACTCACACTCAACCCCTCACCCTCAACCCCTCACTCACCCTCAACCCCTCACCCTCAACCCCTCACTCACCCTCACTCTCACTCATCCTCACTCACCCTCAACCCCTCACCCTCACTCACCCTCAACCCCTCACCCTCACTCACCCTCAACCCCTCACCTTCACTCACCCTCAACCCCTCACCCTCACTCACCCTCAACCCCTCACCCTCAATCACCCTCAACCCCTCACCCACCTTCACTCACCCTCACCCTAAACCCCTCACCCTCACCCACACTCACCCACACTCACCCACACTCACCCACACTCACCCTCACTCACCCTCACCCTCACTCACCCCACCCCCACTCACCCTCACTCACCCTCAACCCCTCACCCTCACTCACCCTCAACCCCTCACCCTCACTCACCCTCAACCCCTCACCCTCACTCACCCTCAACCCCTCACCCTCCCTCACCCTCAACCCCTCACCCTCAATCCCTCACCCTCAATCCCTCACCCTCACCCACACTCACCCACACTCACACTCACCCACCCTCACTCACCCTCACTCACCCTCACTCACCCTCACTCACACTCACCCACCCTCACTCACCCTCACACCCACCCTCACCCTCACTCACCCTCACACTCACCCTCACTCACCCTCAACCTCATGCTAAAGATTTACAAAAAAACCCATTAACAATTCTAAAAGCACTAACTCTAATGCTGCGAGACCTATTGCATTTCTAATGCTTGTTCTAATTGTAGCCTTTAACACACATGCCTTTACTACGTATCTCGTAGTAAAAGTATGCGTGGTAAAGGCTATTCGTGGTAACCACCCATGCGTTGTAATGCATGAGTGGTTAAGGCTTACTTGGAAACGGCCATGTTGTAGTGGCGGTTTCCCTTTTACAAATGCAACTAACAAAGAAACAAAGGGGTTGGTAAGTACTTGTGAAAAAAGGAGGAAGGCAGTCCACAGGCAATGGGGAGGCACAGGAGAATGTTATCAGCTTAGTGAGGCAGAGCACAAAATCGTTGAAGGTGAGGCAGAGCACGTACTTAAACAATAAAAAAGACTTTGAGCACTCCCTCCTACTCATCCCTAGCCTGGAGAACGACTGCAGTCTCACGACCTTTTTCACCCTGTCTTGGCTATTCTTGAGGTGGACCATTGATCTATTTATGCAGTGGTGACACTTCAAGCATGCTTGGAGGTGTCTAAGTGGAGAGCAGGTTCCAACCTACAAGTACATAGTAGGGATGTGACAAAGTCATCCTCAAATGCAGCCACAGTCCGTGCAGGTAACATCGGTGGATCGGTGGGGCCGCGTGGGGGGCATTTCGAGGGACAAGGCAGAGGGGAAATTAAATGATTAATTTTCTCTCAGCATTGTCTCTATAAACCCCCCCCCCTATGCCGCCCGACCGCTGTTACAAATGCACAAGATATATCATCGTGAACTGTTCAATGGAGTGGGGCGGACAGGCTTCAAGTAGGGATGTGTGAAATTTGCTTTTGAGTAGCTATACAAAATTATGTGAAAATATGTGAAGTTAAGGTAAACGCAAATCCACCACTTAGCACTGTATTGTAGCATGAAATGGCCTTGCGTCCATTTTGAACACAAAAACCCATTTTATATAAATGAAAAAAAAGAGTGAAAGAAAACCAAAGCGCTGTGCACAACAGCTACATGCATTCTGTTTTTCTTATGTGCTTGAGGTACATTTTTACAGTGAATGGCTCTTAATGAAATGTAGTGCTCTACTGGCTTCATTTTCGAGATTTTGAATGACAATTGTAAGACAAAATTAATAAAATGACACCGCCATATTTTCAATTTTGCCCATGCCTCTTTTTGAATTCGTAAGATTCCTTCAGAGGGTGGGTTGGACATAGATCTTAGGGTACAGGCCAACCATTTGATTGCATCCTGCAATTCCTACAACATTCTCTGTTTTGGAACTAGTTAAGAATGTTTTGATAAGGCTGGGAAGCATGTGTTCTTGCAATTGGGCTGGTGAGGTTGGCTCTGAGAAGGGCCTGGGATCTGCTCTCAGGGAAGGCAAAAGTTTGTGTTTGTAATGAAGCTGTGTCGTATAGAACGGCAACTTCATATATTCGGGCCCAACAAACATTTTAACTACTTGGACCCTCTTTATGTGTGGCCTGGGTAAGAGGACAGATTTTCCCCATCCTTGGATTTACTGATACCTGGTATGCGGATAACTCCACTAGAGGGGAAAATCCAGCTACAAGTTGAACCCTGAGGGTCCACTGAGAAAGGAGGACGTATGCAGGAATTTGGAATTCTAGGTCCAATTCCCCCCATAGTTCCTCATTTACCCTGTACTTTCACATGGAGATTTCAGCTGATCTCCAGGTGAAAGTACAGAGATCTGTGGTGCTTCTGCACAACACCCAATTCCCATCTGGCCGTTAACTCCCCACCGAGACCAGGAAGACGGTCACCCAGGCCCTCGTCACCAGCCGACTGGACTACGGCAACGCCCTCTATGCCGGAACCACCGCCAAGCTCCAGAAGAGACTCCAGTGGATCCAGAACACCTCAGCAAGACTCATCCTCGACATCCCACGACACAGCCACATCTCCGGACATCTGAGAGACCTGCATTGGCTCCCCGTCAACAAAAGAATCACCTTCCGTCTCCTCACCCACGCACACAAAGCCCTACACGATCAAGGCCCGAGCTACCTCAACAACCGCATCAACTTCTACGCTCCCAAACGCCATCTCCGATCAGCCAGTCACGCCCTCGCCGCCGTCCCCCGCATCCGAAGAAAGACAACAGGAGGAAGGTCCTTCTCCTACCTGGCCGCCAAGACCTGGAACTCCCTCCCTCCCGACCTGCGCCTGACCCAAGACCACCTCTCCTTCAGGAAGAAGCTCAAGACCTGGCTGTTCGAGCAGTAGCAGCACCCCCCCCAAGCGCCTTGAGACCCTCCGGGTAAGTAGTGCGCTCTACAAATGTCTTTGATTGATTGATAACTATTATTACCATCTCCATAAAAATGTAGAGGCTAGTATGGCAATGGGTGACTTGGAAAAACTTTTATGCACAGTTCTCTATATGCACCATATTCTGGTAAGTTGTGATTCTTTTTTAGGACTATATAACATTTCTCTCTGTGACTTTGGCTTCTGTCATCAGAGTGAGTTGTATCCTATATATTTAATATCATTTCTCTTCATTGGCAGGTTGCTCTAGATAATGTTACCCCAGCTCATTTTTATGTCAGCCAAGGCTTTTTTGATTTTTTCAAAATTATATGTATGATATACTAACTTACAGGGTCTTTCAGTCAACCCTCTTCATTCTGTTTTTCTTTTTGTTTAATCAGACCATGAGATTGTAGGTGTTTTCTAGCTGCCTTCCACTTGGACTTTTTTCTCTCCCTCTATCTAGCTCCATGTTGCTTTCTCTCGTCTATATGTGTCACCCTGCTCCCTTCCATGTTGCGCTTACCCTTGTGCTTCTCCCTGTTACGTTGCTATCTTGCTTGTGTGCATATCACTTAAGAGTGTTTTATTTTTTTTATTTATTTTTATTTTTGTATGCGAAAGACAAGGCAGAACATTTCTGCCAGCCCATCCGTATTAATAGCATTTTTGCACTGCTATCTTTTTAAAAATGTACTGATCAATCTTGCAACAGAAAACTTAAGTAAATGGCGCTTGCATAATTTTGGGGGTATGCGTAATGGAGCATGCACACGCACACAAAATGAGACGACTGCATCTTTGGGCCTTTTCTTTTTTTTTTTTTACTTTGTGCCATGCTTTACAGTATCTTTGCTGAAGCTATACGGCATGACTAAAAGGCATTGGCAAAGCCAATGGGTCCCAAAGCGAGAACTTTTGGCTTTGTTAATGCTTGATTTAAGAAGTGATGAACTGTTAATTTGAATGCTACTTCTGGGATACAGGTGGAGTGGAGTAATTATAATCTTATTGGAATTTTGAATAGCTCGTCCTATCATGTTTATTTGTGCGTATGGTTTAACGTTTTTGCTGTTCATGCTTCCATGCTGTTCATTTAACCAAGTTAAAAAAAAAGATAAAAATGCTACATTGGTTGGTACAAAGCAGATTCAGCTGTTTGGTTTGACAAATTCAGTGTATTGCTTTGAAATTCGAATATGAATTTAAAAAAAAAAACTTTTTGTAAATGGGGTAGTTGGAAGAAAACGTCGGACTTATATATGTGGTCTGAAATAGTGTGGTTATTACATTTTGACAAGTTCGGGACAGGACGATACGAGAAACCCAATTAAGGAGAGTGTTTTGTGTGTTGTCAAAGAATCAGACACTCCTTCTATACATAGACTGGTAATTTAACATGTGTGCGTAGTTTTTCACCATTTACAGTTTGAGCAACCCAACAATGGTTTGCCAGTCATTGTTCTTCTGTATACTAGGAATGCTGCCTACATATAGATTCATTGACCTAAGTGTTCCCTTTGAAAGTGAATGATTCAGAAATGCCATGGAATAGAATAACAGATGAAGCATTGGCCATATTGCTGCTTGTTATGAAACCTATTTATAATCCTCTGCTTTTCTGGAAAATTGTATTTGACAGAAGGCCATTTCACACCTGGGTCAGTGAGATAGGCTGTAAAGATGAATCTGATAAACTCTATACTCTTTGTGCTCTTGATGATAATCGTTTTAGCTTCATGAAGAGGTTACTAGGCAATATCCTCCAAAAAGAATACTGAATGAGATGTTAAAATATTTGACTATTTATTTCTTGTTATAGTCAATTCTCTTTTGGAAATGATAAATGTAATAAAATATGAATAAATTCTTACTCTTTGTTTTCGAATTCCTTGGGTATGTTTGAGCATGCGTTCTCTCTCCCTCTCCCTCTCCCTCTCCCTCTCCCTCTCCTTCCCCCTCTCTCCGGGACTTAGCTCATGTTGCCCTTAAATAACATACATAAACATTCCATTAATAGAAAATGTGAAATATGTATTCTAAAGTAACCTTAAAAGAGCAGCATATAATCATATCAACCATATAATGCTTACATTGAAAAATATGAACTAAATAAGTAAATGCTATTTCAAAATCCATTTTATTTCAAAAGAATATAAAGTCAAATGCACTTACCAATACTGTTTGACCTGCTATCTTATACTCCAATTAAGTGGTAGAAGGGCATCATATAAGTCTCTGTCTGCGGAACCTTTGTGTCGACAGTATAAATGTAATTTGGATTTCCTGTTTGCTTTGTTCAGTTTGCCTAGCCATCATTCACTAGACTTTGATTTAAAGCACATGGTCAGAGTCAAAAGAGAAATTTCCTAACAGGTTGGTGTCACTGAAACTCCAGGACTACTTACAAAGAGTCCGATAGGTCTGCCCTGCTGCAGTGTGTGACTATGGCTTCTCCAGCTTTGCCTGTTTTTCAGAAGTACTTGTCGGTTAGGAAATACACCTCTTCCCTACCGGCTAGCTATGCACCTTTGTTAGACCTGGCATGTTTCTCCTGTCTTTCTGACCTCCCGGTTTTGACTCTGTTTTTGCCAGTTTAGTATCTCTGCGCACTTTCTCACTGCTGACCAGTGCTAAAATGCAAGTGCTCCTATTGTAAATTGTGTTATGGATTGGTATTTCCATGATCAGCATATTTGATTTACTAGTAAGTTCCTAGTAAAGTGCACTGAGGGTGTCAGGGCTTCTAAATCAAATGCTGCTAGTGGGCCTGCTGCACTGGTTGTGCCACCCACACAAGCAGCCCTGTAATGGGTTCTCAGACCTGCCCCTGCAGTGTCTGCATGCAGTTATAAACTGCCATGTCGATCGGGCACTGCACTCTGCACCACCTCGCTTCACTTCGCCGCCCTCGTCACACCGACACCCAGTCCGAACCGACCTACACCAGATCCCTGCAACCGGCTCTGTCATCTGTACTGTGATCTGTCTGCACCGCAACGAGCACCGCCTTCACTCAGCACCACAGCCCTTGTCTCACCGACGCTGCTGGGCATCCTTCACAGAGCCGCTGCCTGCACTGCGACTTGAGGACACCGCACGCTGCACTGCTACGCTTCACATCGCAACCGCAATGGTTACCATGCCCAGCCCGCTCCAACATGATTGGCCGCAATGAAAAGGTACTGCTGCCACCCTGACCTAGGTGGTCAGACGTACTTGTTTGGTTCTGTTTTCAGTACCGTAGTAGCACCGAACTGAGCTACTGAATTCAAGGAACTGCATTTTTAAGGTTCTTTTTGCAAAGTGCATATTCTTAAGTACTGTATGGTGGATTTTTATCATTTTGGTCTTGTTTTGAATATATAAAGTATTGGATATTTTTCTAAACTGGTGTGGTATCCTTTTGTAGTTTTTACACTGTATTACTGTTTGTTATGTGCAAATGCTTTACACACTGCCTCTGACATAAGCCTCAATGCTCGTGCCAAGCTACCAGGGGGGTGAGCAGGGGTTATTTCAAGGGAAACATCCTTTACAACGCAACTTTTACCAGGCAGTGCTTTTACATCGCAACTTTTACAATGCAAACCATTCCAACGCATTGCGCTGGGGGGCGCTCTAGGATAGGGAATAGATTTAATTTACTATCCAACACCTTCCCTACTATCCATGGGGACTGGGGTTTGAATAGTAAATTAAACTCTTCACTATCCAGCAACCCTCAACACTTTGCGTTGTAAAGGCATGCGTTGTAAAAGTTGCGATGTAAAAGCATGCGTGGTAAAAGCATGCGTTGTAATGTCATACATCCTTATTTCAATAGTGTACCCCCCTAATCCTGACTAGAAAAAAGTGTCCCTACTGGCACAAAGGTGCAAACCATTGCCAGCTAGAGACCCCCGTTTCTAACAATCATATACAGTAAAAAAGCATATCCAATTAGGATATATCTTCTGTCTGTTTGTTTTCTTCCTCTCCTCATTTGACGCTGTTCTTTACCAGAAGGGAACATCTGCCATTCCCACTTTTGTCTAAGTTGTTAAATCATGGTCTTAGTTTTTATGAGTCCCAACCCCAAACACCGAATCAAAGATTTGGACGCTCCAATTGATTGTATTCTGTATTCATTTTAACTCCATATTCTTATGTTGTCCACATCTAAGGAGATCTTGGCACTGAGATCAGCAAGTCACTCTTAACATAATGATGGAAATGTGTATATCTCTGCAAACCACTGATCACATCTTTCACTCAAGGTTTGCCAACTTGTCCAGTAAAGATATGAAACTGGCTACTTCTCAATATGTATTGTTATAGCTGAATTGGGCTTGTTGTAGCTAAATTGGGCGCCCTGTTCTTAGTAGTTATTCATCTGCCCCAAAACCTTTATTTGTACATGTTCAAAATATTTTGTTGATAAACGTCTGAGGATCACTAGATGCCATCATTTCTTCTGTGCCACTGCCTATCTATTTTTGGATGACAGGCAAAATATGTAACGTGCCAAAATCTCAGATCTAGTACTCTAGCCCTTTTACAGGTGCCCCGAATACGTCTCTATCGTACAGGGGGCAAAGCTTTTTCTTATCTTGCTCCAAGGTACTGGAATAAGCTACCTATTGCTCTCCGCGAGATCTCCTCCTACAGCACATTCAGGAAACAAGTAAAAGCTCACCTGTTTTAACTTCTTATGGTTGGTCTCTCAGTCAGGTCTCTTTAACAGCGCCGAGATGCCCCCGGTTGAGTCGCTTGCTATAAAAGTTGAATTAACATAACATAACATTCTTAGACCCCAGCTCCAAAAAAAAAGGGAGACCAGTGCTTGTTTTTCACTGTAGGCAGGAAGGTTAAAGGAACTGATTGTCTTGAACTCCCTTAGGATTTACCAGAGCTTGAAATCACATCCATTAGACTTATAAGGTAGTGTTTGGTCAGTTCAAGTGAGTCTTCAAAGCTAGTAATTGTTTTTACTCCTTGTAGGTTTTATCCACTTGCTTTAATGTCATCAGTGTAAAAGGCAATCTGCTTTTACTTCCTGTGAAGTCATTATGGATAAGGGGACTGTTGTGTCACTTCTGCTACCCTGTAACTTTTGATGGTATGACAACAAAGGAGGGAAAATAACCATACGTTCTATATATATGTGGCCGGTTCTAAAGGTAAAGAGCCATCACAGTATCCCTACACTCATTATGATATAGAAATGTAACTATAACCTAGTGAGGGAAGCTTACCTTACAACTTCAGCATTCGAGGTATTACTGTGTTACTTAATAGGTAGGGTTTGTTTCATGTTTCTAACGTTTGACTTTGAGTGAGCACCCTCTGAAGAATGATGCAGCCATCCTGGATAACTGAACACAATTGTCTGAGACTTCTTTTTCGAAACAAAATAAAGGGTACATTCACATTTCATATTGCTGTGAACAATCCATTTGCCTTTGGGAACTTGCAATTATCTCTTATTTATGAATTTTAAATCACTTATAGCCAAGAATTTAAAAAGGCACAATGTTAGGCAATGTAAAAGGCTTATATCAGGGGAAAAATGCAAATTAGCTTATTTTACAATGCAAATCAACAAGGTGATGACATATAGACGGATTGAAGTGAAAGATATTGACCTGGATAACGTTTCTCATCCTCCCTTCAACCCTTTTATTATTAACTAGCAGCCCGTCCCGACGTTGTCCGGGTATGAATAACTGCCGGCCAGTAGTATATTGTTTTGTAGGATTTCTTTTTGATAGCATTTCTTATCTGTGACAGGCCTGTGAAATGCTCCGATTCACAGTGCACTTCTGATGCACTTAAGAGTGCGCGTTCAGTAGGGTGTGAACTCGAGTTTCCCTACTTTATTTTTCTTTGCAATATTATATAGCGCGAACTCGACAACATGGCTTGAGCACAATTTACATTACAGAAGAACAGATTCATTTGTGGTAGGCACGGGGAGACAAAGCGATTTGCCTGGAATCACAGGATGTTGAGCTGATGCTGAGATTCGAACGTAGCTCCCCAGCTCTAAAGTTCGCAATTCTAGAACTCGTGGCGGGAGGTGTGTCTAAAAGTGTATGTCAGTGCTGGCCATCAATGAGAGAGACCTGTGCATTTTTCAAATGGGTGGTGAAAAAATATGAGTATGTACTGGAGATGTGGGCCGCCGTGCCACCAATGTACTTACCGGGGGAGGGTAAAAACCCATTATTCCGCAACTTTCTTTCCACATACCATCACTCCGCATACTTTCATTACGAAAGTGCCATGACTCTGCAATGCCATTATAATGCATGGCATTACATTTTATATGCTTTTACCACGCATACATTTACAACGAAATTCGGAATTTTTTGGGTTCAGGCCTAGGTTTGGGTTTTGGGGTATAGGGGTATTTTTAGGGTTCAGGGGTAGGTTTGGGTTTTGGGGTTACAGGGGTATTTTAAGGGTTCAGGGCTAGGTTTGGGTTTTGGGGTACAGGGGTATTTTTAGGGTTCGGGGCTAGGTTTGGGTTTTGGGGTACAGGGTTATTTTTAGGGTTCATGGCTATTTTTTGGGTTCAGGGCTAGGTTTGGGGGTATAGGGGGTATTTTTCGGGTTCAGGGGTAGGTTTGGGTTTTGGGGTACAGGGGTATTTTTAGGGTTCAGGGCTAGGTTTGGGGGTACAGGGGTATTTTTAGGGTTCAGGGGTAGGTTTGGGTTTTGAGGTACAGGGGTATTTATAGGGTTTAGGGATGGGACTACTTTTCTGGCCGGTTCTTTTACCTTTTAAATGTATAGGATGGGCGTCTGCATAGCCTATGTCCTTCTGCTGCAACTGCCCTTTCCAACGCTGTATTGGGTGTTGTAATTGGTGCTGTGGTTCCTGAGATTACTCTCCTCAAAGGTTTGGGCTCTCTCTTTATTATATTACTAGCAGCCCGTCCCGACGTTGTCCGGGTATGAATTGCTGCCGGCCAGTAGTATATTGTTTTGTAGGATTTCGTTTTGATAGCATTTCTTATCTGGCCTGTGAAATATTTGTTTTGGATTTAAAGACAATATTAAAAATTTGAGACCTGTGCTTTATTTACAATTTGATGTAGAGAGTGTACAAAACATGAGACAGAGTACCTTGTCTGGTAAACTGATGATCTGACCACTCGATTTTTAATCCACAAGACCTATTTGCTTCCGCTAGTGGAGGGTGTGCTGGCTCTACTGGTTGAAACCTTACACCGACAGCCCGATGGACTTCGTCTGATGTACTTATTTTTAGATCTCGCCTAGGCAGCGGCTGGGCTGTCTCAGTATTTAGGATATGGGCATAAAGCTCCGCCCACTTTCTGCCCATCTTTTTAATTAGCTCCTGACCCTGTCCTTTGTAAATGGTGGATTTTCATTGGACAATAGGCTAAGTAGTCCCTCCTTAGTATGACTTTTTCTTTTCTTCTAATCTCCCATGAGGACACTCCCTGTTACATGTGTTATTACTCACTAGATTTTTACTACAGGTTCAAGGCACTACTTTCTTTTTTTTTTTAATATATTTTTTTTACATTTTCGTATTACAAAAACAGATTGCGTTACGATACATGTGACTTCATTTCATGCATTTTGCACCATTGGACATTGCTATCCTTGCATTGGGTGGACACATATCCTGTATTTATTCAATCCTTTCAATAAACAATTCCTATGTAGTGCTGGGATGCAGAACTGGGATAGTATTCATGGGACCCAGAGATCCAGGGCATATGTATTGGACGGGGTATCAGGGTTGGCACGAATCTTGCTTGTTGGTATGTTTGAGTGCTGCTGGGGGGGAGGTGGTCCAGCCATTATGGCCTATCTACCTGTCCCGTGGGGGTTTGTGGTGGTATTGTCGGCAGCGTTATGTATTTGTTATAACAGGAGAGTTGGCGTGTGTGCTCCTGGTTGGGGCTTGTGATTGTGGATCCACTGGGATGTGCGGGGAACCGTCCTGGTAGTCAGGTGTTGGTGGCTGTTTGAATTGGTGCAACAATAGGGATAGAGATGGGGTGCTTGCATATCCCCTTCACCTCCTCCCTGAGTGTTTTCTCCTCCCTGCCACCAATTTGTGTACTGCTCCTACCCATGCCGCAATCTGGGGACCCGTGGGGGATCACCAGTGCATAGCTATACCTCTTTTAGCCAGCAATATTGCCAGTGAGACAAAGTGGATTGACACTGTCTGTTGCTTCTGTTTCCGAAAGATTCCTAATGCACAGGCTTCCCAGGTGTTCATATGCAAAAGCCCTGTGAGATCCCCGAGTGTCTTGTGAACATTGCTCCAATACGTCTGTAGTGTAGGGCAACTGCAGAACATGTGGTGGAAATCTGCTTACTGTGATCGGCATCTGGGCCAGAGGAACTGGGTGTCTGTGTAAAATTGTTGGAGGTGCGCTGGTGTTTGATACGCACTGTGTAGGGTGTAGAATTGTATATTTAGGCACTACTTTCTTAAAGAGCTTCAGACAGGACACTTGCTTCGTCCTAAGCTATGCTGGTAGTGGTTACTTTACTCACTAGCCCATCTCACAATTCTATGAGACCTTCTATAAATTTCCCTTCATCAGCTCCACACAGTATAAAATAATCCAGAAAGAATATAATAATTCTTTTGTCACATTTCAAAGCAACTAATTGTATATATAGACATAGCTATTTGAATGTACTCCTGGTACTGTATTGTGTGCAATGCATTATGGGTAGGGTGGATTTACCATACCTTCTGCAGGTTGTGTGACAAAAAAGGTCCAATGGTACCTCTTTAGGCCACATATGATACTGCACCCTGCAACGTGGCCAGGTAAAAAACATTGGCATTTATAATGCCAATAACTACAACTCCAACAAATGCGCATTTGTTAAAGTTAGAGCTGTTGGCATTGAAAATGACAATGTTTTTTACTTTTACTTTTTTATACCATTGACAATAGTGCTATGCAAATATAATAACTTCACTGCAAATAAAACATCTAAAGTAAAAAACATTTATTTCTCTTCAGTACTGCCAGTAAAAGCCTAAGGGTCCGGAAGTGAAAACATGACACCTCAGATCATGGTAGAAAACTCCCAGGGTGTCAGGGCCATTAGTATATTTGTTTTACAGAAACATCTCTTAGGTGTTGTCTTTAGGTCTCGCCTAGCAACACAGCGCATGCGCTGCTCGCCTTGGCGAGATCTATTGTTGTCGCTTTCTGTGCCGAAGGGGAAAAGGACATGTGCACCCGTACGGAAGACAGGAGATGTGCATGCGTAGGGCTGACGGCATTAGCATAAGAGACAGCAGATGTGCGCGTACAAAGGACAGGTGATGTGCACGGTTATGACTCTGCTCCCTCAACGCGTGCATGGCGTGCTTTTGCTTTACCTCCCTCCCACCCTCCGGCATTTCAGCACAACGCGCGTACGCCTTTCTCCTTACATCTTTTCTCCCAAAAGCTTTTGGGTGAGGCCCTTTAAGGCAGCATCACTGCCCGCTGGCGATCTCTGCACAGGAGATGTGCATGCCTACGGCTCGGCTCCCTCAACGCGCGCATGGTGTGCTTTCGCTTTGCCTCCCTCTGGCGTTTCAGCACAACGTGTGTACAACTTTCTCTTTACATCTTTTCTCCTAAAGGCTTCACTGCCATCTTCATCTCTCTGCTCGTTGGATGCCGTATCCATGTCCGATGCTCGCAGGTCAGGTCACTCCCCACGCCGCACGGCTCCTCCTGTGCCTGGTGACTGCTTTGTTCCTTTTCTGTACTCTTCTTTTATTTTATATTTTATTTTGTATAGTAGTCGGTTCTGGGCCCTTAAGCGCCCCTTGCCCTCTGTACCCCCCGCTCCCCGCTTCCCTCCTCTGCACCCCTGCGGCCCCGCTCCCTTTGCCTTCTGTGTCCCATCCCGTCCCCCAATGCCCATTGGCTGCCCCCCTCCCACCTCCCAGCTGCTCCTCCCTCCCACTTGGCCTTTTCTGGAGGACGCAGCGTGGAAGCGCAGCTGACGTGCGCAGCGGGGTGCTGAAGGCGCGCCAAAGGCAAGCCCGTCTGTGCCCGTCCGCACCTGGACTGCGCCCAGCGCCAGAACCCCTGGACCCCGCCCCCCGCAATGCCAACGCCCTCCCCGCTCTCAACACCGGCCGGGTCCGCCGCTGCTTCCAGGCTGCCCCGAAACACACCCACGGACCTTTCTCCTGCCACACCTGCAACTTCTCCTGTGACAGAACCACCAAGCCTCCAAGGACCGGACCCAACCACCTCCGTTGCATACTCCTTAACACCCGCTCCGCACGCAAACACGCTGTCGAGCTTTGGGACCTACTCGACACAACGGCCCCAGACGTAGCATTCCTGACCGAGACCTGGTGGAACGAATCCTCGGCACCGGACATCGCCATAGCCATCCCGGACGGCTACAAGATCACCCGCAGGGATCGCGCAAACGGAATCAGAGGAGGAATAGCCATCGTCCACAAGTCCACACTGCAGGTCCACACCCGCGAAGATGACTCTCTCAACTCCGCCGAACACCTTCACTTCCGGATCCACACTGACCCCAACACCACTCTCAGAGGAACACTCGACTACAGACCTCCCGGACCCCGGGCCCTGTTCAGCGACTCCATCGCCGACCTCGCCAGCACCCACGCACTCACCTCCATGAACTACATCCTCCTTGGGGACCTGAACTACCATTCCCTAAAACAACAACGACACCAACACCGCCACCCTGATCGCCAACCTCGGCCTCCAAAAACTCATCACTGAACCCACCCACTCCGCCGGCCACACGCTCGACCCAATCTTCTCCACAAACACCCACGTCGCCTTCAACCACACCACCGAACTCCACTGGACCGATCACCACTGCATCCACTCACATTCAATAAGGCAACCACGCACCACCACACTTAACAGCTACCTCACCGCTGCTAGGGCAAAATCACCGAGAACCAACTGACCTCCGCCCTAGCCCTGGACCCTCCAACCGACCCCCACCGACCTAGACACAGCCGCCTGAAACTCAGACAGTGGATCGAAGACTGCGCCTACACCCTAGACCCGCTAAAGAAGCCCTCCATCAACCACTCCAGCAAGAAAGATGCCTGGTTAACCAAAGAACTCCAGACCTCCAAACACACACGCCGAATGCTAGAGAAAAAATGGCTCCAAGACCGCACATCCGACAACCACGCTGCCACACGGATGCCATTTGCAGACACCACCAACTCATCAGAACAACCAAGAGATCCTCCTTTAAAGCCCACCAGAACAACCCACAAGATTGTAAAGAGATCTTCAGCATCGTCAAGGAACTCTCCAACTCCAGCGCCAACACCAACGACATCCCGCCCTCGCAAGGACTGTATGACTCACTGGCCACCTTCTTCCACCACAAGACATCCACGACAGTTTCAACGCACCGCCAGCCCCGACCACGACAGACCCCACCCCGAACACCACTTGCACCAACCAGCTGACATCCTGGGCCCACGTCAACGATGACGTGACATGAAAGATCATGTACTCCATCCACTCGGGATCACCAGCAGACCCACGAGACAGCCCTCATTGCCGCCACAGACGACATCCGACGCCAACTAGACAACGGCGAAACCTCCTCCCTCATCCCCCTGGACCTGTCAGCCGCCTTCGACACGGTCTGCCACCACACACTAGAACATGCCTCCAAGAAGCCAAAATTCGTGAAAAAGCCCTGGACTGGACCACTTCCTTCTAGAGTGTCCGCCTCCCACCCTACCGTTCCAAAGCTACCAACCTCATCTGCGGCGTACCCCAGGGCTCAGGCCGACGTTGTTCAACATCTACATGGCCCCCCTCGCACAAGTGGCCCATCAACACGACCTGAACATCATCTCCTATGCCGACAACACCCAGCTCATCCTCTCCCTTACCAAGGACCCACAGACCGCCAAAACCAACCACCACGAGGGTATGAAGGCCATCGCCGAGTGGATGAGGAGCAGCCGCCTGAAGCTGAACTCGGACAAGACAGAAGTCCTCATCCTCGGCCCTACCCCATCTGCCTAGGATGACTCCTGGTGGCAGACAATACTAGGAACAGCACCAACGCCCGCGGACCACGCACGCACCTGGGAGTCATCCTCGACTCCTCCCTCTCCATGTCCAAGCAGGTCAGCGCCGTCTCCTCCTCCTGCTACAACACCCTCTGCATGCTTAGCAGAATCTACAAGTGGATCCCGATCGAAAGCAGAAGAACTGTGACCCAAGCCTTCGTCAGCAGCCGGCTGGACTACGGCAACGCACTCTAGGCAGGAATCCCGACCAAACACCTACAGCGACTACAACGCATCCAGAACACCTCGGCCTGCCTGATCCTCAACCTCCCCCGATGCAGCCACATCACCCCACCTCAGAGACCTTCACTGGCTCCCCATCAACAAGAGGATCACCTTCAAGCTCCTCACCCACGCTCACAAAGCACTCCACAACTTCGTACCAGCCTACCTGAACAACCGACTCAACTTATACACCCCTGCCTGCCAGCTCCGCTCCGCCAGCCTCACCCTCGCCGACGTCCCACGAATCCAACGTACCAGCTCTGGAGGCAGATCCTTCCCCTTCCTCGCTGCCAAGACCTGGAACACCCTCCCCACCCACCTGCGGCAGACCCAGGACCTGCTCACCTTCAGGATGCTCCTCAAGACCTGGCTCTTCGAGCAGTAGCAGCAGCCACCCCCCTCACCCCCCTCAGCACCTTGAGACCCTCACGGGTAAGTAGTGCGCTTTACAAATTCAGTGATTGATTCATTGATGTGCTTTTGGTGGGGCCCTCTGATGCAGCATCACTGCCCGCTGGAGATCTGTGCCAGTGCTGGCTGCCTCTTTTCAACCCTCACATGGACGCGCTGATGCTCGCACAGACATGGCCTCCGAGACTGAGCGGCAGGTAAGGGCTCATTCCTTCTCCGCTTACACCTTGCTCTTTCTCTTTTCCCCTTATTCTCTTTTACCACTTTATTTCCTCTTTTACCTTTGATCACTCTTTCCGTGTCTTGCTCCCTCTCTCTTTTTCGATATTTTCCATTTGTTTTTTCTTTCTCACTTTTCCCCTGCTTTTTCCCCTCTCTTTTTTGAACTGTTGCTTACTCTTCATTTTTGTTCCCTCTGTTAGATTTCCCCCTCTCGCCCTGTCCCCTCTTCTTCCTCAGTCCTGTCCTTCCCCGGTCCTCTCTTGCTCCCGGTTTCCGATTCCCACTCGTGTTCCCTTTCTGTTCCTGTGCCCATGACTTGAACACTTTTGTGACCTACGTTCTTGTAATCTACTTGTGTGTTCGCCGGGCTCCCTGCCCTTCATCTTGTATCTACTCACGCCTTCCTGAGGTCGCTCCCAGACAGATATCCTGTTCACTGGTTATAAGTTATAGCTGTGTCCTTGGCTTACTGTGTGATTTAGAGTCGGGTCTAGGCCTTGGAACCAGAACAATTGGAAATGATCTTCCGAGCGCTAATGTAGTCTCTCTCCCTCACTCACACAATCTTTTTCTTTCTCTCTTTCTTTCTCTCTCTATCCCTCTCTACCCTTCTCTTATACTTTCTCTCGTTTATACGCTTTGTCGCCCATTTCTCTTGCTCTTTTCCTTTTTATCTGTCTCTCATTCACACTACCAATCTGGCTTTTCTCTGTCCCCCCTCTCTCTGTCTCCTCTCTTTTTTTCCCACTGCTTCTATTTTCCCATCTTCTCTATCTCACCTCCCTCTCTCTTCCTCTTCCAGTTCACTCTCTTTTTACCACTCTTTGCTAATGCCTCTCTCTCTTTCTCTCTTCCCCAACACCTCCTCTCATCCTTCTTTACTGTTGCTGATCACCCACTCCCCGCTATGGAGCATCAATAAACAAGGTGCTGCATCAGGCAAGGTGAGACTTTCCCAAGTTATAATGACTCTCTTTTTAGGTCAAAGCCTTGCTTATGGCTTCTTGGGGAAGCTTCCCTGAGAATGCATTCCGCCATTGGCTTACCATTGGCTTAGTAGTTTGTAACTCACATTTGCTTGTATTCTATTTGCTTGCTTTACTTGTTTTAGGTTGATTAGCATTCTTCCACAATAATTGCCCGCTTTCTGTAAACAGGCCTGTCAATTTTGTTACCCAATGCCACTTTACTCCACTCTACAACACTGTACCATACTCCACTCTACACCACTCCACTCTTCTCCACTCCACTCTTCTCCACTCCACTCTTCTCCACTTTACACCTCTTTACTTCACTCTACGCCACTGTATTTCACTCTAGGTCGCTATAAGCCACTTCACTCTACTCAACTCTATGCCACTTCACTCTACGACCTCCAATCTACAACACTCTATGATGCTCCACTTTTCTCAACTTTACGCCTCTTTACTCCACTCCACACCACTGTATTTCACTCTAGCTCACTAGAAGCAACTCTACTCTACTCTATGCCACTCCACGTTGTGACGCACTACTTTATTCCACTCTGACACTCTGTGCCACTTCACCCTACGGCACTCTACTCCACTCTGCCAATCCCCTCCACTCTACAACACTCTATGCTGCTCCAACCTTCTATACTCCACACCTCTTTACTCCTCTCAACGTTACTCTGCACCACTTCCCTTTACTCAACTCTATGCCATTCCACTCTACGACCTCCACTCTACAAAACACTATGATGCTCCACTTTTCTCCATTTTACGCCACTTTACTCCACTCTACACCACTGTATTTCACTCTAGCTCACTACAAGCCACTCTACTCCACTCTATGCCACTCACCTTATGACAAACTACTTTATTCCACTCTATAACACTCTGCACCACTTCACTCTACCACTCCACTCTACAACACTCTATGCCACTCCAGCGTCCTATTCTCAACACCACTTTACTCCTCTTAACGTTACTCTCTGCCACGACATTCTACGTCACTCCACTCTACACCACTCTATCACACTCCAGTCTACAACACCCTATGCCACTCTGACACTCCACTGTATAACACTCAATGGCACACAACTCTGTGCCACTCTAAGACAATCTACTCTATGCCACTCAACTCTTCAACACTCTATTCTACTTTACAACACTCTATGCCACTCTCTGCCACTCTACTGCAATCCACACCACTTTACTCAACTCTACGCCACTCCACGCTACACTACTCCACTCTATAATACTTTATTCCATTCTATACTACACCACTTCACTCTACCCCACTCCACTCTATAGGTCTCGCATTTCTGAAAATTAGAGCTATTGGTGTTGCATTATTATTTGCAATGCCAACAGCTCAAACTATTACTAATGTGAAACCTATTGCATTGCAAATGCTTTTTGTCAAATTAAATGGTTTGTTGATTAGCCGCATGAAACATGGCAGACACTCAGCAAATATGCATTGTCTTTAGAGGAGCAACTGTGGTTCTTCTGAAGGCATTCAGATTTCCGCCTAGAAGGTGCTGATCTCTAAATATAGTGGGTGGTTATTATCTCTGTTGTCAATTTTTCAATCAGGCTCCAGTTTAATTAATGCATGAAAAACATAATCTCATATGTTGCCCTCAAGCTATCCACAAAATGCTTTTAATCAAGGTTGTGGAAATAAAAACATACAAAATGGGTATCTGTGAGTCTCAAATGTGTTGACTGGATATGTGCAGGGTTGAATAGTTACATTTAAAATGTGCATTAAAAAATACCCCAACACATTAAGCAATTTAGCTATCTTCAAATTATTTATCGATAACTTAACAACTACCAACCTTTATGGGACACACTGTTCTCACATCATCCTTCAAATGAACTGTTCTCATTTAACCCTTCCGTTATCTGTTTTGTTTGTAACATCAAATTCGGCAATTAGTTGCTTTTGCCATTTATAGTGATCTTCAGCTATTCTGAACCTGAGACTGATATAATGTGCATTTGAAATCGATTTGGAAACAATCCATGCTTGGCTTTCAGGACAAGAAGCATTGGCATTTCAGCAGACAACAGGCTATCTCAACTGTGCCCCGTATTATAATATATGTGGGGAACCTGCATTGTTGTTTTTGAACCAGAATACACTAAAACCTCCGACATCAATGTTTCCAGGAATCTGAACCCCGTAACAGTGTGCTGCTGAGAAATAACATATAGAAACATATGTTTCCACACCAAATCCGATATGTTATCTCTTATTTGAGGAACAAGTTTAACATGATTTGATCAAGTGAAATGTCTGGGTGAAAATTCAATTTTTCCTTGGCTTTTGTAATTCTTGAATATGAAGCACTTGTAATGAAGGTTTATGAAGAGTCTTTGCTTTTGTTCACAAATAAGCAGTGTGCCCTATTGTTGGAATGTATTTATTAGAAGTAATAGACAGGGACCTACCACTAGTAATAAGGCCACAAAACAATAAAAGGTCCAATCAAGGTCTCATATGATTTCCTTGCCCAAAAACTGGCAAGGAGCAGGTAGGCTTAACTTAGGAGACAGGTGTGTAGAGCATTTACAATCACCAATACACTAAGTAAGACATAACACTAAAAAGAAATCTAACACCAATTTATAAAAATAGGTTCTATTTTAATTAACATGTAGACACCAAAACGACAAAAATCTAATGTAGGGAACCGGAGATATGAATATTTGAATCAGAAACACTTTCTAGTGCCTATAAATAAACCAAAAGCGCCAACTTGGGACATCTGGTCATGCTTAACTGGGGCAGACGTCAAAGTATGAGGCTAACCGCGATGGAGCATGGGTCGGATACACTAAGCGGGAGGCCTCTCTCACAATGTTATCTTCACACTTAGACCCTTTTATAGGGTTTTTTTTCTCTTTTTGTTGAGTAAGGCATTTTGTTAGGGTGGATTCACGTTGACATCAGCAGCTTGGTCCAGCATAAGCCCTCAGTCAACTCCTGGAAGTCTCAACGACGGCTGGAGCTCAAACGTTCAGCTGGTCGAAACTGAAATCCAGGCTGGCTGCATGGTTCGATGTCAGCAGTTTGACTGAAAGGTCAGTCCACTCATGGCGCTTTTTATCAAAGTTGCCCCAAACTTCTCCAAACTTCTGGAACTTCTTCCTGAAGTTCCTCTTGTGAGTTCAAAGTGTTCAAAACACGAATCCAAGAGCTCTGAGAGGGTCCTTGGGATTTTGGAACCACGTTTCCCATAATGCACCTTGCCAACACCTTAAAAGTCCACTTCGACACACTGCAGATGAGTCCTTCTTGGTGGAGATGACGCAGGTGGAGCTCTGTTAACCTGTTATTTTCAGGGAGTCTACTCCCTAAGCCTTGTGAAGCCAGGGAAAGTTCTAGGGGTTGAGGTTCCAGACTGTACAGCAGGTGCAGACCTTCAGAGTGCAATCCTAGGGATGCCGATCAGGGTTCCAGCAGGGTATTCTGTAGTGTAGTTCCTAGTTTCCCACTAGGCCCTGCGCATTGGAATAACATAAACAGTAGTATCGACGTGGAACTGCTTATATTCCAGGCCTCCACTGACTATGCTAAACTTAATTGGGTTGTGTTACCAACTAGCTCAGAGGTCACTGGAAACTTTCTTCTCTGCATAGGAAGTGATCAGCTTCCTTGGCACAGACAAGAAGGGATTCAGTTTTCCAACAACCGTGCAACATGACAACTTTGCTCCTCAGATCAAGAGTCGATCTCTAGGGTCGTGTGAAACAATAGACATGTATTTCACTCAGTCAGTCTAGTGCAGTTTACTTTCACAAGATGTAGAGAATAGAGAGACGGGCGTTAGTCAATAAAGGGTTAACATTTATTGAACAGTCTTTCTTCTCGTACAAGAGAAATGTATTGCCACAATTGCAATAATTGTTATTATAAAAAGTACGTACAGTAAGATAAGTATTGCGAAATAGAACTGTAAAAGCATTGATATGGTTTCTTAGCCATACAATGGTTTAAAAGTAATAAAACATATATACAGTCATATATACATTAGGCTAACATACTCAACTGGTGCTTCTAACTAAACCTACCCCAGTGTGCCTGACCTAAGCCTAACACGTGAGAAGGGGAGTAAGTAAGTAGCTTTAAGTTAAGTTGGTTTTGCCAAGGTTTGTTTCAAGAATTCTCGTCTAAGGGTTTAGTCAACACCATACCTCTGAATAGAATGATGGAGGATTGGTATCTCCTTCAGGGGTCTCTCTCGATATCCCAGTCACCTGCGAGGGTAAACCGGAAGCGCCGGGACTGGATTTCTCTGCACGAGAAATGCAGCGGCTTCTCTCAGCGCGTCGAGGAAGGAGGGGGGACAGCGTCCGCGGGCAGCTGGAATCTGCTGGATGTCTTCGCAGAGGACGGCTGTACAGCTCCTTAAGCGTACTGCACCATAGTTCGCGCTGTAGCGGCGATAATGGTAATCAGCAGCTTCACCACCACAGGATAGCAGGCTGCAGCGACAGAGTGCTAGTTTTTACCAACACAGGGTCATGCAGGCAGCTGGCATCAGCAACAGGCAACGAACTCACAGCTCGTATCTCTCTCATTGCTTAAGGCAACGTTGGTAATATTTATACCTGACAGGTGCCGGGTTTGACGCAAGTTTGCTGGACATAAGACGTCAATTAAAGATGTCACTAGGAAGTGACAGTTATCAGTTGCTCATTAGAGTTCCATTACTAATCAAAACATAGCAAGCAGGGATTTCCAGGTTTGCTAAGTTTTTATCTTGTTGAAGAACTCGGAGTGTTATCTAGGAATATCAGATAGTGACTGCTGCTCTGTCATTGCACTAATTGGTCGCAAAGGAAGTAGCAGAGAGTCATGCTGGAATGTGGCTCTGTTCGTGTGAGGCCAGAGATGACTTTTCAGAAAATCGCACTTGAACGGTTATGCCAATATAGGGAATAAATGGATTTATAGCCGAATAGGGGCATAAGGTCACAGTATTGATCAGGAACCTAGATAAACACGCAACACCCACTCCACGTTTTCATGTCCATCAAAATTACTAAAACTAAGCAATAAGATGCATGTGTAACATTACCCACCTCAAAATACATAAATGCATTCGAAATAGGCGTACTTGTAATACATGGAATTTAGGTACTGTACGTTTTTTAAAGCATATTAATCATTCAAAAAATTATTGCATATGAAGTCATTGAACGATTATGCAAAAGGAATTACACATGAAGTATCTCTGACAGAAGAAAGGCGAGATAAATCATCACATAAAAATGCATTGTAATAACATGTGTGCTAGAGGCTGTTGTTATGTTGTTATGTCTCTAGATGTGTTTAGAAATAGAAGTGTGAAGCTTCTGTTCTCTAATAATAGTTTCTACGTTAAGCAAAGAATTGTTCGTGCAAAAAAGGGTCAATATTAAAAAAATTGTCCAATTCAAAGAAAATAGATTTCCTAAGCTCCTGGCAGTTTTTGTTGATCAAAACTGAAGGCCGAATTCAGAGTTCATGGGAACGCTGTGTGTCGGAAAGCTTCTCAAAAGTTATTGTTTCTCTGTGGGTGAGAACATCGTATCAGACAGGCTCTCAAAGAATTGGTCTACAAATTCAGGTGATAGTTCAACCAAATTAGATAGCGCTGTAACTAGGCAGGTGTGAGAATGATTGCTGTCATCGAAGGCAGGACCAGCAATGCTCACAGAACGTTGTACCTGGATGATGTTGCTTTTGTCACTCGCTCCACTGATACCACTTGGCTGTAGTACAGGAGTCTCCACAAATGCCGTCATCAGGATTGGTAGCCGCTGGGGACAACACAATGCGTGAGCCGTTATTGGACTGAGCAAAGTATCGACGTCCATTGGTACTGCTGATGGAAGTGAAAGACAGATGTCCAACACGCATTCATCGCCGCAAAGCATACACCGTAGCACAGGTAAAATGCAATTTTGCCATATCGGTCTGAATGAAAGGAACCAGGTCATGTTTAGATCTCTCAGCCTGGCCAATCCAAGGACGTTAGTTATCCTGTCCCGGTAGCGCATTGCTAGGATTGTTTCTTCCATTCCCATGGGAGCTATGTCTGAGCCGAGGCTTGCCATAACGTAGCAGGATGGTCAAAAATAGAATCCCTGCAACGAGTCCCAAAAATAGTGGAATGCCGCCAAAAATGGAGTGCACAAAATTAGGAAAGATTCCCAAAATTGCCTGGAAGGGTGTTAGCAGTCCCGTAAAGACTGTCTTAAATATGCCTGGGATGCTTGTTGCACTAGACATGTTAAGGAGTTGGCTGAACATTTCTACGAAATGCACGGGGCAATTTGTTGATAAAAGGTCATGGACTTCAGTAGCCGTCCTTGCGACTAGAAGATCATACGTCTCTTTAGATGACATTATAGGCACTGTTGTCTGTAAAAGCACAGATTTCATTTTGCTTAATGTATCAATTCGTATAGAATAGAGATTCAGACGAGGCCAGAGGGGAGTCACTATGTCTGGAGGCCCGCTCGGAAACAATGCTTGCATACAACATTTGACCATGGACGTTACTTGTATTAGATAACTTTTCCCTGGCGTCAGGCCACAACATCTGTGATCCGTTCTAAGAATGTAACTCCTGTTTGCGAGTTGCATAAAGAAGGGCTCTATCTGAGTTGCAGGTGTGACTAGCTGGTGGCATGAAAGGTTGTTTGAATTTCCATCACATGCTCCGTGTAAATTAATACCCTGACACAAAAGTATACCGCTTCGTGAGTGTTTACAGTTGTCACCACTAAGAAATACATTTTTGTCACTGTCACTATAGCAAGAATGAGTGTATGGTAATTTCCATTCGGATTTTACATATCCCTTACCCAATTGTTCATATTGGCCAGCAGGTATGTACTCAAGGCACTTTTTAAATCGGAAAGTTGTTATCGGAATTGTGATAATTCCGTGTATTATCCATTCAATGACAGGACTCTCTGACATTGTCAATGATAATCTCTCGAGTTTTTCGATGCTCAGGATTTTATAGTCTGCTCCTTTCTGTGCCAAACTGATCTGTTTATCAGTAAGGTTAAAACTGGAAAATAATGACGTTGTGTTGATTAAACGCCAAGGCACATAGCCTGAACGAAGATTTTGCAGCGTCCAGCCTAATTCTATAATAGAGCGTAATTGAGATTGGCCATGTTGTAACATTAGCAAATCTCTGTCTATCACATCAAAGGCAGAGGATACAATATTGTCCAAAGAATATATTCTGGAAGACAGAGTCATTAACCCATTGTCTACCACAGAAAGTGATTTCTCCAAATTAATACGATCAATTTCTCGTATTTTTTCAGCAGTTTCAATTTGCTTTACTTTCCAAGCCTCGTTGTAAGCAGCATAGATACTGGTCGCTATGAAACGCTTTTGACGCTGTTTGCGTGGTCCAAGAATGAAGTCGCGCAAATCAGCACCATCTTTTAGTAAAGACAAGTGTTGCTTAATTTCAGCCAGTGTGGATGTAGTTAGCCATTCTAGGCAGAGTTTCCCTACACTGTATGTTGTTATAATCCCTGGATGTTGTCTCTGGGAGTATCTAGGGTCTAATCTGGTCATTTTTAACCCCTGTGTTTTATTCAGGAATCTATCCTGACAGCTATTTGTGTCTGTAGGCCAGATTAACCACTTTTTCCAATCAGGATGTGTTCTGTTGAAATGTAAAATTTGTGACACGTCTAACTCAATATCAGCTGTTGTATTCTCAGGTATTGGCTTTGGAATAGACGGTGTTTTAAGGTCTTTGATCTTAGCTAGGCCAAGACAGGATGTTTGGTGTACAGTGTCATTTAAAAATAACATTTGTTCTGGTATCATGCAGGTTCTAAATAGTGCTTCAATGCCTTGCACCTGCCAATCTTTTGTACCCCAAATTGTTTTCGTTTCAATATTATTTTTCCAATAATCAAAACCAAATGTCATCATTTTGTCATAAAATGCTTCTGAATATATCAATTTAGAATTTGTCAGCATTGTTTTCATTCCTGTTTTATCTAACAGTTTATAATAAAACGTTTCTGCATCACTGGTGTTAAACCCTGAGAAGTATTTGAATTTCTCAAAAAATGCTTTAGAACTGCTTTTAGGTGGTGTAGCACAATGTTCCCATTGATTATACATAAAAACATTTCTAGGCTGTGCAGATTTATGCAAGTAATGATCCCCATAGTGGGTGTAACAGAATAACTGTTCATAACTAGATGAACCTTGTAAATAATCATGATCTGTGAATCTAGCTGACATTACTAAATCAGACATCATGTCATTAATACTGTTAAAGTCCCAATCATCAGAGAATGTACTTGGTGTCACAAAGTCACTTAAGGAAACCTTTAGTTGATGAGGATACTTCAGGATTTCGACCGGACCATAGATCTCATAGTCTGTTTTCTCCCATACTACCCCACCAGGTATTGGAATTGCTGTGACATTTACTGTTGACAGTTCTCTTTTCTTCACGTGGGATGATCTGTGTGGTTTCAGGACTAGGTTGATGTTCTGACTTGCTGTGTCCATTGTAATATATTTTCCTTCAATGAATTTTCCCAAACACAGTACCATGATGAGCCAAAGCAGGAGGAAAAATACACCTAGACCAAACCAGAACTCTAGCCAAGGGGAATTTAAGTAGATTTCCTTCAGTTGATGAAAGAGTTCCGTTGCTTTTTCTTTAAAAGACTTTTTTGTTTCTGGCATCACTTCGGGGTCGTTCAAATCTTCCGAGAAGTTGTCGAAGTTGATGAAATAACCAGAGGCAGTTCTGTCAATTGATGGGATTGTTTTTTCAATCTGTCTCTCGGTAGCACTTTCTGATGCCACATTAGTGTAGACTGGTGTTGTTTCTTGACGAACTGTTTCAATCTGTGTTTCAAGAGGCACGAGTTCCATGGCATTATTGCATAGTCCTTCATTGTGCACTGCAGGCTGATCGAATGTGATTAGTCTTTCTGTTTGAACCTTTTGGATTGTTGCAAGTTTGGGTATTCTGTTGTTTCTTGGGAGTCCACTGGGCCTACTGTTGATTATAGGCCACATGCTTGTGGTTTTACCAGATCGATAGACACGACTCTGTTCTCCTTTTTACCAGCAAGGGGCGGTAGCACAACTGATCTTGTTCCGGTGACTGCTAAGACAGGTACTGCTTTTCTGTAAGAAGGCCCAAATTCCTTCTTAACCGCGATCTTTTCTCTGACTAGATCCCCAATCTTTGGAATCCAGACAGGCCTTGCTGGGGCTGTTGCGGGTGGTGCCTCGTCAGTGGTACTTGGCTGTTGCTTTAACTTTATGTTGCTTAATGATTTTCTTGTTTCATTCAGTTCCTGTAAAACAGCCAAACGGTCTTTTACATCAAACTGCGTTTTTTCTTCTTGTACCACTGACATCTGACTATCGAGGTCCTGAACGTTCATTCTAATTCCGAACAATAGTTCGTATGGGCTGAAACCTTTTAGAGAATTTCTTGGCATGTTGTTAAGACTAGTCTGGACACTTATTAAATGTTTGACCCACCCAGCGCCTGAACCTAATACCTTCGCTGTTATAGATTGCTTTATGTCACGGTTTTTTCTTTCTACCACACTATTCCCTTCGGGGTGCGACGGACAAGAATACCGCAACCCAATTCCCATGCTGGCCATGGCCTCCTTATAAGCTTGAGAGCTGAAAGCAGGACCCTGGTCAGAATGGAACGTGGTAATTGCGTATGTGCCGATAAAGACTCGCAAATCTTTTATAACCGTTCTAGCGTCAGCCGAGCGCTGGGGACCTCATTTTTTAAGTGCTTTTCGCCTTAACTGTTAATAGGACGCAGGATGGGGTGTAGGCAGCGTTACGCTCTTTCTGATGGGTAGCCGGTAGCAAGGTTCGCTACTGCGATCCCTATTGCAGTTTTCACAGTTGTTTGCATATATTTGGTGTTCTACACTCATTCCCGGCCACCAGAATACTGATTGTAATTCAGTCAGTGATTCCTTGATCTCTCTGTGCCTTAGACCCAAACCCATGTGTGCGTCTGCTATTAAAAATATTCTCCTGTTCGTGTTTGGAATTACTCTGTCCCCCACTCCAGGGATTCGAGCAAAAGGAACGGAGTTTGCATCGATTATGTATGCATAATTGAGTGGATAGTTTACGGGTAGTGCTGCACAGTCGCCTTTTACGGTCGTTTTTACTGCCAGCATGGTTTCCCCGTCTATGTATTTATCTGTACGCTTTTTTGTGGCTACGGAAGCCGGGTTAGTTGCTTCCGCTTTGGCTGTATTAGCCAATGAATTCCCTGCAACGTGAACGCCATCACGTTGAAGACTCTGTGCGTGAATCACGTGAGTCTTTTGTAGTTCTTTGTGTAAAAGAGCTACCTCGTTCCAGAGCTTTTTATGCTTTATTGTCGCACCTGTGTCATCCTTGTAGTCGTTTTCGATCCAACTCTGCAGTTTGTTATTGTAAGAGTTGACGCAAAAATGAGAATCGCACACTATAAGTGTGGGGAATTCGCGTTCTGCATTTTCGAGCGCCATCTTTAAAGATCTGATTTCAGTTCTTTGAGCCGAACAGTACTTTACTGATTCAGTTTTTGTTATTTTCGGTTTGATTTTACCGCACAGCCAACGACATTTAATAATCGCACATGCTGCATCGTAGGATTTTCTCTCTACGTTGAAATGCTGTACAAAGCTATCTGTATAGATTATACAGGCATATTGTGGGAGAGGCAGAATTTCGATTGGCAGAGGATATTCTTCTTCATATTCTAAATCATTCAGTTCTTCAAATTGCGGGGCGAAATAGTATTTCACGTCTTCCACTCCTAGAGAATCTATGCACTGTATCCATTTCGGGTCCAGTGACACTGTAGGCAGGTTTACTGGGCTGAATAGCGCCTCGAAGGCGGATTCCGCTGTAAGGATATTAATCCGTTTGCCGTGTGCTAATTCTCGTTCATTTGCTAATGCGATTTGCACTGCGTTCACAGTTCTTTCTGTGCGACTGAATGTTTTTTCTGCTTGTGTATACAAGTGAGATTTAATTGAAATTGGTACCTTTTCTCCCTCATTAGAGGTTAGGTACGTGAATCCGCATCTTCCTGGGATGACTCGGATTACAAGATCGATCGTGTTGTCACGTGTATCTAATTTTGTTTTTGCTAACATGTCTGTTTGCAGTGATCTCAAAATCTCTGTGTGTTTTTGAGTCCAATTGATTTGTTTTAAATCAGGTTTTATTAGTTCGTAGAGAGGTTTAACTCTTTCTGCGTAATTTAGTATGTAAGTTCTTCAGAAATTCAGAAAACCTAGTATTGATTGTAAATTCTTCAGCGTTTTTGGAGCTTGGAGTACAGCGCACTTCTCTAAGAAGTTGTCCGCTAGGCTTTTCCCTTCACTTGATAATTCGTACCCTAAAAATAGTACTGTCAGATGGGCAATTCGGGACTTTTTAAAGTTGAATTTGTAACCCTCTGCTGCGAACCCAAGTATAATGGTGTTCACTCTTTTCAAGTGAGTATCCAATTCGTCGTCTGTGAGATAAATATCATCTACGTAAGATAATGCTTCATCATCATAGATTTGTAGTAACTCTGTTACCCTAGCTGAGAATAGTCCTGGGCTGTTCTTGAACCCCTGTGGGAGTCGACAGAATTTTTTCTGCGACCCAAATGCGGAGAAAGCGGTCAAATATCTGCTTTCTGGTGCAATGTTTTGACAAAAGAAACCATTAGAAATGTCTAATGTTGTTTTATATTTTTTCCTAACTATGTTATTCATTAGGGCTGCACTATGCGAGTTTTGTACTGCAAAAGTTTTGCAACATGTATTAAGATGTCTGTAGTCCAAAACTAGACGATATGAATTGTCTGGCTTGGAGACAGGAAACAAAGGATTGTTCATTTGAGAGGTGCATGTTTCAATCACCCCCTGGTACTCAAGTTGATCTAAGATCTCCCTGACTTGTTTTTTAGCTTCTTGCTTTATGGGATACTGCCGTTGGGCAGTTGGTTCACTTTTTAATTGGATTTTGTGAGGAGGAGAATCCTCATCCCATCCTACATGATTTTTATATAATGCAGGTGCCTGGGCCACTGCCCATTTTCTTGCATATGTATATTTTTTATGAATCGGTATGTGATTCGAGAAGGCAGGCATAATCACTTCTTCGCCACGAGGGCACTCCCTGACAAACTCTGGGGGCCAATCTTTTTCAGCTAACAGAATATCATAGCCTTTTGAGAGCTTATCCCAAAATAGACCCTTAATTTTCCTAGTCTTATCACCCTCTATACGCAATGTTATTTCGTATATTTTATGGGGCTCGCTAAGTCTGGCGTCGGCAGTTTCAACCTGAATGAATTCATTCGTGTCCACTGTCTCCAGATGACTCATCAAGATCTTGCGCGCTATACTGATCTCTGCTGCACTGTCCAACATTGTCAATGCCCACTCCCCGTTTTTCAACTGTGTCCTCAGTATTCTCGGCATGGTTGATTACTCTAATACTGGCTACCTTCTTTTTCTGAAATTGAGATTTGTTATTTTGAGCAGGTTCCTTGTCTTTGGACTTGGTGTGCTCTCCTGGGTCTGACCGTCCTCTTCTTTCCGAATTCTGTGGAGAAGATCGAGAGGGACGTGTATCAATACTTTGATATCTATCAGGTTTTTTTTATATTATCCCTATTTCTAAGGTTATATCTTTTCTCAGAGGGCTCCCGTTGGGGAGACTGGCATTCTCGAGTCGGAGTTCTCTCCCTCCGTCGAGGAGACCTTCCTCTGGACTGGAAAACTTTTTCCTTGGGAGTGGATTGTTTATTTCCATCCCAGCTCTTTTTAGGAGTGTTTAAATTATTTTTAATAAATAATTTTTCAGGATTTTCGAGCAGTTGGGGCTTAACTGGTTTCCCACCCAAGCTGTCTCTACCTAATTCTTCATAGCACTTTTCTATGATTTTTGCAAGCTCAACAGGATCTTTTATATCTGTTTCCCTCAACTTCTGGCGGATCGCCACAGATGCTGCTTCTCCTTTAATGTTGGCTAATAATATAGCCGTGACCTGCTTGAAGTCTTTCAGTAATTTCATACCTAGATTTAAAGCGGGCTCTGGACCGAATTCATTTTGAATCTGTTTTAGCACTTCTGGTATTACCGCCATAGACGGAACACCGTGTGTTTTTGTGTAAATGGAAGCAAAGACTGTACCCCAAGTGTCGCAGTCCTCCACGTGTGGTGCGATTCCCATAGGAAGGCAGATGGTCAAGATTCTGTGTTTCTCAATAGGGGTAGTATCAGGAAATACTGCCTCTATTTGAGTGATTTTCTGGGCTAACCAGAAAGGAATTTGTTCCCGTTTTACGGGTGTTTTACCAAGACATGACTGTATGTTCTGTGGTGTAATTTTATTTGTGTTCCCCTGGTGAGGGGTCAGCTGGTGTGAATTAACAGCTGGCTGGACTGTTGCAGTCCGCATTACATATTGGACTAATTGCCTATGTATTTTTATTAATGTGTTTAGCTGTGCTAACAGCTCTTCTCTAGACATTCTTGCAATGTCAGGATGTGGTGTGTAGCTGGCTAGAACCGGCCACGTGGCTCCTGGTCTACCTAGTGGACCGAGCCTGGTTATGTGATCATTGTGTTTTAGGGCGCCATTAAACCAGAGCAGGTGCTCTTGAAATTTAAGTGGGATTTCAATCTCCTTGAAAGGAGCGTACTCTCCCGGAGGTTCCTCTATTTTGTAATAGTGAAACTCTTTTGTTCTAGCGTTTACCGCTGGAAAGTTTATCCATGAATAGAATACCTCTGTCTGCCGATACTCGTGAGCCTCTATCACGAAAATTACTGTACCACCTTGTGGTGTCAGTCCGTTCTCTATAAGTTTTAAAGTTATAGATCTTCTTAAGTGTGCCGGGATGATTATTGCATCCGGGTCTGTGTATTCGGGACCTTGCTGAGTCGCATCTGCTGCGGCCCCAGTGGTTCCGTTTTCTTCTACTGACATTGTATAAATGCAGGTTTTGCAGAGTAGGTCTCCAAGGAGACAAAGATTAGGTGCACAATATTTTGGAACACTGTATCCTTCAACGTTGAATAAACCAGAGCTTTACATAGGAATCTCTTCCTACTAAGGTCGGGCGGATTTTAACCTTTCACCCACTCCAGACGTCTATTGGAGTATTTACGGGAGAAAGGGGTCTGTGAAATATGCACGACTGAGTTACTCTATAAGTCTTGCGTTAGTTTATCGCCTTACCAAACGTTGGGCGCCATGTAGTGTAGTTCCTAGTTTCCCACTAGGCCCTGCGCATTGGAATAACATAAACAGTAGTATCGACGTGGAACTGCTTATATTCCAGGCCTCCACTGACTATGCTAAACTTAATTGGGTTGTGTTACCAACTAGCTCAGAGGTCACTGGAAACTTTCTTCTCTGCATAGGAAGTGATCAGCTTCCTTGGCACAGACAAGAAGGGATTCAGTTTTCCAACAACCGTGCAACATGACAACTTTGCTCCTCAGATCAAGAGTCGATCTCTAGGGTCGTGTGAAACAATAGACATGTATTTCACTCAGTCAGTCTAGTGCAGTTTACTTTCACAAGATGTAGAGAATAGAGAGACGGGCGTTAGTCAATAAAGGGTTAACATTTATTGAACAGTCTTTCTTCTCGTACAAGAGAAATGTATTGCCACAATTGCAATAATTGTTATTATAAAAAGTACGTACAGTAAGATAAGTATTGCGAAATAGAACTGTAAAAGCATTGATATGGTTTCTTAGCCATACAATGGTTTAAAAGTAATAAAACATATATACAGTCATATATACATTAGGCTAACATACTCAACTGGTGCTTCTAACTAAACCTACCCCAGTGTGCCTGACCTAAGCCTAACACGTGAGAAGGGGAGTAAGTAAGTAGCTTTAAGTTAAGTTGGTTTTGCCAAGGTTTGTTTCAAGAATTCTCGTCTAAGGGTTTAGTCAACACCATACCTCTGAATAGAATGATGGAGGATTGGTATCTCCTTCAGGGGTCTCTCTCGATATCCCAGTCACCTGCGAGGGTAAACCGGAAGCGCCGGGACTGGATTTCTCTGCACGAGAAATGCAGCGGCTTCTCTCAGCGCGTCGAGGAAGGAGGGGGGACAGCGTCCGCGGGCAGCTGGAATCTGCTGGATGTCTTCGCAGAGGACGGCTGTACAGCTCCTTAAGCGTACTGCACCATAGTTCGCGCTGTAGCGGCGATAATGGTAATCAGCAGCTTCACCACCACAGGATAGCAGGCTGCAGCGACAGAGTGCTAGTTTTTACCAACACAGGGTCATGCAGGCAGCTGGCATCAGCAACAGGCAACGAACTCACAGCTCGTATCTCTCTCATTGCTTAAGGCAACGTTGGTAATATTTATACCTGACAGGTGCCGGGTTTGACGCAAGTTTGCTGGACATAAGACGTCAATTAAAGATGTCACTAGGAAGTGACAGTTATCAGTTGCTCATTAGAGTTCCATTACTAATCAAAACATAGCAAGCGGGGATTTCCAGGTTTGCTAAGTTTTTATCTTGTTGAAGAACTCGGAGTGTTATCTAGGAATATCAGATAGTGACTGCTGCTCTGTCATTGCACTAATTGGTCGCAAAGGAAGTAGCAGAGAGTCATGCTGGAATGTGGCTCTGTTCGTGTGAGGCCAGAGATGACTTTTCAGAAAATCGCACTTGAACGGTTATGCCAATATAGGGAATAAATGGATTTATAGCCGAATAGGGGCATAAGGTCACAGTATTGATCAGGAACCTAGATAAGCACGCAACAATTCCTTCTTCTTCGCCTTGTTTCAGGTAAGGATCTGAGTTGCCATGCAGTTCTTGCATTCTTATTCGGTGTTCCTGAGGGTCAAGTAAGGGTGCACCTCTGACCAATGGGAGGCAGAGTGCCACCCAGGTGCATGACAACTTCCTTGAAAGTGTGGCATATTCTTGACCCAGAAAGCACTATTCTTCTAAAATCAAAAATGGAGAAACTTTCTGCTGGAGGGTTCGATCTGGCTACGCCAGCCAACTGGTGTGGCTAAGTTTCCCTAACACTCCCCTTCCAGCACCTTCACTAATCTAATTGCTTTGGTTTCTGTCTGGCTGGGGGTAAGCCTGTGCTGCCCTAAGCTGTTATTCTCCATTTGAGGACCAGTTTGGCTACTCCACCGCCATCCTGCCTTTTGCTCTGCAGCTTGCAGTTCTCCTCCCACAGGAAATCATTTGTTTCTGGTCAGGCCACTTCACACCTCATTAAGACAGCTTTGCTCAGACTGGTGGATGAGGCTGGTCCATCCGAGGAGAGGTGCAGGAATGCTGGATTTTGACGCAGCAGAAAAGCAAGTTCTCTAACTTATTTTCCATGATAGTTAGAATAAATAAAACTTGCCACTGTTAGATTTATTATAACTATCATTTTGATACCTTGAGATTGATGTTTAGCCCCTTTCTTTTAATATTTATACTTTATTAAAGTGTTCCTTTGTTGGCCTAAGGAGCCATTGCTACAATGGGGAAAACAAAATTGGCAGTTGTTCCATTACCAGGGCATATAAAACATATTTTATAATGTTCTGTTTTGGTAACTACCAGACACTCTACCCCTGGGGCACCTAGGGGAGACCTTCAGGGTGACTCGTATGTAAAATTAAGGTAGTTTGAGACTTGGAAGTACCTTTAATTCCAAAGTCGAATTTGCATTTAATTTTAAAGTAAAGGTAGCCTGAAAAGGAAGGCTGCCTTTGAAAATGACAGCAGGTAACACGGTAGTGAGCACTTAAGTCTACTGGGCCTCTAAACCTACATGCCCTTTTACCTACTAGGGACTTAAAGCTAGGCTGGCAGTACCATTTGTAATTAGACCTAATTACCATGTACCTTTTTAATCAGAGCACTGGCCCTGGGTGTGGTAAGCAGAGCCCAGTGCATAATTATTCAGTTACCACCAGAATTAATAAAACAAAATGGGCTAGATCAGAGCAAAAAGAATGCCTTCTCACACCTATTCATCATACTCTGGGCCCTCCCACTCTGTTGTAAGTCAGATGGACTTCATCTTTCTAGCGGCAATGCCTCTGTGGGCTCTGGACAGAAAGATTATTCCAACAGGCCACCTGAGTAGGGCCTGTCAGAATAAGGACCTCAGATGGGCCTCTGTATTCAGAGAGGACACTGTTGGACCTAGCTTTCTGTGCATGGTAACTCCCAAACTTTTTTCCTCCACCCGCCTGTTTTCTGACCTTATTTTGTTGGCCTAAGGACTCTGCACACTTTACCTATGCTAACCAGTACTAAAGTGCTTGTTCTCTTACCTTTAAAGATGGCAACATTGGGGTTCACCTAATTGGCATATTTCATTTACTTATAAGTCCCAAGAAAGTTGATAGATCGCATTCCCAGGCCTGGAAAATTATATGCTATTAGTGAGCCTGCAGCACCTATTGTGCAGCCCACTTAACTAGCCCCTAAAACATGTCTCAGGCCTGCCATTGCAGCTGGTGGACAGTTTTAAACTACCAGTTCGACTTGGTAAATTAAACTTTTTGCCAAGATTAAATCACCTTTTCAATACATATAACCCACTCCTAGGGTAGGCCTTAAACGGACCATAGGGAAGGGTGCATTGCATTTAAAAAGTTGAACATGTATTTTTAGATTTTACATGTCCTGATAGTGAAAAACGCACACATTTGTTTTTCACTACTGTGAGGCCTACCTCTCCTATAGGATAACATTAAGTTACCTTATTACATGTATAAAACTTGTGTGGGAGCAGGGAGGAATATCATGTCTGGTATCTCTGGAATTGTAATTTAAAACCCTTTTATTGTTAAAATTGTATTTTAAGTCACAATTCTGAAAATGCTTCTTTTTATGAAGTTGGTATTTTGTTCTCCTAAACATTTAGTGCAAGCAGTCAGTCTAAAGGGTCAAATAACTATGGTGTAGAGGGCAGCTGGCCTGCCTCTATTCCTCCCAAACAGTATCACATTAGAGGGCCAGGGAGCTGGCATAATGGGTCATCCTGACTAGATGACAGGGGCGGAGCTGTTACCTGTCACAGTTGCATTTGAAAGACACTGCCTCAGGTCACACACAAATAACATCACTCTAGATTTTTGTGACTATAGAAAGACTGGGAACAGAGCAGGGATGTAGGAAATTCCAAACACCTTTGTGGGCGAGAAAATTCCACAAGCTTCTTCCATTTTAATGCTGGCACCAGGTAAAGAAAATAGGACCCTCAGACCAACTCTTCAGGTCATTTCTGGGCCTCTGGAAGACTCAGAAGAAGGGCTCTATGAGGACTGCCCTGCTGTCTGTGGCCTCCTGTGTATTTCAGAGGTCTGCCCTGCCACACCAAGAGGACTTCCCTGCTGCCTCAAGCCTGCCTTGTATCCTTAGAGGACTGTCATATTGCTTGAGACCTTCTTTTCTGCTTGCACCTAGGACTACCGGAGTGACTCCAAGGGCTAATTGGATGGCCTCCTGATCATAGCCTCACAGACCAAAAGTACTCCAACCATCTTGTACTTGCGCCTGGATCCAGCCTAAGTGTGTCCTGACCCTCCAAGCGGCACCCCTCCAGTCCTGGACCCTTGGAAGTGGGGTAAAGGTGGTGTACTAGCCTAACTAAAGGTTCCACCAAATCCTGCGCAAAGTGATGTGAATCATCATAGAACAACGCGTCATAGACTGTGTACCAAGGACATAAAATGCAATCCTTAGATGGCCGAACATGGTCCTGTAGTTAGCCTGAACTTGTGATTTCATTCCAATCCAGTGTCCTTTGGCAAAGTGTTTACCTAAATCTTTAATATTGCATAGCTCCAAATCTACTGATAGGATTTTTGCCATTTTGGTTCGACCAATTTATTGTAATTTACTCTATTTTTCTAAGTTCTCGGGGGATTTTTCTTATGTTTTGTTTTTACTTTATTACTGTTTAAGTACTACATAAATACACTACATAAATACTTTACATATTGCCTCTAAGTTAACCCTGACTGATTTTGTGCCAAACTACCAGAGGTTTATGCACAGGCTAATCTATTTTGTGGTTCACCCTGCCAAGATTTGTGGCTGTTGCTTGAAAAGGGTACCCCCACATGACCAACCTAATTTCTTGCAGTCTGATGAATTTTTTTCTATCTGTAATTAAAACAGAAAAAGGAAAAATGTCTGACTCGCTCAGATTGTGGAGGTCGTTAGCTTTGCGTTTTTAATAACAAACTCCCTCTTTGCGAGTTTCATTGTGCTAATATTAAACATATAAGCTCCTCCCACTTTCTAACCACCTTGGTCCACCACTTCTGTCTGGAACACCAACTTTTTGAATATACTTAAAACCGTCATCTATCTATTTCTCCACCATTAATCTTTATGTTCCTAGCTGTCCTGTCTGTGCCCACTGGCCTGTTTGTTTCTTACTTCCCTTTGATCTTGATTGTCTATTATTATCTTGGCCAGCCTGCCTTCTCTACATCCACCTCTGATTCTGATTTTCTATGTGTTTCTTGGCCAGTTTACCCACTCCAAATCCAGGGCTTTCTTCTATATTGTTCCCTAACTTCACTCTACTTAACCAATCAGAGCATTTCTTCCACATGCTGTCTAGGATTCCAACATACAACTGTACTGCTGCCTAAACCTGCTTCCAAATAAGTTGCATTCAAATCAAGCACCAATAAAATCGAGGATGGTGGACAGTGCTGTACACAAGTGAATTGAACTTCCATCTTGTGCCTCGCAATGAAGTCTCAATGATGCTTGCATTGTGGACATGCAGCTGAAATGTGGTTGCACCGTCTTCATCCTACCTGCACTCCAAACATACTGTATAGAGAGTGTGATCCACTTTCCTCAGTCTGATGATTGACACAGGCTGAAGACAAAACACTCTGTTTTACTTTGCAAAAGTTTACTTTTTTCTGGAAGCTGGATGAGTTCACAATAAACATTATTCCGCTAATCTATATATATAAAAACGAAAGTATGTCTGTTTGTCCTTTATGCATTACTACACCCTTCATCCGATCGGCATGAAACTTTGGGAAGTTGTCGAGTACACTCCCGTGAAGGTTTCTGGCAAAAAAATAAAAAGAAAGATTTGGTAAATATCGGCCCCCGAACTTCCAGGGCCCTCATAATCTTTCCAATACTGAACGTTTACAGTTTACGGTGCAACTCACTTTTGCAATGGCCATCAACAAAGCACAAGGACAATTGCTGCAAGTGTGTGGACTAGATTTGGAGAATCCGTGCTTCTCACATGGACAACTGTATGTGGCCAGCTCACGCGTCGGAAAAACTTCTGATTTATTCATGTACGCACCAGATGGAAAAACAAAAAATACCGGTGTATCCACAAGCACTCGAATAAATAAACAGAATTAAAACAACACTTTAAAATGTTTTCCATATTAAAATGAATACGTTATCATAACAAGTTTCCTTAAATTTCCTTTCTTCTGAGATCGCAGCAACGCGCGAAGGGTAAGCTAGTACTGTATAAAGTAGAAACACTCTTTTATTGTACAAAGATTAAGCAACTCCCCTGCCCCCCCCCCCCCCCACTTTAAGCAACTTAAGTCACACCTCTTGGCACTAACACCCCATTTCCTTCCCTACATTACAAAACATCGGATGTCTTTTATGCTATCTTTACCATTTGCAGCCAATTGATCCTGCCCGGGCTGGATTTTCTAGCAATCTCCTGGCAGATCCAGGTCTACCCACTATATTAATTTCATCCAGCCTCTATTCTATCCTAGACCATTCCTTGCTATGATCAATTTACTTGAATAAACCAATTTCTCCATCACCAGAAGCTCCCTCCCCAAAGATGATCTTTCTTTCCCCTGATGCCGAATGAACCACTCCTTCATTGTCCTCTTCTATTTCATCAGTTACGGGTTATTACCCATTCATAACAGGTGTACCCCATCCTGTTGGCAGAATACAAACATCATGCATATAATGTCCCCATGGGTAATTGCCTGGTGCCTTACAAAACCCTGAAAATTCCCTTTTCACTCCCTGTGGACATGGATAAAGGCCACAAGCTTTATACAAACTCTCCTTGGCACTAATTGCATAAACCTATTTATTGGATGTCCACATCTTGTCTGCCTCACCTTTAAATCATGTCTCATCATCTTGATGAGCTCAGGTCCTGTCTACTGTGCTGGGCAATTCTTCCAGAAGGGTGTGACAGTGATAGCCTGCTTTCACGGCTTGTCCCTATGCCGCTCAACCCTCTGGTGATGCCCCCTCAACAATGGTGGCACTAGTCTCCATCTCACCCACCCCCTTGTCCTGACCAAAGAATAGCAACGCTATTATATGGCAGACCCAATTGTTGTCCATATGCTGCCTTCTTGCCTGCCACCTGCGCATTTGACAATGGTTTGTCCACATATGCAAGTCTCTAAATGTCTTGCCCCCTTGCCTGATGTGCCTTGCGAACCAGAGCTTCAGTCTCATTCTGATATGGGTACAAGTTAATGTGTGGCACTGCTGAACATATTTTGCCACTGAAGGGAATACTGTACATTTATAAACGTAATACTAATGTCCCTGTTGACACAGCGGAAAGCTCCCTTGCGTCCAGGGGCAACTCCTGGCACAGAGGTATGGCTTGGAAAAGAAGAGGTTGCTATTTTAAAGCTGGGTGGGTCACTGTGGCTTTGAGTACTGCAATTGTATATATAATATATGACTTACAGAATAAAAGGCGTAAGCTGTTTATTCCTGCTTTTGATTTTACTGTAAGAATAGTGAACAGTGGAAGAGGATTGACGAACTGAATGCCCCCACTTACTGACTTCTCAGACCACCAGGGACCACCACAGCTTGCCCTGAAGACCGACGTAAAATCAGCTTTGAGAGATTAGAAATCTGAGGAGACTTGGAGCGGGATGTGGGCCTGTGTCTTTGTTTATTTAAAAAGCATTGCTATTCATACCTTTTTATATTTTTATTGTTGCCCGATAAATTCTGGTCTTGGCATAGTGTTTTCAATTTCAGCCTTACATTCGACAGCTTAATACATTCTGGCTGCTATATTCGTGATTTACTTCAATTGAATGAAATTAATTAAAACACCTGAAATCATTTGAGCTGTTAAAGGGAAATTCATGATTGGAAATATGACATCCAGCTGAAGGGGGCAAATCCTACCTGAGAGGTATTCTTGCCCCAAAAATCTTCTTTTCAATCTAGAAAACTGAATGGCTAAAAACTGACTTTCTCTGCTTCACACAGGGCCATCCCTTGGACACATTCAGCGAGCTGTAGTAATCAATGGGCATTCTAGTATTTTTCTTCATTAAAAGTAAAAAAATAAGTACAATAATTCTACATTGGACATGAGTCATTTTATCATGGAACAGGAAGCAATACAGGATCAGGATCGACTCTGTGCCTTTTTACCATGATCCTATTCCCCCTTAAGGTTTTGCATTGGGGCCATGTGTGGGGTTTTCGAAGTGCATTGAGCCACGAGGGTTCTCAATATATACATGTCCCTTCACAAATATGGATTTACAGCCACTGACCCATCGTCACCCCAGTCCAGCCCTCTTCTGCACAATAAAATAATTGTATTATCACAGAACTGCAGATGCACAACAGAAGAGGCACATCTGTGGATGTGAATCTGGAGGCACAAACCTGTGCATATGACTCTATAGATATACATCCAGAAGCGTTGTCCTTTTCGCAACTACTTGAACATCCCCAAATAGATATATTTATTTAGCAAAAGTAAACAAAAAAAATGAAAATTAAACCCTAAACGTGGACCTAAACATAGTCATTATCTAAATAGGACTCGGCAATGGTTAACAACAATTGTTTGACATTTGCATGTAGTACTGCTGTTTTTCTCCAACTTGGTAGTGCGCCAGTTTGTCTTCATAGGATTTTCTAACTCGCAAACAAGTAGGAATCCTTCCATCTAGATGAGTAGAAAAATGTGTATTTGCCTAATTTCACCTGGAGAAGCCCTGTTCCACAATTTTATGCATCATACACAGTCAGGGATTCAAGTGTGCTGGGATCGGAGGCGTTTAAGAAATACAAAAAAAAAGTGTAGCTGCTGTTCCCTGTTGCCGTCACCAGTCTCCGCCTCTCCTCGCAGTAACAGGAAGCACCCAGGTTTCCAGATTCACTGACCAATAACGGCACTGCTGGTCTGAGCACTGTGGTTCGGCGCTCAGAGATGTAATGCAGCCTGGATGGAGTACATGCAAAGTGCGCATGACTGTTTGGCCGGTCCAAGGCGGCTGGCCATACAGTCATGTGCACTTTAGGAGCAGCACCAGTCACTCCTCCTCCCCGTCGTCCCGGGACCCAAGCCCTGCTCCGCCCTAAGCTGGCGCAGCCAGAATACAAACAATAAAATGATAATAACTGAAGTTATTATCATTTAATTTTTTGCTTTGCACTACTTTTAAGCAGTGGGGCGACGCTCCTCTGCCTTAACAGAGGAGCCGCCACTGTTTTCCCTTTTCTTCTACCATCGAGTACCAACATTTCTGAGAGGGACAAAGCAGTATATAAAGATAAGGGAGTCTGCCCAAGCCTTTTCTCATCTTTGTAAAATAAGTCAAGCAGTTTATACCCCCTATTTTGTAGTTAATTTTCCAGACTGGGTTAGACGTGAAAGACAGGGGGTGGAGCATAGCTAGATGTTGTCTCAACTCTCAGACAATATTTCTTTTTTGTTTGAACCCAGTAATTGTAATTATGAAGTTTGGAAAAATAACGAATTCGAAAAATCCCTATCTTTTTAGCCTGTGCATGAGCCAGTAGAAATTGCCAAAAGCAGTAATGCACACTGCCTTCAGAGTAGGCAAGGGATATGCCTTCTTAATGCACAATATATTTATATATATATTTAATATTCTGTAGGGCTAGATGAAAAACATGCTAATAATGATAGTTTATAAACAGGTGAAACTTAATAGGTTATTGATGCTATTTTAAAGTGGTTGCTTACTGCCCAACTCAATTTAAGTCCATGTATTGCACATAGGCTGCTCAGTTTTAAGGTTAACTTTATAGAGATTAAAATGTATTCCATGCACATATTTGTAGTGGGTGTTCGGCCACTGTGCTGTGCTCCAGGGTTTGCAGATTATGATACCTGTGGCGTACCAGTTACATGTGAACCTCTGCAACAAATGCATGAACCTATCAAAGATTCCCAGTGGGATTCTATTCTGTAGCCTGCAGATACAGTGCACTGCAGTAGGAACATTAAATGGATCCATAAGAAGCATTGGCAAAGCCAACAAGTTGCATCATTTGGACTTATTAGCTTTGCCAGTGCAGCTTGAGGATGATGCAGAGCATTGGCAAAAAAAGGCGTGATGATATGACTCTTTTTGCCAGTTGCGTCATTCTGCAGGCATACACGTCACCACGCACGCACCCGCCTACAGAATAATTTTTGTAGTTGGGAGGTGACACTTGTCTTGGTAATTAAAGTAAAAAATGTTGTATGCAAAATAAAACTATAAAAGGACAGCGGATTTGCTTAGCAGCAGAGGAGGTGGTGAGGCGGGAGAGAGAACAAGGTAAGAAGCAGTAGAGGAGGAAGGGAGCAACACGAGAGCAAGGAGAACCACAAAATAGAGAGAATAATAAGATGATGGGGAACTTGGCAGGGAAAATCACACCATAGAGGAACACAGAGCGCAGGGTATTTGGTGGGGGAAGCACACGAGGGAGAGAGATAGAAAGCACATGCACTTTTATGGTGTACTTAATCAAGCAGTAAAAATTAGTTCCCTAAAAGTGAACAAATAAAGGATATAAATCTGCCAAATCAAAAGGACGATAAAGAGGCTATTCTCCAATTTAGAGACCAACACAAGAAGAGGTAGATAAGCCATCAAAGAAGAACTATGCCTGGGCTACAATTCTATTATGCTGGAGTGATCAGAGTAATTTGAGTAATTCCACGTTACTCTTGGATGCAGAGTTACTCCTAATAACCCAATTATCATGGAACTAAGAGTAATTTGGGGACGGGGGAACCCTAGCATGTAAGCATATTTAGCGAGCACGAGCAGCTGCTCACATTCACTGTTCACAAAACCAGAAGGGTGTTCCTACAGTGGCCGTATCATTCAATAATGTGTGTACATCTCTAAGTAATCAAAAACAGTGACAGAAAGAGGTAAAGTATAAACAAAGTTCATTCAAAAAAATATATTTATTTTTTCTTTTTTAAAGATATAAATTCGTATAAATACTGTTATTAATCAAAAATCTTTTTATAGTGGACAATACATATATTGATCGAGAGAATTCATAAAGGACACAAAAAGTCATAAAAATAGCAGCAAACTAACAGGCCCCCTGAAGAGCAATCATACACAGCAGCTCGCTCACGTGCTAACAATCATACTACATTCACACCACATTCATTGATGGAGAAGGAACTGGATTCCAAATAGCAAGATAACACAGCTAATGTAATCCAAGGGCACCAAGATGTAATTGTTGGCCCTTGTGGCGGGTCTACGCGCGTTTCGGTGGATCAAGCCACCTTCATCAGGACCTTGTTCATCATATTGTGCAGATATCAGGGGGTCAGACAAAAAGGAGATTGGCAATTTGATAGGTCAACTATCACTAGAATGAGTTCTGGTTCAAAATTTAGAGGTAAAGTCACATCAAGTGCACCGCATCCATCATGCCAAGTCGGATGTAGTATGTGACCCTCAGAGCTTCATCTTAATATTTTGGTTACCGTATTCCATGTAGGAAACGAGACGTGCGTATTGTTTCCGTTTCGATAGAAGTTCTGAAGGAGTGCCTTTCTTTCATAAAATCAAGGGGAGGGTCTCAGAATACGACAGTCCACGTTGAGGGTTAACTCCTGTTACTTCCCAGTCTATTTATCAGTGTTGCTGGTATATCCTATGAGTAGATACTCTGAAGATGAATTGACATTGTTCAGTCACCGCGACCCTTCGTGTCCGGTTTAGTGCGGCGAGATCCCTCCGCGTTCCTGAGACCCTGAGACGGAGGGTATAGGATATACCAGCAACACTGATAAATAGACTGGGAAGTAACAGGAGTTAACCCTCAACGTGGACTGTCGTATTCTGAGACCCTCCCCTTGATTTTATGAAAGAAAGGCACTCCTTCAGAACTTCTATCGAAACGGAAACAATACGCACGTCTCGTTTCCTACATGGAATACGGTAACCAAAATATTAAGATGAAGCTCTGAGGGTCACATACTACATCCGACTTGGCATGATGGATGCGGTGCACTTGATGTGACTTTACCTCTAAATTTTGAACCAGAACTCATTCTAGTGATAGTTGACCTATCAAATTGCCAATCTCCTTTTTGTCTGACCCCCTGATATCTGCACAATATGATGAACAAGGTCCTGATGAAGGTGGCTTGATCCACCGAAACGCGCGTAGACCCGCCACAAGGGCCAACAATTACATCTTGGTGCCCTTGGATTACATTAGCTGTGTTATCTTGCTATTTGGAATCCAGTTCCTTCTCCATCAATGAATGTGGTGTGAATGTAGTATGATTGTTAGCACGTGAGCGAGCTGCTGTGTATGATTGCTCTTCAGGGGGCCTGTTAGTTTGCTGCTATTTTTATGACTTTTTGTGTCCTTTATGAATTCTCTCGATCAATATATGTATTGTCCACTATAAAAAGATTTTTGATTAATAACAGTATTTATATGAATTTATATCTTTAAAAAAGAAAAAATAAATATATTTTTTTGAATGAACTTTGTTTATACTTTACCTCTTTCTGTCACTGTTTTTGATTACTTAGAGATGTACACACATTATTGAATGATACGGCCACTGTAGGAACACCCTTCTGGTTTTGTGTATTCTTGCTCCCCTCTGTTCCAGGGCCATAATTTAGATATTTGAGGGGGTCCCATTGCTTATGTTTCACACATTCACTGTTCATCCTCATTTGCATTTAGCGCTATTTCTTAGCACAAAATCTATCCTCCTGTCTATTTTGGAAGAAAATAGTGCTAAATGCCAGGAGCAAATTGGGGTGAAACCCTGGTAATGTCACCATGATTCTAAACCTGCTCATTGCATGTTACTTGTAAGGCATTAGCGTGTGCTGAATTTTAGGTCGAGCCTATAGCAGCGCGTATGTGCTTCAATAGGAAAACAACCTCTTGCAGCTGAGCAGGACTTTTCACAACCTCTTGCTTGTGGCATTTTTTCCACCAATATTTCTATTGGTGTTTGCGTGTGTCTTCCTTAAAAGACAGCACGCAAGTGGATAAAGGTGGGTGCATGTCCCTTCTTTCCCAGCAAATGTAACTGCCCACGGCCTAAGGCTTGCAGTTACATGCAGAGCAGCATCTGTTTCCAATGATCACGCCTTTACAGCACCTCCCAGGACTCGTGGACAAGGCACACCTCCCGTTGGTTGCCGCCGAATCACAAACAGCAGACTCCTGCTCGGCAGCAGGGCCTACTCTCCTTTGCGGTAAGTCCTCTTTCCTTCCTTGTGTGGGCTGCAGAGCATATACAATGCCCAATGAAATGTCACACCACCGAAGGATAGCGCCTGGCTTTCCCCTCTGGGTGCTAGGAATGCTCCTTACTCAGTGTGGTTCACACTGCATGCTAAAGAGCTCTCCAGAGATTGTTACCTCTGCGCACACACAACTATTCTCACCTTTTTCTATTACACCCGTCCATAATCACAGCTACACATTTGTGGTGACAAGGTCTGCGCACTGCCTGCCAAACTAATACTTGCCGCAACAGATCACCCCGAACTCACATGCTTTCTACCCATCGACTTGCAGTGAACGTTTAAGTGACCTGTCACTCTCTCCTTGTGCTTTAGTTCATGAAACGGTGTGGAAAAACACAATCACAGCACAACAGTAGTCTTTATGCATAACATCGAGACACTACCCATTTAAGCCACACGGTCTTAGACCCAAAGCAGGCGGGGAGCAGCACGTCGCACTTCTACCAATGAGCCAAGGCAGGGCACGGAGTGGTAGAAATGGTGCTGAGCACCCTCTGACACACCGATTAAGGTGCCAGTGAGAAGAGGTTTTTTATGAGATGACCTTCTCACCAGGGCTGAGCGCTTGCTTGTAGGGCTTGCATTGGAAGAGGAGTACGGTATATAATGAACGGGACAGGGTTGTAAATACTCAGGGCGTCACTTACAGAATGGGACTGGCCTCGAAACGAATAATGGGGCATATTATCAAGGGGTTTTATCTCCGCTTTTTTGGCTTTAAAAGCCAAGAAAGCGGAGATAAAATTATCTCCCTATTACCTAGCTGTCGCTAACACCAGTTAGCGACAGCTAGTAGGAGATAGCGACCATCTTGGGCCCCACTTTGCATGTCAGTGATATTTATCACTAATGACATGCAAAGTGGGCGTGCCAAGATGTTAGCGAATGGAAACAGTCGCTAACATCGCTATGTTCTATTACCAACTTTTGGAGATATTCGCGCTAAGCGCGAATATCTCCAAAAGCTAACACCTGCCCTGAGCAGTTCTTAGCCATGTTATCCAATGGGAGGTGGATAACATGGCTAAGAGAATTAGCTCGCTAATGCATGAATATCGCTGACTTTTCAGCGATATTCATGCATTGCGACCGATTTTTATCGCATTTGCGATAAACCTTGGTAATACAAAGGTTTATCTGCGATAAAAATCGCCGCAGCTCGGCGATAATCTTTTCACGCTAACCAAGCAATAGCGATAATTATCGCTGTTGCTTATCGCTATTGCTTGGTAATATGCCCCAATGCTGTTAAAGCTGGGTTCTCAGGTGCTGTAAAATTGAAGCAAATAGGAGATTTTATCGTGAAAGAGTATGTCTTGGGCCATGCAAGACTGGCCGCTGCAGGATTCTGTGTGTAACCTGAAGGTCACACGTTCAAATCTACGGAGGCATGAGTGAGCTGTTCAACCTTCTGCGGGTGATAGCACAAGTTTCTTTTCCTGGAGCAGAGACAGCACCTCTTATTTAAGTGGCATGAACCAGCTGAACAGGAGATTGCAGGCTTCAAACAATACAGATACAGGCCACAGATAAACCCCATGCACGTACACACGGGAGGCTTCACCCTACATGGTTATGTTATGTTATGTTATGTGTTATGTTATAACGCTCTTGTATAGCGCACGGCTACTCGAAAAGAGTGTCCCGGCACTTTCCACCTGCAACTCAGAATAAAAATAACACAACACAGCAAAAAGAATAAGAAAAGAACTGAAACAGAAACAATAAGAACAACCTAAAGATTAAAAAGCCAGGTCTTCAGGCTCTTCCTGGAGACCTGGCTTTTTTTACATGGAGCTAGCATAGAAATATTTATCTAATTTCTTGCAGCGCTATCTCTCCCACAGACCAGTGTTTGACACCGGAGACAAACAGGCCACCCCGTGCTTATGACATGGTACCATTCTCATTACTCATTTCTCACACACGGAGGAAGGAACTAATATACAAGCCGTCATGTTTGAGCTAGATTTAGGGTTTGCGAATATGATAATGACACCGACAACCCAATTTACGTCAACCTTTCATGGCAGAGGTGCTCAAACATTAATCGACTACATCTTGGTTTCCACCATTAACGCAGAACGTATAAAGCACTTTGAAGTGAACAATAACGCACTCAGTGACCACTATCCGCTTAAATTAACATACTTAGAGCCTGATCACAATAAGAATCCAGTAAAGGATCATTTTGCTCTACTGCATCAAGAAAAACTCACGCTAAACAGGATGAACGGCTTCACCCTAAAATGGGGTATTCTAGACCAAGAACTGACCAGTAAAAGAATAGTTGAAAAATGCAGGACCCTCATCGATAATTGCTCAAATCCCACTGCTACCGCTGCTGAAATTCTGAACGATTATGACACAATAGTGAAAATTATAGGAAACGAACTAACCAAACCCAGAAAACAAAATAACACACTAAGAAAAGGATGGTTCAATACCCAGTGTACAAAAGCCTATTCCAACCTAAAGAAAGCCCTAGCAAAGAAAGAACGAAACAGAGAAGAGATAGTGAAACTAAGGAAATCATATGCGCACGCACTTAAACAAAGAAAAAAAGAGATACAACGCAACCTCTGGACTCAGCTTCTAGACAGCAGTATGCAAAAAGATAGTCTAGCATTCTGGAGAATAGTCAAGACCCCATTCTTAGCTGGGAACAATGAGGGTCCTTCCTTAGACATTGCAATAAACGCGAAGGACTGGGTGCAGCATTTTTCAGGAGTCTTTGGAGAGGTAAAAACTGGAGACTCAGCCCCTCTACCTGTGCTTCCATTGGTGAAATACCCGCTAGAAATGCACTTTACCATCAATGAGACACAGAAAGCCATTAAGTCAGCAAAAAATGGCAAAGCGCCAGGTCCAGACTCCGTCCCAATGGACCTCTACAAATTTCTTCCCGATCTCTGGTCCCCTCTTCTAGCAAAGGTACTGAATGCAGCCAAGGAAATTAATCTTCCTAACTCATGGTCAACATCAATCTTGGTCCCTATTTTCAAGAAAGGCAACAGAGACAGTCCTTCCTGCTACCGACCCATCTCGCTCCTGGACTCAGTGGGAAAGATGGCAGGAAGGATACTTCTTGATCGTCTCCAGGAGTGGTCTAAAGAACACGGGGTCCTCTCAGATCTTCAATACGGGTTCAGGGCGGGCCTGAGTACCGTGGACCAAGTTCTGAATTTAACCTTACTGGCCGCAAAATATACAACTGTAAAAAAAACTAGTCTCCACATGGTCTACGTTGACCTTACGGCAGCGTTTGACTGTGTGGAACATTCAAAACTCTGGCTAATAATGTTGGAAATGGGGATTGATCCCGCAATAGTGGACTTTCTACGTGAGTTATACTCTGGCGCCACAGGCAAGGTAAGATACGGTTTGGAAGGACAACTCACAGACAGCTTCCCAATACAGAAGGGGGTCAGGCAGGGGTGCGTGCTGGCCCCCTTCTTATTTACGCTGTACACTAACGGACTCAAGGCAGCAATGCTACAGGGAACAAAAGACTTTCCAACAGCAGGTCGGCGACCAATTCCAGCATTGTTATACGCCGACGATGCGGTGATTCTTGCCCGAACTCCGATTCAGCTACAGAGAGCCTTAAACAACTACTGCACTTTTATGACCAATCTTAACTTGAAAGTCAACATAAAGAAAACCTTTGTGATGCATGCCGGCAGTAAGGGGAAAAAGGTGAAAACAATCTTTGTGGACAATCTACCACTTGAAACAACAAAAACGTATCCATATCTTGGCATCACCATCGACGAGGAGTTCAAATGGAAAGATGTAATCAACTCCCGTAAGCTATCGCTCATACGAACAGTGGGCGCCCTAAAAGCCTTCTCTCTTCGCCTAGGAAAAAAAACCCTGGTAGCGATGTTAAAGATCTATAATGCAAAATGCATCAGCACGGCCATTTTCGGATCAGGAGTTTGGGGAATAGCAAACGTAGAACAAATTCAAAAAATTGAAAATTCCTTCCTCAAATTTCTATTAGCAGTCTCAAAGAGCACGACCACCTTTGGATGCCACCTAGAATTTGGAGTGGATCATATCTCCGATCTCATTAAGATCCAACCCATAATGTTATGGCGCAGAGTATGGGCTATGGATGAATACAAACTCACAAGAGCAATTATTGAGGACTGCATGAACCTAGAGCATATGGAAAAGATAAAGTGGTTACACTACGTAAAATCTTTCCTTGCAGATATTAGTCTCCTGAGGTTCTTTAACGATCCGCAGTCAGTAACAGACATAGCGAAAAAAGAACTAAAAAAGATATGCCTGTCTCACTTAACCCAATTACGGCTGATGACAGAAATAGGCAAACCATCAGTACAACACTGCCTCATGATACAAACTGTTCCATCTATACAACCATATCTGCAGCCAGACCTGACCCAATTTGAAAAATTACTTCTCACCCGTTTCAGGTTCAATCTTTTCCATATAATGGTTTCATTTCCTACTCAGAACAACTGGACACATAATACAATAGCGTGCCCTTGTGAGTTCAATTCTCCTCAGTCCACAATTCATGTTCTTTTCTTTTGTACTTTTTATACGCCGTTCCGTAAGAGGTGGATCATACTAATTTTAAAAATAATGAAGGTCAGAAGATGCCGCCCAGCATACCTGGCATTGCAGTTCTTGGAGAATACTCTAGTGTCAAAATCTGTGGCACACTACCTTAGAATGTGCCTTAAACACGTATGAACTTATGAGAAAACTCAGAATCTGCCTTAACATGGACTCTAGTAAACGCATCGTTTAGTATAAGAGACCTTAAATTTAACATATCATGAACTTTTAACGTTTTTAATGGTTTTTATTGTGTAAATTTGTACTTTTGTGGCTTTCATACTGAAAACCGAATAAAGTTATTTTGAATTTGAATTTGAATTTGACATGGTACCCTGCTCCCTGTCTCTATTCTCTGCCCCCCCTTCCCCCTCCGCCCAGCTCTCCCCCGTCTTTCCAGTACCTTCTGCCTGCTTAGCTCTATGCCACAGCACCCTGCCTCTAGTCTCTGTGCCCCCTCACTTTTTAGTTATGTTTTATATTATTGTATGTGAACGTGTTAACACATTTATTAGAACTTTCACATACAATAATATAAAACATAACTGAAAACTTAAAAGATCCCAAAGGCGAGACCTATTGGCTATGCCAATGCTTGTTTAAATCGAGGAACAGCACACCAATGGGTTAGGCTACATAATGGCTCCTCTGTGCATCTATTCACTTGACTGCACACAGGTGGTGCTCCTTTTTCAATGGCTCCCCCGGTAGCATTTTCCCATTACCAGCACGCAGAAAAGTATACATTCGAGAACAAAGTGTTTTTACCCCGTATAGTGTAAGTGCTTTTTTCACAGATGGAGACAGCTGAGTGTGTGGGAGGTGCGAAATGGGAGGCTACGAAAGTCTCGCAGGGCGCCTTGCAACTGTATAATGCATTTCCAAACACCACTGTTCCTTTCAAAGTTAAGTAACTGTGGTGTTTTGATGGGAACACAGACGTAAACAAATATGCAACCCCAGTCACATTGTTTCCAGTATGTGTAGGTGCCCGCTTTTGTTTCATCATGCAGTATTATTGATTCACATTTAAAACAAGCCCTCCTATAGCATTTGAAGGCAAACTGTACACTTAATTCTTTACACCAGTTACATATTTCTTGAAAACCTTCCAGTGCATGGTTAGAGCGAAGTAGACGTTCATAATAAATGTATGAACTTGAGAGCTACCTAACTAATTTTATGTTATGGCATCATACTCCCAGGAATTAAAATAAAAAACGAAATGCATTAAATGTGTGTGTGTGTATGTATGTATGTATGTATGTATATATATGTATGTATATATGTGTATATATATGTATGTATATATATATATATATATATGTATATTCTGCCCCTTGCCAGAAAGCAAAGAACCTGGGCATTTGGTTTGATTCTGACCTTGCCTTCGGTCCTCAGATCAATCAGGTGGTTGGATCATGTTTTGGGACCCTTAAAAGTCTCAGGAAGGTATTAAAATTCTTACCTATCAGAGCCCGCCAAACTCTGGTGCATGCACTAGTCACGTCAAAGATGGATTACGGCAATCTTCTCTACTTGGGAACCTTGGAAAAGAACCTGAGCCGTCTCCAGGTTCTCCAGAATGCCGCTGCTAGACTAGTGCTTAGACTATCTAGAAGAGCGGGCTCCGCAGCAGCCCTCCGGTCTCTGCACTGGCTCCCGATTCGCAGCAGGGTGGAATTCAAAGCCCTGTGCACGTGCCACCGGATCATCAACGGGAGAGCTCCGCTCCCTTTGAAAGGATTGCTGACACCCTATGAGCCATCTCGCTCTCTGAGATCTTCCGGTTCAGGACTCCTGTCAATTCCCAGGGTGTCCAGAGCCCGGATGGGTGGAAGATCTTTTAGGCTCCTTGCAGCATCCAGATGGAACAAGCTACCAATGGCACTGCGACTAGAACCCTCAGAAACACTGTTCAGAGCCAAGCTGAAGACTGCTCTATTTTCACAGTAATTTTCTGCATTTATCAGTCTGGTACACATTAGCTCATTAGCGCGGGGACACGCCGCTGTGCGTCACCAAGCGCTCTACAAAACCCCCTAAATAGAAAAAATAGAAAAATATATATGTGTAAATATGAATGTGTATAAATGAATGTATATGTGTGTGTGTGTGTGTATATGTGTGTGTGTATGTGTATATATATATATATATATATATATATATATATAAACAATTAAGGTACTTCTCGTATCGTATTAGCCCCACAACCACATTGTGAGTCAAACCTGCATAACTGAACCTGGAGGTTTTACATGTATGTCTGCAGCAAGTGCTTAAGTCGCAGAGCAATCTTATCACCTGATTATTATAATCACCAGAGAAGTTACTGTCTTATTCCGTCTCTTTTTGTTTTGTCCTTGTTCATTGCCTTTTCATTAAATGTGTGATTGTTTTTATTAAATCATGATACTTTTTTACTTTGACATCCCAGGACTTAAATAGATCACCCCCTCTTCACCCCCCCCCGAGTTCTTTTACAACGTCTTTCCTAGAGCCTGTCTATATGTTAACTTTCCAGCAACCCTGTGCTGTTGTTAAGAAAGGAGATACACGGGTATAAAAATAAGTTTTATATGTGCATTAAATGGGCAGTGTTTCTGTCCATGTTAGGTATTCCAGATACATATTTGGCTGCTCCTCTAATGCTGCATCCGCTTCAAGCACAGATGCATGACTTATAAGTCGGCGACAAACAGTGACCCACTTTAAATGACATAAATTGAACATGTCCCATGTGCACACAGATAGGGGTTAGTACTCCATTGCTTCGTGATGTTGTGTGTCAGTGGTTGCCTGGCTACAGGGAAATGTGTAGGAGATACAGGTGCCATCTGAGGAGGGTGGGGGTGTTGGCGGCAAAGTGGCATGGATATGGAGGGTTCTTCAGCTGCTAGTGTCATGCTGCATTTAGTTGTGGTGGGTGAAGTAGTGTGGTGTTGGCTTGAGGCTATTAGGGAGTCAGCCCAAGCCTCTCATTACTTTTCTGTTTCCGAGAGAGGAGGGAGCACCACATACCTCTCAGTGCACTCATCTCTTACCGTTCTCATCTCTTCACTCACAAGTTTATACTTTTCATCTTCTAAAGGCAACCAAAGTCCTGAAAGGGTTAATCCCCCATCCTTTTCTTGGCCATGTGTTACTGTCAGATGGGAGAAAGGAGTAAGGCATCTGACCAGATAGAGCAATCCTCATTTCCACAGCGTGTGCAATATCTGGTTTGTGGAGTTATCCACAATCTCAAAAAGCTCCCGTCTGGCCAAGTTGAGAAATGAGCAATGTACCGTCTTTGGCGTGTGGCATTATTCCAGGGTGACCAACTGGCATGGGTGCAAATTCAGGACAGTAAGTGTAAAAATTCAGGACAATGGGTCAAAATTTGGGACAAATATTCACGACTCAAGGTGAGAATTCAGGACAAACATTTGGAACAAAAGGTACATTTTACAGACACATTAAAGGAGGTCTCGCAATATTACATAAGTAAATAGACAACCAACACAGGCACCAGTCAAATTAAGTTTACATTAGGTTGAGACAACCTTGCACTGCATCTGTTGTGTGTGCGAGTGAAACTTAAACACCTTTGTTTGCATATTCAAAACAAAACAAATGAAGAAAAAGATCAAAGCTGAAGGATTCTCAGATCTTACATGCCCCCTCTCCCCCACTGAAGAAAACCACTCCATCCGATCAATAAGCCCAAGGGGATGTGATGTGTAAAAGCTAAGGGTGCTCGGAGGGCCAGGGTGAACATGAAAATAAGAACAGCACAAAAGCAGAAACTTTGCACTATTGGAGAAAAATAAATAAATAACAAAGGACAATTGTATTTGTACGGTAGCGGTCGAGGGTGGGAGTGCTGCTGGGCAATGACGTGGGATGGGGGAGGGGCAGTCTGAGGGGTAGTAAACTACGGAATACGGCCAAATACACGTAAGTACAAGTAAACATAAAAATTAAACAAATTTCATTGCGCGCACTACATCGCATTTGGCGATGCAGTGCGCGCAACAAAATTCGTTTTATTTATCTTTATGTTTACTTACCTTTATTTGGCCGTATTCTGTAGTTTACTACCCCCTACCCTGCCTCTGCCCCATCCCACTTCACCGCCCGGCAGCACTCCCACCACCAACCGCTACTGTATTTGTACCATTATCACTGCTTTTGTGACAGATTAAGAGGCTAACAGTGGATACACCTGGCTAACATGCACCAAAATGAAACCTCCACCTCCCCAGAGCTTGGACACTGATGAAATGACAGGAGCCCATAAACAAAATCAGTTTGCCATGCCCCAGGAGGAGGCCCAGCAAATGCTGTCACTGTGCAGAGAGGCCCATTATCATTCTGCATGTGATAATGAGGCCCACATGCAGAATAATAATGGGCCGATTGCAGCCTGTGCCAGGTCGCTGAGGGGCTGCTGCAGGCCACTGATCACAGCAGGAGCACGAGCTGGCCCCCTGCAGTTAAAGTTACAGCACTCTCAGCCTGCTTGCAGGAGGCCGCTCGCTCCAATGTCTGAAATTACGGACAAAAGGCGTCCATGGAAGAATTCCTCACGGACAAGAGGCCCAAATTACGGGCAGTCTGTGAAATTTACGGACAGTCGGTCACCCTACATTATTCTCAATTTCCCTCCCTCAAGCTACTTCTAAGCTGACTACAATATGATGATCTCCACCTCCATTCCTAGAGCCTGTACAATAGAAAACTATAATCTCGAACAGTGGTTCTCCAACTTTTTAGAACCATAACCCCATTTTTAGAACGACAAACCTTTGCAACCCACTTAGATTTAAAGGTCGTGAGGCGGGCAATTTTTTTGTGTGTATAACTAAAGCATTGCGTGGTAGAGCTCTGTTATTTACAGACGGGGCATTTTCCATTGAAATGGCCACTAAATTTGCACAGATAAAAAGTGTTACTGATAAAACTATATCACATACAAATGATGATGTGTGGAATTCTGGTTTCAGTGAATATGTGTGCACCACTAAGTAAAGTGTCTTGATTTGTTTTGATCTCATTAAAATCTATAATTCCATCACACTTCAGAATTAGAAAAAAATTGCTTTATTTCTGCTTTCCTAATGCTAAATATGTACAGCTCATTTACAGGCATTTTACATTTTCTTGTTACAAACAAATTACACCCTACTGTAACCTGCCTTCTTTTCACCTAGCTATACCCCAGCAAGATTGTCAGATAATTCACTTTTTTTTCTCTGATTGCAAAGTGAGAAGAGTTTGTAAACAAAAATCCACATTTTAAAAAAGCAGCAATCTGTCAGAAGACTTAGCCTGACTTTTGACCTCAGTCTGTGAAGCACAGCAAATGTGACAAGATAATTAGAGCATTTAAATATCTTTATTTATTGGTTGGACTTTTGTGACATCAAAAAGCGTCTCAGAAACACTGATCTAGCCGAACACATCTGAGCAGAGTTAAGACTGCCAGACTGTTATCCTTCTTAGGGCTGTGTTGGCAGGCAACAAACTGGTATGGCCACATGTGATACTACACAGTGCTTGACTACTTCTGGGCCCTCGCCGATACACTGATGCATAATTAGCATGTGGAAATATAAGGGCAGATGCCTTGACCTGCTGGGAGGCTCGAAAGCCTTTAAAAAACTAGTTCATAATGACTAATTATAAAAAAGTGAAAGTGAGAATCTAGAAAACCACATTCACCATTGAAAATAGTACTTTCAAATTCGAATGAAAAGTTAGCTAGCTTAATCAAGTAAGTCCCATGCAATAATTATGGTTAACAGCACCTTATAAATGCCAATAAAACAACAAACATGTCTACACCTTATGTGGCAGAAACAGAACAGCTAACAGGTCCAAGACAACATAGGAAGCCAGAATATTACAAGACTGCTTTACAGCACATGTAACTGCTGCCATCTGCCCAAAAGGCATGCTCTATCCCTCCTGCATTTCTAAACGGAGCTGACTCTATAGATGTTCAAGAAATATCGCATCTACTACCAATAAGGAGAATTCCGGCTCGAAATGTGCACAAAGGCCCAGTACAGAAGAGAGTCAATCGTCCTCCTGATTGTGCTTGATGTACATGATCTTGAACCTCTTCCTTCCCTATTTGTGGTTAGTGGCGTGTTATGTTCCACCTAGGTTTCTCCTATATTGATATCCGCATATAGATTTGTTTGCCTTGACATTCATATCCACACTATTCTCAGCCATGTTTGCCAACCTCGTTTGCCCGCCTGCTCAGACAGGAGCCTGCAAGTTCATCTTTACCGTGCAACACACTTATCAGAGTTGCAATTTTTAAAAAACCCTTTTCTTCCACCGGTTTTGCGCATGCTCAGGTTGTGTGGCCAGTGCATTATTTTCCAATCATCTTGTAATAATGGCCACGTCTCAGGTCTTGTTAAATGTCACACAGCCATCTTGCCATTTTGACACACACGAGGACACTGCCATCCTGACTGCCAGACAGAGAATAAAATGTGTTGTTGATTCTTCTCTAGATAGGATTAAGATCTTCACAGAGCTGGGCCGTGATGATCATTTCGGTAAAATGTCACAGCAGCCTTCAAAATGTGCGGCTTTGGGCATAGTCGGCATGTGGTACTAAAAGTCTCTAATATTCACACCTTTTTATGGAGGGTTCTCTTTTTTAAAAAAAGAATTGCGCATAAATGAAAAGGACTAGAATTAAGCTCGAGGTTAAAAGTAAAGTGGAAAGTATCAGCTTCAGATGTATGTGATTTTGAAGCCATTAGCAGTTAAGTAAGGTATGCTAGCTTCAGAACATTAATTACCATGCTGAGAGACTGAGACCAAATCATGCTGCTTAGAACGCATTCCAGCAGTACTGCTACAGGTGCTCAGCTGTTCCTTTCTCCAAATACTTTACTGGCTGGGGGGTAACAATGGAGGGAATTGGTGACCGTGCTGGCACGTTCAAATGGGCATTAAATTGTGTGTGGTAAGCAACACTCGTTATTTTCCCTTACCCTCCCTATACAAAACTGCCTCAAGCGAAAGCTCATTAGTTCGGTAAGGTGAAATAACTGGTATTATTAACCATCGCCAATGTCCGTAATGATGCGGTCGCAATATCAAGATATTGTAGTTTGTGTTTTGCAATAATTTAAAAGTGTCTAATTCACACGTATAATGTCATTCACATGAATTGGAGATTTCGAAGTAATGGGAGGTGTTGAATAAAGCGAAGACTCACTTCAAGAAAATTGAAAACAGGGTGACGCTTGGGCTTAGTTTGTCCAGTGACCATGATGACCTTCTAGCATGAGAGCTTCCGGCTGGGGTGGCGTTGCTGCTCAAAAAAGACTATCAGAGGTGATGCGGGTAGCCACGTGTCAAGTGGCATGGGCACTGTTCCCGGTGGACTGGGAGGCAAGCAGCAGTGGTCCAGCCCTGATACAGCCAGTCAAGGAGCTGTGGAGCGCAGTCACTTGTGACGCCTGTCAAGATGGCGACCAGTGCTCATTGAGCGGAGCGCGGGCCGCTCAAAAGTGGGGGAGTGCAGCTATTGCCCTCTTATGGTGGATTGCGAGACTGGTGCCTCACTATGAACCACAATGCAGTAGTGACATGAAAGCAGGACTCATTAATGTGGGACTAGAGAGTAGCTAAAAAAGATAATAGGAAACGCAGGCATGACTAGGCAAATGGAGCGGGGAGTTATATGGTGACTTCCCAATGGTTGTCCAGGAAGCCCGCCGTACGTTTCTCTCTGTCAAAAAGAAAATGCAACTGGACAGTTCATACGCAATGTTGTACCCAGCTAGGTTGAAGATCACATATCAAGGCAAGCAGAAGATTTCTACAGATCCCCAACGGATGTTACTATTCCTGAAACCTCCGAAAGACAAACCCAACTTACACAGCAAACAGATGACAAATCCTTCCCCCTGCCCAAAGAGTAAAGGGAATAGCCAGCATACCGTAAGGCCTGCACCCCATTTCAGAGATCTTTCGGCTTGTTTAGACCTAAGAGCAAAGCAACTACAATGGTGCCTCCAGGGGCTCCTGTCTGCTCGTTTTTGTGGTGTGAGTGCCACCTCTGTACATTCATAGCAAGTGGGGGGCAGGGGGGTTGGGGGGGGGAGTAAGGCACCTGCCTTTCTGAACATGACAAAACTGAGGGTATCCCCCAGCAGGAACACTTATGAAGCATGATCTCTAAATTTGGGTGAGCTATCTTCACTGTGGGAATCTCCGGTAATTTATTTTTCTTTTGATTCACCATTATTGTAACACAGTTATTCTTAATTCAATGTGAATGTCAAGAAGGAAGAGTTTTAAGGAAGGTTAATGCAGTGCACCAAAAAAAGCTGGGAGAGCTTATGTTGGAAGTGGCTGGTTTGGGAAATATGTCAAAGTTGTAGATACCGCTAAAGCCCTGTTAGACTCACGCACGTCCAAAACTAGACTAGTCACCATAACACAATTCAAATCACTACCCTCTTCTCAACAACTAATTGTAACTTTGCTTGGGTGGCAAATAAACCTGCCTACACACTCCTCACTTAGATTGTGCTCAGACTAAATAACCCTTAAACAATATAAATATTGGCCCATCTGCCAAGTTATAAGGTTGATACTGGAATTGGTATACACTCATCATATACAGCATACACCAGGGGAGTAACATGGCACTCTGTTCAAACCCTACACTCAGAATGCAATGCAGCGGGCAGATGTAGTATAGCATAATGTATTTTATGAAGCAAACATGTATCAATCATCAACACTTATGGCCCACTGTTGATGATACCAATGATATGGGGAGGTGATTTCAACACCGTGCTGAACCCACAAATACACATACCTCATGCATTTAATAGGGGGCATGTCAACGCTAGTCTGACCTTTAGAGCATTAGGGCAGATGGGGAACTTTTAGACATAGGGAGATGGGGACAGCCTGGGCTCAAGCATGGTGCCAAACGAAGTGTGTGACTACAGGAGGAAGCCTCCCGCCAGATGCACTTGATATCTGAACCACCCAAATATAGGGTAAGAAGTAGGAGAGTGAGTTGTGTTCTATTTTTATGTTTATTTGCATGTTTTCCCCCAACTGCTTTATGTGCGTGCACAGGTGTGAGATTTTGCGGTGGTTTGACATGCGTCACTTTATAGCTTCACAATGTAGCATGACTAAATAGGCAACATATTCCCCCTTTTTTTAAAAACAAAACCAACACAAGTCTGATAGAGCACAGGGGCTGTTTTATCGGTCAGTGGTTCTCACTGACTCCTCCCACTGTCTAAACGGTTTCTTTACATCACTACTGTTCGTACTATATTGGTATGCCAGTTTCAGTCCAGCACATTTGAACCCTATGGTGCACTCATTATGTTTTTAGATTTCTGAAGGAAAGTCTCCTTCAGTCAAGGTGAGAGCCTTATGCCTAATTTCTGCATAACAAAACTGGTTAGATAGGCAGGGACACCCCTAGCCCGACGAAAGCTCTAGATCCATGTGGGCTCTTAAGGCAGGCCGAAACATGTTAGCTTTACTAGGGTCTTTTTGAGACCTTGCAACTCAACTACAAGACCCAAACTCTGTTTTTAGTTATGTCTAAGGTACCCATTTATTGAAGAAAATGTCCCTAGGCTTACCCTGAGACATTTTTGCCTCTTACCTTCTGGATCCCGGCCACATATCCAGCTACGATTTATAGAAGAACTCCATCCCTTTTTTTTGGTTGTGTCTTCCCTGGTGGTACTATTGTAGAACATTGTAAGTTGTCATTCTAGTCTATTTAGAATACTTGTACCTGATGTTCTATATTCTGTATTCCTTGCATGCTTGTTCTGTGGATTCTACTTTGTGGCAGTTGACTGGTTGCTGCTGCAGTGGAGGGTCTGCTCTTACTCTACCTCCTAACCTACAATAAAGGATTCTGCTTACCGCCTCTACTTGTCCCTAGACTCCTTTACTACCATATTTTGGCGACTTTTAATCGAACCCATCGACTTCATACCGGCCTAGGAGTCAAGAGCAGACCAATTTGAGGTGAACCCGACTTCGCATTCCTTTGCGCAACTTAAGGCGTTCATGGAGGAATCATCCCATTCCTCGACCGACTAGCAAGTAATAAACTCAACTTTATGTTGTTCTCCTACTCCGTTCACCTACCTCCCTCCACCGTTCCTCTCTCTGGCCGTCTCCTACTCCCGTCTCCTCCTCTTCACTAATGATGACGTGCTAGAATGTTCACGGGGAGTTGGTAATTGATTGTGTGACGTCTGCCTGCTCGTCGAACTTTGAGCGTCAGCCTTACGCTACGAGGGAAGTGTCAACGCAACGCTACGTGTGCAGCAACGTCCTTGCTACGTCAACGCGCATTAGGAAGCCATCTTGGGTTACCTTAGTAACTGTTTCACCTCCAGCGATGCAACGACGATGCGCACGTCTTTCGCGCATTCTTATGAAGTACATTTTACTTTACTGGTACTTTTTCATTACCGAATTTTGGCAATACGCTGCCCTGTTTTCATTATTTTACAGACATTCACCCCTATTTATATATGTTTATTTTCTGACTTTATCGACAGCCTTAAATACTACAAGCTAATTCCACAGTTACCTCAGCATCATCATAAAGAGTGTGTTTATTCATTTAACGACTTTGACAATAACTTAATGATGTCTGAGCAAGTTGCTTTGCAAAGTGGCACTGTAGTTTTACCGCCTAGCTTCCTTTCCATCCCAGGTCAACCCAGCATATCATGGGAAGATTGGTTTCCCATATTCGAGAACAATCTGGATGCATTAGATGCACAAGAATACTCTGCTAAACACAAAAAGCTCTTCTTTTGAGCTCACTGGGTAAAGAGGGCCAACGCGTTTTTAGATTCTTGCCACAGGTTCTTCAAGCTGGTGCACAAGCTCCTTTAGACGAATATAAGGAAGCTGTTTCTCGTCTGGAAGTAAGATATGCCAAGGAAGAAAACCTTGTTATGAATAGGTACAAGTTTTACACTAAAAGTCAGAAAATGGGTGAAACTATAGATGATTTTGTTTCCAGATTGCGTGAAATGTCCGTCAAGTGCAAATTTGGCAACATGACTGATGTTATTTAGAGACCAGCTCATAGTACAATGTAACAATAAGAAAATTCAAGAGCGTCTATGGGCAGCAAAGAATCCCAACCTTCAAACGGCAATTGATTTGGCGAAAATTGTCGAGCAATCCGAGGGATGTATGAAGGAATTAGAAAAAAGAGCAATTTCAAGTTATGTTAGTGAAGTGTCTTGTCATTCCCACATGTTTTGTCCACAGGAGGACGATGATCAAGACGATATTGCTCTCAGTAAGCAGAAGAAGTTCTTTAACAAAAAAACGGCGAATGTTAAAAGTCAGAGCACTTTTAAACCCCTTCCTTCTAAACAATGCTTAAGATGTGGTAGTTATGGTCATGCTTCTGACTCCAAATTTTGTTTTGCAGCCAAACAAGAATGTATGAAATGTGGCAAGTTAGGGCACTATGCTCGGGTGTGTAGAAGCAAAGCTCGTTCATCTGTGTCATGTGTAAGTGACATTCCAGAAACCACAGATGACATTAATAAGATTTTAGTTGTTGGCAATGATGATGGTCTTCAACACGAAGAGTACAAACGGAAAAATAGACCTAAAGCGCTGTTTTCTATAAATGATAAAAATGTTCATTTAATGGTGGACACTGGTTCACGCTACACCATCATTCCCAACTGTCTTTTTGTTGAAATGTGGGGCATGGGTCCACTCTGCAAAAGATATTTCTCCTGGTGGGTATCAGGGCGAACCCCTAGACATCCTAGGTTACTTTGAAGCCAACATCAAGTTTTCTACGAGACAAATTTATGGGAAGGTCTATGTCTCTGAATCGGGTCCTGCTATCCTAGGTTGGGTTCACCAATACGACCTTTCTATTATTGTCAATCCCCGTGCCGATCCTCAAGTAATGGTTTTTGAGGACATAGAATTACTTTCTATACTTTCCAACTTTAAAACTGTTTTTGGGGAGAACTTAGGCCGTCTTAAGGGCTACTCACATAAGATTATACTTAAGGAAAACTCAATTCCTGTCCAGCACAAGGTGAGACGTATTTCCATTGTCATTAGGGATGAAGTGAAAGGTCTTCTTGATGACATGTTGGCTTCTGGGGTGATCAAGCCTGTTGAAGCCTCTCCTTGGGTTTCGCCTATTGTCGTCACGAAGAAATCGGACGGCAAACTCCGTTTCTGTGTCGACCTCAGGTCCCTTAATCAGTGTGTTGTAGCCAACACCTTCCCTTTGCCTAACATAGCTGAGTTGGTTACCACTCTTAATGGGGCTAAGTTTTTTCCAAACTAGACCTCAGGAGTGCATACCACCAAATTGATTTACATAAGGACTCCAAAAGTTTAACAGCCTTTATCACTCCCTGGGGTACCTATCAATTCACTCGTCTCCCATTTGGTCTTAATTCAGCAGCGAGCGTTTTTCAACGCATGGTTTCTAGCATCTTTGAAGGGGTACCTAAGGTTGTTTAGTTTCAGGATGATATTCTGATTTATGGTCTTACTGAAAGTCAACATAATTCCACACTCAAAATTGTTTTGGAAAAATTATCCACTGCTGGTCTTACCTTACGCAAGGACAAATGTTTGTTTGGGGTGGATCAAGTGGATTATTTGGGTTATACCATTACCTCCTCTGGCATCAAACCCAAAAAGGACTTGTGTGAAGCCATTCGTTCTGCACCTCCACCTTGTGATAAAGATCAGTTACATTCCTTTATGGGACTAATTGAATACTATTCGAAATTTGTCAAAAACTTTTCTGATAAGACTGTTTGTATCAGGTCCTTGCTTAAACGTGGTGTTAGTTTCATCTGGGGAGCTCAACAGCAGGAGTGTTTTGTAAATATCAAGAATGAGATTTGTGATGCTAAGGTGTTGTCTTCCTTTGATATCCACAATAAGTCAATTGTCACTGTGGATGCTAGCGCGCATGGTTTGGGGGCTATGCTGTCACAAATGAAGGGAGCGTCTGAGGTTACCATTGCTTTCGCTTCCAGGACCCTCACTGACACCGAGAAAAATTATTCAGTCATTGAAAGGGAGGCGCTAGCTGCTTCTTGGGCTGTTGAATACTTACGCACATATCTTTGGGGCATGAAATTCATTTTAAGGTCTGATCACAAGCCCCTTATCAAAGTCCTTTCACCTAGAGGGGCGGGTAAGGGTTCAGCGCGGCTCATGAAGCTTGCAGCCAGGTTACAAGAATTTCAGTACTCTGTGGAATATATTCAAGGTTGGAGGAACGTTCAGGCCGATTGCCTTTCAAGGTTGTCGTTAGACTGGCGTTCTCATAATTCGGAAGCGTCCTTAGACTTGGATGATGTTGCTGTTGCTTCAGTTGAAGACGCTGTCTTTGTGGGTGAAGGAGTTTTTTCCTCTAGTGATTGGTCTAGGGAAGTGGCTGTTGATGCAACACTTCATGAGGTTATCAAACTCATCAGATTGGGGTCTAGGCGTGAAAGTTCTGTTTCTGTTTCTGTTAGACCCTATATCAAGGTTTTAGATGAGCTTTCGATTGTCAATGACATCCTACTTAAAGGCGAGAAATGTATACCACCTTTTGGGTTGAGAAGTAAATTGTTGGCTTTGGCGCATGAGGGGCACATGGGCCAGAAACTCACTCAAAGACGCATTATGGACCACTTTTGGTGGCCAGGCATTGATTCCCAAGTAGTTGATTGGATTGAGAATTGTCCTATGTGCAGGGAGGGTGAGAAACGTTTGAAAACTGGTCCAAAGGTTGTTCCTGATGCGCACATACAAAGTCCCAGTCTACCCTGGCACACGATTTGTCTTGATTTCATTGGCCCCATGGGTGAGTTAAATGAAAGGGACAGATTCGCTATTGTGGTTGTCGATGTTTTCACGAAGTGGTTGGTGGTGCATTTCACTAGTGATATCACTACACCGAATACCATCAGATTTTTAGGTAATCTTTTCAAAGAAGAGGGTTTACCATCTATCATTATTATCGATAATGGTCCCCAGCTCACATCTAAAGATATGCAGGTATTCTTGAAAGAGTGTGGCATCTCTCATCATCGTACGTCCTTGTACAACCCCCAAGGCAATGCTGTTTGTGAAAGGGCGAATAAAGTTGTGAAGGGCATTATCCAAATGGCTTCTAGTAGTGGGCATATTGTCAGAAAGATGGTGAACGAAATGTTGTGGGCGTACCGCACTACCCCCTTAGCAGTTGGAGATTTATCCCCTTTTCAATTGATGAGAGGACGTGATCCTGGTCTGAAGTTGTTTCCGTCTTGGATGAGAGATGTTGTCACCTTGCAGACTCAGTGTTGTGCTTTTGATGGTAAACAAGTTAATGTTCCTGAATCTTCTTCCCTGGTCCCTTTTTCCTCTCCTTTTTCTGTGGGAGATTTGGTCAAAGTTAAGTTGGGGAGGCTACAAAAAGGTTTGTCTAAATTCAAGGGGCCTTTCAAGGTCAAGAAGGTACTCAATCATTGTGTCATTCTTAATAGTGGTGAGTGTTGGAACTTTAGGAGGATTGCTCTCTATAAGAGAGTGAAATCTACTTCGTCCATTGTTTCTTCGCCTCCACTGCCTAATGGTGGTTCCACTTCCCTTGTTCCCAATTCTGGTGTTCCTTCTACGAGTGGCTACTTGTTAGCAGATTACACGCCCATAGGGCCTCCAGTCCTCAATGAAGTTAGCGGCTCTGGTGGTGGGGATGCTCCTGCTCCTTCGCAGGCTCTTCCTCCCGTTCAAAATGATTTTATTTGTACACGTTCTCTGAGGTCTCGGCGGCCTCCTGTTTATTTGCAAGATTTTGTATGTTAAGTTTTCTTTATCAGTTTTTTTTGTTTTTTTGTTTTTTCTTTTTCGACAACAGAAAGGGAGAAGATGTGTAGTACATTGTAAGTTGTCATTCTAGTCTATTTAGAATACTTGTACCTGATGTTCTATATTCTGTATTCCTTGCATGCTTGTTCTGTGGATTCTACTTTGTGGCAGTTGACTGGTTGCTGCTGCAGTGGAGGGTCTGCTCTTACTCTACCTCCTAACCTACAATAAAGGATTCTGCCTACCGCCTCTACTTGTCCCAGGACTCCTTTACTACAACTATCATACCAGTGTGGATAGGTGTCAATGATGAAGCATGCCACTATTAAGTGGGTGAGATGTCTACCCCAAATTCTTTCGATTTTCCTCTATGACTGTCCCTTCTAGCAATGTAATCCTAGCTTCCCATTTGTGTTTATGATTATCGTAGGGAAAACGCAACTAGGATTCCTTTTCTCTGGCTCTCTCATTGTGATTAAAAACATTGCAGGTCTTACCATAAACTGAATCTAATCAGTGATTCTCCCGATAAACCCAAACACTATTAGAACAGGCCTGAAATTCCATCTAGAGTGGCATGAATCTCCAATACAATATTTAGTTGCTTGGATACATTGTAACCTAGATAAAGTTCTCAGGCTCAATTATGGCAAGGCAATTAACAACCAAGAAGACCACTTTTGAATGGCCGTCTCAATGGACATATCAAAATGGTCATTCTCCCTAAATTCCTTATACTTTTGAGTAAGCATTCCCATTCCACTAAACAGGACCTTTTTTAAAACATTGACATCTCTGCCCATTAAACTCACCCAGTTGGATAAAAAAGATAATTGCCTGGGAAACTATGACCTTGCTGTATTGCCAGGGAAGGCTTGCATTTCCAATTTTGCTCCATCCGTATTACGCTCATTTGGTAGTGGAAATAGATGTAGCTGAACCTATCCTCTTGTGCTCTACGGTCCAAACGCTCCAAAATGCAACACAGAAATCAACTCTAAGTCACAGTGGCCACATTGGATAAGCTTAGACAAAAAGGGCAGAGTATAATTATATATGCAGCTAGTACTTCCCTTTGACATTATCCCATGTTTACTATGACTTCAGAACATAAGGCACAAACACAAATACAAAAGCTGTGCTTTATAAATGGGAGGGGGGGTCTGTATGAATTATAATACTTTTATTACCACAGATGCTCTCCTGTCACGCGTCAACTTGATACGTTTCTGCATCACAGATTAAAACGTACCTATCAACGTATTACTACTGAATTTTCCTCAGGAGCCTGACACATTCAAACCATTCAAGTCGATTCTCATGGCCAAAACCCACAATAATCCTATTGCTATACTATATTATGACATTCAAAGATCACTGCCCATGCAGCAATGTCTACACTTTGACCTGGAGTCCCCCCTGATCTATGAGGTATGGCTGCTGCACACAGGCAGGTAAACAACTACCCAGCAACAGACTGCATTCCATACACTTTCTATATATTCATAGAATGTGCTACTCTCCATCGGCATAACACAAGTAGGGTTTAGGACCCACCACCTGCTCTGAGTGCTGTGGGGTGGATGGAGGCAGCTGAATTTATACATCTAATCTGGAATGTGTGGAGTCCACGCATTCAGGGTACTAGTGATAGAAACCACACAGAAGATAATTGGCTCCCTCTCTACAGAGATTCTTTTTGTTTACATTTTTTTATTAAGGTTTTCTGCATGTTCAGAATAGGTCACAATACAATCAACGAAGATGCGATCATTGCATGACAATACAATTCTGATACAATGACGACAGGGTAACTTATGTCTCCTGGGCATGTCCGTCATGTAGGGAATTCCTGAGTCCGTCAGTAGGCTATCGTGTAGGTGAATGCCATGTCTTTGTGCACCTGATTCCGTGGTCTTTGTGATCTTGGGGTTGCAAGGATCCATTATCCCCTGACTGCGTTCCACCCTGTGTAACTAATGCTCGCAGTGGTGTCATGTGCGAGCTCGACAGATTTGATCTTTCCGACTGAGGTTGAATTGGGATCCGCGGGGCGGGGGGGGGGGGGGAAACGTCCCCCGTGAGGCATAGGGGAGAGTGGGAGGGGAGGACGGCGTGAGGGGGAAGGGCAGCGGCGAGCGCAGGGGTCACAGCGCTGTAGGACGAGGGTCTAGCGGGCGGCCTCCGGTGAGACCCGGTAGTGCATGTCATGGGGGGGGCTCGTGCTAACCATAAGGAGGGGGGAGGGATTCAAGGTCATAGTTATGGACCTCCGTCTCTGGGTAGGTCGTCGCGATGTGTCTGGTATCTCATAGAGGTGCTATGTGTGTGGTATTGGTTGCGTCCATGGGCTGGGGCCTCGAGGCGGGCCATCAGTTTGGGCCTGCGCCGGTGTTGGGGCGTCTTGGGCTGACGTAGCATGCTTAAACTGTATCAGTAGTTGTGCCCATTCCATAGATATAGGGTGTTTGCGCATCCCTTTGACCTCTTCATCTCTTAGGACCTCCTCCTCCGCCGTGCCCCACTTATTGACGGCTCCCACCCAGGCCTCCACCGGTGGCCCAGCCGGGGCTCTCCAGTGCATGGCTATATTTCGTTTGGCCAGGAATGCGAATCGCCACTGTAGCTTCTCGGATATCTTCCTCTTATATATGCCTATGGTGCAGGCTTCCCAGATGGCGACATTTTGTAGGTGTACTAGTTCGCGTTGTGTGCGGAGCACCTTGTTCCAGTATGCTTGCAGGGACGGGCAGTCCCAGAACATATGGTGAAAGGTTGCATTCAGCGTCAGACATCGGGGGCAGCGGAATTCCGTGTCTGGATAGTATTTATGTAACTTGTCAGGTGTCAGATAGGCTCGGTGGAGAATGTTGAACTGTATATTTTTAAAACAGGCGTTTCGGGAAACTTTTTTTGGGTACTCTAGCGCCCGTGTCCACTCCATGTCGTGGAGAACCCATCCTATGTCATCCTCCCAGGACTGTCGTAGCCTATCTAGTGGAGTTTCTGTGAGTTCCCGAATGGCCTTATAGTGCCATGTCACCAGGTGACTGCCCGCGCCCATACGCAGTATTGTGTGCAGTACAGGGTGTGTAAGGGGTTCACCTGCCCGCGGGTCCCAATATGTCCGGCTGCTGTCTATCGGTTGTCTGTGTGTGAGGAATTGTCCGGGAGGAAGGTCGTGCCATTCGATCAATTGCTCGAAAGTCTCCCTCTCAACAGAGATGACCACAAGTTGCACTCCTGGGGTTGGTTCAAAAAATACCACATGCAACCCGTAAATTCAGAAGTTCACAGCACTTGCATTACTCTTGCCTAAGTGCCTAGTGGCCCAACGTGGGAAGTGAAGCCAAACACCACAACATCAACACTGGCTGAAAGAACTATCGTACTGCAATGATCAGCTGGTACCAGGTCTTCCGGCCAGAATCATCATGCCCTATTGAAGTGCCTTTTTGGCATTATTTGTAGATGAATGCTGTCTCTGAGAAAAATATGGTGTACCTGCAAGATCTGTAGAAGTCATATGAATATGTACTTTGTATATCTGATACCCCAATCATATCTGTATGGGCGCAAACAACTGACTATACCAACCATGACACATGTTTGTTTTGTATTGTACTGTTAAAACTTAAAAAAAAAGTATACAAAAAAAATACAGTGTCCTTCTGTTCCTTTAACTCTGTCATGAGGTTCCGGTGAAATTTATAAACATACTACCTTCTAATGTGTGGCGTATCATGTCACTAGAATTGGCGGATTAGCACCAGAATACCAATAAACCAATTATGTTATCCTATTTTGTTTGCACTAGACATATACTAGCAAGCACCCCAGCTTTTAAGGGAATCTTTTTTTTTTTATTCTAGATAAACATCAAATAAGTGTCTTTTTTTCAAAAAGCTGCCTGCTGTTGATCAACTTCTCATTTTTATAAAGCACAGCTCGGCTGAAGAGTTGTTGGTACACTGTACATCAGAACAACATGGGGTATCAGGTATATAGAACCAGGTAACCACGGATAGAAAGAGACCCCAAAATAATACCATCATTCATAACTAATCTCAGCAAGGCGTAATTGAGGGAAGAATACAGTGGATATAACGAAGAGCGCAGGCTATACGATGTGGGGTAACAAGAAGGTTAAAGGAAAGGCAGAGTCACACAACATAGATGAGAGACGTAATTAAACAAGGGCAGCGTTAAGCACAGAGAACGTCATTAGCACGCAGCCTTTAAGTGAAGAGAACTGCTGTTTACACGCCTGGAAAATTAAGCAAACAAGAAAGCTGGCTTATAGCAAGATTAGCAAGTACATTCCTGCGCAAGGACTTCATCAAAGGAGTGCAAATTGCAAATACTTAAGAGTGCATCACCCTCTTAAGAGTGACAGTCGGTCTCGCAGAAACTCCTTGCCATGTGACCTTACTCCTCACCACCGCAAAGGACCTTCATGCAGTGTCTACAGTGAGGGCTGGCATGGCTCATGGGTGGCGGGACAGGGGCGGAGGCAGGGGCAGGGGAGGAAACTTACCTTGCCGCACGGTCCCGCATCTCGCTCCTGCACTCCTTGTCGGACTAGAGGAACAGGAAGCACAGACAGGCCCCACTGACCAATCACAAAGCTGCAATGTAGCATTGTGATTGGTAAGCACGCAGGCTCCCCTGACCAATCACAACACTGCAATGCAACAGTGCGATTGGTCTGAGAGTCCTGGCTTGATGCTCAGCGAGGGAATGGGGGTCTGGGTATGTTCTCCATGCAGGCGGTAATGCAGCCTGCATGGAGACCAGTGAAGTGCGCATGACTGTTTTAGACAGCTCAAGAGGGCCGGCCAAAAGTCATGTGTACTTAAGAGTGGTCAAACTACTCCTCCCCTGCCTTGCTCCGAGAGCAGAGCAGCCCCGCCCATCTGCACACCTGCAAAGCATCACACACGTAAAATTATAACTCAAAGTTATTATCATTTTATGTTTCTACTTCACACTACTTGAAAGTAGTGGGGCGATGCTCCTCCGCGATAGCGGGGGAGCCATCAAGTCGCCACTGCCTCGGTACCTCCTAAGAGTTTAAGAACATGTGTGTTAGCACCGCATTGGAGCAGAATACTAGATTTTGCCTCATTCTTGCACTGCGGGAGGTGAGTGAGTTCCCTCTCCCACTGTCTTCGAATGTGGTCTCATTGGGTGCTTGTCTGAGTTGCGAGGGACTCTGGGAGGACAAATTGCTGTTGAGGCTGGGGTAGCGATAACGCACATCTCCATAAACTGGCGGGACATCGCTGCACCTGAAATTTTAGAGCGGATCAAGGGAATTAATTATTGTGCAGTTGCAGAAAATCCATCTAAAAAACCCTGTTGCTGTCCTCGAAAGAATAAGAGAGTAAGTGGGGAACAGTGGAGTCATTTTCTTTTTTTTACAACTCTTTTTATTGCAACTATAAAGTACAGTCCAGCAATGAAAGCAGCTATCAGCACACAAAACATTACAATACAATTATGGCAAAGGTAGTTTGCAAGAATCTTCTACCGTGCCACGAATAAACCAAAGATTTTCAATCTCAATACCCACCACATGATCCCCAAATGCCAGATTACAATCTGATTTTTCTCGTTCATTGCAGTTGTCCATCTCTAAAAATGTGCTGTTAAGTAGATTTGCCAGAATGTGCAGTGGGTATTGTTGAATACATTAATTTTCTTGTTTGATAGATTGAAAAATCAAGAAAACAGAATTTAAAATAAAGTGTGTCATTCTTGACACTTGCCTGCTAGATATTATTAATCATTTTTGAACTATCCAATAGAGCCTGGCATATGAGTTACTTTCCTTCCCTGGGCCCTCTCTCTGCACAATAGGTGGCAGAAGGCATGCTGACAGGGTCCACAAAAAAAGGTCTGAGAGATGACAACGGCTACTGTCAGAATACTTTGGTTATGGTGTCTTCTGTGTCCGTGGTGTATTGAAACCGCGTGGATTCAATTTAGATCCTGTGGAGGTCCTGTATGTTGGGTCTGTGTACTGCATTACACACAACTAGCCAAGCTCATGCATCTGCTACTTTGCCATCCTATACCAACATGTATTCTGTTAATGTTTCCAAGCCTCACCGCTTCTAGGATTATTATGTGAATTAATGTTTTGTAGTATTGTGTTTTGCTTTGTTTTGTCATTTATAAGGCTGAAAATGGTGTACGGTATTGCACACAAGCTGCATGCCTACTCCCAGTCATGCAGCTTGTGGTTTGTTTACTTTGTTGTTGTTCAGCTTGCAATCCACCTTCTGGCATGGTTCAGTTGATGAGGCGTTGGCATTGAGAGCAGGCTGGTTGTGGGCTCTTGCATGCAATACATTCCTCATTTTGCCTTTTCTTCTGCCTTGGATCTCCCTTTCAACAGCCTAGTTATTAGAAATCCTTTATTAAAGATTACCAGCTCACATGGAGTCAATAGCTTGGTCCATTAATCAGTCCTGGCTTTTCATCCAGCATCAGGGTTTTGGTGCCAGCTGTGGCGGGGAGAGGCCTGGTGTTGCTTGGCTGAGAGTGGCAAATACATACATGAGAAGGATTCTTCAGTGTTTGTATTTTACATGTGATCTTTGCACGCAAAGTTTAGTATATTAAACAGGACATTTCATTAGAAATCACAGGTTCTAGTCCTGAATTTACAATTGTTCATGACTCGCCACCATCCTGACGACAATGCTACCAGTGAACGAAAAGAAAATCAGCCTTTTGTCCTCTATACGTGGCATAAGGTATTACTATAGATGGAGTAAAGTTGCTTCTTGTGCAGCGCTCTCTCCAAACTGATGTATCTGAAGCAGCTGGCATGTGATGAAGGAAAAAGGAGGCACTGTTAAAAAAATTAATAAAGTAATTTCCTAAGATCACACAATGTGGTCAAGTAGAAGCTTGGATTGATGCAAGGTTTTTGAGCAATTCAGCCACTACGTGGTTATCTCATTCGCTCTCCCATTTTAGATCAAAGCTTAATAGTTTGTGCTTAATCCTCTGAAGTGCTAAATCAATGCACGGTGTTAAATACACCCCGGCTTTGCTTGTTTCATAAGGATTAATGGTTGCAGGGTTGGGGAGGGTGACTGTATAATCAGTGCTTGAAATGGAAAAATAAAAGTGCAGTGCTTGTTTCTGAAAGCTGCTGTTACTCTCCAAATAAAAGTATTACGTCTCCCTTGAGAAGTGCTAGTGCCCCCCCCCCCCCCCCCCCCCTCCCCTCAAAATAAAAAAGTGACGGTACTCGGTACTGGACAGTACCAGCCCATTTAAAGCACTGGGTATAATGCAGAGCTGAAATTAAAGCCTGCACTCACCTGTGGTGAGTGCATTGAGCCCATTTGCTCTGCATAGCTAAAGCCTTTAGTAATTATCATCATTCTTAAATTCACTCACCCACCTACTATTCACCATCCAACTATTCATTTATTAAGCCAGGCAGCCCTCTCTCCAGTTTCCATCCATCTATTCAGTGACTGGACAAGGTTCAATAATGACATTTTTTTTGTAAAACACACCGTATTCACAATTCTTAAAAAAATTCTCGGGGGAGAACCTTTCTATATCGTTCTTGAAATAGTCAGGTGCGCGTGCTACATGCAGGAAGGTGCGCGTGCTACATGCAGTCAGGTGCGCGTGCTACATGCAGTCAGGTGCGCGTGCCTCGTGCAGAAGGGGGCTGGTCTGACAAAAGTTTCCAGGGCTGCTTTTGGGTCCCAGTCAGGCTCTAGGATTTTTCTTTGGGTAGGCCATAAAGAAGCATGGGTGGCCATGAAGACGAATGGGTTCCAGTAAGTATTTCAGAAATTCGATATTTTAGGTGTTGGAATCTGTCCTCTTTTGACATTTTTAAGACCATAACTACCAACTAAAGAGCTACTGACTTTGCTTTCTCTGTTGCCCTTCTAGCTTTGGGAAAGGGGAAGGACTTTGCTTGTCAGAACTTTAAAATGTAGATGCATAAAATTCAGGCTGAAGCATTGGTCAAATTATGCAGCAGTGTTGACTAAATTGTGCAACAAGAAAAATCAAACTATGCAGCATAATGCGGCACATTATGTGATAGTATTAGTTCATTATTTTGATATTTTTACGCTTGCTAACACTAGACATAGATTGCACTTCATTGGGACCAGTTTATCACCTGAATATAGCAATAAGCAATCAGAAGGTGACCAGTCAACCTTAGGAAAGAAGCTTTTACTCAGCGGCACCACATGTCAATGCAATTTTTTAACTTTTGAACCATTTGAGCTAAAAACAACCTCTTTAAAAACCTGTAGATTATGCAGAAGATGATGGATTATGTGGCAAATGCGGCAAATCCATAGCTATGCAAAAAATGCAACGCCTGCACAATCACATAATTCCATTGGCCCTGCCCATAGGTCCCTGCTTAAGGAATCATTGTATCACTTGTAACAATCAATATACAAATTAGTTGTGGTGTGAATTAATGATGAGTAGAATATTTTCTCATTTAGCCAATGGAAAGATAAAACATATTTTAGTTTTACTTTTTCCATTAATTTATTTTTTATGTAATACTGCAAGTTAGAAATGGCCTCAGAGTAAGAAGAAATAAAAGAAATCCTGAGTAAATCTATATGCTAATTATAAACACATTTTCACTAACTTTTTGAGGAAAAGGAAATCCTTTGCAAAGCGTTTCTGTCATATCACTTTTTGCAACTCCTGGGTACCTTGTGATGGAAGCCTGCAGCCTCTTTACTATGAGTGAGTGAAAGTGTTTGGGATGTCTGTGCGGTTCATTTGCACAACATAGCAGCTACCATCCCTACTGATTTCACAATTGTCCCCAGGCCTGAAACTAGAGCATGTCAAAGGTTAATAATTAAATAAAACAACGCGACAGGGCACAATGGGGCTTCAAGCCACTGTGAGACATTAGGATGAAAAATGCTAATTTTCCAGTTCACAATGACCTATGGTGGGCCAGGGCAAAACTTTGGTGGGCCTGGCCCATCTGGCCCGCCCTCTAGAACCGGGCCTGGTCCCAGTCCGCCTTTGCTGTTGGCTAAAACACAACACTTGATAGAGGCTTGAGGTAAAAGGAGCTAGTTAATAACGTTGTTTTTATCCTCTATGTTGTTGGTGACTTTCTCCTCTCGAAGAGTTAACAATTGTTGCAGTTCTCATCGGAGCCAGCCCCAAGGAGCCATCAGTACATCAGACAGGTCTGCTGAAGTGCCCCTCACAAACTGGGGCTGAAGGAGCGCTCTGCAAGGAAGGGGGCCCTTTCCGCTGCCTCTTCTCATTCATAGAACCAGCTCCCTTAGATAGGCGTGTAGATGGTTTGTATTGTTTTTAGAAAATGGCTGTACTAAATCGAAGTGAAACCCTTCAGTCTTGGAAGCTCTGAGGACTAAGGAACAGTACTTGTAACTAAGATTTGTTTATAATCTGCAAACTAAATGTAATTTCATAAATTGTCCATGAAACAGGCTATTTTGCCTTTTTCCATTTCATGCAGCCTTGGTGAAAATCTCTCTTTTAGACCTCTGCTGCTTTGCCTGGGGTCCTGGTTTTATTTTCTAACCTTTCAGTTTGACAGTCTTCTGAAAGGTCACATAGCTAAGGAAAGGAGGAGGGGTGCGTTTCAATGGCTCATACAATATAGCACCCCACTGGAAAAATGTGATTGTCTAGCCCCTGCATTTTTGAATTTTTTAGTATCTGGTGCATAATTTTAAGACGTCAACAAAATACCTTTTGTCTGGAGCTCAAATAAATTACAATCGTGGCACACAGGATGTAGCATTGACATATTGCAAATCTATCTGGCCATCTTTCAGCTGTTCTCTGTCCGAGGGCCTATTCTCTGGAACACACTCCCCCTCCACATCCGTAAAGAAGAAAACTACGCCAGGTTTAGGAAGAACATAAAGACTTGGCTCTTCCAGAAACAACCATACTAATCATGCTCATCTCATACCTCTGCTCAACTACATGTCGTCGGCGCCGGGAAACCCTTTTTGGGTATCTGCGCGCCATACAAGTGTAAAAAATAAAATAAAATAAAATAATTTAAAGAAGTGACCATTTTGCTCAAGTAGTGGAAACATCCAAAAATAATGAACTACTTGAAGGTCCTTCAAGAAAACAGCTGCTTCCAGAGGTCCTGCGATTTGAACAGGGGGTAAACCGAAACCGAAGTATAGATCGAGCATGGAAGCACTACAGAGCTGGGCCTCATCTTACATTAGAAGGGGTGTATGCGCCTGGGCTTATTGTCTACAGAGAGCACAGCGTTCATAGAAAGGTGTTTTGGTGCTTCCATGCCAGATTTAGGTCCTCATATAGACCTAGGTGGCCAGTCCACTCTCCGTTAGAGTGAAGGTGATCATCTCCATCGCCGCCTCGTCTGGACTACCTACCGCCTATGAAATAAGATCGCCCCCAGCCCTGTGGTGATCACTGTGTCTTCAGAGGAGCCATGAAACACGGCACTGATCATTTGGTGAGAGGCCGCTGTCTTTTAGGCAGCCACACCCCAAACCTTTTTATTTTTCAGAAACAAGCACCCAATATTTGCGTTTATTTCTGAAAAATGGCCACCACTCGCTTTTTCTGTTAGTGACTGCCAGGTTGTAAGTGGTGGTGATGGACAGAAAAAAGGACAACAGACCGTCTGCTCTAATTTGGCCGAGTGGCTTGATGCCCTTACTCAGACAGCCCCTACTCCATCGGGCCATCAGAGTAGGCTTTTCGACGAGAAAGCTAGCGGGGCACTGCCACTTCAAAACTGACCCTCTGCCCCACTTAAAATAGAATGGATGGACTGAAGGCTTGGCAGACAGGATACTCCATTATGGTTGTGATGGAGTAGCCTGATCTCCAAACTCTGAATTGGGCCCTAAATCTTAAATTATTAGCAAATGTCATTTCGAATAGAGTCTGCTGAATGCATATCGCTTTTGGTCTGAGTACTGGCATCGAGATCCCCTTTCGACAAAAAGAATGTTAAAGAGCCACAATAGCTAGATATACGATTGCTGCAGAATGCTTTGCATAATGTGTCCTTAATCACATATTATACCTCGGAAGTGCTAGTCCTTATATCAAAATGTGCCTTTTCTTGCTATCTGATTTAGTCAAACCAGATTTTTGTAATCCATTGCCACACCACTCCGATGGCCTTGATGTCAATGTTTTCTTCCAGTCAATATTTGAGTCAGTGTGCACTTAACAATGAGGGTTGCTCACTTAGATTGCTTCATATACAAGCAGTGTTTATACACACTTATGCTTAGCATGTGTAATAGTAAAGTAGGCAACGCAACCTCTGCTCATTGTTGAGGATCACTTGGAAGCCATTATTACACTTATTTTATTTGTTGGTTCCCTTAGATTGCTGTAGAGTTCAGTTTTCAAGTAAATAAAGATTGTTTGAAAAAGAACTACAGTGCTCTGCCAAAGATGTCAAAAGTTATGTGATGTCACTCATTGGACTGTTATTGCGAGGGTCAAAGTGTGTATGATGTTCTTTCTGATGATAACTTAACATAACATAGTTTTAGGAAGTCATAGTTTGTATTTTTTCTTTAGACTAGCCAAGCTATTTGTTTGGTGACCTCCAGTAGAGCACGTTACAGTCTTTTCGATGCCATCTTTTCTAAAAAAAAAAAAACAATAGCTGTAAACTGAAAAAACTATGAATAGTTGCAGAGATTAATTGGAGAAGAACGTCAAGAGAGATGAAATTTTCAGTATTCAGCAAAATGCAAGCAGGTCTGGTTAAAACATGGTCTCCTGAGAAGATGTTCCACTTTCTGGGGGCAGCTACAGACAATCTTGTTTGGCCCACTTTCCCTTCATTTAGCAGAAGTTTGCTCTCTTTACTGACCACCACCAAGAAGAGGTGTAGGCAGCTTCATGATGGAAATGCAAAACATGTTGTTGAAATGAAAGTTTGTTGTAGGAAGAGAGGGTTGCAAAGTAGTGGATTTGTAGTGGAAACCACATAAAAGCAGCCAAAATATGGCTAAATTATTTAGATCAACTGGCTCCCGAGACAGCTGTTGACTGAATTGCTGATTTTAGTCTGTGCAGAGTCATTGATTGGTCTAAAAGAAACTTGCATACCTTACATTAATAAACATGTACAAGTAGAAGAAAATGAACGGCCATTCAGAGGCGATTTGGTGCTCAGTTATATTTCAGAACAGAAGGCAAGAGGAATTATTATTAAAAAATCTGACGCTGAAAAGAACATTAGGTGATGTCATTTGAGCTGCCATCAGTGATATCATCAGTGATGTAATATATGAAGTCCTAAGCAGTGCATTTCATGGGCGTAAGTTATAGTTAGCTCAGGTAACTATAACTGTTGAAGTTCAATGGTTTTGTACGAGAGAAATCGGAGTGTCACTTAAACATCCCTGTAACCTTTGGTTTCTTAATTGAATTGCTAAGGTTTTTCAAATTCTATTTCCTAACTATATTGTCCCTGTAACCTTTGGTTTTTTAAAGTGAATTTCTAAGTTTATTTTAGCTAGTAGTTGCGTTTGCAGAGTGGTGAAGAAAAGGGTCAAGCCTCCGACCAGCTCTCAGAGGAATTGTGCAGTGTTGGACTTAGTGGAGATAACAAGAGGGCTTCTGGGCCCCCAAGAACCCACAGCATCCAAGAGAATTTCATTTACCCACCAGCAGTGAGCTAGGAGGAGTGTTTGCAGAGTGGTGGAGAAAGGGGGTGTGGCCCTGAAGTCCTTTCAGCAATCGCGCTGTCTGTCTTACTGGAGGTAACAGGCGGTCTTGTTGTCCCCCAAGGGCCTTCTGCAGTCAAGTGGACGTCATCCCCCAACCAGTTGTGCACCAGGAGGTGCATTTCCAGAGTGGAGAAGAAAGTCGGCGGGGCCTCTGGAGACTACAGGTCCCGCTTTATTGAAAAAATATATATATTTAGGGAGGGGGGTGCATGGCCCCCCCTTTCCCTGGCTGATTTTGGCCGCGGGACCTCATCAACCAGGGCCAGACCTTTTATGAAAGGGGGTACCCATGTCCCCCCTCCTTGGGCCGATTTCAGTCTCGGAGAATCCACCCCTCGGGCCAGGCCTATTTCAAAATCTTTTGTTACAGTGAGGAGGGCTGATTTCTGCCCCAGGGACCCCATCCTCCAGGGCCCGGCCTCTATTGTGGGTGGTCTGGTACAACCCAGGGCACCCTCTTTAAAGTGTTGAGGAACACGTTGGGAGCCTCAAGGTCCCTGCCAGCATTGCTTTGATAGAGGTGGACCTGCTGAACATTCAGTTCCCTGTCTGTCAAAGCAAGAGTGCTCCGCTTCTAGCAAGCAAGAGCATTTTTTATACTCTTGCTTGCTAGGAGTGGAGCACAGTTTGACCAGCTGTACTAGGGCACTGTGAGACATAGCATTTATTTATTTATTTATTTATTTATTTATTATTGCAGTTTGTAGAGTGCGAACAAATGCCCAAGGGCGTCTCGGCGCTATGGATGAGACAGAATCATGGGGGAGGAGAAAGGAAGTTATTGGTTAAAAAGCCAAGTCTTTATTTTTCTTCTGAAAGTGATTATAGTGGGAGCAGACCTGATATCGGGTTCAAGAGAGTTCCAGAGTTTAGCCGTTGATACATGGAAGCTGCGGTCGCCCCAGGCGACAGTTCTTGTGCGTGGAACTGTCATGATAGACGTGTTCACAGAGCGGAGTGGTCGATTGGGGACATGGAATGTGAAAGGGTTCAAAAGGAATCGCTGGACCTGTTTGTGAGAGGCTTTGTAGGCGATACAAAGAGCTTTAAACTTTATTCTATTTTTGACTGCTAGCCAGTGATAATGTTTGATGGTATGGGCAATTGGTTGGAATTTAGGGGTACCCAAGAGCCACCCCAAGAGCCAACAGGAGCTGGCTCTTGGGGTGGCAGTCCCCATGGCAGAGTATGGCTCCAGGAGCGGTGTTGCATGGCCCGCCTCATTTCTTTAAGTTTGGCCCGGGAGGTGGTGATCTGTTGAGGAGCTGCATGGCCTCCGTATTAATTAAAATTAAAGCCCCGGGGAGGTGGCGGCCCCCTTGGCTGCAGGGTGGTCTACACAGCCGCTACATTATTTAAACATAAAGCCCTGGGGAGGTGATGGTCCCCGGGTTGTGGGAGTCCAAGAGCTCCCCCATTGTTAAATAAATAAGCCCCAGGAGATGGGTGTTCCTGGGGCAGCGGGCGAGGCCTTAAAGTCCTCCCGCACATTTTTTATGGAGCTAGCCACAAGGAGGTGGTGGTTCCAGGGGTATAAAGAAGTCCCAGGAGATGTGCCCATGCGCCCCCCTCCCTTATTAAAATGCCCTTGGGATTTGACCCACCCGAAGGCCGATTAGTAGCGAAGCGGGGGAGCCCACGCTTCATTTCTTTCCAATTATGCCGTGGATCCACCCACAAATTTCTAGCAAAATTTAATTTTTAAAAATGCATTTAACCCCTGGCGGCCATTACTGGGGGGGGTCGGGGTGTTTCTACCCTGCCCCCTTCTCTTTATTGTGTGGACTCCGCCTCAATCCGAGTCCTAGGATGGCTGACAGCCAATCAAATTTCAGCATGGGGACTGTGGATCCGTACGTCCACTGCAAGGATCTGAAGTACCCAGATATCTATGTTTTTTAAATTTAAATATCTCTAAAACTACTGGATTTACACCAAATCAGAAAAAGGACGCTTTCTGGAACAACATCTACCTTTCTGCCAAATTTGGTGTAATTCTGTTCTGCGGTTCGGACTGTAGTCGTGTTTAAATTCCCTACGGGAAAATGCATTGAGGAAAGGGTATTTTAGGACCCCTTTTTTCTGGGCCCCCACTTATTTATTATTATTATTTAAAATCTTATATAGCGCGCAGCTACCCTTGGGCATCCCGGCGCTTCCAGACAACATCAGATGGTAAAGGGGACAGCATAGAGGCGTTATGCCGGAAACAGAAAGGTTTTAAGACCTTTGCGGAAACGCAGTGTACAGGGCTCAGCTCGAAGTTTTAGGGGGAGCGAGTTCCAAAGCTTTGCCGTATTAAATGAGAATCTTCTCCCACCAGTGCGGGCCTTTTTGACTCTAGGCACCATCAAGAGGTGTTTCGTGTCTGATCGCAGCGTTCTGCCAGCTTTGTAGGGAGTCACTAGATTTTTTAAAATAAGGGGGCCTTTACCTGCGAGAATTTTATGCGCGGTGCAAAGTGCCTTAAAGGTCACTCTCTCCCGCACGGGGAGCCAATGCAATGCCTTCAATGCCGGTTTCGCTGATTGCGTCCTCGGAATGTCCATAAGCAGCCTTGCCGCTGCATTTTGGACCTGTTGAAGGGTCTTAAAAGTTGATTCAGGGGCGCCCAAAAAGATGGCGTTACTATAATCGAGTCTAGATGTTATAAGACCCTGAATCAACAGCTTCCTCGATGTTACCGGTAGTAGAGGGAAGATTTTCCGAGCCGACCTGAGCAGGGCATAACATACTCCTGCTGTTTTCTTGGCTTGGGTGCGGAAAGACAAGTCTGGTTCTAGCCAGACTCCAAGGCTTTTGATCGCATCTTTGGGGGCCGGGGGATCGCCCATACATCCCGGCCAGCTGAGCGGCGGGAGAAGGGTAGTTTTACTCCCCAGCAGCAGTATTTCCGTCTTTGAGCCATTTAACTTGAGGGAGGAATCTCCCATCCAAGTGTGAACATCTGCCAGGCAGAAGTTCAAGGTGTCAGGATTGTCGGCCAGATGTGATAAGGAAACCACTAGCTGCGTATCGTCAGCGTAGCTGACGATTTTGATGTCATATGGGGATACTACGTCCTCCAGGGGGGCCTTATATACATTAAATAATGTGGGGCTCAATGACGAGCCCTGTGGCACTCCACACTGGAGGGGAATGGATTTGGATCTCTCAGGGCCATCCCACACTTGGTAGGAACGATTCGAGAGAAAAGATCTCAGCCCCTGCAGGGCCACCCCGGAGACCCCTACCTCAGCCAGCCGTCGGATCAACACCTGATGGTTTACGGTGTCAAACGCCGCGCTGAGGTCCAGGAGGATCACCGCCACTGACCCTCCTGAGTCCAGGATGCATCTTGCTTCCTCGACAACTGCCAAGAGGGCCGTGTCTGTGCCCTGACCTGGGCGGAATCCAGTTTGTGATGGTCGAAGGAGTCCATTCGACTCCAAAAAGGCTGACAGCTGCCCATTGACCAACCGTTCAGCAACTTTGCCGAGACCTGGCAAGAGCGAGATAGGTCTAAAGTTCGCCAGATCATTAGGGTCCAAATTGGTCTTTTTTAAAAGAGCCTTAACAACAGCCATTTTCCAAGTGGGTGGCACCACACCATGGACAAAAGAGGCGTTCATAAGGTCTGTTACGGGAGCTGCAATGGACGCTGTTACCTGCTTGAGAAACTTCATGGGGACCGGGTCCATGGGAGAACCACTTTTAATCGACGATAGAGTTTTGGCGACGTCGCTCACTGATACTGGGCCAAAGGTGTCAATGTGGAAAACATTCTCTCTGGCCCGAAATCCCACGACCTGCTTGCCAATGTCCTGAGATAGGTTCGGCTGGGGCAGGGAGATTAAGATCTTCTCAATTTTTGTGTGGAAGAACTCAGCCAGTTGTGTGCTTTTTTGTTTGTCATGCACCACATCCGGCTCCGGAACTTTGAGCAGTTCTTTGACCACTTTGAAACTCTCCCTAGAAGAGCTCGAAGCAGATTTGATGCGGTCCTCAAAGAATAGGGCTTTCGCGCGTCGCAGGGCGGACTTATAGCCCCTAATTGCAGCCCGATATTCTTCTCTCCTAGAGACTTCCCAGTTCATCCTCCATAACCTCTCCAACCTTTTACATCCCTTCCTGAGGGAGCGAAGTTCTGCGGAGTACCACGGAGCCGAGCCAACTCGTTTGTCCCTCTTAGGAACTCTCTTTTTAGGGATCAGAGCGTCCAAAGAGGCGGAAAACCAGCTGTTGATATTGGCATCGGCCTTAACGGGATCCGACTCAGGAGGGGGAGGCGAATCTTTCAGTATAGAGGTCCAGTTATCAACCGATAGTCTGGCCCAGGCTCTGTCCACTAGGAAGGCCTGTTTGGTCCTTGTAGGTGGTAGGTCGATTTGCCACAAGGCTGATACCAGAAAATGGTCTGACCATGGAAGGGGAAGGGCCGGCCTAGCTGTGAAGCGGGGAATGTTCGAAAACATCGGGTCGAGTAGGTGTCCTTTTTCGTGGGTGGGGCCGGAGTTAATTAAGACCAACTCGCGCTCCTGTAAGTCGCTCTGGAGATCCAGCGCCGTTTGGTCAGTGGGCTCGTTGAAGTGAAGATTGAGATCACCCAACACCATGAAATTGGCCGTCGCTGCGGCCAGGGCCGTCACTGATTCTGCCAGGGAGCTCACAAAATTACCCAGTGCGCCCGGAGGCCGGTAAATCAGCAGACCCGATATTGACACTGTCGGGGATATCCTGAGGGCGAAGTGACAGCTCTCACAATCCGAAAGTTGGCCACTATGCGTCCTGCAAACAAACAGGCTCCTATATACAATAGCGAGGCCACCCCCTCGTCCCTCTGGTCTGTCCACCTGATAGATAAGGTAGCCCGGTGGAAGAGCTTCCACGATATCCGCATCGGAACTGGGAGTTAGCCATGTTTCCGTTAGAAACAAGATATCTAGTGCCAGATCCTGGATGAGTAGGTTGACTTCTATAGCATGACGTGGGAGGGATCTACAATTCAGTAGCCCTACAACCAGGTCATTCTTCCCTTTAATAGCGGGGTGATTCCTCTCGGCTCCCTCAGCTGGGAGGGGGGAAGGGCATTGCATAGGCGGATCAGCGCTCTGAGGCAATGCATGCCGAAGAGCCATGAGTTCATCGCGCTCATAAGCGCGCCTCATGGTAGTAGATTTCGGCAGAGTATCAAGCCCTGGGCCCGTCTGGGCCCGGACGGGCACAGACGGGCTGGACTCTGGCGTGACTCCGGCGCTGTGACGGCGCTTCCGCTGCACGTCACCGCTGCGCGTCTTCATGGTAGCTTTAAGTAGGGGCCTCGCCTCCTGTGTCTGCAACTAGAGCGCTCGCGGAAGTGGCGCCTGAACAGAGTCCCTAAACTACCCCCAAGATGGCGGCGATGCAAATGACAGTGCTAAAGACCCGCGAAAAGCGCGGTGAGGGGCCCAATTAAAAATGCAAGTAAGTGCTACTCTCCACAAAATAATCTAAACACAGATCCAGCAATTATTTAAATTAAACAGGGTAATTTGAGGAAAAACGGGCACTCGGTTAAAAAACGCGCTTCAAATTCCACGCGCTATGCTGGCCTCAAGGGGAAGCTCCTACGCTCCGAAATGCGGGTGATAAATGCTGTCCGCTGCCAAAATAGGTAGGACGATGTCAAGGGACAGATCACCTCAAAACTTTCAACACAGCAGCTGAACTTTCGAAAGTAAAAGTTTTGAATTTTTTTGAAGATTTGTCAAGTGGAGCCAAAGTTATTGGCAAAACAAAAATCACTCTTCATAATGAAACTAGGTCCTAGCTATAACTAGCTACTGGTGACATCCAGTAGTATATATATCTGTGTGTGTGTGTGTGTAAAGGTGTGTGTTTAGTTATTTATATATATATATATATAAATAACTGGACTGAAGGTGAACTGTCACAGGTGTGCCGACTGCAACAGGGGGAGGAGATCTTGGTTGCAAGCGCCTATTTTAAACAGGTGGGACTCATAGGTGAAAGACTCATAGCAGTGTGGGCGCTGAAGAAGGCTCATCCGCCGAAATGCATCCGCCGCCACTGACATCGCCTCAATAAAGCGTGTGTTTCCTGAAACCCCCCTCTGGCCTCTGATTTCTTGTGAGAGGAATTTTTTCTATATTTGACCTGCGCCTGCCGGAGACGCAGTACAGACGGCCCTGCCACATTAAGAGCCTCCGTTACTTCTGGCATTCCGCTACTTGTAGTGACTTTTAAATCGAGGTATCGATATAACGGAAGGCCGCCAGGATCCGATGGTGAACATGGGCAGACAAAGGTATTTTATCTGAATAGGGCATTGTTGTCTCGCATTTGGCAGCCCTCACCCATTTCCTTACCTGAAGAGAACGGCTGTGGCGGTACGAGGGGGACAAAGGGAGCCACTGCGGACGTTGTGATGATGGGAGGCCACTTTCACACCCCACTTGCAGCTTGCACGAACGGACTGTTTGACAAACTCACTCCCTCACACCACCAGCCCAGATTTGCCGAGACAGTGCATGCTGGGTAGTGAAGTTCCAAGGACTGAAGGTGAACTGTCACAGGTGTGCCGACTGCAACAGGGGGAGGAGATCTTGGTTGCAAGCGCCTATTTTAAACAGGTGGGACTCATAGGTGAAAGACTCATAGCAGTGTGGGCGCTGAAGAAGGCTCATCCGCCGAAATGCATCCGCCGCCACTGACATCGCCTCAATAAAGCGTGTGTTTCCTGAAACCCCCCTCTGGCCTCTGATTTCTTGTGAGAGGAATTTTTTCTATATATATATATATATATATATATATATATATTTTTTTTTTTATTATTTTTTTTTTTCACCAAGGACGCAGCACTCAAGGCTTGGATTTACCAACTTGATTTTATTTCAATGCTCGCTCCGAGCATTGAAATAAAATCAAGTTGGCAAATTCAAGCCTTGAGTGCCACATCCCTGGTGAAAAATTGTTGATTTTGGGTCATGATCCAACCCCACGCAGAGCACGGGTAGCAGAGCGCGCAGGGTCTAAGGATCACTTTGTGTTGGATATATATATATATATATATATATATATATATATATATATATATATATATATATATATATATATATATATATATATATATATATATAATATCCCGTACATAAGATCTCCCTCCGTTTGGATTTAGAAAATCATCCTGCACTCCGTGGTATATGTATATATATATATATATATATATATATTATTCCACAAAACGCCCTGAAGCATTGGAGGCGCACTCGACAATGTTCGACCATCCAGCCTGAAGATGCAGCCTTCTTTTACATGCGCGTTTCTTTTCCTTTTGCCGACGCGTTTCAGGGCATCAAGCCCCTTCTTCCTGCGTATATTTAACAGCACACACGAGCCCTGCAGGTTCTTCTTCCGGTTTTATTTAGCCATATCCGCCCACCATGGGCGTGTGGGTTTTACTCTATCCCTTGGTGCATCATGGGACAAGGTGTCCTTTCTGTAAGTAAAAAAATCATCTTTTAGTAAGTTCGTGCGTTTGTTCATATTTATTGTCCATTAAAACTCTAAGTGAGTCACACATTTCAAAGCTTGCTCAATTAGCATATGGAATATGTATGTGTGTGTATATGTTTATAGTTACATGAAGACACTTGTTTATTACTTTGATCATCTCATGGATTAGGAACCATTGTGTTTATAAATACTGGGTTATACAAAAAGCATAATTAAATATATATACCTATAATAACAATTAAGTATAACGTGAAAAGTGCCCAGAAATGTATGGCAATTCAACCACATATGTGGCTATATGTTCCGCAAAGGCATACAAATGTAACTGATTAATGTTAACATATTGTGACCTCCGTACAGTGTTGTGCATCTGCACAATGCATCCTTCATTCTTCCACCCCCCTGACTACAGGGTGGCAATGGCCTAGCTCAGGTACAAATCTGGGTGCCTAGTAAGTAAGAACAGTAATCCTGCTCTTCATTAAAAGCATTATTTCTCAAACATTGTGAATATTCATGGACATCTCATGAAATTCATCAAGTGTACAGGCTTATGTTGCTATTTACTTTTCCAATTCTCATCCTGCTGAAGCAAAAAAATGGCATGCTTTAGTGCTTGAAAAAATAAAATTGAGTAAAGCTGGACAGGGAGTGCTGGTTTTCTCCTGTGTGGCTTCTGACACCATACTTATACAAACTATGTTCAGGACACGTCCTGACCTAACTATAACATACCACAGAAAGAGGGAGTTTGAGTTTGGGGATGGTGGGCTCTGCACCCAACCAATTAATCAAATGACTATTTAATCTTTGTAAAAGAACTTAGGAAGCCTACATAAACCTTAACATATTCACGCTAAGGAGCCTTGCCTTTGTTGCTGCTTTTTATTTGATGAAGATATTTTCACTAATCTCTAAATTTCCCAACTCACTGTGAATAAGATTAATGTTCAATAGTTGTACCTCTGGAAATCTACTAATTACATTATTCTTGCATGTATGGCGATCGGCCAAAACAAGCCAAGGATTAGCTCAGAGTTAAGCAGTCCAAACCTGGTTGTTAATGTTGATCCTGTTTGTTTCCTAAATGCCTGAAATCTGGTGCCACGTAAATAAAAGGAATAATTTCCATAATCACATGAAAGTAGATGGGCAATCCGAATAACATATGCTATTTGTCATTCAGAAGCAGTGATGTTGTTATACATGGAATTTAATGTGAGTACTTACAAGTTTATTGAAGACATTACATGATAACTGCCTGCAACACTATAGTCCTGGCCCCTTGATACACCTCTTATAAAAAAAGATGTCGAGAGATTTTCATTTGTGATTTGTATTATTGTATCATTAGAGAAGTATTCTAGCTTGGGTAGACATTGCTAATCCGAGCTGAAATTTTCTGGATCACCTTTTTAAAAATGGTGGATGTGTTGCAGTGATGATGTAATGTTTCAGGAATCACAAGACCTATATACTACATTTTGGTGTCAAAACATAGGTTTTGAGTGTCAAGTAGTCTGATAGAGACAGAAAATAGCTCTTCGGAGCAATCCTTAAACCATTTTCCAAAATGGCAGCTCTATAATGATGTGTTTTAGCTATCATATTGGTTAGTTATTTTTAGTCCTGTTTTTGTTTCAGGTTTTCCGTTTATTCAATTTGTAAGCCTGAGTGAAGCAGGTGTTAGCAGACGATATTTACCACCTGACTGAGTGTTCCTAAGTACAAAATCTGAGGACTCCTTCAACAAAGAAATATGTATCATGCCAAATTAATACAAAAGAAAAGCTAACATCGACTACAGCTGGACAGAAGCAAGTAAGATGCTACAGAAATACGGCAAGAAAAAGTTCACAAAAGATTAAAACTGGTGCTTAACGAGGATCAAATATTTCATCATTGTAACAAGTTCTGCAAGTCATATACAATGGAAAAAAGCCTGGAATTTTTTTTCAAAAAGTAGCAGAAACCAGAGATTCACAACAAGAATCCGAGTCTTCTGAGAAAGCAACAACAACCAAACCCAGTGCACATCCACCTAGAAGATTGATGGCTACCCCTCGTCCACCTCAAACAACTGATCAGAAAGCAAAGGATCTTCAATGTGATATCTGTGGTTTAGCCAGAACAAGGGCCAAAGGGACTGGCAAAAGAATAAAGTACAGAGTATGTGAGTCTCAAAGGGCAAACATGTTTTTATCTGTAGCTAATTTCTTCCAAGATTAGATTTTCAGCTGAGTAGCTGATGTAAACAGTGAGATAAATATATTTGCAGTGGATTTGTATGCCCACTCAAACTGCATGCATACATTCAAACATATATATGTACAAATAGCTCCCAGAAGCAACGTAACTACCAGACTTCAGTTAAGTTTGCACTCTTTAAAAAAGAAAATTAAATTTTAAAGCCACTCTTGAGTGCTAGCTACGGGTTCACACTCAGTGAGTTCAGAAAAATAATGGTGAACATTGATGAAAAAGTATTGATCCATAATAATGAAATTAAGATTTTTCTGGTGAGAATGTACAATGACAGATTTTGTTTTTTGTCAGTCTAACAAAGAATGAGCCACTTTTGGTGTTCTCACTGATTTAACTCTTGATTTTATTGCTGCCAAAATAAGATCACAGAATGCAGTTAAATCGAAAGGAACCATTTTAAGAGATGTCGTAAAAGATTTAGATTTTGGACTTCATGACATATTTTGTGATGCCCCAGGGCTCCGCCAATCTGGGAGTCAACAAGAATGCCTGATGTTGTCTTAACAATGTTTACATCATTGTTTACAATCAGCAAAGCAAACCTGTTACACACTAAAGTTCCTGAGTTCAGAACAGAAGCTAACAACATTGATGATGCTTTGAAGATATATGCAAAGCAGTGACAATCCCATGAACTGACAGGGTTTTGCTATGCAAATGTACTGTCTTTCCAAATCATGTTTTATGAATAACATCACAGCAAAAAGAAAACCCTGCTACACATGATGACTGCTGAAGCAATCGATGACCAGTGCTAAAGAAGAGAGCTAATAACTTCAATGAATAAGATTGGTGTGTCAACAAGTCATTTCATAGTACGGAGCAGGAACTTGTTAGCAGCTCATGCTGCAAAATCATGTGAATCCAACAGCACAGCACTTCCAAGTTACTTTTCCAGGAAAGGATTTACATTTGCTGCTGTTGATAATTTTGATTTTTGAAGACCGCTCTTCTTTGGCTGGAACCTCTAGCACACATGATAGTGCCATGGTGATTTTTCAAGACTGTACCAATGAGGTAGCTGCTGGAAAACAAGCTGTGTCATCTGTAGGCATAAACAAATGAAGCTCAAACTTATAACCTAACTGCCTTGCCAATTTGTGCAAAATCACTACAAGCTATCAACACATCCCAGTCTACCAGAAAGTTTCAAAGTGGCTGAAGACATGGATCTTCTTCTACCTGATGTTGCAATCAACAAAGCAGATTTAACTGAATTTATTAGATTGCTTATTCGATGCAGACTGAAGAATGAAGAAAAAACTGTTCCTCCGTGGGCTGGAATTCATTCTCTGATTTCCCAGAATACCATCCCACTGAAGAAGGTTGGGGTTTTACTAGTAATACCATCTCCAGTCACAAATTTCCAAAATGTGTGTGCTCAGCTTGAAGACCAGCCTATTCTGCCAATTTTCTGCAATAAAGGTGTTTTCCGTATTGTAGCTGACATTTTTATGAGCAATCCAGTAGAATTTGATGATCTTTATCCAGCGATGGGTGATTTCCACATGACGAAAGTTCCATTGTGGTGTGCAGGAAGTTATCTCAGTGGATGTGGCATAGACAATGCACTTATTGAGACTGAAATCTTTGGAAGCAAAACGGTCATGTCAGTATTGAGCGGAACATTTTATGTTCATTTGTTACAATGTATGCTCATCACATCTGAGGCTGTAGAACCAGTGCATTAGAATGCTTTATGGAACAAGAATGACAAAATAGTTTTTACATATCTTTTCTCAGAGGTCAAGAAGGCACATGGCACACTTTATTCACAAGACATAATGCAAAGCCAGGCAATGTTCAAGACACTCAGTTCAAAATCAGAAAACCCGTAAAACAAGCTCATAGCGTTTGTCAAAGAATGTGAAGAAATATTAGACCTTTGCAAATACTGGGGAAATGGGTTATAAACACGATATCTCTTGTGAAAAAGTTGGTACATGCTGATCAGGACTGTGATTGGGAGCTGCACGTGGAGATTGTGGAGTCACTGATTACTGTGTTTCACAAACTTGATCGCATAAAATACCTGGAATATGGGTTTTGGTACATGGAAAGAGTAGAGAAACTATAGGTCTAAAAACAATACCTCTACAGAAAATTCATCTAAAGACAGTTTGTAGTGAAAGACAAAGAGGGAAGGTGCAAGTCTGTGGCTCCAGATATGAAACTGGAACAGACAATATCGAGATCACAGGAAAGCTCCAAGGACATTGTTGATCAGACACGTATAAGTCAATATGTTGCTCAATGGCAGCTAGCTTTCCATGAAGTCCTTTCTATTTGCAATGTTTTCAGAGAGATGACAAATTGAAAATTAATGGACCAACGTCACCATGAACTTGTGGAAAAAAGAGGGGAAATTTTTAATAAACATTTTGATAGCCTTATCCATTTTATGCAGCAACAAGGAAACCCCTTTAAAATGACTGAGACTGTACGACTACACAACTTCATGACCAAAATATGCGTCGACAAGATGTCCAGGAGCATGGATCAAAACTATACGCAGAACTTAACCAGGAGAGATTTTTATTGAATGAGAAAAAGCTGTTTGACATAATCACGAAAGCTAAACTTCCACACTTTAACTTCCTTAGTAAGAGCTTAGTCCCCCCAGTCACTACAAAACAGGTTACAAAAAACAACTTTCACAAGCACATAGAGAGATGGATGAAGCAAAAGAAAAGGGTGAATGTATCAAGGGCATACTGTTGCAGGATCTTCTTCCAACAAACACATTATTTGATACAGATGCTGCAACCAAACCATTGAAGCACAAACTTGTACAAGAGCTCGAAAAAAAACTTTCACCCTAAGAATTACTGTTTCAACAGGTGTCCTCATTTAAAACTGATATTGTGGACTATATGTCACAATAGCGAATGGTGAAGACTTCATTCATGCAAAACTTCGAAGAGGTCATTCAGATTATTCTCCAATATCAAAGTAAGCATGCACCTTGCAAGAACTGCACATTGTCTTTAAAAGTTATCTTAAACTATCTGTTAAAGAACATGACAGAATCAGGTGAATGTCTACAGGTGGAACAATTGACCCTGCCGCCATCAAAAACTTGACATCTATTCATGTGCAACTTGATAAATTCTGGTCCTCAGCATCGAACAAGATTAACTTGGAGCTGTAAACTCATCCAAACATTGCTGATGCTTCAGTGAACACTGAATTTCCAATTATTAAAAGTGGAATGGTTGTCAATGAGGAGTTGGTGCCTGCAGAGAGATAATCAAAAGGTATAGGCCATATTGTTCAGGAACTTAACAGGAAATTGGAGGAAGCTGACCTTCGTGATTTGCCCCATGTTGAATGTGCTGTTCGAAATGGTTCCAATCGAGTCATTGTACGGTCAATGACATGGATGTTATTATTGTGGTATTTAGATGTGTTGCAATGTTCATAAGTCAAGGATTGTCAAAGTTATGGATATTTTATGGACCAGGCGATAAAAGACACCTAATCCTGCTTCATATTCTGTACAAGAAACTTGACCCAGAAATGGCCATTGCTCTTATCGAGGCACATATTCTTACGGGTGATGACACCCTGAGCAAAATTGGAACACAGTTAAGAGCTTTAACTGCTGAATCTGTGAAGTTTCTAAAAAGATTTGCTGAGACAGAAAAAGAATGTGACTTTAAAGATGTAAAAAAAATCCTTGTGCATGTGTGGAAAACGAGTCTATCACACATTTAATGATCTTCGGTGCAGTGACTTCAAGAGATCAGTCCCGCTAAGTGACCTTTCACTGATATCCTATTCTGTGCATGGACACATTAAAAGAGCATTCTACTTGATCAGAAGATGTGTAAATGTTTGGGTTCATGCTTATGTAGAGAAAGATCTGTGTGAATTTGGTTGGGAAGATATTGCTTGGGTACTAAAACCTATGAACTTTTTAAAGCCTCTACACACAGAACTTACACATGCATGTACTTGCAAAACCAGTGCTACAAAAAGATAACTGTTCATATGCTCTTCTCAAATGTTCAACATTCAGAAAAAGTGCCATGAGCGATTGCCAAAACAAATAAAAGTGAACTATGAAAATGTGTCTAAAACAAGAGTGTTCAACACTTTTTATATATTCAGATCAAAAACATTGTATGGTGTATACATAAAAGGATTCAAAACGAATATTATTTGTTTAATTTCTATTTGTCTCCTCTTTCCCTATTATAACCGCCATTTTGGAAAATGTGAAAGTGTTGCTCTGAGGAGTTATTTTCTGTCTCTATAAGACTACTTGACCCCCAAAACCTATGTTTTGACACCGAAATGAAGTATATAGATCTCATGGTTGCTGAAATATTACATCATCACTGCAACACATCCACCCTCTTTAAAAATGTCATCCAGAAAAATTTTGCCCGGATCAGCAATGTGTACTCAAGCTAAATTACTTCTCTAATGATCTAAAAACACAAATCAAAAATGAAAATCTCTGGAAAACAATTTGTTTACCTAGGTGTATCAGGGGGCCGGGATTAACAAGAAGGCTTTGATTGACCAGAAGTGGCACAAAACATACTAAAAGGGACCCTAATGAATTTTGCACCGATTAATTTGTGGGTGACATCCTCATCTTCTCTTCAAATGTGATTCTGTGTTGAAGTAAATTGAGGGAATGTTTATCCAATTAAGTTTTAATATCAGACAAAGCATTGTTGATATTGAGACTAAACCAGCATATTAAATAATATGTTGTTTTATGGATTTCATTTTCATTATTGCTGCCATGACTTCTTGCAATATTATCAGTACTTTAAGGAGCTTGGGAATGAACCAAAACTACCCCTTAAATGCTTTTACAAACTTCATTCACTTTAAAAGGGAGCACATTTTAAAGCATTCACTCTTGGCCCACTTTTCGCCAAACATGTTTTGTAGCTGCAAACTGACACTCCTACTTCATCTTCTTCTATCCATTTCCATTTTTTTTCTAAGGTTAAATGCACCAGATTATGACTTAAAGGCCTTTTTAGGTCTCGCCTAGCGTATTGCGTAAGCAATCGCTATGCGAGAGATATAGAGAGCTGCTCCAGGAAAGCTCATCTAGGGGCTTTTGAATGCGGATTCTGGACAGTGCATGTGCGACGTGCGCACGCTGGCCATTTGCTCCCCGACCCTCGACATCAGACTTCAAAGGAATGCCTCGCGCCCCCGCCACACCAGCCACGTCACAAACCACCATTTGTCTCGCATCAGACTTCAAAGGCTCGCGCTGACATCCTTCTCTTTCGCCTCATTAACAGGTTTTTTTTTACCAGCAGGCAGTCTCTTGCCCTTGGCTGCTTCTACAACAGTGTCTGAGCTTAAATTATATGTAAAACGATGTAACCCTTGCGCTTACATCCTTCTCTTTCCCCTCATTAACAGGCTTTTAACACCTCACTTTAATTTAGTTTTTAATAGCAGACCGCTTCGCTCGGACATGCTGCAATGCTGAGTTCATTACCTCCCCACCCCGTCCTTTCATAAATGTGGCAGCCGTCTGCTGTTTGGATCGGCATACCAGTGGGGCAGCTCTCCTCCCCCCCACGCTTGTAATTGAAGACAATGCAAAAGTTAGGGGAAAAAATATATATATAATTATGCCCTTCTTTTAATTAAGACGTTCACTACTAACGTGTTAATTGTAGCAGTGCATAGCTATAGTCTTTCCTTCTAACATTTACTGGGCGTGACAACATCGCACACACCCCCCCCACACAAACACAACCCCCCACACACAACCCCCCACACACAAACCCACACACACACACCCCACACTCCCCCACACAAACACACACCCCACACACACCACCCACACACACACAGCCTTGTTAATTCTGCTCTTGGGCCCTCCTTTCCTGTTCACGGCATCTGGGAATACAAATGCACATAGGCTGCTTTGATTACTTGAAATACTTTCACTTATACAGAAAATCTGCTTTTTGTATCAGTGGTACATCTTTATATACCCACTCGCCTCTGCCTTCTTCAAATATTTCACATCTCTTTGCTTTCTACTTGTCTCTTTCTCTTTATTTCTTTCATTCTTTCTACCTCTTAATCCAAACACCAGGCTCTAAAGTAGGCGTCTTTCCCACTGCACCCCTCCCCCTCTAAAGATGACCCTTGCCCAGATTTGCTGACAGATGGTTCGGTGGTGTTGATTTAGGGGCACTCTCCTGACCCAGGCCGAGCGGGTTGCAGGCTGTCTCCGTGCCTGTGTTTTCTTGCTCTCTCTTGAACTTTTGTTTTCAACTAGGAAATATTCTTGGCAGTTGCTGTTGCTGACGAGCCTCAGGCTTAGTTCTCCTTAGCTTTTGTAAAGTGACTCGACTATTCTGCCACTTCTCTTTCTTATCCACGCACTTTGTCTTCCTATATCTTCTTCTTTGTGTCTTCTTAGTCTCTTTGCTTCTTTCTCATCTGTGTCTAAAATTTCCCTCTTTTGTTCTATCTGCTTCCGCTCCTACTTTCTCCTTTTCTCTTCTTCCTCCACTTTTCAAAGCTAATTTTCTTGACTTTTACTCTCCCTCAGGCATTCTCTTCTATCCCTTCACCCTTGCTTCCTCTCAAATGTCTCTCTGTCTTCACCCTTCACCCTTCATCTCACACTTTCACTCTCGCCTACTCTTGTTCTCACCTTTTCTTTTCTCCCTCTTGTCTCCCTCTCTTCGTATGCTTCTCCCCCACACTACGTTATCTTTTGTCTGGGTGCTTCTGCCTCCTCCCCAAACCCCCCACATTGTGCGTTTTAATTTTTTTCTTCTGTTTGCCAAAACATCCATGTTTGTTCTCCCCTCCCACGGGCCCCTGCTGCTGCCTTCTCTCGGCGTTGCCTGACACTTGCTTTCACCTACCTTGCTCTGGTTTATTGCCCCAACCGTTTTCTTTCCCCAAACCTTTTACCCTATAAGGCAATTGTCAAAATCAATATGCCTGCCTACACTCAGGATATAAAACGGAGCGTAACCTTTATACGGTCTAGTTACAGCCCCAGTACTTCATGGGGAAGCAGCCTTCTCACTACTGTCTCTGCCGCCACTTAGTAACAGTAAAACAATGTTAATTAGCAAAGATAAAATACATATTTGCAGTTGTTGCCACTCGTGACATAATTAAAATGCACAGATTGATAGAGAACCACCACACGCCATTTGTGCAAATTTTTTTTTTGTTTTTCGTTTTCTCATTCAACTTGGATCCAAAAATAGAATAAAAGGCACTCGTGTAATTTAATAGGCGCATGTTTTCTTAGTGTGCGCACCTACAAAATGACATGCAGGTCGCTCAAGTTTTTTTTTAAAAGCCATGCTGTACAGTATTGGTAACTGTGCACTCACACATTGCTCACTCACACTACTTTAGGCCGCACACACTGCACCCTCACACCCGCACCCTCGCACACCTCGCACCCTCATACACACTCATTACACTGTGCCCTCACACACTGCTCCCTCACACATTGACCCCTCACACACGGCACCCTCACACATGGCACCCTCACACAATGCACACTCACACACTGCACACTCACACATTGCCCACTCACACTACTTTAGGCCACACACACTGCACCCTCACACCCCGCAACCTCACACACATCACACCCTCACACACTCTCATTACACTGTGCCCTCACACACTGCGCCCTCACACACTGCGCCCTCACGCACTGCCCCCTCACACACTGCCCCCTCACGCACTGCCCCCTCACACACTGCCCCCTCACACACTGCCCCCTCACACACTGCCCCCTCACACACTGCCCCCTCACACACTGCCCCCTCACACACTGCCCCTTCACACACTGCCCCCTCACACACACAACCCCCACACACAAAACCCCCACCCCCACACACACACCCCTCCACACACAACTCCTCCACATACACAACCCCTCCACGCACACAACCCCTCCACGCACACAACCCCTCCATGCACACAACCCCTCCACACACACAACCCCACCACACACAACCCCCTCACACACAACCCCCCTCACACAACCCCCCCACACACAACCCCTCACCACACACAACCCCTCCCCACACACAACCCTTCCACACACACACAACCCTTCCACACACACATCCCCTCCACACACACAACCCCTTCACACACACAACCCTTCCACACACACAACTCTTCCACACACAACACCTCCACACACACAACCCCTCCACACACACAACCCCCCACACACAACCCCTCCCCACACACAACCCCTCCCATAAGCAACGCCTCCTCACACACAACCCCTCCACACACACAACCCCTCCACACACACAACCCCTCCACACACATAACCCTTCCACACACACAACCCTTCCACACACACAACCCTCCCACACACACAACCCCCACACACATACCACACCCACACACACAATCCCCCCCCACACACACACCCACACACACACACAACCCCCCCACACACAACCCCCCGCACAACCACACAACCCCATACACACACACACACAACCCCATACACACTCAACCCCACACACACAACCCCACACACAACCCCACACACAACCCCACACACATCCCCACACACACATCCCCACACACACAACCACACGCACACACAAACACATGACCACATACACAACCCCACACACACAACCCCACACACACACAACCCCACACACACACAACCCCCCACACACACAACCCCCCACACACACAACCCCCCACACACACAACCCCACACACACACAACCCCACACACACACAACCCCACACACACAACCCCACACTCACAACTCCCCACACACACAACCCCACACTCGCACAACCCCACACTCACACAACCCCACACTCACACAACCCCACACAACCACACACACACAACCACACACACAACCACACACACACAACCACACACACAACCACACACACACAACCACACACACACAACCACACACAGAACCACAACCATACACACAACCATCTTTCTATCTCTCTATCTATCGCCCTCACTCTATCGTCCTCACTCTATTACCCTCAGTCTATCTATCTATCGCCCTCCCTCTATCTATCTATCTATCTATCTATCTATCTATCTATCTATCTATCTATCTATATATCTATTTATCTATCTAACTATCGCCTCCCTCTATCTATCGCCCTCCCTCTATCTAACGCCCTCACTCTATCTATTGCACTCACTCTATCTATCGCACCACCACAGCATCACTCAGGGGCACCACAACATCACTATGCGCTACCACAGCATCACTATGCGCTACCACAGCATGACTCGTCGCTACCACAGCATGACTCGTCGCTACCACACCATCACTCGTCGCCACCACACCATCACTCGTCGCCACCACACCATCACTCGTCGCCACCACAGCATCACTCGTCGCCACCACAACATCACTCGTCGCCACCACAACATCACTCAGCATCAACACAGCATCAATCTGTGCAACCATTCAACAACTGGTTCAAATATGTTCTCTCAATGTTTCAAGCTTTATTACAAATGTCACAAAAATGTTAATATTTCACTTCTGTTCTTGGATTTTTGTCACAATAAAATACACTGAACATAATCTTCACAAAAGTTATATACAAAAGTTTAAGCTATTGCCATTATAAATTACAATAACTTTAATTTAAGTATTAATTATTTACAAAAAACAAAAGCCATTGTTATTTATAATATCAATACATCTAAGTCACGTAAATACAACACATATTGCATTACAAAGGCTATAGGTGTCACATTTGCGAAAGTTATAACTATTGGCATTGTAAATGACAAAGCTAATAATTTCGCTATTTTCAAAACCAACACATAAATAAAAAATGTGTCATTTACAATACCAATAGCTCAAACTTTCCTAGTGCGAGACCTATTGCATTGCAAATGCTTGTTATAATCGAGGGATGCTTACAATTTAAATTTTATTCAGTGGTGTACTAGAAACCGGTGTAACCTTACAAGTACTCGACGAGTATGCTTCTACAACTTGTGCCTGTGGCAAGGTGAGCTGTGACATTTGGAAGCTCCTACAAGTAGCCAACTAAATAGTGTGGATAGTAAAATACAGGCTATTCTAAAGTCCAAACTGGAAGCTACTAGAGTTTCACATTCCCACTGTGCATAAAGATGTTTCTCTCCAACTTGATGTCTAGGTTCTGCACCAAGCCAGAGAAATCCCCCCCCACCCCCCGATATTTGATCTAGTTTCTGCTGTCCAGAGATGGCCCTGCATCTAGCAGTGATTGGCTGTCAAGCAGGACCATTTAAAATTCTGTATCCTCTGCATAAGAAAAACATTTGCCCCAGTCTTCTATTAAGCTAATCAAAGGACTAATATTGACCTTGAAATGATACCAACATTGAATAAACACCCTTTGCAGCGCCGCAGGGAGAGAAAATGGATGGTCAGGGAATGAAAGTGGCAAAGCTACCAACTGAGAAGCACTGATCTGACAGGAGATGAGCCGTGTGAAGTCACTGAGCCTCGGAGTCTCACATATCACACAGATATTCATTGGCCTTGGCTGAATGGGGTCCTTAAAGGGTTGAGGTACCCCTGAAGTGCTGTAGGTACCTGGGTTACTTCCCAGGGTGAGGCATACATTTCAAAAGTGCATCAATTTTGGAATCCATACATACCTACTGGCATAATATTAATAATAATTGGTCTTTTTTTAAAAAAAAGGCATATTTTGTCATAATGTTATTGCTATTTCAAGTAATTATGCATGCAAATACGCACACGATTGGTCACCATGGCCTCGTGCTCTCGTGGGGGTAGAATGATGCGTTTCCAGGTGCAAGACTTGACCCATCCCCAATGCCACGGTCCTCTCCAGGAAGTATGTAAAAATGAGGAGGAGGGGTTAACCAGGCTTTATCAGCGAACAGTGCACCAATCAGGAACAGGCTGCTCTCTTTTCTAGCCCCCTGAATGACCATCTGAAAATCTGTAAACTCCAGGGGCCGCATTTATGAGAAATGACGCATCGCTGCGTGAAAGCAGCGATGCGTCACTTCTCAGTGCGCACTCCTTGACACATTCCTGATGGGTCATATTTAATGTATGACGCATTATGTCGCAAGGAGTTACAGATACGTCAGTATTTCTGACGTATCTGTAAGCGCAAAAGTGACGCATTGCTGGAGTGTGTCACAAAAGTGACTCCACTCCAGCAATGCGTCCTTTCACATGGGGCAAGCCCCATGTGAAAGGGCCTGCGTCAGTCTTACGCCTGCTGTGAGGCAGACGCAAGATTTTGACGCAAGGGTGTCCTAAAAGTGACGTAGTGAAATCTCATAGATTTCACTGCATCACTTCTACGACCCTTCCTTGCGTCAAAACGCCCCCCCTTGCATACATTACACCTGGCGCAGGTATAATGTGGCGCAGGGGTTTACAAAGTGACGCATCTACCTAGATGCGTCACTTTGTAAATATGGCGCAACAAGACGCATTTTTTACGCCACTGGTGCATCACAAAAAGTGACGCACCGGCGGCGTAAAAGTGACGCACAGCCTCATAAATGAGGCCCCCGATTTTCTACTGTCCTACCTCTGTTGTGCGTTGCCTTGTACACAACTCCTTCCTGTGTTAGGTCCTTGTATAGAAGGAACTCAGTTCATATAGATTTGCTTTATAAATTCTGCACTCTCTCATCGCCCACTTAACTCGGTCAACAGAGTTCTCCTACGCACCTGCAAATCAATAAAAACATAAACACTTCCCACTAAAGCAATGGATGTCAGATATGTTTGGTCTCCTGCCTAATGAGATGTGAAATGGCTTTTGAAATAAAAAGCTATTTAATAAATGCTGAAAGCAAGACGTCTAGTGCAGACAACAACAAAAAAGAAAGCATGTATCAAAGCTTGCAATGAGATGGAATTTCTAAAGCTTATTTAAGGATATTGTTTTTTACTTTGTACACCCATCCACTTAGTCCAAGCTCTGCGCGGGCTCCCCAAATTGTTCCAGAACATTTACTTTTGAAAGCTATAGAGCTTGTTCTGCAGCAGTAACTCGCTGGAATAATTGTGTCTCATCGACAGTTTGCAGGCTGTTCTTTCTGAATGTTCTGCCAAAATACACATTGTGATACATTTCCTACAGAATGAGACACCACGGTGGAATGGTGGTTGTAGAAAATAAAAATGACAGAGATTTCCTTAATAGCATTTCCCCACTGATAGATAGATGCACTCAGCACTGTTTAAAGGGGCCATCCATTGTAGAGAGAAAACTGCTGTTTTCCATTCGTGCATCACTAACAATCATTAACTATTCTAGATCATTGCTTTGTTTGATGATGTCATCCAGGGATTTGAGATGTATTGTGACATCATTCACTAGATGGCCTGCCCTTTTTTTAGGCCTCGACTAGTGTGGCTGCGCACATGCGTAACTCGCTCGGCGAGATTTATTGTCGATGAGGATTTCCAGAAGGGGACTCCAAACCCCGCCCCTCATTTCCATTGGGTATCGTCAGCGTTTATGGTAAACGCTGGTTTTCCATTGGAAAGGAGGCTTTTTTGTTGCCTTCCTTTGCCCTTTTTAGTCTGGCCCATCCGGACTGGATCTCCTGCATTACGGCTGTCGTGACGAAGTTTCTTATCAGAAGCTTTGTCACGTTGCCTTGCAAACACTAGTCCTGCTCTCTGATTGGGCCAGACAAAAAAGGGGACATGGCGCTGCATGTTTATTTTTGCATCTCACTTTCAATTTAAAGTGAAAGCACGATGCAAAAATAAATAGCGGGTGCAGAGCCCTTGTTTATTAACTCTTTCGCTCAGGAGGACACTTAAAGGTCTGAGCGCTTGTTTATTAACTCTTGTGCTTGGTAGAAGACTTCAAAATAAAGGTCTGAGCGCTTGTTTATTAACTCTTTCGCTCAGGAGGAGACTTCAAAATAAAGGTCTGCTTCTGGGTCACTGTTTGTTGTGATGCCTGGGAAAAGCCACTGATCTGTCTGGCTGCCTGGCCAGGTCTGCCGCCGTGGGTTTATGCAGTATCTTCTCTCTGTATATTTACACACATAATACATTTGCAGAGTGGGTGGTAATGACCTCACAACCCACGAGGATGCCCGCACCCAGATACTATCAGCTGTGTCGGCTGGGGTGTGTAGAGCTGCGCTTTGCCAGACACTGTTCCTTGACTCTTGAAAACGTTTGCCTTCTCAGGGACTCAAGACATCAGAGAGGGAATCGACCCCCAGCCTCCAAATACAAGGAGGCACGCACCGCAAACCCTCCAGGGCTCTTTAGTTGGGCTACATACCATCCCACCTTTCCTAGAGGGCAGAAGTCCCATTTTACAGCAGGTAAAGGCAAGGGGCGCTCAAGGTATGGTATTTGCACACACGTGCATTGTCCTCCAATTTCATAATGCACTCGAGATTTTGAGCTACCCCACTGGCTTGTCTCTTGAATGAGACAGGCACTCTATGCTTTGAAGCACTAGAGGGGGTTATTGGACTGGTTATGTCTTTGCCCGTGTTTGTTTTTTGCCGCATCTGAAAACACTTAATAACTTGAATGGAAATATACTTAAAAATGGGTGTTCTCACATGGTGTATTAATCGTGGACAGCATAGGAACACTTGAATGTGTTCTACGACGTGTAACTGCGCTGAAGTATTTGGCAAAGTATAGGAAACTTCGCGGGTGTGGCCTTGCTTGGGTTTCGGGGGCTAGGAGTGGTGTGGCACCATAGAGCCGCTAGCAGAGAACCGGCACAGCCGCTGCCATGTCCTGCACCGATGACCTTGGGCGTTGGTACCGCGGATTCAGCACCCACGCCTCTGTATGATTATTAGCCCTTCCCCTAGCGCCTTGAGGCACTTGTGCTGTTTTACGCTACCTCGCTTCAATTCCTGTGGGTAGACATTCAGTACACAAAACTTTTTTGTGTTTATTTTAGTAAAATAAATGCAATCACTTTCACGTGGGATGCGTTGCACCATGCGGGCCTGCGATTTCTACACCTTGCCCCACCAGCCTCTGTCGGGAGGTGTGTGGGGTGGAGACAGCCCCATGGTTGAGGTGTGGAGGCCACTGGTGAGGCCTTCCACATGGGGGTTGGTGGTCGTTGCCTTCAAAGCGAAAATGGCTGTTCGGGCTGTGGAAAGTGCAGCTTTCCCGGGTATTTACAAAATGCCCTCGTTTTCCACAGCTGGGGTTTGAGTGAAACATTCTCGCGGCCCCAGAAGTTATTCAAGAAGAGAAGAAGCCGCATAAATAAGACCCGTGTGTGTGTCGGGTCATGCGCACTGGGGTTCGTGGATTTTGGTGTAGCGCTTGAGGCCGCCTCAACACGTAGCAGGGCTCAGAAGAAATAGACGTGAGGAGCAGCCAGCTCTTGGGTAGCCTCCGAGGCTGCGAGACGTGCACCAGGGCTCCAAAGAAATCTTCGCCCATAGCTAGCCTCACGGACCCGGTCGGAATACATTGTGGATACCTAACTTTGGGGAGGGGCTTGTGGGAGAGGTAAGCATTAAAGTAAGGGTTATCTTGAGGGGGGGTGGTGGTATTACAAGGCTGGCCGGCAACCACTGGTATCAAACGGAGTACGCGTCTTTTTGCTGTGTGGTAAAGTTTTCTTCTCTGTGGCAGCGCTGACTGCTTGAATAAAGTTCATTCACTGTCTGTCAACAGAGCTGCAAGGAGCCCTTGTTTAATAAATCGGCTTCATATAGCGCTGTTCTGAGTGGCCAGTCTAGGCGCTGCATTGTGCTGTTTTAATCTTGTTTTAGTCTTGCCCACAACCTAGCGTAAAGGTCTTCAATGGCTCAGTGTGGCCAACATTTTTCGAAGTATATTTGTAGGCCGAGCGTGATTTTATGAAGAGCTGCTAGTAGTAAATGTTTCCAGGCTTTGAGGTTTTTCACTGTTTTACAACCTGCAGACCACCGCCTTGTTAGCGGCGATCATTTAACTCAAACTTGTCTTTCCAGTGGGGGTTCAAATTCGAATGATGCCACTGGAGTTCTTGCTGTAACTGTGTGAGGGACTGGGGTGATGTGAAAACTACTCCTGATGTTAGCAATAAAGTAGTGTCTAACCGTGGTCGAAGTGCATTCAAACAAGCATTGAAAATGCAATAGGTCTCGCCTTTTATTACGTTAAAGCCATTTACTTTGTTATACAATACCATCAGCAAAGCAAATGGCTTTAACTTAATCAAAGGCGAGACCTATTGCATTTTTAATGCTTGTTGTATTTTCAGTTGGGCTGCTAACATGCATTAGGAGAAAGCAGAGGGCAAGCACATTCTGTGTACACCTTAAAAATGCGGGGAGTAAGGAAACCTGGGTAAAACAATTTCACTTTAATGTGCGTTTTTAAAGTACTGTTTCGAGTTGATTTGTCACCGGGACCACCCAACTTAAGCTTTGATTCCAATCTAAACCTCACAATAACGTCAAAGTATGTGATCGTCTTGTTAGTCTAACACTGATATTTCTCAAAGATGTGAAACAATCAAAGTTGCATGTTATCCTGTTTTGGGCTCATGAGTGTGATGATGTTGCCATGCGTTGAAGCTGGGCAAATGTCTTGACCATAACCATATGGCAAGTAGCAAACTATTGTGTAATCCATCTACTGTAAACACAAACATTTACATCTGTAACACCACCTTATATTTACATGCCAAATACATATGGTCCACACGTGCATATTCAAGTATTCCATATTGCAAATCATACCACTTCAGTTAAATAAGAGCACAAACTTAATATTGAAGAAATTATGGTATTCTCTTAGAGACATAGTAGACGGCAATAGACTACACATCAGCCTCTTAATGGAGGCCAATCATCTTCTTTGTGAGGAGGGCAGTTGTCCTATCTAATTATACATACCGGACTCTTGTATCCCATAGGGAACTCGCGAGGTTGTTCCGTAATTTATATACAATCAATCTAATACCCTATGTTAAATCAAAGTAAGAAACACACAAAGGGGGATGGGAGGCCGCTTGCAATAAGTCTAACCACTGGCAATAGCCCAGGGTAGCCACCCAACCCATTGTTCTTTTACTCGCTATGCCAACTTAGTTTAGACTCCGCTATATGCAAATCAGTCCCAACCCTGCTGCTCATGGGAACAGACCACCACGAACTAGCAAGCCATGTCCTCCCTGAACCGGAACACAAGCAACACAGTTTTGCCCTATGATTATTTTATATGGCAACAGGTGTTAAACCTTTTTCTCTAATTTTCTTTGCACCTGGCAGCTCAATATCCTTAGTCAGTACAGTTAGGGAAGATATGTTTGGTGAAAATTCGCTTAACGTGAGAAAGTACAATACATGCAGCAGATGGGGGTGTACAGGACTGACTAGCTTGCATAAACGACTGGGGCTAGACATGGGTGTGTTGGTTAGGCTTCTTGAAGGAAATTGGGTACTAAGGCCTGAGTTATTAATAGGAGGAAGGATCCTATGGCCAGAATTGATATAGTCTGTTTGTGGCTCCATGGCAAAGATGAAAGAAGCATCACTGAGGCTTTCTTTGACACTTGGTTTGGAATGGTTCATGTCAGTGCTAAGGTTAAGACTCTACTAAGAAAAGCAATACTAACTCATAGCAACATAAATATGCTACTCTGCCCGCTCAAAGTTGACCACTAAAGGACCTCTTGGGTCTGAATATTCCAATTATATTGATCATATCAGAAAATGTTAATGTCAAGATACCCTTTGTGGTAATCTCGAAACCCTCCATTCTTACATGGTATGATCCTCATATCTATGCAAAATACATATTCTTTACAGTCGCCATCACAATTGCTTTACTAGGGCTCCAAAATCTGTTCCCTACTTTTTTACACTATTGCATAACTAGTCTGACTAAACAAATCTATAACATTTTCTGCAATACTAGAAAATATGTTTTTGAGTACAATAGTATTTCAGTTTTTGGAAAAAGAAAATTCGAAGTCTGTTGCCTTGTATTCGTTTTTTACTGCAAAATAGAAATGTGAACTCTCTGTTGTGCATGAATTATGGACTAGTGGAGATAAAACACTTGTATTCAACTAATAAGTGATGTATACATTTATATCTATACCTCTTGGGGACCTTGAGTGGGTCACTTTCTCAGATCAAGATTTCCAGGACTCGTAACATCATTCAGTTTACACCAGTAGATACCTCTCTTTAGCTTTGGAAGAATATTGAAGTACATGGCTATCCTCTACCTGATTGTTGAAACTGGAATTTAGATAACTACATATTATCTGTTTGATGGGGTCACCCACAGCAATGTTACTTTTTGCGGATTACTACAGCAGCCACAAGCTAAGTGGTGAAGGGTGAGAGCATGTTAGGTAATCACAAGTAAGCTCTCAAAAAATAAAAGAGATAGCCCGGGGGTATCCAGGTAAATGGAGGGGTTTTTTCATTCCCATGTCCAAGTGCATTCCTATAGGAATGTTGTAGAGGTCTGTCCCGTTTGTAAGCTATAAAGACGTGGCAAATCTATGTACATGTTTTTTAAAAAGAAGTGTCGCTTAAAAAATGTTATACATTTAAGACACTTTGGGCCAGATGTATCCAAGGTTTTCCCGTTCGCAAACGGGCCGATTCGCAGAATCGCCCCGTTTGCGAACGCGAACCGGAAAAAGTCTTTTGGGATGGATCATCCCAAAAGGCCTTCGCAAAATAAGGAATCGCTATTCCCTTTTTTGCTAATGTATTTAAGGAATCCAAATTTGTGATTCCTTAAATAAAATGCAGGATGCGAAAAATATTTGCGACCTGGCTTTAAGGAATCGCAAATTACCACCAACTTCAAGTGGTGGTAATATGCGAATTACATAAAAAACAAACTTTTTTGCATTTTTCAAGGTGCCATGTGGCGTACATACATGCACTTAGAGCATGTATGTGTGCCACATGTGCACATATGCATATTTCAGGGGAGCAACAGGGTGTCAATTTGACACCCTTGCACCCTTGAAATTGCATGCGCAATTTGCGAGTACCTATTGGGTACTTGTAAATTGTGCAGGCAACTCCCATTCATTCCTTTTGGCCTCTAAGCCCATAGGAATGAATGGGGAATGGGACGCCATTACTTATTTGCAACTCACAATTTGCAAGTCGCAAATAATTAATATGTAGGAATCGCAACATTTTCAGTGAAACCTACATACATTACATTTTGCGATTCTGTAATAGCGAATCAGTAAAATTCGGTATTATAGAATCGCAAAAGCAATTCTTGATACATCTGGCCCTTAAAGTATGTGGTGTTCAGGAGTAGGTCCAGTAGAAACATAAAAGATGTGATGCATTCTCCCTCACAGCAGTCGGTCCAGGTTATAGTTTAAAAATCTTTGTATATAGGAACCACCTCCACCATCTTTCATCCACAATATGTATCCTAGCTTGTTAGCAAAATTCCCAGTTAGTCAGATCTAGACTAACTCATGTTTTGCACAAATGCTGCTAAATTTCTGGCATAGAAAAATATTTGTCTGTAATATCAGACATTGGAGAGAGCTGCCCCCTGCAAGCAGCCTGAGAGTTCTGTAACTCCCACTGCTCTCACTTGCGCTCCTTCTGTGAAAAGTGGCCTGCAGCAGCCACTCCCTGACCTGGCACAGGCTACTATCCACCCATTATCATTCTGTATATCAGCCTAACTATCATATACAGAATGATAATGGGCCTCTATGCGCATTGAAAGCATTTGCTGGCCTCCTCCTGCCAGAGCCCAGGGCATGGTAAACTGCTTTTGTTTAGGGGCTCCTAGCACCTCACTAGGGGCCAAGCTCTGGGGAGGTGGAGGTTTCATTTTGGCACATGTTACCCAGGTGCATCCATTGTTAGCCTTTTAAACTGTCACACAAGCAGTGATGATGGTACAAATACAATTGCCCTTTCTGCATTTGTGCTGTTTTTTCATGTTTACCCGCACCCCTAAGCTTTTACACATCACATCGCCTTGGGATGATTGCGGAAAGGGTGTTTTTTTTCAATGGGGACATGTAATATCTGAGAAGCTTTCACCTTTGATCTTTTTCTTAATTTTTTTGTTTTCTTTAATATGCAAATGCAGGTGTTTAAGTGTCACTCGTGCACACAACAGATACAGTGCAAGGTTCTCTCAATGTAATATAAACTTATTTTGACTTGTGCTTGTGGTGGTTGTCTATTTACTTTTATAATATTGTGCGATCTCCTCTAATGTGTCTGCAAAACGTACCTTTTATCCTGAATTTTTGTCCTGAATTCTGACCTTCTGTCCTGAATTTTTGTCCCTAATTTTGACCCTTTGTCCTGAATTTTCACATTGACTGTCCTGAATTTGCACCCATGCCAGTTGGTCTTTCTAAACCTTGATTGCTGTTTGCTCCTGCTTGGATGGCTCTGCTGTCTCTCTGGTGTAGCTGACCAGAAGATTCAATGGCTTTCCTCATTATTATTGTGTTTGTCCCATCCAGGAACATTTTGTTTTTTGTGTTTTGACTGGCTGATGCATCCGTCTATTGCTGATGTCAACCCCTTCTCTCTAATCACTCCCATCCAGTGTCCCTTTGTCCCTCCGCCTCTTTGCTCATTTCTGGCACCCCCTGTACTGTTAGCCACAAGACCATCGTAAATTTGTTTTTGATCATTGCAAGTTTCCGAGTGCGTTTGCAAATGTGCACAAATGTAAGGTTGGAGTTTTCCAATGTGTTTTATTTTAATTTAGCAAAACACATAGGAGATACCACCAGAAACAAGCACACATCCCTGGTAGACCTCTTTTTACTTTGATTTGTAAAAATAATAGGCATTCAAAGATGGAAGCTTCTTTTTATTCATTTTGACCTATAACACATGGCTGAAAGTCATGTCTAAGTCAATGTGTGTCCGAAACTAGTCGTTACGCCATGATGTGTCTGCATGCAGCTTCTGTCTTGAGAAGGTCTACCACTTTGTAATAGTTCTGGCTCATGTCTCAATTGCTGCTCAGTCTGATGTGAGTTATCCATGGGTCCCAGTTGCCTTATCTTGAAATATGGACTTGTTCTCTAAAAGAAACTCAACATTATGTTTGATTTCAAAGTATATTAAAGTATTGAGCAATATAAGCTCTCTCGCTCTTGCAATAATTCCTCCTTAAAATAGGCAAAGCAGTGTAGCAAGGGCCTTTTGTTATTTAGACCTAGGGATGAGCGAGACCATCTGAACTCTTATTATGGCTGTCTTCTAGGCAAACTAGGGTATTGGTGAAACCATGCTCGGTGCTTGCATTAGAGCCCATTTCTCATTTGTTACACCACTGCAATGTAGTATGTTCTTTCTATATGGTCGTAAGAAGTGTAATTAGTAAAATGTTGCTAAACATAGTCAACAAGATACAAGTTGGGAGCCAAAGGTGTGACATTACTTCCAACAATCTAGGTCGGCTTTAACTTCGCCATCTCATTATCATAAAAATTGGATGCAATTTCTACAGGGTTACTTCCTATTGGAAGACCAACTATTTGGTATTTTGCAAATCTGTATACATGAAATTACAGACCAGAAACAAGAACGCTTAGGGCCATATTTATGACCCCAGTTGTTTGTACCTGCACCACGCAACATGGTACATGCATGACGCAACTGAAAAATTAGATTTATCAAGCCACAGAAGGCCATTTTGGGTGGCCCTGATTGGCTTCATAAATCTTGAGTAAAATAACACAGATCGGAACGCTGCTTTACCTTACTCTGCGCTAGGGAGGCATTGCGTGGGTGTTCCCACACATCTGCCATCGTTTTTGACGCATTCCCAGATTTACCAGCTCAAGTTAACCTGGGACTGCACCAAAAAAATACGCCTTTAGAGGAGAGGCATATCAAGGTGAAATATCTTTATTTCTCCTTGTTACTTCCTCTTTCTACACAAAACAATCCTGCATGCAACACAGGCACCCTTGCACCATAAAGCAGGGGTGCCTGTGTTGGGGCTAGGCAGCCGAAACAGCGCAGGGAAAAAGGCAGGAATGTGCTGTATCCTTTTAAATTTGGCCACATTCCTGCCCTTTCACTGTCACACAGTGCTGCAAGGTGACTTGCTGTGCTGCACTGCAAGACAATTCTCATAAATATGCCCCTTAGTCTGTTGACATTCATAGACGCAACTAAGCTCCCGGAGGCACACTCCTGTATTCATGCCAAGTTAAATGGTTCATGTAAGAACAAGGATCCCTCTCTGCCCGGCTGGACACGAATTGCCAAAATATACATGAACAATTCTACATAAGGAAGATGCTGCCAGCATTCCAAGATGATAAACAGCGTGTTTCAAACTATGTTCTTTTCAGAGTTGTAAAACGAGACAAATACACATTGCTTTGTGTGCTGAGGTTCCATTTAAAAATGTTACTGTAGAAGGAGTTAAAAGGCCAATGGACAACCCCTGATGTCGAGCTGTGTTATTGAAAGTACCAGACATGTAGCCAGTGATCAGATGCTTGGTTATGTAACTGAACTAACATGCATTCTTTTCTGTCCATTACTGTATGTAGTGCTGGAGCATAATACCAAATCCTGAATAAGACTGTATATATATATATATATATATATATATATATATAAAGGTTCCCCGAGCTTTGAAGACGCAACTCCGTGAGTGAATGTTCACAGAACCTTTATTAACAGGAAGCGGTTTTGTGGACCCCAATTAATTCCAGTCCCTACGCGTTTCAGCGCACACCTGCGCCTTCATCATGGGGTAAGGCAATTTAGAACACCAGAAATGGACTGCAGTATTATTTCCCTGTGCGAGCATGTGATCTCCAGTGAACAGCATGCTGGGTATAACAGTCCCGATTTTTCTCCACAGTGGAGTCCAATGTTCAAAATCCATTTTCTCTGCCAATGTCACTTAAAATCATAGCCCTCCTAAGCTCGGGGGACCTTTGGAGATATATATATATATATATATATATATATATATATATATATATATATATATATAATTTATTTTTTTTGAGAAACCAAAGGTTACAGGGACGTTATAGTTAGGCTCAGGTTTCACTCAAACAAAAACATTGAAATTCAGCTGTTCTAATTAGCTGACATAACTATAACTTGCGCCACCTGCAACGCACTGCTTATGACTTCACATACTCATGACATGGTCAGTGACATTACTGATGACATCTCAAATGACATCACGGATGACATCATCCAGTGACTGTGAGTGTGTTTTTTTTTAAACTTATGAGTGTTAAATATATATACCAAGGTGTATTGTTGAATCAGTGGGTGTATGAGTGCCTGTATGGATGTAATTCAGTTGGTGCATGACAGATTGTATAAGTGAGTGATTAGGTGTCTCAATGAAAGTATGGGCGAGTGGCTGGTTCTGTGAATGTCTGTATCAGTCTGTCACTTGGTGTCTAAGTGGCTGTATGTGTGTGTGAGAGGGTATGTGAGTGTCAGTATTGGTAAGTGACTGGTTGTCTGAGTACCTGCATGGTTCTCTGAGTGTCTGAGTGGGTGGGTGAGGGTGTTTGTGCCTACCTGCATGGGTGAGTGAGTGGGTGGGGGAGTCAGAAGCTGTATGGGTTAGTGAGTGCATGTGTGAGGGGCTGTATGGGTAAGTGAGTGAATGTAGGGATGTGTGGGTGAGTAAGTAGATTTGTCAATGGTATAAGGGTGAGTAACTGGGTATGTGAAAGGCAGCAAGGGTGAGTGATGGGTTAAATGAGTGGCTGTATAGGTGAGTGTGTGTTTGTGTCAGTGACTGTTTAGGTGAGGGAGTACATGTTAGTATCTGTATGAGTAGGTGAGTGGGTATGTGTGTATCTGTATTGGTGAGTAAGCATCTGTGTGATTGACTGTATGGGTGAGTGACTAGGTGTGTGAGTAGCTCTATGGGTGACTGACTCAGTGTGTGAGTGGCTGTACGGGTGTTTGTGTGGGTATGCCAGTGACTGTATTACTGACTGAATGGGTGTTTGAGTGGCTGTATGGGTGAGTGAGTGTAGATATGAGTTACTGAGTGGGTGTGTAAGTACTGGTATTGGTTTGTGAATGGTTGATTGGGTGTATGAAAGTTTCTATGGGGGTGTGAGTGGGTGTGTTAGTGATACTGTGGATGATGTCATCAGTGATGTCAGTGACCATGTCATAAGTGATGTAATATGCGAGGTCATGAGCAGTGCATTGTTGGGGGGTGGTTATAGTTAGCTCAACGATCCGTGTAGCCAGGTGATGCAGGACAAAGTTGGGGTAGCTTCTTCTCAGTCTCTAGCTTTATTAATTTTTTTTCTTCCCGACATACTCTTTCCTTGTCTCGCTCCATCGTGCCTCACTCGCCTACATATTTGTGAACTTCAGTCGATAGCCTTGTATTTTGAGTTTATCTTACCCGTACACTGACCTTTGCTATGGAAATGATACTAAAACACACAAACAACTTGTCTAAGTTTATTCAACAAAGCCGTGGGTTTTGTTTAACAGTATATGGTTACAAGAGGAACGATTTTAGCGATCAACCTTAGCACACTTCTTCAGCTTGTTCGTTTGAGAACGGAGTTTAATTACATTAGGTAGCATTGGAGCAATTACTTTGTCATTTTTCTTAAAGCCGGTGAGCAGGAGCTCATCAATGTTACCAATGTATAGGTGAGTTGCAGAAATCTTGGTTAAATGTGCTTCAGGTCTCTATGTAACCGTGTACTAGCCCCTTTCTAGTCCAGTTCCATCTTGGTATAAAGGGCACACGCTGGCAGGAGTGGTAAGTTGGAGAAAGGCATTTGCCTTCTGAGTTTATCTTTTCGCTATCATCACTGAAGTAGGTCTCATATAATATGTTTGTGCTGTACTAATTTATCATTAGTTGATGCAGGAATATTGCATGAAAAGGATAAAAAGTCGCAAGGGTCTATTTGGCAGTAGTCTTTCCTTCCATCTAAGTCCGTGTTCCGTTAACATTGGGGACCTACTTGTATTTCTCTGCATTTTGATCGGATGAGCTATGGCCTGTACTTGCTTCGTGGAATTTCTTTTTTCACCTATGCTACTGATGAGATATTAAAAAAAATATTTAACAAACATTTTGATTTGCAATGCCAATAGCTCAAACTGTCATTAATGCGAGACCTATTGCATTGCAAATGCTTGTTTTTATTCCATTTACGAACTATAAAGTCCCTGTAACCTTTTTTTTTTTAAATAAAATTTCTAAGTTTTTTTAAGTAGCTGTTGTGTTTGAAGAGTGGTGAAGAAAGGGGGCTGGGCCTCCGATCAGCTCTCAAGAATTCTGCTGTGTAGGACTTACAGGAGGTACCAGGACTGCTTCTTGGCCCCCAAGGTCCCTCAGGAGTAAAGTGGACTTCATCCCCCAACCAGTAGTGCACCAGGAAGTGTGTTTGCATAGTGCTGGAAAAGGGACATGGCCTCTGAAGACCTTTTAGCAATCCCATTGTGTGGGACTTACTGGAAGTAACAGGAAGGGTAGTTGGCCCCTAAGGACCACTGCAGTGTCATGGGGGTGGGCACAACAGGACATTGGTAAAGCTGGCCCTGCAGGGTGGCGGTCCCCAGGGCAATGTTGGATCCAGGAGGGGGGCCGCGTGACCTCCCTCCCTTTTTTATATTTGCGTCAGGTAGGTAGTGGTCCCTGGGGCAATGCTGGCTCCATGAAGGGGGCCGTGTGGCCCCCTCCTTTGTTAATTTTTTCCCCAGGGAATTGGTGGGCCCTGGGGCTGCAGGGGGTCCATGCGTCCCCCCATGCAACTAATTTACTATGAAGCTCCAGGGAGGTGGTAGTCCCTGGGGCTGACGGGCTCTAACGAAATAAGCCCCGGGGAGGTTCTGGCCTTCCCGCATTGTTATTTTACGAAGCCTCAGGGAGGTATTGGTCCCCTGGGCATAATGAGCCCCAGGAGGGGGGGCTCCATGTGCCCCCCACAATTATTAAAAAAATGCACTTGGGTCCTGGCCCACCCGGGGGCAGATAGTAAATGAAGTGTGGGAGCCCATGCCTTGTTTTTTTTTTTTTTTTTTCCATCTGGATCCCGCTGAAAACTTTAAAAGAAATGCTTCTTTTGTCCCTGGGGAATCAGGGTATTTCTACACTGCCCCCTTTCTTTTTTTTTCTTTTTTACATTTTTCTGGGTTGAAGTGTTGGTAGCCAATTACATTTCAATAGGCTGGATTTGCACCAATTAACAAAAAGCTAGCTTTCTTGTACCAACATCTATCTTTCTGCCAAATTTGATGTAATTCCGTTCAGAGGTTCAGGCTGTAGTCCTGTTCAAAAAATGAAAAATCCCCTTAGACATAACATGGGGAATATGTGCTTTGGGACCCCCTTTTTTCTCGGCCCCCGGCTTGACAGATCACCCCAAAATTTTCAACACAGCAGCTGAACCAGAAAGGGGAAGTTTTGTGAACATTTAGTGAAGATTCATCAAGTGTTGTAAAAGTTATTGGCAAAATAAAAAACGCTTTTTCTATGGAAAATCTGGTCCCAACTATAACTACTTACTGGCGACTGCCAGTAGGATATATATCTATCTCTCTCTCTCTCTCTCTCTCTCTCTATATATATATATATATATATATATATATATATATATATATATATATATATATATATATATATATATATATATATATATATATATAGATAGATAGATAGATAGATAGATAGATAGATAGATAGATAGATAGATAGATAGAGCTATTTAGATATTTATATATAGACAGATAGATATATGCTTGAACTCCGCCACTCGTCAACATAGGAAAAACAGAACTGACCACGGTAATATGCCTTTAATTATTTATTTCAGGGTGCAGGTCTCGTCACAATGCGTTTTAGCCCACCACAGGCCTTGATCACATGACAAAACCAGAGAAATTTAGTAGTTTTAGTTAGTTGAGCTACCTATAAGTCGCCCCCCGCAATGCACTGCTTATAACGTCACATATTACATCACTCATGACATGGTCATGGTACTGATGTCACCCCAATGACTTTGGTAGTTGTGAAGAGCGTGTGGTTTATACAATGTGTAAAATATATATAGACATATTTTACAGTAGATTTAACAGCAGAGCTAAATAAGTGTATTTTTCAAACTCATATTTTTCTAGTGAGTTTCCTGAATAATCAGCTTCAAACACTTTTTTCCTTCTCCGCGAAGACATCGTAATATCCCGATGACTTCGGTAATTGCGGATAGCGTGTATTTTTCATCAACTCTGAAACATATATGTAGACGAATTGTGAACAAGTTTAGTATACCTGTTTACTATTATAGTATTGAAAGTTCTGCTTTTCTTTCCATTTTTAAAGAAAACTACAGTACATTTGTATTTTGCATTTCCGCTTCACGGCGGTAACAGCAACTATTTCAGTCCTAGAAAATATCACATGACTGGGAAAGCAAGGATAATATACTTTTAGGCAAAATCATTAGGCAGTACACACCCACTCCTCCTTCTTGATTCTTCTTTCATAGAACTTCATTCTGATAAGGTGGATTAATTTTGCTGTGAAAACATTGTTGGCCTTTTTTCGATCAGAAATGGCAACACAGAAAGGAGATGGGGGTTCAGCAGGAACAACAGCTGGACCAGGATGTGGAGGAGGTGGAGAGGAAACTCCACAAAAGAGGGACAGTGTTGCATGGAATTTTTTTACAATCCCATCAGGGTAATTTAAAACAGCGGCCAAACATGTGCAATGTGCAATGCACAATCTGCAAGAAGACCCTCTCTAGAGGGATAAACAAGAAATATTCATGTGGGATAACGTCCATGTTACACAATCTAAAATCCTATCATAAAAAACCTCTCAAACTGGCAATCAAGCAGGGGGAAGCTGGAGGACCATCTACCTCAGTGGCAGCAGCAGCAATTCCTGGTCAGAAACCCCTTTCTGAGGTGGAGACTACTGCAACAGATGTGGTTCCAGAGTTGTCAAGAATGGCCATGTAATGCATGGTCTGTAGTGTTGTCACAATTGCTGGTGAGCAGTGTCTTACAGCTATTCGCAATGCTGCAAAACAGCGACCTTTTTTCTCCTTTTATATGTATTGCACATTTTTTCAGTGCACAAATTTTCAATTCCTGAGGTCCCAGTTGCCATTTTTGTTATTATAAATCACATATAATATAAATGTAGAAATTTTTCCAGGAGGTTTATTTTCCTTGCTCGTGCTCCCCAACTAGACCGTGGCGAGCTCGAGCAAGGAAAAATCTCACCAGGAGTTAGATTTTCCTCACTCGCACTCGCCAAGTTGACGTTGGCGAGCGCCAAAAGCAATATGTTTTTGGGAACTGCTGAAAACTCCTCCAACGGAGCATGGTTCCCCGCCCAGCTCTAATTTTTAATGGGCTTTGTTCTTCATGTACCTCCATGTTGTATTGCAGCTGATTAACAAACGTTGGTGTTTCCCTATATTATAATGGACGATGACTTGCTCTTGTTAAATATGTCAAATATGCACACCCAACTACATATGTCTTATATTTGCACCTGTACACAGAACATTCTTATAATTTTGCGATTTTCGTTGTTCTTGTGGTTTTGTACTTTTTTTTATCTTGTATTTCTTTGTATTCTGTTTCTTGGTTTGAATTTGATCATAATGGTCCTTTTGGAAATTGGATGTCTTAATCATATTTGTACTGCAATTTCACATTCTACATCCTACTTTATGTATATTGTTTCCTTAGTTTTTATGTTTGGACTTATCAGCCTTGAAAAAGCCCCAGGCTTGTACGCCACAAAGGGCCGAAACACGTGTTGGCTGTGCTTCTGTTTGTTTTGGACTCAGTGATCCTGATTCTATAAGAATAACCCTTGAGCTCTGAAATGTCACCAATAAAGTACCTACCACCCTTCTACATATGCAATCTGAACTGTTATGATGGGTATATGCTATGATGGATATACGCTATGATGGTCATACTGCTGTCCTATTTTTAAACATTGTATGCTGCTTCTAACCCCTAGAAGGGGTTGCATGGCAGTTACATATGTGCAAGCGTTTCTACAAGAATTGGTGAAGCCATTCTGATTCTCCTTCTAGAGCACCTGTAATGGCGAGTGAGGCAGGCACCTACTGCGATCCAGCAGGAGTTCGCAATATACTTTAGAACCTTCTGCGGTGATCACCTTAGCAATAAAGTGTCTGCTGTTAAAGTCTTGATGAGGTGAGAGTCATAAGCCAGCTGTATAAAGAATCAGATGATGAGACCAGCTTTAAGCATCAGACAATCTAAACGTGCTTTGGAATCCGGGGATGGGTCTCTCTTGAGGCGAGAGATTGCCTTTTTTTCCAATGCCAAACAACAGTTTTGAAATCCCAGCCTGGAGAGGCCTAAGTTCACCAAACTTGCAATTCCAGTTTTTAAGCGCTGTATTCCAGGTTGCAGAGCGTAATCAAATGCTAGATGTTTGCAGAGCCCAGCAGGTTCAGGTCGGAACCATTGTGGGGCAATAGAATTCTAATCCAGTGAGCAAACGCAAGGCCGGTTTGAGCCTTTGCTTAAGCCAGGCCAGGACTTGGCTAGGGGATACTTGGTGTCATGAAAAGTGAGGTTCCAACCTTAACACACATTTTGATTGGTAGTGAAAGGAGAAAGTTTCCCACAATAAGTTCATAGTCTGGGGGTAAGCAGGGTAGTTCTACTTACAGAGACCTTATTGTCATTATGGACACTCGCCACCTCTAGGAAGAGATCACTAGACCAACTCAAGGCCTAATTTGCAGCGCCTCTGGTCCTCGAAGTGGGTGGTGGTCGTGATTCCATAGGCAGTTCATAGCAGCAGGGCAATCTGCAGAAATTCAGCTTTGGTTCCAACCTAAGGAAGACAGGCAGTCTACACATCCTTTGCAGGAAGCAAACCATACATGTACATTTTAATGATTTCAATGCAGCTCTTCCAAATGATGAGCGGAATTGAAGCTTACATTCTGAGTTTGTGAAGGCTGGGCTGCATCCCGACACCAAGCAGATAATTTTTTACATTTGGAAAGACCAGTGCCAGCCAATCAGGTTGAAAAACATCTTCACTTGTGTTCTACCTTTTATGGACTGTCAAGATCTAATTTGAAAGGGCCTCCAAACTTTACAGTTCCAACCCAAATAGTGTAAAAACAGCATATAAGAATATTGTTTTGTTTTCTTTCTATTTTTTCCTCTTCTCTTTTTCCTCATTCTACTAGTTTCTTCCTAAACTGTAATGCTACTTCTTCATATTCCCTTCAAATGATTTCTTCATTTTATTCAGTCTCCTTTTTTCCTTTCTCTTTTCTCTTTCACTATTTTATCAAGTTTCAAATGTTCTATATCATTATTGGCATCTTATTTATACATGATTTATACATGATTTGCCCAAATAGTCATCCCTAAGCTTCACTCTTTAATTTCCTCTTTTTTTCTGCTGGTAATTCCTATGTGACTTTCTTAGAAGCCTTATTTGTCTTATTCCCAAAGAGGGAAAAGATGTACATTACTGCAAAATGATAGACCCATCTCACTAGTCAACATAGATTAAAAAATCTTTTCAAAGTCATTTGCTCTCCGATTAGAATCCTTTTTGCCCCAATTTTTAGGTAAAGAACAATCAGGTTTTGTTAAAGTTACAAATGGGGGTGGGGTCGCACACTACTCACACACCGGCGGTGTCGCCCCTAAGGACTCTGGTCAATGTAGTAACGTGTTCGCAATGCATCATCTTTCGATCTTCTGCTATCCTCGCTGTCTTCGCCATCCCTGGACACGTGTTTCAGAGTATCACCCCTCGTCAGCAGGGATAGGCCGTGTTCTGGAGTTGCCGATGGCTGGCAATTTCTCAAGACTCTGGCAGAGGTGTACTCGCTGATGCTTACTTCATGGACCACAATGCTTTGGGGTAACACACTGGTAGGATAAGCAGTGTGCGACCAATTGGACTTTCATTTATATTCGGGCTCCATTGAGCTGGTGGGGCTGACGAGCCCATGGTTACGCACCTGCGTGCCACGAGCGGTACCGGACCTGAGAATATTTTTCGGCAGCCTACGCAGCGACCCTACATACATGCCTATTCCCTGCTGACGAGAGGTAACAACCTCGAAACACGTGTCCAGGGATGGCCAACGCGACAGTGATTTTTTCTCAAGACTCAGGGAGAGGCGTACTCGCTGATGCTTACTTCATGGACCACAATGCTTTGGGGTAACACGCTGGTAGGACAAGCAGTGTGCGACCAATTGGACTTAGGTTTTGTTGAAGGTCGATCTATCAATGACAACACACGTTTGTTTATTTATATATTTTCTAAGTCGTCAAATCTTACAGAATCCTCCCTAGCTGCCATAACTCTAGATGCCGAGAAGGCTTTTGATAAAGTTTCCTGGCCTTTATATTTCAGACTTTAAAATGGTTCGAATTTGGCACAACAATCATTTCCTTGGTCTCTTTATTATATTCCAACCCTAATGCTGCCATCTTTGCTAATGGTCTCAAGTCTTCTCATTTTACTTTACGTAGAGGTCTAAGACAAGGCTGTCCTCTGTCTCCCTTCCTTTTATACTTAGCTCTTGAACCTTTCTTGTCTAAAATTCAACAGAATCAATCTATCACGGGCTACTCCTCTAAATCTTTATAGATCAACCTAGCTGCCTATGCAAATTATATTATTTTATTTCTTTCCTAACATCATACTTCTCTGCCGACCTTTTTGAATGAAGTTGAATCATACTCCTTAGTATCAGGTTACAAGTTAAATATTGACAAATGTGAAATTTTGCCCCTTTCCAAATACACTTTTAAAGAAGATGTTTCCTTGTCTAATTTTACTTGGAGTCCCCTTCATATACAATATCTTGGGGTTTGGTTTACTTCTTCCCTTAAATCATCCATTCCACTTAATTTTAATAAATGTATTGAGAAAATTACTTCCCTTACGACCAAGTGGCACCCTCTGTATCTTTCATGGTGGGGTCGTTTTGATACCATTAAAATGATGTTGACACCTATTATTCTTGATCTCCTTTCTAATAAACCAATGAATATCCCCACAAAATGGTTCCATAAAATAAATTCCACCTATCTCTTTTCTCTGGTTAAATAAAAAACCTAGAATGTCCTTATTAAAACTGTTGCGTCCGAAATCTGAAGGAGGTGTTCGATTTCCTAATTTTTCTAAATATCACAAAGCATTCTTATTGAAACATCTATTCAGATGGTTGTTGACTCCATCACCTGACCTCCCTCTTTGGGTGGATTTAGAGAGGTCCTTCCTTTCCCCGTTTTCCTTTCAAGAATATCTATCTTTTATGAGAAAACCGCAAAACTTACACACACCTATTATTAAACTGTCTTGTAATACCTTGAATAAGCTTCTTCATATTGAACCACATAATCTGCATACATTTCTGAACTCTTCCATATGGCATAATAAACTCATCTGCGTCAAAGGAAAACTAGTTTAGTGGAAAACCTGGAGAGATAAGGGCATTATATGGGTACATCAGTTATTTGAAAATAACTCTTTTCTTACTTTTTCTAATATACATTCCCTATACCACCTACCATTATCATTCTTAAATAAATTATTTGCCTTACACTCTGCCACACTGGAATCTTATTCACATTTTCACATCTTGCCCCTGTGCCATTAGACCACGCCTGGTTAAATATTATTTCCAGATCACCAAAGGCCTCTTTCTTATACTCTTGTTTATTATCCCCGCTCTTATAGAGATCCAAAACTAAGGTTGGACTTTCCTGGGAAATTGATTTAGGCATATAATGGCCCATATTCATTTGGAATAAGATTTGGACAAACATTAGGAAATCATCTAGAGCAGCAAGCACTACTCAAACACTATTTTTTTTTATCTACAATAGATTATTGCTAACACCTGTTTCCCTACACAAAATGCATTCTAATACTCCTGACACCTGTTGGTTTTGTTCATTCCCACAAGCTGATCTTCAACATTTACTCTTTTCATGCCCGCAAATTCTGCAATTTTGGAAAGCAGTCTGGTCCCAAATCAATGTTATCTTTTAAAACTAACATCCCCCTGAATATTACTAATATTATCCTAGGCAGCATAGCTAATTGTTGGAACAAACCGAAGTCACAAACGCAAATAATTGATCTGCTAATTGCTTTTCAGCAGATAACAAAAAATTGGAAGGATTTCTCCAAGCTCTCATACTTAGCTTGGTGGTACTCTGTCTGTCACAATCACAGGTTTGATACAACTTTTTTCTTTCCCATGTCCTTCAAACCCAAACGATTACTTCTATGGTTCCCTGTTACGACGTTTTTAGACAAGTGTGCCAAAAGTTCCTTTGCTCCAATACCCTCCATTCAAGAAGTTGCTTTACCACCTTGATATATTCAAATGTCATTTTAACTTTAGTATAACTTTGTTTTACTATACATGTTCATTTATTTTTAATTATTATTCACGTTGTCTATATCACAGATCTTTTCATATTATGCATTCATATGCCTTGATGCCATTGTTAGAATGTTAAATAAGACTTTTTTTTTATGATATGTCACTTGTTATTTGAAGATACATTGTATTGCATTCCTAATAAAATTTCTTTTGAAACTTAAGAACATTGTTTTGTCTTTACTGGGAAAATATTCGCTGGATGCCTCCCGGCTTCAGACATGACAGGAGTCTAGTTTAAGAGGATGCTTCTGTGTAGTGGAGAAACTGCCTTCTCTCGAGCACTTTTCTACCATCTTGTCAGATGTATACAGTAGAACACGTGCACACACAGTTCTAGGATCCTCACACACCTGCGGTGAGGGTGGTAAGGCTCACCTTTACAGGGCTTGCTGGGGTTCAGCCATACAGTGCTCACAAAAATGATAACCTTACAGAAGATGGGTTGACGAGGGAAGCCCCGTTGATATCACTGGTGAGGGGTCCTTTATGCGTCTCCCCTATTCTCACCAGTTGGCACTATGACAGTGCCTAAGCTTAGAGGCCACATGATAAAGCGCAGAAAATGCATGAGAAACGTCAATGAAAAATCAAAAACATATCAAGATATGACAGCAGGTAGGGACATCTGTTGTCTTTGTATTAGTAATAAGGGCTGTGCCCTGAGCCTTCACATATGTAACATTGCGGTTCCCTGTCAGATCTGAGGTCCCAGACCAAGATTAATTGATGAGCGCTATCTGCCATGGAACTTTACACCATAAGAGGCATATGATAAATGCCCCCCCCCCCTTATACACATGTCTACAGTAGACCTGCCATATTAATTATGCATTTATTACGTGTGTCCATAGGGACCCTGTTCACAGCAGTTCCTACAAGCAGCACGTTCTGGCTCTCACGCATAGTGTGACCTCGAGGCTTGGAAGTCTATCACACAGCAGACACTTGTCTTCCTTGCCTTATATTGTGATTATCTGCTGAGGCTAAAACTTTACAAGTGCATTTCATTTCGATGTACTATATGAAAAAGGCCTTTTTTAAACGCACACAGCTCGGGTGGTAGCCGTTCCATTTGATCTCCCGAACCCCTAGTGCATCGTAATACTTTGAGATGCCAAATACATTCTCAGTTTGATTGACAAGTTCTGATGTCCTCGGCCATGCAGTTGTATTCCAAACTTGCTACATTTGACTTGCCAAGTATATTTTGTGCGGGCAGTACTGGGTCTAGTAAGCGGCTGCCATGCTGGATGCATTTTCGCAGCTTCTTCTTTTGTGAGTATTTAAATGTATTGCCAGTCCGACTTTAAAAGAAATTTACATGTAAAACTCATGAAACACTTCTAAAACCTGCACAGCATGCCGCTTATAAATTAAAACTTCAAGAAAACTTTCTAAAGCATATTTTCGGTGATTTAATGCTCTGCTTAGGCGACTAGACACAGTCATCTGATTTTTTGCAACTAAGGCATGGGCAACCCTTGTGCTGTGCTGCAAATAACTTTCCAATTTTTAATATATCGTAAATAGAATACTCATAAGTGTTTGCGTTTATAGTTTCTATTCTATATCTTAAGGCCTTCCGCATTCCATGTGAGTGAGTGACACTTTTCTGAGATACAATTGACAGTGACTCTGAGATTGAAAGAATACTCCATTTGTAAAAAAAAAATAAAAAAAAATGATGACAACAACATGAATAATGTTATTACTACTGCTAATAATAAATACACTTAATACTTATATTTAATAGATATATATCAACAAGGTTGAGCACATTTTTTTTATTATTTTATATTATGCTGTTTGGCAACTTTGGAAAATTTCGGCTTTTGGTTTGTAGCCAGAATTTTCCAAATTTAAATTAAAAAAAAAACAATGTGAGGCACATTTAACCAACACTGCCCAAATCCCTATGTAAACGTCCTACTTCATGATTTCCCTTGGTGAGATATCCAGAGCAGAGTAGGGGTGGGTGGATGCAGACTGACAAGGCCTGCCATGAATTTTGGGTAGCCGGGCATGGGTCTCATATCAAAGGATTGGGAGGATGACTTTTGAGCGGTGCCAGTCCCCCCCTCCCCCCTTTTGGCCTTTGTGACCTTCAGGGTAATGAAACAGTTTACCAGTTCCACAGAGGCCAGCTGAATATCTCCATCATTTTTTAAATCTATGAGTCTTCAAACTATGAAACTTTACAGACCATTTTATGGCACTGTGACAAATTAAAGCACATGCTTAACTATATGATAACAATAATTGTTGCACTGAAAACATGCTTGAAGCAACCAAATCAGCATGAAACTCACCATTATCCCCAACACCTCAATCAATAAAGTAATCTTCCCAGGAAGATGGAAGCATGCAGAAGTCAGACCCCTCCTAAAGAAATCCTCCACTTACCCCAGCGTTCTAAAATATTATCAGCAGTTCCCCCTGCTCTCCTACCTGGCCAAAGTACTTGAGAAAACCATCAACCAACAACTCACTGGATTCCTGTAACAAAACCACCTACTGGACGCCTCACAATGAATGCCCATCACAGCCGATTGCTACCAAAGATGACATTAGAACTCTCCTCAACCATGGTGAACTGTGACCCCAATTCTCCTTGACATCTCCACGCTATTCAACACCGTCTCTTACAACACCATTATCAATAGGCTCTGCAATATTGTAATACACCAAAATGCCCTTAAGTGGATCACCTCCTTCATTACAGGACGCACACAGAGTTTCCGGCTACCTCCCTTCACCTCTGCATCCAAGGACATCATATGTGGTGTAACCCTAAGATCATCACTCAGCTCCACCTTATTTAACACCTACATGACACCCCTTGCAGACGTCATCAGATCCCATGGCCTCAACATAATCTCCTATGTAGATGGCACTCCATTATCCTCTCGCTCACCAAGGACCCCACCAATGCCAAAACCAACTTCTCCAAACCCATGTCCAATGTAGCCAACTGGATGAGTGACAACTGCCTCAAACTGAACTCCAACAAAACAGAAGTACTGATCTTTGTGAACAGCACCTCCGCCTGTGACCAGAGTTGGTGGCCAGCAGAACTTGGGCCAACTTCTACACCAACAGACCATGCCGGCAACCTAGGGATCATCCTTGGCAGCTAACTGACCATGAGACAACAAGTCAACGCAGTCTCCTCCCGCTTCCACACTCTTTGCATGCTCAGCAAAATCTTCAGATGGATTCCGATTGACACAAGAAAGACTGTCACTCAGGCTCTCGTCACCAGCCACCTCGACTATGGCAACGCTCTCTACGTCGGCATCTCCACCCAACTTCCCAGAGGACTCCAGACCATACAGAACACAGCAGCCAGACTCATCCTCGACCTTCCTGAATGGTCACACATGACCCTGCACCTCAGAAACCTCCACTGGCTCCCCATCCAGTAGAGATACCTGTGCAAGATCCTCATGCTCACCTACAAAGCCCTCCACGATCAAGCGCCATCCTTTATCAACCATCAACTGAAATTCCATCAACCCTCCACACACCTGCGCTCCGCCTCACTTGCCCTTGCCCACAACCCCGCATCCATCACAGATATAGCAAACACAAGAAGATGAAGCACGGAGTGCTGAAACTTTTCAGACACTCAGCCCCAGTCACCGATCTGGGTTGAATCCATCATCGTTCTTTAGCTCACTTCGTCAGCCCAGTTCAGACACAGCTATTTGCAAATCAGTTTGACCCTGTGCCTCACGGGAACAGTCCAACCCGAACTGCCACGCCATGTCTTCCCTGGACCGAAAACAAGTATCCTGGGACTGGTTTTGGGCTAACAGCCCTCATCAACCAGGCTAGCTTGAATCCAGTGGCAAAGGTTCAGCGCTCCGTCCATCATCTCCTTGTGTTTGCTTTGCTTGCCCTAAGTAGGCAGGGTATGCCCAGACGTGGGTCTCTTGCTCACTGAGGTGATAGTATTGAAGGAACAGATTACCACATTAATGGCTGCAGTGATGATATTAGATAGGAGGATGAAAGGTGCTGAGTACCATGCCCTCTGTTATAATCTGGGCTTACAAGAACAGGCAGAGGGTGCAGATGTGATGTCCTTCCTGGAAAGATGAATCCACTGTGAGATACAGCTGCAGGGCTTGTGGCTTTGTTTGTCCTGGGGACAGTACATATTGGGCACATCCCCTGAGGGGCATGCTTTCTAGATCGTGACTTTTTGGAAATCCTGAAGAGGTGTGGGCCTGATTGGAGGTCTATGATGAAGGTAGATCATGGGGGGGAGGGGTGGTGGTTGATCACAGCATCTGAGGGAGCTGAGTCCTCAGTGGGAGATAATTCAGATAGATGGTTTTCATATTATTCTCATGTACAAGCAGTATATAGCTGACTAGATTTGGTGCTGGTGTGTAGGCAGGATCTCGATATGTTGAAATGTTCAGCATTCGTTAAACAGTATTTGTCAGCTCACTCGCCACTGAATATCATGTTGATGTTCAGGGTGGGGAGAACCAGACCTACAATCACATGATGGAGACCCTGCAGGGAGGTGCACCAGGATAATGCATTCTTGGAACATGTGGAGGAGTTCACCACACACCTCTTTCGAGATAGCTTTGTTGATAATGGAAGAGGTGTGGCGCAGCGGCCAGGGTGCCTGACTCCGGACCACAGGGTTTGCGGTTCGTTCACCGGCGGCAAGTTAGCCCTGAACCATGTGACTCTGGGCAATAGCTTGCTTAATCTTCCTGATGGCCACCAGCGCTGGGACAACTCTCCAGAGGTAGCTGTGCGCTTTACAAATGCTGGTATTTCATTTCATTTCATAATAGGAGGATGGAATCGGAAGCTTCTAAAGTGGCCCTTAAAGGGGAAAGCACGGCTTCCAAATACAGGGTGAGGGCACAACTGAAAAAAGAGCTAATTGACTTAAAACACAGGCAGGCATTCTGGCTGGGACCTTTGCACAGACTGGGACTCTAAAGAATGTCTAAAGAATGTCAGTAGGTGGGAAAGATTAAGCATCAAATATAAGATACCTAGTCAAGGCTGGAGAAATAGTCATGTACACAATATAGGCAAAGAATTTTCTGAGAAAGTGACAAGTCTGTCAGAATGCTCTTGTGGATGCTAAAAAGGGATAAACCATGTCACATATGGGTTGATGGGACAGATATTGTAGTTGGACCTAAGAAATGCTGCTTGCTCAGAATACCTATGGGGCGGATTTGCCAAAATGATGTCTGTCCCAGAGGATTTCCCGGAGCAATATCTCTGGGCAGTTTGGAGCGTGATTGGTGGTATAGGTGATAGGGTATAGGTGCCTCAGGGCAATTCCACTTTGTATTTTTTGGGTGATTTCAGATATTGGCGACGGTGCTGTAGGGTTAAGGAGAACCACCTGCCTCCCTAAATTTCCATGTTAAAACCAACGAGACAAATACAACATACACACACAGCACACATAAATTCAAAGAGAATCTTTTCAGAAAATATTAGCACACAAAACGAAACAGGTCAATTTATCAATTATTTTTCTTTTTAATTGGTCTTCTTGTTGTCTGTTGGTCAAATTTTCCCCAAGCCAACACATGCTTCGTCACCTCTTATAGGTAGTAAACGCGACTTGTTCACAGCTGAGCGTTTTCGCGGTATTCAAGTTTTACATGTCGCGATAATTCCAGGCCACAAGTGCTCCTGTGGCGTAAGGCAATATTCAAATTAACATTCCATTGTGCCGGGTATGTTTCTTTGCGGTTCATCCGCTTTCCGGTCTCCAGAATTTGTAATAGTTCTCTTGGGCGCCGTTCCGCGTCCTCGTACCTCACGCCGGTCAACTCGAGTGCAATATTTCTGGGCAGCTGCCCAAATCAAACTGAGCCCTGAACACGTTCTGGCAGGTATGATGCAAGGCAAGACTCCGGGAAATGATTGTCTCACTGCTGAATTCTAGCAGACATTAACCTTATCTCTACTTAAAAAATTGGCAGAAGTCTTTCTAGAAGCGAGAGACAAAAAGGTGCTACCTCAGACTTTGAGAGATGCAATAATGGTGTTAATACCAGAAGAAGGGAGAGATCCTGCCGAGCTCTCCTCCTATAGGCCCCTATCTATGATAAACATTAAACACTGAGTCCAACATACTGTGTAAGGCCCTACCCAAGAGACTTCTTTGAGTGGTCTCAACTTTGGTAGACCCCGACCAGATGGGTTTATCTCGGGTAGAAACACAATGTGCAATCTTAGATGTGTGATTTATATCATGCATGAGCTAGCCTCCTCAGCGGAAAGTTTTACTGTGGCAGCTCTCAACTTACAGTGGGCTTTCGATAGAGTTGAGTGGCAATATATGTGATTTGCATTGAGGTATATGGGCTTTGACCCCAATTTTGTTCAGTGACTGTAACTATTAAAGATGAAGCTCATGGCTAGGGTACACACAAGTGGCTTGGTCTCAGAATCTTGGGAGCTGGGTAGGGGGACAAGGCAGGGATGTCCTCTATCCCTAGTTTTGTTTGCATTAGGAGTTATTCCACTGTCCTGTGTGCTAAGATCCAGACTTGGCAAATGGAGTGTTTGCTTTGCTGGCACCCCCCATGTAGTGTTGATATATGCAGATGACCTCATTGCTGGAAGAACTTAGCAAATTCACTGATGTGTCGGGCTTTGCACAAACAGAGCAAAATCTCAATAATTTCTGCTGGGCGAATTGAGACTCTCCTGCAGGGATTGGGGCAGCAGTGCGAATGAGAGAATTTCTGTTATCTTAGGATTTGGGTTATGCAGTGCCCCAAAACCCATTACTATCATAACGTTGGTAGGATGTTGGGAGAAACATCTTGGTCCGTTGTGTTATGGAAAACACTCCAGTGTCTACGATGGGAATAATCTATGGCTAAAATGGTGTTATTACCACACTGCCCGTATGTGTAACAAAATCAAAGTCTGGTTTCACCCTCCACATTTACACAGTTGAATAAGCTGCTGTGTGCGCTGTTATGTGTGGGTAGGCATAGTTGAGTAATGCAGAACACATTCAAACTCCCCTGGATGGCGGCCTTTGGAGGCCTAAACTTTTTTTATAGTATGTAGCTGCATTGCTTCAGCACATTGTGCAATGGGCTGATGACAACCCTAACTGGAAAAAGTTACTGCTAGCAGACACACACGATCTGTGTACACTGATGATGGTAAAGATGATACACAGCTATCTCCCACATTTGCTTGGACAGACAGCCAGGATGTGAAATGGAGTGATTGTCATGGTCTGGTAGAGACCGGCTTTTGAGGAAGACATTACCATGGGGGACTTGAGTCCGTTCTCCACACAGTTGAAGGATATATCTTTCAAGCAATGGCAGAAAAGGGTCTGATTGAATGCAGGAGATCTCTACCTTAACAATTGGTTCTTCTCCTTTGGGCAGGAGCAAGAATGATTTGGTGTGGGACCTAGTCAATTCCTATAGTATACTCCACTGGCTCATGTGGCCTGAGGGATCTGGACCTAATATCTGGAGGAGCCATGAGAGCACTCAGAGAAGAGAAAGAGGTACAATCTGGCAGGTTGTAGAAGACTAATTGCACACTTGCATGCAGTCCTACTTACGGGTAAAGGGGGGCGAGACAACACATACCAAAGACAGATGTGTTGCGGACTGCCTGGATGAGTTGACCCGACAAGAGTGGCAGGTGGCATGTGAACAAGTCTGGCTGGTATTCCCCAATGCTAGATTCAAACCTATTCAGTTAAATTTGCAGCAGCAAACTTATGTGACCCAAAAGATGCTCTCCAAAATATACCCTGAAATTCCAGTTGCTTGTAGCAGATATGGCCTTTGACAGACTTGTTAATCATGAAATGGTCCTGTAGACCACTGACAGAATTGTGTGGGAAAGTGATGAACATATCACATATAGTGGGAAAAATTCTTGGCACAGACCATGAAAGTTATCTTGCTGGGTGTGCTCACTCAGATGATGGCAATTGGTAAAGTTCTGGCAAGGTGATTGATCGGCATTCATTGGATGGCACCCTGAGGTCCGAGTCTCGAGGTGATGCTTACTGCTGTGGGCACTGGCGGATGAATGGCACATTAAGCTCATCCGTAGGGATCATAACATTGTTGAGGATTTAGTGACATGTTGGAAGATTATGAAAATACTGTACCCCTGAAAACATGTTTCCTTAAATGTTACACCAGGGAAAGGAGGAAAATAAACTTATGGTAGAGGACTGTGTAGAGCAGTTTGGGTGCATTGTGGCTTTTCGCTGATATGTCTGGAGGTGATTGTAAGGGGATCTACTGCAGATTGGTTGAACTTGTATTGGTGTTTGTGTACTCGAAATGTTCATATCTGAAAATGCTGATAAACATATCTTTTAAAAAAATCTCGGGTCCTACTTATTAGATTTTGGTCATTTTGGTGTCATTTCATATATTAATATAGTCTCTTTCTTTCTAAATTGGTTTAAGATTTTTCTTGTGCTGTGTTTTCACTTAATTGTTTGAGTGCTGCAAAAATAGTTTACACTTTGCCTCTAAGTTAAGCCTGACTGCTCTAAGCCAAGCTACCATAGAATTAAGCATTTCAGTGACTTTAGTGGTTCGCCCTGAGATGTGATAATTATTTGAGGTGGCTTCTCACCCCCCTCAACTATTACTCCAATTTCTTACAGGTACATAAAGAATCCATAGTACTACAGAAATGCACAATACAGGATCTACAGTACACAGAGAAACAAACCTTCTTAGACTGAAGTCAAGGAGTAAGAAGAGAGGTAGCTTGGTTGTGGATGGTTAATGACAGTAGCGTCATGAACTCCCCGCTTTTGCAGTTTAAGTGGGGGTGGTGTTGGCACTTAGTTAATTATGAGCCTTTCCTGTCTGCAGCTCTGCAGACAAATGCTCTGATAACTTTCCTTGCTTGACCTCTGTTAATTACAACAAAAAAATGAAGAGGGAAAGAAACGGCGAGAGAGGGCTGGAAGGGAGAATGAAATGAGGAGCATATTAAAATAAGGAAGACATTGACAAGAAGTTAAAACGTATGAAAGAATGGATGCAAGAGTGAATACATTGATGGATGTAAGGATAACACAATATTTGCATGAGTGAGAAAAAGAAAGTGGCTGCAATGATAAAAGTCTGGATTAATGGGTGGATGGATGAATGACTCCCTGGATGGAGGTATGGAAGGATGGATTACTGGATTGATTAAAGGAGGGTGAATTGGTGGACGGATGAATGTATGGTTAATAGGATGTATGAATGTTTGAAAGTGTGAGTTGAAGGATTGATGGGTGGAAAACTAAAAATGAAAGGGTGGATGAATGGAATGATTAAAGGATGGATGAAAGTATGAAAAGGTGCATAGATGGTGTATACATGATAGGCTGAAAGAGGAATGGAAGGCGTGAATAAGGGACCTCTTCAAGAGTGGGTAGAGCTTATTCGCTTCGCTCACCCCATGACATTCGAGGTACGGGTCAGAGTGGGGGTATTTTAAGTAGCCTTGGTTAATGTGATGTACTGTTATTTAGAGAGGTAAGGCTTCAACTCTCCCTAAATTGTGGCAGCATTTGGGTGGCCATGATGGATACTGGGATGTTGTTCCCGAAACCATTGGTGCTTAGATGGAAAAAGCCTGCTGTCTTGTTTTGTCCATTTTAGGTCGAGCCTGGGTAGCAGAAGCGTTGCTCTGCGAGGCATGATGTATTGAGGAAAGGGACTTGAAGCTCTGCCCTCTCTCCACCCACATTGTTCATTGGCTTGTGTCATTGTTCACTGTAAACTGTGGCTGTTCAATGGTCAAAAGGCTTAGTAGTCGCTCCTTAGTACTGGCATGTCTTATTTTGTAATCTCCCATGGCGACACCCCCTGTTAAATGTGTTGTTACTCAGTAGGCTTTAATTACAACCTCTGTGCACTATTTTCTCAAATCGCTTTGTCCTGCCTGCTATTGCGCGCAGGACACACCATCTCTCAACACTTTTTTTTATTTTTATGTGACACATTTGCAATGCAATAAGGTTCACATTTGAGAGAGTTTAAGCTATTGGCATTGTAAATGACCATGCCTTTTATTTATCTGTTTTCAAAACAACACATATATAAAAGGTATTTCCAATAGCTCAAACTCTCTTAAATGCAAGACCTATTGCATTGCAAATGCTTGTTTACATTTCTTAGTCTGCAGTGTGATGTTATCAAGGCTGAGGGTGTGACCAGGTCCATCTGAGAGGGGAAGCTTGTCTGAAGGATAAGTTGAGGTGCTGGTCATGATGGCTTGGTAAATGAATCAGCTGTTTTTGAAGATGCTGTGGGCCAGCAAGGGGTGCCAGTGGAGCAACATTGGGATGCTGATATGTGGCACTAGAGTGTGGTCCTCCGGGATTGTGAAGGTAAAGTCAGAACAGGTCCTCCATATTCTTTTATGGCAGTCGCTAGGGCAGACTCTCTGATGATTGTCGCTTTCAAACTTTTTGATCAAACAGGGAGTTTGGTAGACCCACAAGTTCATGTACGGTCGCTTCAAACATACTTGAACACAATATAATTAGGCAGCAAGGATGCCAGCATCACATCCCCTATGTGCCCCACTATGCAATCAGTTTGCTTCCCAAATACTTAACAGGTAATCCTAATCATAAGAATCAACGTAAATAAGACCAAGATGGGAGAGGCATACACACATCCATCTATCTATCTATCTTGTATGCAGGTCACAAAGTCTTGGGTGATCTCAAGGGTACAGTTACTGGAATATCTCTTCCAAAAGTGTTCCATAAAAACGTATTTTTTGGCACATCTTCATGCTTTAAAATTCCATGTACAATAGTTCATCCTCCATAAAAAATGATCCAGCAAACATGTATCCCTCCGCAAAAGGAACTTTTTGAAATCTGTGAAGTTATATTGAAATTAATGAAATTTTACTCGTAAAACAATCATGAATATCTTTCTATTATGAATTTGATTGTCCCTAATGAAGTTCCTTGAGCAAAAAAACAAAGAAGACACATGTGCCAACCATTATCAAGGTTGTGCATATAATTTTGTAAGTAGATCTATGGAGAATTTTGAGCATATTCCCCAGAACCAGTGAACAGGCAGAAGATTATTCTTCAAAACTAGTCCATGACTGAGAATAGAGTCTGTGTTGGATGCGTCTTCAAGCGGTCTACAAAGTATGATACACCACAACATCTTATCAACAGGTCGGAGGGCGAGTTTGCCCCACCTATATTGTCTCGGGCTATTAAAAAATTAGCCAAAACGTCCCAAATGTCACATATCCGAGACATTCATAACACATGCATTAAAGTGCTTAAAAATTCGAAGTTGAGCCTCTGGGCACATTGCAATCCTTGTTACAAAACATATGAGTATGAAGTGAATATGTCAAATACTCACCAATAGTCAACAGTTTAGTATTCTGAATAAAAACAAATTGTCTAGAGCAGGTTAAAGTAGACAGAAATATGCAAAGCATCTACACTGTGATTACAACATAATGTTTGTAATATTATCAACTCCTAGATAAAGTGGAACAAGTAGTATATATGACACTGGCTTGACAATCTGCTTCTTCTGAGCCACTCATCTCCTCAAGGTTGGTGACTGGGCAACACATCCTCGGGTAGACCTCCTGTGGGACAAGGTGGAAGCAGGCAGGCTCCCAAGTCTCAGGCAAACCAACAGCTTCTTCAGAAAGATGTGCAGATTTCAGGTGAGGTCTCTTTGCCTGTGCTATAGAAGCTGCCATTTGACTGTTCTATGGACTGCCCCCATCAGCAGCTTGGAATAGGAAAAAAGTGGGAAGTTTGTTTTGCAAGTAGAGATTGGGGTAACTAGAACATTGATGAAGGTCTTTATTTACAAGATAAAGGTAGGAATAAGAAGCTTCCCTTTTCTGCTCCAGTAACCACTGCTACTACATCAAACTGTCATCTGGCATCTTACAGCAATGAAACCTTTATCCGGAGGGATACATTTTGTGAGGTATTTAGAATCATCATTTAATACAACCTGGTGATACCCAGAGGATAAATCAAGAGTTGAAAATACAGAGGCACTTGCCAATGTAGACATCATTTTATGTAGATTGCTGAAGGATGAGAATGTACTTAAATTTCTTCTTTAGACTGAGATGAGCAATATACAATCTCAGGTCCTCAGATGCCTTATTTGATATATCTCGGCTTTTAACTACGCCGATGACACCCAGCTGGTCTTTTCTCTGGAAGGAAATAACGCGGTCCCGCTGGAGACATTCCACTGTTGTATGGCAGCCACAGCGGATTGGCTTCGGGCCAATTCCCTACAATTTAATAGCACAAAGACGGAGGTACTTCATTGCTCCATAGACCGGATCCCGCGGTCACTCCCAGAGAACTTTTGGCCTGCCGCCTTCTCTGAGCCAGTGTTGGCTGCGGAGTCAGCCCGCAATCTGGGGGTGATTTTTGGCCCAAATTTACAACTTGACATGCACGTTAACAAGACCATCTCTTCGTGCATGATGCTGCTCCGCATGCTGCATAAAGTCCTGCCCCTCCTCCCCGCTCAGGCCAGGCCGGAAGTAGTTCGCGGGACCATACTGAGTCGTTTAGACTATTGTAACGCGCTGCTTCTGGAGGCTCCAAAAAATCTGCTGGGGAAGCTACAACGGGTGCAGAATATGGCCGCCAAGTTGGCTCTTTCTCGCCCTAACTTTAGCTCTTCCACCCTAGCGTTAAGGGACCTACACTGGCTGCCGGTGCACTTGCGTGTACGGTATAAAGCGGCGTGCCTGGTGTTTAAAGCAGTACACCGACTGGGCCCAGTGCATTGCAGAATATGTTTGTCTAGTACTCTGCCCCGCGGCTTCTCCGCTCTTCCTCGGCACAACTGATTGTGGTCCCAAGGTTCCAGAGAGTTAGGATGGGTGGCCGCTCGTTTAGTGTTGCAGCGGCCAAGCTTTGGAACTCCCTGCCGCTCTCTTTGAGAAGCCATAGGGACTACTATCCGTTCAGGAAAGCCCTAAAAACACATCTCTTTCCTAGAAATGTCTGAGCAGCGATAAGTGTTGTTGACTGAACTTCAAGCGCCAGGATGCCCTCTGGGTGACAGGATCGCGCTCTACAAGTATACCTACAAATACAAATACAAATATAGCTACTGGCGATATCTAATGGGATGACTCAACAGGCTCAATTATTTTTTTCCCTACATAAACTGTTCAATATTTCTTTGAGCTTGCACCTCTACGCCAGAGTAACTTTCCTTACACAATGTTTGATTGAAACAGCATTATCTTTTATAATATTATGATGTTTAAACCCCTTGTATTCACCCAATATGTCTCTGAACACACAATCTGAAGCTAGACTTTAATACTCCCAACAAACATCTGTGGAAGATGCCTCACAACTCATAGAGCTTATTATGTAAACATGAGTATCTGCTATTGAATTCAATTTGATACCCGTCTCCTCCTGATGTAGCCATCCCAGCAATGACTGACCAGGTTCTGCCACATATATCTTTACACAAGTGCATCTACCACAAAGTTCTAAATCTGCCTGAAAATAAGCAGCCAATTTTATTTTGTGTCCAGTGTAACCTTCATGTGACTCATGGGGAGATTGTAATGTTCTGTCCACCCAATTTCTTCTCACAGCATGTTTACTTAATAAAGTATACCATACAGAAGAGTCATCGAGACAGTACTGAATTTACCATCAATTTGGACAGTACATGATGGGAACTTTTTACTCTTACGGTTATTTTGGACATCACCAACACTCAAGATCACATTGGGATCATACTCAATTTCAGTCTTTAATCATCCTCAGACACAAAGTTAATCTTTTTATATTCCGGTCTCTTAAATACTCTATTTAATATATTCCTTTTCTCACATTGAGTACAACATTTACCTAAAGTGAAACAGTTTCTGAAATTACCTAGGTGTGACTGGCTCCCACACCTGTACCCACACATGTAAAATGCCAGGATACAACTCCTCTTCCTCCCATCAGACATATTAGTGTTTCTCTTGTCATCATTGTTTCTTTTTGAAACCACATTCACTTGAAATTTGAATTCACGTCTTAGTTTTTGCAACAAAACACTATTGCTACATTTAACGACATATCTGCACTGATCCATAACCATTCTTGTATATGTTTACTATTTGTTTTCATTAACCTTTAGTCACATAATACCTAATTTGTGTTTTCAAATCACATGTGGATGCCAATACTTTTAGTGGAGGAAACCTATTCCTCAATTGAGTCACTCATCTTGTTTTCTAGAATAAAATGTGTACCTTTCCATTACCATATTGGTTGTCCTTCCATAAGGTATATTCATTGTTTAAACGCATACTGATATACAATAATGTCACCAGGTCTTTCTAATAAGGGTATATTTTTTAATTCCTTTAACGCGAATCCACCCAAATAGGGTTTAAATAAAGAGAGTTTTCAATCAGGATCACACACATCATCTTCTAATACCTCTTTGTGTCAAAAATACTCCTTCCCATATTGCCCAGCCCATTGCTTGGTCTCCTCAAGATGGTAAAAATCATGGTGGAGGAACTATGCTTGACATTGTAAATAAACTAAAATAAATAACGTAGTCACTGATGTCAATGGTAAAATGAAACAAATAATGTGGTCACCATTGTCACCATAGAAGGGGGGAATTTATATGCAAATTACACTATCTGGAGCAGTTTGTAGACTCTGAAAAATACCACGTATAATGCCCTCAGCCCCTTAATTATGCGTTGATACCTTGAACGAATCTAGTGTTTTCCCCAAGATCAGTACCAGGTCAAACTGTGAAATGTGGAAAAATTGTTGACAAATCATAGGTTCTTATTTGTGAAGCTTGAATTGCTCATGAATTTGTGTAATTTTAATTCTTCCAAGTAATTAATAAGCCATTTTAAAATGGCCGCTGTGTAGGTCATTCATAAATGAATACAGATTGTATTGGTTTGAGCCCATATCAAGACAACCGCAAAGTATGATGCAGTCATGAGTCCAAAACTTGTTTGAAGATGTCCACTGTGTAATGCGTAGTAGTGTGGCTCACTGGTTAGAGGCGGCAGACCCGAGAGCAGAGGACGGCCCGGGACCAGGGTTCGATTCCCGGCGCGGCAGGTTTCTGGACCAGGGTCAGCGGACTCGATAATTCTCTCGCCTCGGTGCCCACTCTGATCAGCGATCACACTCGGCAACTCTGGGCATTAGCTTGCCTCATCTTCACTAACGGCCCCACCAGACCGCCGGGGATGCCTGGTCTCACCCTGGAGATACCCATTAAGGGACCATCTCTCAGGGAAGCCAGGAAGGGTTTCGCAGCGGTCGAAGCGCCTTGGGACCCCACGGGTAAGTAGTGCGCTATATAAATGCCTATACATTTACATAACATTTAATGCGCTCACAATGCAAGGAAGACTGATTGCATTCATGCGAGTCTGTTTAAAAATGACCGTGAAGTATGACACGATCATACAGTCATTCTGAACCTGTTTCAAAATGGTCAATAGTGACTTGGTCAGAGGAGCCAATAGAGGTTCCATACAGAACAAAAGAGGCAGGACTCGCATGGGAGTGTTTGAGGACTAAATGTCACTGAGAGCTCCATTTCCCAAATAAACAGACTTACCTTACATCAAACAGCGGGAGCTCAAACATAAGGTAGAAACTTCTGTTGTCGATAGTCCTGTACTCTGCTCGTCTATGTTGTTAGTTATATGTGCTTGTATAGCGCTCGGTTGCCCCAGCGAAGGGGCGTCCCGGCGCTTTTTGTATGAGACATTGGACGGAGGATAAGGTCAGAGGGAGAAAAGTAGGGAGAATACTGTTTAACAGAAGAGGTGTGTTTTGATTGCTTTTCTAAAAGATAGCAGATCCTGCATCCCTCGAATCTGGTCTGGGAGGCCATTCCAGAGTTTGGCGGCCAGATATCTGAATGAACGGCCACCCATCCTGGCTAGTTTGATGCGAGGTACGGTTGCTAGATTCTGCCCCTCTGATCGTAGAGTACGCCGGGGGACGTAGGTTGACAGGAGTGGGCAGAGCATGGGGGGAGATGCTGTTTTTAGGATTTTGAATGCTAGGCATAGCGTTTTAAAGTGAATCCTTTTCTCCATTGGAAGCCAGTGGAGTTTTGTAAGGACGCTAGCCACAGACGTATGGCGGGGGAGTCCTACCAGAGCCCTGGCGGCGGCATTCTGGACTCGCTGGAGTCTAGTTTTTTCTGCCACGTTAGCTCCTAGCAGGAGGGAGCTGGCGTAGTCCAGCCTTGAGAGAATGGCTGCCTGGACTATCATCTGACGGGTTTGATGGTCAAAAAATCCTAGGATAGGCCTAAGATTCCGTAAAATGCCGAAGCAGGTGGCCGCCACTTTTTTAGTATGGTTGGTAAAGCATAGGGCAGAGTCTACCCAGACTCCTAGGTTTTTGACACAGTCCTTTGGTTCAGGTGGTTGGCCGAGGGTTTCTGGCCACCAGTTGTTACCCCAAGTGTCTGTCTTTTTTCCCACCAGCAGCACTTCCGTTTTTCCGGCGTTGAGCTGGAGGTAGTTCGCCGTCATCCATTCTGTGATGTCGACGAGCGTTTGTTGGGATTTTTGGGCACCGTGGCCACTCTCGTCATTTAATGCCACCACTAGCTGTGCGTCGTCAGCGTAGGACACGAGAGACATTCCGTGCCTCCTGGCTACCTCTGCCAGGGGTTGGACGTACACATTGAACAGGGTGGGGCTAAGAGCTGACCCCTGGGTTACGCCCTGCTCAATGGGGCATTCTTTGGAGAGATAAGGGGGACGGAGACTCGGAATGATCTGCCTGATAGAAAGTCTCTGAACCAGCCAAGGGCGTTTCCTGATATCCCGACCTCCTTTAGCCTGAACAGCAGAACCTCGTGTGACACCGTGTCGAAGGCAGCACTGAGATCAAGTAAAATCAGTGCTGCCATTCCGCCAGAGTCTAGAATGGTACGGAGGTGTTCTGTCACACTTAGTAGGGCTGTCTCGGTACTATGTCCAGCCCGGAATCCATGTTGTGACCTGTCCAAGATGGAATTAGATGACAGGTATTTGGTCAGGATGGTGTTTACATGGGCTTCTGCTACCTTGGCTGGCCATGGGAGGAGTGATATCGGTCTGAAGTTTTCGGGTATGTTAGGGTCCAACGTGGGCTTTTTAATATTAGGCGATACCCAGGCTTGTTTCCATTTGGAGGGGATTCTGGCTGTAGAGAAGGACATGTTTATAACGTCTCTCAGGGGGCCTAGGACTGTTACGTCAGCTTCTCTGAAGGTTTCGGGTTTGAGAGGGTCTGCAGGTGAGCCAGATTTGATTTTGTTACACATTTTTGTGAAATCTTCTTGGCTAAGTGCCGGGATGCTAGAAAGGTTGGGTCTGTTGAGGCCAGTCGAGGGAATGAGGTGGGGAGTGGTGGGAAAGGCGCTGTAGATTTTCCGGATTTTCTCTAAAAAGAATGAGGCCATGTTATCGCACAGTGCGGGTGAGGTGTTTGGGTTAGCCACTGTTTTTTTTGGCACTGAGCTCTTTGAGGATTTTAAAGATGGTTTTAGAGGCATTGTGGCTGTTCTTAATCTCGGTGGCGTAGTGAGCTGCCCTGGTCCTACAGATGCTACGGTGGTAGGCTTTTTGCGACTGGATATACAGGCTTTTGAGGGCAGGGTCGTAGTTTCCTCTCCAGCATCTTTTGGCTTTTTTGCACTCTTTTTTCAGTGCGGAGAGTTTATTATTATACCAGGGGCTGGATTCATGAGCGCGTGCCTTGATCCATTTGGCTGGGGTCAGGGTGTCTAGGGCTCGGTTGATCCAATCGCAAAATTGGTCGTACCCTTGGTCAGGATCTTCTCTAGGTTGGGGGGGCTAGTTGTAAGGAGTGCATGGAAGTCCTCTATACGGAGCTTCCTCCAAGGTCTTTTCCGAACCTGCTGGGTGGGTTTAGCGAGCAGGATGTTTTTGCAGGGTATTGACATGACCACTAGACAGTGGTCGGTCCAGGTCATAGGGATGGGTGTCTCGACCTGTGCGTTAGTCATGTTAGAAAAGATGGGATCCAGGAGATGTCCACCACTGTGGGTGGGGCCTTACACGAGTTGGTCTAGCTGAAGGGTTGGTCTAGCCAGATCAGCTAATAATGTGTTGATCTTAGAGTCTGCAGTACAATCAAAGTGAATGTTCAAGTCCCCAATAATAGTGAAGTTTGCAGTTTCAGTGATCTGGGAACATAGGTTCTCCAGAAGTGAGTTAGTAAATTTAACATCAGCTCCCGGGGGCCTGTAGATCAGGAGTCCTACCATGCTGAGCTGGGGGTTGATTTTAATGTTCTAGCGTGCACATTCGCTATCTTTGATATCTACTTTAGTTAGCTGGCATGTAAGGTGCGATTTGGTCATTATTGCAATCCCACCACCCCTGGAGTTTCTGTTTAGGGTGTGGGTGGTGTATCCTGTAGGGGTGGCCAGGTTTATGACAGTGTCCATGTCATCCTGGAGCCACGTTTCAGTTAGAAAAAGAATGTCAAGGGAGTGGTTAGACAGTAGATCGTGGATTTCAGAGTAGTGTTTCGGCATAGATCTCACGTTCAGCTGGCCAATTCTGATTGTTAAGGGCTTGGCAGTTGAAGGGGGAGTCTGCCGAACTGGAGTTAGTAGGGAGAAACCGCATGAGCATACAAGGGGCGTAGTAGTGTATACAGGGTTAAGACTGGAGCATTCGCAGCCAGGGCGCTGTAGCTTTAGTAGCTCTAGTTTTGAATACACTATCTTACCGCTCCGGTTTTTGACAGGGTTTCTGGCGTCTGGCGCTTCCTTTGCGCTGACGGGCGCAGACGGGCCGGACTCTGGCTCGACTCCGGCGCGACCCCGGAGCGCCCGCAGTACGCGTCCGCTGCGTGGAGCCATGCCCTTCCCTTTTATAGTGTCCACTGGGGTGCCCTGAGGCTATTCCCAAGCTAAGATGGCCGCCGCGTTTTAGGTGTGACGAGGTGCCTTGAGCTCCTAGTCAGCTGGGACAACCTCGGTGAGTGCGGGAGTGCGGGGGGGCTTATTAAGTCAAGCCGATCGTTTACCGCGCTGAGGGAAGCTTATGGGTCGCAGCTTATGGGTAGCAGTATCAGACCACAGGCCACGGGGTCCATCCTATTGCAACTATAGGTGTTAAAATCGCTCATCCGTATTATTTCTTAGGGATTGTGGTGATGTTTTAAGAGGTGGTCAATATCTTTTTCGATTAGTTCTACCACTACTGCCAAATCTCCTGTAAAGTTAATATTATACAGATTGATTAAAAGTCAATCCCTTCCATGTTGACCTTTGCATAAAAGAATATGGTATTCGGGTGGTGTGTTTATGAACTTTATTAATTGACTCCAGCTGTACTAGCTATTAAGGTAACTATTCCCTCACTTGCACGTCCTGCTCTGGACGGGACCATGTCTGTCTGGAAGGTGCATTAACCGTCTATACTAATCTATTTGATTTCCCATGTTTCTTGGAGGCACAGGATATTGTACGTTTTTAAAAGTAATAGCCAGTTCTGATTGTTCTTTTTCTGCTTATATCCTGCTATTTTTCAAGAGATTCGTTTTAGGTTATCCATCTCTGACACTAGAATGGTGCTTATTTCTTGATTGGGAGGTGGGGCAGTGAGTCAATCACAGGCTTCTAAATCGGTTAGTGGTTCATATCTGCTTCTAGTTGGAACCACTGGGCAATTGTCAGTGTCTCATTTATGGTTGGGATTTAAAGTGGCCCTGACCTGGGGGCTGCAGGTTTGTCTGAATGGTTTATAAAAGAAACCCAGGGGTAGTGCGAAGATCTGTGTATCAAATTGTGGGGAAATAGGCAACACATTCAGTAGGTGCTCAATCAGCCTATGGTGGTTAAAATGTATGACTGCACAGTCCCTTCCAATGGATTTTGTGCCAAGGTCCACCCAATTTATCCTTCTAGCCATGATAATATGGTTATAAAGCATGAGGGCTCCGTGTTGAATTTAGATAGCCAATGCAAAACCTTGCACATTAGCCGCATCGCTGAGGCGGCTTTTCCCGCTGTGTGCGGCATTTTTTAAAATACTGCGTTACATGACGAGCTCAGCTCGTCATCAGCATATGAGCACCATAGCTGATGACGAGCTGAGCTCGTCATCAGCAGCGAAGAGGTTAATTGCACTGTCAAATCCATCTGAGGCGTATTTGCTGAAATAATATCATAAAGGCATGCTGCAGGAGGTAAGTCCAGCCTGCACTTAATGTCTTAGATCTTGCAGTGGTCATGGAACCATGCGTGAATGTAACCGCGTCATTGCCTCTGTTACTTCTACTTCTTTCTGCACAGTTAGTTACAATCCTCTCCCATCCCCATTGGTACCCCCCTCCGTATGGGATCGATCGCCCTCTTAGTTTATTAATATTGCCCTCCTCAGTGCATTGTCAATGTGTGGAAATGTTGCTGATTTCACCTGTAGCTAATGGTGTCTGGGTGGGGACTGTATCTACCCATGGGTTAGATAGCCAATTCACCGGCTTTTCTTTTGGCCCCCAGTTGTGGGCTAGATAGCCCTCATGTATCCTTTCTATCGCTGATTTTCCACGCCTTTTGTCATCACTGAGGAGGAGCTCTAAACCCTCCTCTATCTTCGATAGTCTGTCCATGATAGGCTGTAATAGGATGCCGATAATTTGTTCCCATTTTTGCTCCACTTTTTGGCAAATAACGTCCTCTATGGAAGGCTGATGTGGGGCTTATAGTGCAATTGTGTTTCCCTTAGCAGGGGATTCACAGACGTTTTTTTTACTAGCTCTAGGGGCCTTGGTGCTAATTTCTGTTTTAGACCTCCCCCTTTTCCGCTTTTCTGGGGGTTCGGCTGCCGGCCTACCCTCTGCCCCGGTGGGATTAGATTAATTGAGGCTCTCAGTCAAACCCGCCATACTTGGAGCTGATTTGGTTGCAGGGTGCTCTCCCAGAGAACTCAGAGAACCCATACCGGTCTGCTCGAGGTTCATAGTAGGAAATCTTACCTCTTTCAATGAGAGGCGGTGCTCTGTAACCTCAACCTCCTTAGAGAGACCATCTGCTGCTTATCCGGATGGAGTCCAACATGGTTATAATCTTCCCCCTTACCTCAGCGGGCTTTATCTTGCACTTACCCATGTCCGAAAACTCAGGCCTCAGCTCCCAGAAGTTAGAGGGGGGGCCTAGCCCAGCCTCCTCCAGGTGTTGACAGGCGTGGACGGGCCCACCCTGTGCCCGGACGAGGCCTGGGGGCGGCCTGGATGCATCCCCATGCGGCGTGCCGGCATTGCGCTTAAGTGTGCTTCCCAGTCGCAGGGGTTGGCGGGATGCTTAGTGCCCCCCCCCCTGCAGTGTCCACAACCTGGCATGAACTTTCCCCTCCTGGGGAATCACTGACAAGGCTTTTTGGCGGCTACAATGGCGCGGGCCAGCGTCGTGCTTGTAAGTGTTCACCGGTCACAGGGGGTGGCAGGATGCGTAGTCCCCCCTGTAGTGTCCACAACCTGCCAGGAACTCTACCCTTCTGGGGAATCACTGGCGAGGCTTGTCGGCGGCTACCTTCAAATGTAAACTTTTCACTTGGAAATGAGGCATACTGTGTAGGTGATATTTAACACAAAAACTACATGTTTTGCCTGGTTTCTGTTTCTTCCTCCTAAATAATATTGCTATGTCTGACCTGCCTGAATAGTTATTCCAAAAGTCCTAATTCTGATAACTGCGGAAGATCCCACTGTGGAGGGATTAGAATGTTTACCTAAACTTAGAAGGAGCATTAGATGCTAGTGATAAATTCATAGGACAGCCGGGGGTAAAACTAAAAACACTGTCCCCAGTCACTGCTCCCTTACATAGCATAATATACCAGCTATGTGCTCTCAACATATACATGACTGAGCCTCATGAGTGATCATATGTGTATGATACCTTGTGCTCAATTCATGCATTAAATCATGTGACATTGTAACTCTATTTACCATCCTCAGATGTGCAATATAAGAACTGAGTTCTATTCCTCTACTGCGCATTGACAATGTTGCCTTTGCAGATTCAATCAATTTATAGGAGTAAATGTGAAAGTGGAGCATAATGTTTTTCATGAAATGGAGGCCTATCACTCAATTTTAACTCTCGCTTAGTCCGCTAAAGTTGATGAACAGCCTATTGTATAGAATACTAATACTCAGAGTGGGGTTGTGAAAGCACAATGCTTTTGATTGGTTGGCTTTCTCATTTTCAATCTTATTTGCTTCTTTCTCCTTTAATGGCTTTCCTTCCTCTTCTTCTGTTTGTGATTCCCTGCACCCTAGCTTCTTTGTCATCCTTCTAATTGGTTGATAAGTATCCATTTATGACTGACATCCGAGAACTGTTTTTTTATTTATCTTGTATCTCTATATGGGAGTGCATGTGTTTCTTTGTTCTCTACCCCCAAGTGCTGCTTCCCCCCTTCTATCTTGCGCTCTCCATGTTGTTCCAACTGCCAGTTGCGTTCCTGTCCATTGAGCTTTTTTCTGTTTTTTTATCTATGCCCTCGTCCCCTCCATTGCTCGGTAGTCCCTTACTGCTCACTGTTGTTCCATGCCACTGAATGCAAATGTCACTTTGACAAATGCTTGCAGAGCTCTGCATTTTAAATTGTGAATGTGCAGGGTGTCACAGAGAGCCCATGGCAACCATGATAAATGGTGGTGAAAAGTGGGACTCTAGGCCCCTAGAAGACTGTACAGCATGGGGCCCATGTCTGTTGCGCTGTTAAGTGTGGGTGTGCCTGGAGCTATGCAAGATAAGACCAGGCCAAGGCTGGGGCCATCTGTGCCTATCAGTGGCAGGAAGAGTCGTTGCAAGCCCACCTATATTATCTTATTTGCTTGATACCACCCTAGAAAGGTAAGACTATTCAGAAGATGGGTAAATGAAATACCTGTTCCTCATATCTAGTAGGTTCCAAAGGCAAGAAATGTCCGCCTTCTGGTTCCTTAGACTCTTCCTTATAAAAAAGGGGTTGGTGTGCTAAACGTGCAGATCACACGCAGAGCAGGGCATTAATGTGGCTCCCCATCAACTAACTGTGGATTCCAAAGTCTACAGCGTACTGACTGATACATCACTTTATCCTCAGCACCCTAAGCATAGCAAGCCTTTATGTCTCTTTCTCTCAATCAAAAGTCAGTAGTTTCTACCTATAAACTTTACCCCAATCCTGTAAAGAAGTGAAAAGTTGTTTGATTGTTATCATGAGTCACCTAAATACTGTCTAACAGACATCAATGTGAACAATCCATGATGACTTTGTTCAGGAAATTAAGGACGTCGAAACCCACCCTCTTTCCAAAAGTGACTAAATTTAAACATGTATTCAATTGGTGAAAATCGTTAATTTTATAACAAATATTTGTTTTAAAACTCATGGAATTTTATCTCCCCATGTTGCAATGATTTAGGACAGTAATAGATGTTCACATTGATCTGATTGAGCGAATATCGACTGACAAGCGTTGTTTGTACCACAGTGGCTCTGTTTACCCATCTCTTCCTCTTAGCTTGAGTCTTGTGAAGCTGAGTCGAACCCCATTCTTCACCTTGTGGAATGAGGGTGTAAAAACTGGCGAATGCCCTCTCTGCAGTATGTCTAGAAAATCCTCCTACTTTGAGTGATTTTACTGTGTTAGCCTCAGGTGATCAAGTGGCTTTTGAAGAGCGATCAAAACTAAATTGTGCTATTATAACGAGTGAGAGATGTAAGAACTCTGCTCAGATGGAAGAAACCATTGGTTTGCCTAGAGATGCTTTTGGTTTCCTTGCAATATGCATGTTTATGCTACTGCTGTTATTGAGTGTCACGGGTGTTTCTCTCCAATTGGTTTAATGCAGATTGTGTGTCTTTTTTAGGCGCTTCGATAGGTTACTTTTTCAAGAAAGGTATGCAGACCTTTTTTGGATGTTCCCCAGTCAGGTCATGTTTCTGCTAGTCAATCCTCATCCGACATAGCTAAGGATGCCGTAACTATTTGGGTGGCAATCCAACCAGCACTTGAAATATCAGTTAAAAAGTATTGAGTCCATGAATAGTCAAGCCGTCGCGCTTTACTTCAAAAAAGGGGGGCAGATTACTTTATAATGGTTATTTGGTAATCCTGCGTCATGTTCAATATTGCTTCAAACTATTCAGTTCCAGATTCTTGCCATAAGTCTATCTTAGTCCCAATTCTTTAAAAGGGTGCTTGGGGTGACGCTAGGTTCTGTTGCCCACTGTCTTTAATTGATTCAGCTGCTAAAGACACTTGAAGGATGTTCATTGGACAACTTTACTCATAGAAATAGTATAAAGAGATTTTAGCAGAAACTCATGTGGGTGTAGGCAGTGGTTAGTAACAATAGGTCAACGCTTAAGCCTATATTTATTCTATTTTAATTATGTGAAAGTCATTGGTAGCACTTAGCTTTGGCCTTCGTGGATATAACAACAGTTTTTATATTAACAGAGTAAAATCTTGGCAAATTAAGCACTAGATGGGCTTTGATTAACATCATACAATGCGTGTCTGTAAATTGACAACTCAGTGTCGATTCTGGACCTGTAGGGGAATGCTCTGACTTTGTGGCTGCACATAGAGGAGCCTGTCAAGGATAAGTCCTACCTGGGATTTGCCTGTTCTTGTGCCGGTTTCCTGCCCGTGGACGTTTGGAGGCGCTTTGGGGCTTTGGTGGGGCGCAAGGACGATTTGCAACATCTGTCTTTAAATTGCACTCCTGCTGTGGCTTTCCAAGTGACAAATATTGGAGAAACGCTTGACTTTAGGTCTTTAGAGAGGTAGTTTGGGGTTGTCTAGCCTCAGTGTCCTGATGAGGTTGAATTGTCCTAGTTGTCCTCACCAGACGACAATCATCCATTATTTTTACACCATCTCCTAGGACCTCGGTATACCGGGACTGCTTGATTGTTAGATTTCAGACTTCAAAATACTACACTATAACTGCACTGCAAATGTGAGACAGATACACCTTATGTGCTTTCATGCGACTTGTAAACCTGCTGTTCAGAAATCACTTAATTCACTTGGTACTATGCAGCTCATACACAGGGGCGTAGCCTCCATTGGCTCAGCAGGTGCAGTGGCACGGGGCCCAGATGCCAGAGAAGCCCATTGAACCCTGTTTATGTCTATTGCTGTATTTCACAGTTCATACAGTGGCTAGGAAGCCCATTTTCATCCTTAAACTAGGGTCCAGGACACTGCTTATGCCACCACTCATTCAGCTCTCTCATGTGTCACACTAGTGTTTGGGAAATGCTCAATGTAGTTCAAGCTCCGTCTGTCATATGTAACCTTATATTGTGGCGAAAGAAACACTCGATGATAATTGTCTTTTCAGTGGTTTATCAGAGATACTTTGGTTGTGGTCTAATAAACTTATATTAGATTAGCACAGGAGCATCATCATTGGCCAGGAAGGCCGAGTCTATGGGGCCGAAATTTCGGGGTACCCATTTGGGATATATTTATCTTTCAATGGATCGAACTCATTTCCATAGACTGTGGTTATCTTGAAAAGGTGGCTTGGATCCAGCCCCGCTTGACCTCCATGGGAATAACCCGTCTATAACATATTAATGTTGTACATCATTGACTGAATATGTTGCTATGGACCGTCTGCTTTTAGATGCAGCGCTGCACATGGTTCTGCTGCTGGATTGTTAGCCGAGAATGTTTTATTATTTTATGTTACATTTATTTGTATAGGGCGCTAATCACCCATATGGGATATCCAGGCACTTGGGCAGGTATGTAGGTTTGTGGTCACCAAGGTGCTTATACTAAGAGCCTGGTCCTGAGCTTCTTGCGGAACTCAGGAAGTGAGGAGGACGCTGATGAGTTGAGGCAGATCATTCCATGTCTTGGGTGCGAAGTAGGCGAGTGAGTGACCTCCAGTCTTGCTTATCCAGATGCAAGGACTGTGTGCGAGTGCGAGTGAGAGTGAGGCAGGGCGTACGTGTCTGGTTGGTTGTTAAAAGTGTATGCAATGGTTCAGGTATTCTGGTCTTGTGTTGTTAGGGCTTTGTATGTATGCATGAGTAGTTTGAATTGGCTGCACTTGTGAATGGGGAGCCAGTGAAGCTACCTGAGGTGAAGTGTAATATAGATACTGTGTGGGTGGCTGAGTATGAGTCTTGCAGCGGTGTTCTGGATGGCCTGGAGTCTGTGTCGGAGTTGTTTGGAGATTCCAGCATAGAGCGTTTTGCCATACTCCAGCCTTTTGGTAATGAGTGCTTGTGTGAAGGTTTCATTTGGTGTTCTGAGGCAACTATTGAAAAAAATTTCGTAGGATGTGGAAGCAGGAGGTGCACACTGCGTTGACTTGAGCCGCCATGTTGTGCTTGTCATCTAGGATGATCCTTACATTTTTTGTGTGGCCTGTAGGTGTCGGAGTTGGTCCTAGCACTGATGACCATTGGGAGATCCCATTGTGAGATGGCATTGGGTGATCTTGTTGCCGAAGACCAGTACTTCCGTCTTGTCAGAGCTGAGCTACAGGCAGCTGGTTCGCATCCAGTCTGCTACCATGGTCATGCAGTTAGTACAGTTGGTTCTGGGGTGGTTGTTTTGTCTGTCAGGTAGAGGGTGAGTTTGGTGCCATAGCAGTTAGAGATAACAACGATATCTTGTGATCGTATGATGTTGGTGAACGGTCTCATGCACATGTTGGATAGGGAGGGGCTGAGGAATGATCCCTGTGGGACTTCGCTTGTCAATTTCTTGGTCTCTGATGTGAAGGGTAGCAGCCTGACCCTTTGGGTTCTTTCAGTGAAGAAGGTACAGATCCATTTGAGTGCGGATCATTCACCAATCTCGTGGAGTCTTCTGATGATGATGCCATGGTAGACAGTATCGAAGGCCTCCTAGTTTGAGCAGGATGAGCGCCTTTGTTTCTCCCCAGTCTAGGATAATTCAAATGTCATGGGTGACCGCTATTAGTGCTGCTTTGCTGCTGTGGTTCTTTTTCAATCCTGATTTAGCATTGTCTAGAAGATGATGGAGTCCGAGGTCTGTTGTGAGTTGCTATTTCATCGTATTCTCACTCATTTTGTCTGGATGCGGAATCAGGGTGATGGGTCACAAATTCTTCAGTTGATTTCGGTCAACTGTGGGCTTTTTGTGGAAGGCGTTGATTTCTGCACGTTTCCATTCATCCGGTACAAGGGGCAACCATGATGGAGGAGTAGATGATGTGGTGCCGATTGGTGATGTTCCCAGGTTGTAGATGTGGTGAGGGTATGTTTGGGCCCCTGAGTGGATGGTCCGCATGATTGCAGCTTTGTCATTTCTGGTTGTCCATTTGGTCAGGTAGCTGTATTGGATGGCGGTGGGCAAGTTAGCAATTAGTTCTCTTAAATTAACATTTGCTTTGAGCTTCCGATCAGACCACAGCTTTTCAGTTCCAACTGAGCTGTATTCTCATATCTAATAAAACAATTGTTTAATCCATTCACCCCCCAATTTACTAGAATGAAAGCAAATCGCCCCACACCTGTTTCTCTTTGGGATGTTGATTTTCGATCATTCTGTAAAATAAATGACACTTTTTTTTCCTTTGAAAAGCAGAATATTTGAGAACAGCATATGAGGACAGCAGAGAAGCTGTAACAAAAGCAGTCTGAAATATTTATTTATTGCCAGACATTTTGAAATCTCTGCCTTGATTCTAATTGAAGGCCACTCAGTGCTTATAATACAGCACATGGAACTGTGAATGCGGGCAATAGTTTAATCAAGCTGCCTTCCTTTTAATATCAGACAAAGGCTTTATTATTGACATTCAAAAAGGTTAATAAAGCCTTCGATCATAAAGGCAGGAACACAGCAACAGTAGGCCATCTGAGCGTTTAATGACTGGAGTATCTGTAGGAGGAGACAGACTTTCACTTTAGGTGATTTGCCTTTGGCTCACTATGTCGGAGTACTTTTTTTAATCTATAGACCTGCCTATAGATTGGCATAGTTAAAATAATGTAGAAGAAAAGCACTCTGCTGGCCAACCACCACCGGTAGAGTTGGGTTTTTTGGTGCCATTTTTGGCCTTTTCTGAAGTATTTTCCATAGGGGTTTTTATAGACAATGGAGTGGTATTGACAGATTTTGCTGGCAGACTACTCCTTGATAACTAGGCTGTGTTAAGGCTGCTGTTCTGCACTAATTCCTCCTTAAGACCCTGTCAGGTGGCCATCCGCCAGCCAAATTTAAAGATGTCATCTAGACAAGTGAGGATTTCAGTACCTTCACTGGAACTGCTGATGTGGTGGTTCCACTGAAAGCACTGGATTTAAAAATAAATATGAGTAGGGCTGAACGCCACTGGCATCTTAACTATTTTCAAGGCTCCAAATTACTTTCTACCTAAAGCATTTTCAGTCTATAAACAATAGATATGCTTAATGAAACACAAAGTCTACTCACCTCGAATCTGGCTGAATAGTTGCTTAAAATCATTGAAGATCTTGCATCCTCACAGGCTAAGCAGGCCAACTACCAATTACTCAACAGCTTTGTGAAACTTTATTGAATATCTGCATCAAAAAGTTAATATGTGGGCCGCGATACAGATGAGCCACCTTTTTTTAAGTGAAGACCACTATTCCTAAATCATCAGTTTTATATAATATGTCCACACTACAGTGTAGCTTTTCCTTACAGATAATTTCAGTCTCAGACATTATACAGGCCATTTTTTGGTTCATAACCTTCCAGCTCCCCATTAGATCCTTGCCTTGCCCACATCACGAAACAACTTGCTCACCACCTTGCAGCAGGACCTTCTATATGGTTTAATTATTTACTTCAGAAAGGCCTCCATTGATTGAAAAGCAGCCATGATAAAACCTCTCCTAAAGAAACCCACCTTTAAACCTACTGATCAGAATAACATTCATCACATCTCCTTTTTGCCAATTCTTGAAAATATTGGAAAAGTTATAGTCCAATTAATTTCAGCCTTTTATTACAACCATACTTTCCAGAAATATTTTCTGGATAAGGTTGATACTATCATGCACGAAATAAAAAGCATGGGGTGCAGCCCAATTGAGCAGCAGATCGTTCGAAACCCAACTGCCAGCTGCTTATCATCATTTCCCCCTATGGACTCACTAACCCTTGAATCATTGATGAGAAAGACAAATCCGGCTCCCCAGCAGATCCATGCCCCCCAAGTATTTTCTGCTTGGCAGGTCCAATTCTATAGGACCATATCCTAGCTACACTGAATAAATCCCTGAGTACTGGCAGGCTCCCCACTAGCTTCAAAGAAGCTCGTGTAAGACCGCTGCTAAAAAAAGTGGGGCAGATCTCAATGCCTTAAAAAATTATAGACCCATATCCCAGCTGCCCTTCCTGTCCAAAGTACTCGAGCAACATGTACTAAAATCTCTGTCAAGCTACCTGGAGTCTAACCATCTACTCCATGAGAGGCAGGCAGGCTTCCGTGCACACCACAGCACCGAGTTGGTCATGCTCTCAGTGCTGGACGAGCTCAGAAGGATGGCTGACAGTAAAAGACCGAGCGCCCTGATTTTGTTAGATCTATCAGCGGCGTTCGATACTGTCAGCCATTCCCTTCTGTTGGACAGGCTGGCTGGGTTTGGGATTCAGGGCTTAGCCCTTCGGTGGCTGGAATCATTTCTATCTGGGAGAACCCAGAGAATCCAGATGGGAGACAGTGTATCAGGAATGGGAAGTCTGACTTGTGGCGTCCCCCAAGGCTCAGCATTATCCCCACTCCTGTTTAACCTATATCTGCAGCCCCTGATTAACACACTAGCGGGGATGGGCTGTCGGGTGTTTAACTATGCTGACGACACACAGCTGCTGCTGGGCATAGATGACACAGTACAAGCCCAGTCACACGCTCAGGACATACTTAGCTATACAGTCCACTGGATGTCCACCAACCAGCTTAAAATTAATCCGGAAAAGACAGAGGTGCTGATAGTACCATCCAAGTGCTCCTCCTGGAGTGACATGTACTGGCCCCAGGAGCTGGGCCCAACCCCACAGCCAGCAGTCACAGTCAAAAGTCTGGGCATTAAGTTGGACAGTGCCCTCTCAATGACCAACCAGGTTTCCACCGTGGTTGGCATCTGTACTGGTCTTCTAAGACTGTTGCGCAAACTAGTCCCTCTCCTCTCCCAGTCGATGCTACGCACAGTGGTCTCGGCCACCATAGTGTCAAGACTCGACTATGGCAATGCGCTCTACTTAGGCCTGCCAAAAATGCTAACAAACAGACTTCAGGTAGTCCTAAACGACGCAGCTAGACTTATTTTCAACCTTCCGCGGAGAACGCATGCCTCTCCACTATTAAAAAGTCTACACTGGCTGCCAATTGGACAGAGGTCCGTTTTTAAAAGCCTCTGTATAGCCCACAAAGCCATCTATGGGAAGGCCCCGACCTACATCAAGGAACGGATTGAGATATATAGACTGGAAAGAAATCTCAGGTCCTCTGATGCCAAACTCCTTGTATGTCCTCGTTTCAAACTGGCCACAATGGGAGGGAGATCCTTCTCGGTTCTACTACCGAACCTTTGGATTGCCCTGCCTGAGACACTCCGAAAGGAGGAGAATCTACTCCGTTTCAGGAAAGCCTTGAAAACTAATTTGTTCAGAACAGCACTCAGCTTAGCTTAAGTACTCCACCCTTTTTTTATATCCCGGATGTTATGTTCTGTGGTCAAAGTGCCCTGAGACCTGTAGGTGACCCGGCGCTATATAAACCCACTATAACAATAACAATAACAATAACAAACTGGTTCACCATTGGGAAGCAGGGTTTAGAGTAGGGCACAATAAAAAGTTGGTCAGTGTTTCTGTTTAAAGGCCGCCATAGACAAGGCATTGGCCATGGAGACACTGATGCTCTAGTTTCATTGGACCTGTCATCACATTTGATGCTGTTGACCATAACATACTGCTTTCCAGATAAATAAATCTTATATGTGATCAGCCATCACTTCAATGGAGTGAGTTAATTCTTACATTCTGTACTACATTAAAGAAAGAAGTACTGGCAAAGTGAAGTATTGGTTCACCAGCCATAGCGCTAAAGTGCACTTCTTTTTAGGCTGATGTGCTCATGTGATCGGGACAAATGCTTTCACTTAAACTGCAAGCGAGACAATGAGAGATGGCTGAAATGTTAGATGGTTGAAATGGGCTGATGCAAAATGAAAATGACTATTGAATGGCAGTTGACAAGACCAATGGATAAAGAGGGTTCACCCAAACATTGCTCCTCATCAAATTCTGAAAAGAATTAAAGGCCCTCTTCTTTAAAAGAGAGAGAATTGATAGTGGGCGACCCAGTATACCCTTGAGGGTTTGGGCAAAGAGTATGATAGGGTAAAGATACCTTCAAGGGATTTTAATAGACACAGGAATTTTGAAATCACTTAAAGGATGAGATTGTGTGGGCTTAGTGATTTGGACTCACTAATGCTGGTTATGCAACAACAAAAATTACATATATTCAAAGCTGTTACTTGTGAGTAATCAGTCAGGAGAGAGAGCAAAAAGAGATTGAAAAACGGGTGTATATAAACAAAGAGTATTTAATCTTTTTTTCAAATCAAGTTAAAAAGTTGGGTACAAGATAAACAGCAAAGATGTAAAAGGGTAAAACCATTAATCCACACAGCCCTGGTTACATCAATTGCTCAAGCTTTTCTACCTAACACAAAATTAATTAAATATTCAATGGTAGATAAAGCCACAGTCAACGTTTCGGTATCTTTACATCTTCTTTAAAAGACACTTACCAGAAGAACTTTCTCTTGACTGAATATGAAAGTCCCAAAAACTATTTCTGATGGATCACCTCTGTGTTGTTCATTTTCTATGAAAGTTTGAGAGTTCCTTCTGAGCGCTTGCACCTCTTAGCTCACATGAACTTCTTCTATGGTACGGAATCAATAATTGGACACTTTGCAACTCAACAACTTATTCGATATAAATAACCACCTCTGTCCATATTGCACTTAAATGCTTCACAAATCTAAGAAGCATAATCCAACATATTTGTAATTTGTAGCCACCTTGACACAACATCCTCATCTATACCATGCTTTCATCTTTTCACTCCTACCTTTCAAATTGATATCCCAGCATCTGCTTCCACTGTAGCTCTTTGAAGTGGTGTATTATTGGTATGCGCATTGTGCAACCGGTAGTAAGGTATGACATATGTGAACTGTGTGAAGCTACTTATGTAGAGAGCAAGACTTCCTCACCTCCTCCGAAACAGGCAACCAGTGCAGTCAAAGTTCATTAGAATGCATATGATTTATGAGGAAATGCGCAGTGATTATTTAATAAAAAATTATATGTGCAGAACCAAAATTTTTCTTAGGAGATGGCTGCACCACTGTTGAATATCCAAGTTGTCCAATACCAAGGCTGCCTAATCTTGATTTCATTACAAGACCGGAGGCTACCATTATGCAAATACTTTTATTTGCTGCCCAACATGCAGCCCTTTAAAGAATATTATTACATCACAATAAAATAGAACTTTAACACATGACAACTAGGATGAACAGGCTCCTATCTTCCTCTTTTGTTCGCTGCTCTGACACAGATAAGTACAACTTCTCTAGCATACCATCTTGACTTTATTATAGATGTTTTTAATATATTCTGGATGTACAATTATATGTTACCTACTACTATTGATTATCTAGTTTTCTACTTATTTCTTCAATTGTCATAAGGAATCTGTATTATATTATTTGAAGCCTTTTTCCTTCTTATTATATTTCCCAGTCCAATTTATGGTCGGGATTAGCCTTCACCTCTGCTTTCCTTTCAATACGATCGATTTTAAATGTCTAGTTTGGTAACTATTCTAATAATTTGTGGTAAGTATCGGTTTCTTCTTCGCAAATGTAGTTGTTTGTTTCAATAATAACACCCTAATGATTTTATACGCATTCCTTGTTTAAAAAAAAAAAAAAAAAAGGGGAAGTAGAGAAATTAAGCAAAAGGAAGTAATCGCCGATATATATTTTTTTCTGACAAACTCCCGCGTCTCTTAGCAACATGGAGACGCGAGGAAAGCTCTATCCCTACGCTTGCCCCTTGTAATCCTTTAAGCCTCACGCGTCCCCTAGCAACTAGCTGGGTGACGCGGAGACGCGATGATGAGGAAAGATCCTTACGCCCCTGCTTCACGCGTCCCCTAGCAACACAGCCGGGGACGCAGGAAACGCTTCAAAACGCCTTAAACAGTCTCGCTCCTTTGCGCTCGCTTCTCTCCCAATCAAAACGCATTAATGAACAGCCTCGTGCCTCTGCGCTCGTGTCTCTCCCGATCTCCATAGTTACCTTGTCAACAGTGTTACGGAGACGGAGAGAGGAGCCTCACGAAGAAATTAACAGATTTATTTCACAAACAAACGCCAATAGTAATATCAATAGAAGGGCAAAAATTAAACAAGATCGCCATCTACTGGCCTCCAAGAAAATCGGACAAAGACCTTTTTGAGATAAGTGAATTCCCACATTTAATTAATCCCTGATCTACTTGAAATATTCACCCCTGATACTGTTATTATGGATAACAGCATCAATACTACGAATGCTCCCTTATCTGACAATATTAAAGACCTCTTTAGAGAGGAATTTAGGTCTTCCATCAAGGAAGCTGTGGAAGCTGCCCTTGCTAAAAGGAAGAGAGTTTCACCCTCGGAGGAGAATTATTTCTCACTCTCGGATGGGGAATCCCCTTCAACTTCTGCAGGGCAGAAAAAAGGAAAAAAACTCCAAAAGAAAAATTATTGTATTGATACCAACAATACACATGAGACTGGTGGCCCTTGCGCCACAAAATTGATTGGTGCCCCTTGTGACACAATAGACAGACCTCGATTACTTGAGGCAGAGAGAAGAGGTGTCCCTAGCGGCACAATAGAAGGCGGTACCCTCTACGGGACAAATGATTTTGATGATTATTGCGAAACTCAATCAACAGACTATGATAATTCTGACGAATTTATTTTTGACCCTCAAGATTCATTTGAGGATATTGATGAAGATCTACAAACTCCCTCTACTTCGACCTCAGTCAAAGACCCATTTGGTAGGGAAATGTTTAATCCCACTACAATCCGCCACCCCCGTAGCACTGAATGGTGGCCTATGGATCATGTTGGCAAATACCTATCACAGTGGGTTAGAAAACCCCTTGACATTAATACTCGCAATCTTTTAAGGAATGAATGCCCTCGTCCCTCCTCCGAGGACAAGATTTGTAATACTCCTAACCTTGATCCTGACCTAATCACCTTTCTGTTCAAATCAGGAAGGGATCCCAGAAAAGGAATCGAAAGGTGCCTAAAACAAGCACAAGATAAGATTCTGGATGTAATGGGTCCACTTTCAAAAATTTTGGATATCACTGAGCAAGCCAAAGCTAATGACTCACCTGTAGACATTGAAATACTTCGAGGATGGTCACAACGTGCTATTTGCCTTATTGGCAATGCTAACGCAAATCTAATCTCCGAACGTAGAAAGGCTGTTCTTCTTAGAATGAACCCGAAACTGGCTGACCTCTCGTCTAGTGAAGATATGTCCGACACCAAAGGCCTCCTATTCGGAGATAACTTCGTTAAGACACTTGGGAAGTATGTCTCTACTTTCAATGCCTTTAGTAGGGCACAATCAAATATGCGTAGAGTCTTCGGCACTCCATCACTTTTTGGAAGGGCTGACAGAAGGGGACAATCTGCCAGCCGCTCCTCATTTCGGTCCCAATTTTATCAAGACAACAGAGGCTATCGCCCTTATAGAAGCTTCCGTGGAAACTCAAATTTCTATCCACAAAGAGGAAGGGGCTCTAGATCCCGTGGCGGCAGACCTCGATCATCCAATCAAGGAAACTACGGTAAGCACAACCCCTTCTATCCCCTTAAAAGTGGCAGGAAGATTGAGACACTTCGAAAAGAATTGGCTTCGAGTCACTCAAGATCCATGGGTTTTAGAAACTGTTGTGGGATTCAAAATAGAATTTTGGGAAAGACCCTTTCAGGAAAGAGCTCCCAGAGAACTTGTTTTAGACGAGGAAAATTCGAAGTTAATAGAGACAGAGATCTCCCAAATGTTAGAGAAAGGGGCTATTGTAAAAATTCCACTGTCAGAGTTAACAAAAAGCTTTCTAAGTTCTATCTTTCTAGTCAAAAAGAAAGACAAGGGTTGGCGACCTGTTATAAATTAAAAAAATTTAAACAATTTTCTAATCTACAGACATGTCAAGATGGAAGGTATCCATCTTTTGAGGGACATTCTTCAGACCAAAGACTGGCTAGTGAAATTGGATCTAAAAGATGCCTATTTCACCATTCCCATGCACGAGGAGTGTCGCAGATATCTCCGATTTACTTGGAAAGGAACTCTCTATCAGTTCCAATGCCTCCCCTTCGGTCTATCTTCTGCCCCTTGGTGCTTCACCAAGGTTCTTCGTCCGGTGGTCAGTTACCTAAGGGAAAGGGGGATTCGTCTTATAATCTATTTAGACGATATCCTCATCATGTCTCAGGACAAGACAGAAATTTTAAAACATTTAGATATCACTATGACCCTCCTTCGAGACTTGGGTTTTATCATAAATCTGGAAAAATCTATTTTAACCCCAGCTCAAGAAATAGAATTCTTGGGTTTCAAAGTCAATACTATTCTATCCAACCTAATCCTTCCCCCATCAGAAGGTTACCAAGATCAGGAAACACGTCTCCTATGTTCTTTCAAAATATATTATCCGCCTGAAAGACCTAGCGAGGGTTTTGGGTCTCCTTTCGTCTTCTATACAAGCAATTTCTCCGGGCCCACTTCATTACAGGGGCTTGCAGAGATTGAAAGCTCAAGGCTTGAGGAAGGGTCTCTGGTACGAAGATTCCCTTCCCCTTTCGGAGGATGCTCGGGAAGACCTGCGTTGGTGGTTAAACAACCTCCAAGCTTGGAATGGAAAAGCTATATTTGGAAACGTACCAGATTTTACCCTAGAATCAGACGCGAGCAACCGTGGTTGGGGTGCTCGTCTGAACAACTTAGAAACCGGTGGGAGATGGTCTTTTTCAGAACAATCCCTCCACATAAACTCTTTAGAAATGTTGGCAGCTTTAAATGCCCTTATGAGTTTCAAAGAACTTCTGAAGAACTCCAATACTTTAATCCGTTTGGACAATTTTTCAGCCGTCTCTTACATAAATCGTTTGGGTGGCGCGAAATCCAAAAATCTCTCGGATATCGCAAAGAAAATTTGGTATTTCTGTTGGGAGCACAAAATCACCCTCAGAGCAGATTTCATTCCCGGTTCCTTGAATCTGAGAGCAGACTGGAATTCACGTTTCCTTCACGATTCCAGAGATTGGATGCTGAATCCCAGATTCTTTCATCTAATTCAAGAAGTTTGGGGCCCAATCCTTTTAGATTTATTTGCCAGCCGGTTGACGAACCAAGTTCAGAAATACTTCAGCTGGAGGCCAGACCCGAACGCGTCAGGAGTAGATGCCTTTCTCCAACCTTGGGAAGGGACGAAGGGCTGTTACGCCTTCCCTCCCTTCTCAATGATTCAGAGATTGTTGTGGAAAGTGAGACTCGAATCATGCAATATAATTCTGGTGACTCCTTTTTGGAAATCCCAAGTATGGTTCCCCGGTGTAATGGAACTGGCGATAGACTTCCCATGGCTAATCCCTTGTTGTCCGGGTCTTCTACAAGGCCCAGACGGAGAAGAACATCCTTTAGTCTTGGAGGGGAAAATGAACCTTCTTGTTTGGAGGATATCAGGGATTCAGGGAGATATTCTGAACTTTCGTGAGAAGCTAAAAGCTTACTGGAAGAATCATGGGCCCCTGGGACCAGAAAGAGATACAGAGGAATATGGAACAAATGGTCTGGTTGGTGCCTTGAAAGGGATCTGGATCCCGTTCAATGTCCTTTACAATATGTAGCTAATTACCTCGCTCATCTTTTTGAGTCAGGTCTTTCTTTTAGAACCATCAATTGTTACAGGTCAGCTATCTCTTCAGGTCATTGTTTGATTAATAACATTGCTATCGGTAGTAATCCACTAATCAAAAGGGTCATGAAGGGCATTAGACTTAGGAGACCTCCTAGAGCTCGCTATGAATCTCTTTGGGATGTTAATCTGATTTTTAACCTTTTCATGTCCTGGCCTGTTAATCAGTTACTTTCTCTTAAGAGAATTTCAATGAAATTAGCAACCTTATTGTGTTTAATATCCTTCAGGAGGGTGTCTGATATTAAAGCTCTTGATCTTTCCTACAGATTTTATTCTTCTGAAGGTGTTCATTTCGATATTTGGAAAAGAACAAAAACAATGTCAGAATCTATCTTCTATCCCTTCTTTCATGAATGTGAAAAATTATGTGTTGTTAATTGCATGAAGTGTTATGAAAATAAGATTTCAGTTTCTAGACCTCCTGGATGTAATCAACTTCTTTTATCTTTTGTTAGACCTTTTAGGCCAGTGTCATCAGCAACCTTAGCAAGGTGGATACGCCTGATTATGCATGAAGCAGGTGTAGATCTATCTAGGTTTGGTGCTCACTCTTCTAGAGGTGCAATGGCTAGCAAAGTCTTTTGGGCTGGAGGTTCTCTGCCCGAAATACTTAAAGCTGCAGATTGGTCTAATGCAAGTACCTTCTCGAAGTTCTACTTGAGACCAATAGAACATGTTAGCGGTGCAGCTTTGCATGGCTTTAAACATGCATAATGGTAGCCTCCGGTCTTGTAATGAAATGTCGATTCTCCAATTAACATGAAGAGAGAATCTTGATTTCATTAAAGACATACGGAGGCTAACATTATCCCACCCTCCTCTCCCTGAGAGGTTTGGGTTGATTAATGTCAAATGTTTCTCTTGTTATATCTGAAAACATGATTTTTTTCCTCTTTCACTATATGATATTTTTTTGTTCCTTCTCAGATAACAATCTTAAGGAATAATTGTTTCGATGAAATCTTCACTGTACTCCTGTGTCATCGCAGCCCACGAGGAAGATAGGAGCCTGTTCATCCTAGTTGTCATGTGTTAAAGTTCTATTTTATTGTGATGTAATAATATTCTTTAAAGGGCTGCATGTTGGGCAGCAAATAAAAGTATTTGCATAATGTTAGCCTCCGTATGTCTTTAATGAAATCAAGATTCTCTCTTCATGTTAATTGGAGAATCGACATTCTACCTCATACCTTATTGTTACACCTCTCGACATGTCCTGTCTCATTATATCACTTTTGCAGGTTTTGCTAGTCCTGCTTTCTCTTTATCCTACTTTTCCTATCTTTCTCTTCTGTCTTTTTTTCCTCTGAAAGTCTGGAGATGAAAATTAAGTCCCATACTCCTGTGGCTACAACTATCTCTCGCATACTTAGCATGGAAAATATGCAAGACTCCACATATTCTAGTTATGGGTGTAGGGGCTTTTCAGCATTAATAGGGCCTATCGATGGAACATTCCTATTTGCTATTCTTTAAAGATGAAATCCCTAAACAAAGAATTTATTAATTCATGTAACCCAGAGAAATCACATGGGAAAAACCAGTGGAAACAAGGTTTAGAGTACGAACTAAGTGGCTTATTTAAAATGTAAAAATCATTTCAGGTGGCAAAAAAATGATTAGTCAATCAATACAAAGATAAAAACGCAAATATATGTAAATCAGCTTTGGTAGTAAAAGCTGAATTTTAATCTAGTCAATAGCTAGAACCAAATATGGTTTAGGTCCAAGAAAATAAAGAGCAAATTGTCATTAGGATTGCTCAGTAAGATAGGAGAGAAGAACATGAACAATATTCTAAGTACAGATCAGTAAACAGACTAACATGGAATCTGCTCTATAAAGGGACTGGGAAGAAACATGAAAAATAAAGACTTGACTTGAAGTCTGTCTCTAAGGAGAACAAGGGAACATCTTGGCTCATCAAATGGTGAGTTTTTATACACTTTTAAAAAGAGAAATCGTACAGTCACTGTGGCATGATGTAAAAGTAACATTGATCTATCCAATAGTTAAACAGAAAATATGACGTACAATAATGATTCAACAGCCAGTGAATAATCTTGCATTGTGCTCTGCACCAGAAAAACAAATTTGATTAAAATTGTAAACAGGAACTCCATTTGGCCAAAGGAAATAGCCTTCAAGTGCATTGAGTCGAAGTCTATACTTTATCCAGAACAACTGGAACAGAAAATAATACATTTTAAAATGTTAAATTACAAGCAAGACATAGAGCTAACTGATTTTCGTACGATTAAAAAAGTATTGAAGGTCACATTTGAGGCTTCTTCTTGCACAGGCAGAGAAAGAAGAAAAACACAAGACCAACCCTGACTCTGTACCTCACACAGATTTTAAACGATAAAACTTTAGGGCATATTACCAAGAACCTCGTTAAAATTATCGCTGTTTTAGCGGCAGGAAACTGCCGCTAAAACGGTGACAATGGACTTGCTAATGTGTGTTATAGAATTCCAATAGAAGCCTAGGTTAGACGTCCTGCACATCTAACCTGGGCTTCTATTGCAATTCTATAACACATATTAGCAAGCCCATTATCGCAGTTTTAGCGTACGTTTCCTGCCGCTAAAACGACAATAATTTATCGAGGTTCTTGCTAATATGCCCCTTTGTTATATTAAACACAGTAAAAACATTCCATCTGCATCACTTTATTGTCAATTAAAAGTACAGAATTATTCATCTTTAAAATTCTCATTCAAACAGATGCCTTTATTCGTAGTGCTACATTTAATTGGCATAACGCATTTTGATGGTGTTTCTTTTTCTAGTTGATGTCTCTTTCTTTTTTTACCTAGAGTTAAGATATGGAAATAAGCAAAGTACTTTTGAAAGCATGGTAGTGTAAACTTTTGCCTTCATGCATATATAATGAAAAGGGATACTGCTGCTGGAAATCATAAAACTTTTTAGGGGAAATATAAAATGTTATTATTAATAATGCATTAAAAATTCCTTCAGCCTTTGAGCAAAATCAATGTTTTTTTAAATTGAGCTGTGTCAGTAGCGGCACAAGGGTGTATCTACTTGTATCCCTTAAGTCCTCAGACAATAATGCACTTCGTGGGTGAAGTGAATTTTGTACGTACTTAATATAATAATGATGTAAGCTGGTGGAAAGAATTTTTAAAAAAAGCTATAATAATAACAATTTGCAGAGGCGACAGGCACCTGTAATGCCTAATTAGGTCAGAAAAAAGATACAGCTCCTGCAGTATCTCACAGCCTGCAGGCCACCTTTAATTCCATCTGTTCGCTATCCCAAACGTCTTCCAACTTGAACCAGACCTACTCATCTACATCCTCTGCATGAAGTTCTATCAAAATGCAACTTGTGCTGGGACTACTGGTGCAAAGCATGTTATTCATTTATATGTAGTTTCCAAAACATTTTCTTAAATTTTGCAGGCAACTGTAGCCTCTGGCACAGCCTGTAACACCACAGGACAAACTGGCCCAAACAGTGGCATTTTTTTTTATCTACCTGGGCAGAGATTCAAAGTCCATATTCATCCCAGTGAGCTAGCACTACTAGTGTAAATCCTTCAAATGCTGTGTTACATGTCGATCAATTTCACGTTCTGAAATAGTGGCCCTGATCATGCTTGACCTCTCCGTGGCCTTGGACACGGTCTCCCACAACACCCTCATCAGAAGATTACACAAGATTGGAATACAAGGATCCGCTCTCAAATGAATCTGTTCTTCCTCATGGTAAGAACTCAAAGGGACAGGCTGACACCCTTCACATCAGAGACCAAGAAACTGATATGCGATGTCCCACAGGGATCATCCCTCTGCCCCACTCTTTTCAACATCTACATGACGCCACTTACCAACATCATCCGATCAAAAGTTATTACAGTTGTCTTCCACACTGATGACACCCAACCAAATCCCTGCCAGAACCAGCTTCACCAACTGCATGGCCATGATAGCAGACTGGATGCAAAACAACTGCCTGAGCTCTTCTTCGACAAGATGGAAGTTCTGGTCTTTGACAACAAGACCTCCCAAAGGGATTCCACCTGGTGGGCTTTAGAGCTAGGATCAACATCCATAGACCACGTAAGAAATCTATGTATCCTCCTAGATGACAAGCTCAACATGAGGGCTCAAGTCAACGCAGTGTGCACCTCCTGCTCTTTTTCCTATGCATGCTGTGAAATATCTTCAAATGGTTGCCTCGGAACACTAGGTGGACCATCACACAAGCACCAGGCTGGTCTACAGAAACACACTCTGTGCCATAATCTCCAAATAAACTCCAGACCATCCAGAAAGCAGTCACAAGGCTCATACTCAAAATCTCACACAGCACCTCAGGAAGCTTCACAGGCTGCACATTCACAAGCGCAGCTAATTGAAACTTCTTGCACACATATTCAAATCCCTACATAACACATGATTTGAATACCTGAATAGCCACAAACACTTTTCACCAACACACCAGAAACCTAAGCTCTGTCTCACTCTCACACACATGCCCAGCAGTCACAAAAGCAAACCGGGGGGCTGTTCATTCTCCTACTTCGCACCCAAGACATGGAATGACCTCCCTCAACACATTAGAGCCATTTCCTCAATTACTGAGTTCCACAAAAATCTGAAGGCCTAGCTCTTCATATAAGCATCAGGGACCACACACACACACACACCTTGCCTAAGCATCTGGTACCCTCTCAGGTGATTAGTGCGCTATACAAATAAACATAACATTTGCATGTATTTCTTCACTGTAAACCTATCCAAAAGCAGCAAATCATTGTACTCATTCAAAGATGAGCGTAAGATCAATGGATGATAGAAGAGGCAGCTAAATTGTGGACAGTTAATGCAAAGAGGTTAGTCTTTAACTGCTTCCTAAATTGGATCAGCAGTGATCATGTTTGTTATGGGGCAAGTTATTCAAGACCCTGAATTCTTAGATGGGAACGGCCTGATACCTTGTTTTTACTTTTTACACTTCTTAGTCTGCAGTCCGAGGGTGTCATGGCTGTGGTATGCCAAGAAAGACCTGAAATTGTGAGCTTGTTTGCAAGATATGCGTGGGCGATGGTCGTTATGTCTTTGTAAATGATGCAGATGTTTTGAAGATGGTGCAGGTCAACAAGGGGAGGTAACAGAGTTCCATCAGGACGAGGAGTCTGGGAGGTCATGGAGCAGGGCATTACTACCATCCAGATGTGAAAGTACAAGGGCTTGAACAGCAGTTCTTTCTGGAAGAAACTGCTTCACTTTCTTAATTATTCCTTGAGGATGAAGTTGGTGTTCTGGGTGAATCCAAGTGACTTGTCATGCAATGAAAGTTGGGGTTTGAAGCTGTGAATGTTCATATCATTGAGCTAGTTTGTACTTTTTCTTGTTTGTTAATCTCAGCAAATGACAGGAGTACTGTTATGGTTGGGCTGAACTTCAGGTCAGGGCTGGACATCCAACCCTGGGCAATTTGCAGGCAGTGTTTGAGGCACTGGATGTCTTAAGCAGGGGAGAATTTCAAGGAGAGTTGTGAATCATTAGAGTATTGGTGAATCTTGATGGTGTTACCTAAAAGAACACCAAGTGGCTCCATGTAGAGACTGACAGAAGACCGCATGGAACCCTGAGGTACTGCACAGGTGATCGGCGTCTTTTGAGACCTGGTTGTTTCCATGTGTACAAGCTTGTTTTGATTGGAAAGGTAGGAGGAGAACCATTAAAGGTCATTGTCAGTTAATCCCATTTGAGACTCCAAGGTGCTTATGAGGGTGGGATGGTGGACTATGTCAAAGGCAGCTCAGAGTTCCTGCAATATCAGAAAGCACAGCTAATCTTGATCTGTAGTCAAATGAACATTTTTCACGATGTGTAAGGTAGCCGTCTACTTCCTACAGCATGATCTGAAGCCATAGTTGCGCAGGAGATGTTAGCATTGATTTAATATTGGAGGTGAACATAACCTGCTTTTTCAATGATCTTGCAGATGAATAGGATGTGGCAATTGGCCAGTAGTTAGCAAGGTCATTAGGGTCTAGATTCTATCTAAAAGATTGTTTCTTTATCATTTTGAAAGCAACAGAGTGACTGCAACTTGTGCTGTGGAAAAGAAACAAGTGCTATGGAAGCAGAAAAGTCACTTGCATCTTTATACTGAATGGATTCCTTTCAGTAACAGTATTGTGCTCTATCTCATAGAACGAATAAGAAATAAACCTTAGAATGTTCAAAGTACAGTATGGAGAAGAAACAGGTAATGATGAGAATGAAAATATTCATGAACTGACCTTACAGGGCAAATGAAAGGTGCTAAGAAACAATATGCCCTTATGTTATGGTTCTGCAAAGTGTAAATGGAGATATGGAAACCATGCTAAACATTACAGCCTGCAATCAATAACACGTTGTCTCTCTATGCATAGCTTGAATACGGAATTTACTTTATTATTTTAGGTTTCATGATGTATTGAAATGGCCAAATGTATTGATCCTGTAAACGTAGTTCAAGCCATGAAAAGACCAGGTGTTCTGTTAAAGCTATATTAAATTCAATGCAGTTAATTAACAGGATCCCAAGTTAGTGCGTTTAATGCTAGCTTAATGTTTTCCTGCTGTTGAAGTGCTAGCAGCAGTAATACGTCATGAACACCTTGAAGCCAGCCAAACAGCTTGATTAGCAGGTATGTACAGTACCTGTTTTAATACACACCTCTAATCCACTTTTAGCACTGACAGCAGTCTATCAAATCAAGAGAGAATGATAGTAAAAGAGGGAATGGACGAGTTGACTTTGATATAATACATGAAACGCACAAAGAAATGACACAGGTGCCCCACTGTAATAAAGTATTACAGTTGATTTTTGATGTAACAATGGCTGCTGCCAAAGCCAGCATCCTGATGAAAGGCAGTTCACTGAGCATAATTACAGGTGCAGTTTAAACCAGGAAAACCGGAACTGACTTTTCATTCTTCTGATTTGTTTTTCTACAAATAAAAATTCAGCAGAGGAATATATTTATTTATGGTGGTATAAGTCATTATAGAAAAGATAGACTATCTCCATGTTTTTATACAATCTGAGCCTCAGTGTTTTAATCTGATTTGCATTAAACTGATCGTAATATATTTTTTACAAAAATTACTATCTTCTTTTTGCAGTGTTTAACTTCACAGTAATGCTTCACTTTTTATTCTTCTTGCACAGAAATTTAAGTAGTCTCTGGGAAAGGTGATACAATTTATTGTAAGGAATAAAAAACCTTGTCGGATACGTATGGGTGCAGTTCCTAAGGAAGAGAGAGGGGAGTGCACAGGTCTCTACTGAATACCCTCACACACCCTGAAGGATGTCATGCTTCATCATTGGGCTGTGCTCCTCGTCGGGCCAGCACTGCAATGCCCGACTGGCACCCGCGAAGGGGCTCTTTGTGGAGATCTTTTTTGAGACAACCGTTAGGTGTGTGGGAGTATGTGGTCAAGGTAGTAAATTGAGAGTGAAGGGTGAGTTAAAAAAGGTCTAGTACTGCCCTGTGTGGAACACATTTTTATTCTGGGGGTGTACAAAACCTAACTAAAATAGGTGGACCCTGTCTGGAGGCTATGGTCCTACAGGGTCAAGATAGTGCAAGTGGTGACATGTTTCTCGCCTGAAGGCCCTAACGGGTCAATCGGCGATTCTGCAGGACCAGTGTATATTGTTGTAAGAGTGAGAGGGCAAGGAAAAAGGTAGTCCTAAGTCTAACACTACCGCAAGGCCGGTGCTGAATGTCTTTTTGTCACCAGCGTTGCTCTTGAAGTTCCAGGGTTGAGAACCTGGGTAGGGGAGATCCCTAAATTGAGGTCCGCTGCTTACTAGTTATGCCGAACGAGCACTTCGTTGCTTGATTAAATGGGTGGCGTGCAACTTGCCTGCATTCTACCCCTGCTCTGGCTGCCGGGAGCTAGAGCAGGGGTAGGAACTCCGGCAAAGAGCCCCTTCATGGGTGCCCATCGGGCATTGCAGCGCTCCTGACAAGGAGCACAGCCCAATGATGAAGCATGAAATCCTTCGGGTGTGTGAGGGCATGCAGTAGAGACCTGTGCACTCCCCACTCCCTTCCTCAGGAACTGCACCCCTACATAACCGACTGAACTCAGGAGCACGGTGCAGGACCTAATTAAAAAAGCTCCCGGTTCCCCCTTTTTGGTGAACATAAAAAACCTTGTGCCATACATTAACATGATATTTCAAGTCACCTAGAAATTCTATTACAGTATAAAGGAACTCTGCTGTCCACCTCATTCCTCTGTAGCAGTGCTTCACAAACGTTTTAGAACCACAACCCAATTTTTATGGCCACAAACTGTCATGGCCAACCTTCCTTTAACAGACATGCAGTAATTCGATTTTTTATGTAACTTAAGCATTGTGTGGTAGTGCATTGTCAATTAAAGACAGCACACTAAATTTGCACAGGCACACAGTTTTACTGATACAACTATATATCACACAAATGATTATGTTTGTAAAACTGATTTCTGAGAATCTGTATCTTGTGTGCATCACCAAGCAAAGTATTTACATTTGTTTTGAGCCTATAAAAATCTCTGTTTCCTAACTGCTGAATGTATTCAAGTAAGTCACAGGTATTTACATTTTGTTGTGGTTTGCAAAGCACAACATTCTACAGCTTTTCCGTTTATACTCCCCGTACTCAGCAAGATTGCCATATAATTCACTTTAAAAACTCCTCTCACTTTGCAGTTGGACAAAGAAAAGTAATCGCCAATCCCCATGTGTTCAAAGAATAAGCATCAATTTATCAGACGACATAGCCTGACATTTGAACTCTGTCTTTGAAGCACCCAAAAATCAATTCTTGAGCCACCAATTGGTCACAATCCACAGTTTGGGAATGTTGCTCTAAAGGGTCACCGAACATGTTGGTGACTTGCCATATCCTTATAATGTATGGCAAGGATGAGAACTTTATCTCTAATATAATACATTTTTTCAGTTTAACATCTTCTGAAAGGCCTCATATATTTTAGATAAAATTGCACAGTTAATTTCTACCTCTCATTTGTTTGGGAATAAACGTTTTGCTATAATGACATTTTCATTTTTACCCGTGGTTGCAGGACCAAGAGGGTGGCAGGACAGCAGGGTATAGGAGGTATGAAATTAGCCGAATCTTGAATAACAATCACATTTTATTTACCTACATCAAAGGGCTTATGTCATCCGATAGTATTGTGCTGTCTAGTATTCATCATATAAGCATTAACTCGTTGAATAATTTGCCAATATCATTTGAAATTCCTCATAGAAATGGCAAAACAGCTTGTGGAAACCCTGCCTACAATGTCAAAAGATATCAAATTATTAACAAAAGGGATTGTTGCCCTAGATCACAGATACTCAAATGTTTAATTGATGACCAACACACAGTATAATGGCAAATTGAATAAATTCACTTTGAGTGCATTGTTAGAGGTTATTGTGTCATTAAATGAATTCAGTGAAAACTGCATAATAGAAAGGGTAAAAGCAATGTACCCTTGATGTAAAACACACCAAAACTTGATCAGGAAAATTCGAATGTTTGGAGAAAAGATAGCTCCATGGTTAAAAAAAAAAAAAAAAAAAAAAAAAAAGCTTAAAATTGCTTATTAGTTTATGAAAGTATTTTCTTTACTTAAAAAAACATATTGCTAGGGGGCGTGGCTAGCGGCCAAGCATGGCGGCAGCGTGAAGTGGGAGCTCCTCACGGCATAACGGCCTTCTGTAAAATCCGGTACCTTAATCCGTCACAAAGCCTGCCCGAAGCGGCGGCACCTACTCAGGAACCGAAGCTGCACCTCCTGATCTAACCCTGGAGAAAATCGGTTGTCGGGAACTGCACTTTTCAACTAGTGCGCGGTGAGGCCTACAATGAGAAGGAGACCCCGGCCTGGATTATCCGTCCACCCCGACGGAAGTGCGACCCTCCTGGGCTGAACACAGTGGCGACGACCGGCCCCCCGTGGGTCGGACGGCATTAAACATATGCTGGTGAGGGACTTTGTGGGGCCGTCCAGAACAGTGATTGAGAGCGGCTGCTTAGGCCGTGAACACCCCAGAGAACCAAGGCGGTGGATGAACTGAGAACACTTCCACAAGAAGGGCGGCCCCTTGGGACCTTGTTGGGTGCCATTTTGGAGTCAAAGTTTGCTCGCCTCGGACGCCCGAGACCAAGAGTGAGCACCTACTGGATACGAAGCGGCACAGCGAAACTACCGTTGAGGCTGCCCTCGATACAGTCGTCGGCCTACGGGCCCCACACAGTCCCCTGGGGCGGCACTGTCGCAGCGACGGTGTACGGAGGAGACTTGTGCCAGACGCAGCTACCACCTAGTTGGCGCCAGGGCTCCCGAGGCAGCAACATATTGGGAACACACGGCCTCGCATCATGGCAGGCAAAGGGACCAGAAGCTCGTCGACGCAGGCGAAATTGGACAAGTTTGCTTATAGCCAACAGGGACACTCGCAAGTTGGCGGCTGGCACTCCTCGCGCCGTCGTCTCACCGGACGTGGAGGGAACCAAAAAAGTGACACTGGAGGACATTATGAAAACCCTTTCGGAGGTACAAACTACGGTGGGCTCCATTTCCTCTGAGGTCACTCTGCTGAGGGCGGACTTTCAGAAAATCACCGAGAGGGTCTCTCAAGTTGAAGTGGTTACTAAATCACTTATTCAGGACACTTCAGACCTACAAGTGGCAATGGAGCGTATGGAAAAAGTCACAAAAATGTTACGGGACAAGCTGGACGACCAAGAAGGGCGTTCCCGCAGGAACAACATACGCATTCTTGGCCTACCGGAAACAGAAGGGAAAGGAGCCATGGACCTCTATGTCGAGGACCTCATAAAAAATAAACTGCAGCCTAAAGGTCTGTCCCATTTTTTCTCAGTTGAAAGAGCGCACCGGGTCCCGGGTGGGACGCCCAAGCCGGGTGCGACACCGCGGCCTGTATTGGCTAGATTGTTTAACTTCAGGGACAGGGACGCCATCTTGCAGGCGGCAAGAGTTTCTCCACCGGTCAAGATCCAAAACTCTACTCTGGCCTTCTTTCCGGATTATACGGCGGAGGTTGCCAGGCGCCGGAAATCCTTCACGGAGGTAAAGAAAGCACTGCGGGACAAGGGCTTGCAATATTCAATGTTGTTCCCCGCCAAATTGCGTATTGTGGCCGATTGAAAAGCGTGGTTCTTTGATACGCCAGAAGTGGTACGAGACTGGCTCGACGGATGGAGACAGGCAGGACAGCAACAGCGTCCGCACAGAGAACGCACAGAGAACGGCCAAATCATCGCAACGACAACCAGGCGGACGACCAGAGTGCTCGACCTTCACACCAAGCGGAGGCTTACGGACTGGACTCTGATCTGGAAAGGGACCCTCTTGACTCTGGACAGCTGGCTTCGATCTAGAGGTGAACTTTACAGGTGACAATTTATGTGCAACACAAGGCCCTGGAGTTGGTTAAGCTGAGTAGGGTGCGCATTAGCCGGTGCCTATAGGAGACTCGCCAACCCCACGAGCAAGTAACATAGTTGGGAATGGGGAAAATACGCTTCATAGGTTGTATGATGTAGGGGACAAGGCTGGGAAAATGCTGGCATGGCTGGACAAGAGAGGAGGTAGCAACAGAGGCATACAGAGGCTGTACACACACGATGGTCAACTACAGACACATCCTGAACAAATCGTACATACTCTGGCGGAACACTTCCAAGACATATACACCCCAGACCGTGACGTCACTGCACAGACAGCAATGATTTCCCTGGAGAGTATCGTCATCCCTGCACTCACACAAGAGACACGGCAAGACTTAGATACTGATCTTTCAGAAGAAGAAATTCAATTGGCGATCCAAAATTTGCAGTCTGGTAAAGCGCTGGTCCCCAATGGCCTGCCTGTGGAATGGTATAAGGCAGTAGCCCCCGTGCTAAGTAAACCATTGCTGAACATGTACAGAGACAGCCTTGATAGGGCGACTCTGCCGCTTGACCAACGCACTGCCACCATAGTGGCTATTCCTAAACCGGGTAAGCCACCGACTGCATGCAACTCCTACCGCCCCATTTCCCTGCTTAATGTGGAGGCAAAAATCCTAGCTAAGATCCTGGCCAGCCGTCTTACACAACATCTTCACACACTGATACACCCTGACCAATCGGGCGTTATGCCCCACAGAAGCACGGCAATGAATTTGAGGAGGGTTCATGGGGTGATGGCGCGCGCGCACCTCCTCAATGAGCAAGCAGTGATCCTTTCCCTCGATGCCACTATGGCTTTCGACTTAGTGGAATGGGAATACCTATTCGCAGTGCTTACTCGTATGGGCTTCGGACCAACATTTAGGGCGTAGATACGCCTGCTGTACACACTGTCAGTGGCACAGGTGGTCGCAAATGGACACATTTCAGCATCATTCCGACTGAGACGGGGGACGAGACAGGGATGCCCATTGTCCCCTTTGCTCTTCGCCCTGGTACTCGAACCATTAGCAATCCTAATCAGAACTACACCGCTGTTTCGAGGGATCACGTGGAAAGAGGGGTGGGAAGACAAGATCTCCCTGTATGCAGATGACATGCTCATTTACATGGTTGACCCTGATAGTGGGATTCCTGCCTTACTGCAGCTTTGTAACACACACGGGGTGGCGTCAGGTTACACGTTGAACTGGTCAAAATCTGTGGTATATGTACTCCGGGGCCCAGAGCCATTGTTACGGGAGGACTGCCCCCTGGCCTTAACGACGTCCTCCTTTAAATATTTGGGTATTCACATCACGAGAAGCGCCGCCGACTTCTATAATGCAAATTTAAAACCTCCTCTAGAACGTCTGAAAGCTGATGTCAAACACTGGGCGACTCTGCCCCTGACCCTGCTGGGAAGGGCGGCTTTATACAAAATGATGGCGCTTCCCAGGTTTTTATATGTTTTGGAGAATACCCCTCATTTGGTTGCACCACACTATTTTAAACAGATTGCGGCGCTGGTCTCCAGCTTACTCTGGAACAATGGCCCAGCGCGTATCGCCCATGATAAGCTAGTGAGGAGTTGGTACGGAGGAGGGATCGCATTACCCAACGTCCAACTGTATTACTGGGCGGCCCAACTTAAGATCATTAATCACTGGGTGCATGCCCCATGTGACGATCCGGCGTATAAGGCTGACTGGTCACAGCTTGGGACAGACGGCATGCTCTCAGTCCTGTATAATAAAACCCAAGTCAAGCAACTGATCGGCCCGACGCAGCACACGGCTGCACTGTGGCACAAAGCACAAGCGCGATTGGGCTGGGCGGGTAAACTCACCAGGCTAACGCCACTGTGGGATACCAAGTTGTTGGGTAACCTTAGATCATGTAAAGGATTTACACAGTGGGATCGCATAGGAATCTCCACGGTGGGGGACCTGTGGGACAAGGGCACAGTGATTGCTTTACCGCAACTTCAACAACAGTATGGTTTGGGCCCTACCGAGACATTCAGATACGTGCAGATAAGTCACGCACTGCTCCAGGCGATTCCGCCGGGCACAGATCTTCCCGAGTCATCACCATCAGAGGACAGGCTACTGACGGAATTTATGCCACAGAGTGCTACCTCTCTTACCTATAAAAAGTTGGTCAATAATTTGGTGGATCCCACATTACAGCTACAGGAGAAATGGGTGAGGGACATAGGAGAGGTTGATGAAACAGAATGGAATGAGGCGCTCGCCTCACCGAAGGAAGTGGGTATATCGGCGAGATTCAGGCTAATACAACTCAAAATTCTACACCGAGTCTATTACACGAGAACACTACTGCACAGGATACAGCGAACACCTCACCCATTTTGCCTCAGGGGGTGCGGGGAGGAAGGGACTCTGTACCACACCCTGTGGGAATGCCCGCTGATACAGGAGTATTGGAAACAAATTATACGTACAGTTTCTCAAGCAGTTAAGGTGTCAGTCCTGCCTGAACCTCGAAAATGTTTATTGAACATTTGGGACCCCAATGATTTGGACCGGTATGGGCAGTTGTGGGTCACGTTGGCCATTACAGTAGCAAAGAGAGACATAGCGCAAAAATGGGGTGTTCCGGACCTGCCTACAGCGACACGATGGGCTAAGAATATGGACTTGTTTATGGTAACGGAAAGGGCAGTGTATGTACTTAGGGCGAGCCCCAGGAAATGGAATAAGATCTGGGCTCCCTGGAACGTTTATAGAGGGGAAATCTGTGAACCTTTGCCAGAGGACGAGGATTTAGACTCTGAGGAGGAGGATGATTAACAGGGTGAATGTTTTGCCTTTTATACACTGGGCTATCATATAATTATATCTATTCGGGTACCGAATTATGAAGGACTTTACTGGCTGCTATATGTGGGGGTGTAAAATTGACATATGTTAAATGATGACAAAAACGTTGATTTTCTTACCTTTGTTTTTTCCTGTTTCATTATTTCCAATCAAAACTGCGAATATGACTTACCATGAAGATTAGTTTCGAGGGGGGCGCATTAGTTAGAACTGAGACGAATTAGTGTTGTTCCACACACTGTATTGGGACCGATTACTGATACGAAACTAAATACTTGAATGAACAGTGTCCAGTACATGTTCGACCACGCATCTCCATATTGTATTACCAGTATACTGTATATTGAGATCAGACTGCATCCTTCTGCACTATTGTATGTATCAATGATATCTTCATGTCAATAAAGATTTTCAAAAAAAAAAAAAACATATTGCTGGGAATCGAAAGCAACCAGAAATGTTACTCCTGTAGCCGGGACACTCCATGGAGTAGCCGTGCGCTATAGAAGAGACCTTTATAACATAACATAACATAACATAACATTTCCAACCTTTACACATCTGGCTATTCCACATATTTTTATCGTTGCCACAAATGCCACACATGACTGCTGTTGTCGACTGCACGTTTTTTTGTTAAAAAAAACTTTGCAGATTAGGACTTGAATTAGTGAGGGCATACATGCTCTTCCCCATGACCCACTCTCATTTCGATGAGCATAATATTTCACGAAGAAGGGATGGTGGAGTCGGTGCTGTTTATTCAATTCCTAAACCTAACCTGCTGTACAAGGGATCCTTCATTGGGAGGTCTTATATAGCAGAGTGTTATCTGAAGAAAATAAGGTCAAGCCTTCCCTTGGTTTTCAAGAAAGGACACCAGAACGTTCTCATTAGAAGTGGTTTTCGCATGGTTCATGATTATTGTCGCTATTACCTACAAAGTTCAGTCATTCATCTGCTGCTACTACTCTTTAGTGGTTTTTTTCATAACTATGCAGATGACACTTAAAATGAGTTTCCCTGTCCCCTGCGGTAGAGCTGCAAAGCATTGGCTAAGTGTCAAGGACCATGTGAACTTGGCATCTAGGGCCAAATTCAAGAAAATAAGTTCAAACTATAACCACGTTCATGTTGGTCAAGGTGTGATGCTAGTGTCAGAAAGCCATAAAAATCTAAAGGTTTATATTTTCAACCAAACCTGAAGAAGCATTTGATCCCTGTTGCGTAATAGCTTTCACCAGTCTTCTGAGATTAGAGTTCACATTCCAACCTATTCTGACAGGTCATTGTACCATTTATTGGCCTCATACTGAGTTACACATCTGCTTCCAATGCTAGGGGAGATGAGCACCAAACAGGAAATGGGTGATGGTTGAATTTTACTCGAGAGGGAAACTCCCTACAGAGCAGAAAGGGAATGGCACTGACTAGGGGCCCAGATTTTGCTTAGGGAGATGGCACGTGTTTAAATGTCAACTGGAAGGTGCAAGGGGAACATCACCGGCTTAAACATTTAGCAGATCACCACTCAACAGTCTAGCTATGAACAACACCCACACACACATGCCCCCCACAGCCTTTACCCCTTTCACTGGAGAATGAAGCAGATGTGAAAGGAAAAAGGCAAATGTTTCGGGATTATAAAGACATTGTTGCCACTGCCAGTAATTGCAAAGACTAGGTGTAGAGAGCAGTATCCACTAATTCGAAAACACTCTGGGCCTAAATCACAAACTGCACTTTGTAGTATGATTAATTGTAATTATTTCTATGCATCATTTTTTATAATGATTTAATAATTATTATTGCACATCAATGCACATGAAAACAATATTTTTTACGTTATCCTGTGTAAGGAAATGCCTCTATTTGCATGTTCGACCAGGGTTTTTGGACTGATGTTGCTGGTTTTTAGACTTCGAGTTAACTGAGGCCTGCTAACCAGACCTCAGTGCCAGTGTTCTTGTTCTAACTCCTTACAAAGTGTATGTTGAATTTGCTATCCCCAAGTGGCAGAGACTAACCTACCTTTGAGTCCATAGTATATGGCACCCAGGACATGTAAGGCAGAGTTCCCACCCAAGGCTGCTACACTGATTGTCCCACCCTATGGGTGACAAAGCACACAATGGGAGGGCCAACGCTGGTAGTTCTAGTTTGCCATTCAAACAAATGGCAAAACCACCACTTCCTATAACAATATATGTACATCTCCCCGAAAGAAGGTCTATCAAGCCCCAAAGCAGGGAGCTATATATTTTTAAGTAGGACATGTATTTCATATATATATATATCCTGACAAAAATGCTTCCAAATTCTCAATTGGCTAACACAGGGTTACCGACTGACCACTCCACTCAGCTAACTTCTGAAGGAACCCACTCAGGGTGTTAGCCCAAAAGGCGATCTTCAAAGGAGAAGGTGCTTTTGGTGGGCAAATAATGATAACACTCTTGAGGGACTCCTCTTTGTTCAGATAGACATGTTGACGGCAGGAACAGAGAGGGGAGATCAGTGCCCAAACCAGTTTTCTCATGGATGTGTAGCCAATAGGTAGCCACACCTCTAAGGTGGGATACCAAGCTTCTAACATCCAAAGAAGTGTCCTGGCATCTTGAGAGTGGGCAGAATAGCACACTCTGGTATTACTAGATGCCACACATAGCCAGAAAGTTGTCACCAAGACGGACGGGACCTAGAAGCCCATTGGCCATTGACTGGATCATCCCTCCAGGACACTTTCTGGGTGTAAATATGGAACCCATGGACCCTGAACCATGATCACGCAGGAACTTGAAAGAAGACCAAAGAAGGACTTCCCTGCTGACTCCTGGACTTGGAAAAGAGAGGCTGCACAGTCTGCTGGACTGCACTAGCCACACCATGGGCTAGCGAAGAGGAATCTTTTGAAGTCTATGGTGGTCAGGCTGTAATGTTTGGAACGGGACTGGAAGTGCTTTGGTGGGCAGCTAAATGTTCAAATACTCCTTATTGCACCCCCCTCACCCCTAAGACCTTCTCCCTGCTGGATTTGGTCACCCAAGCTGGACTGGAGTAGTCAAACTCAACTCTTACAAACTTTTCAAAAGTTTACAAACTTTACCGTTACCAGTGCTTGCTTGAGGTTAAAATGAAATTTAAGTTTTCTTTAAAAATCTGTAAATTCAGAACCCTCTGGTGGATTTTAATCATCTTGGCCTCTAAAAATGTATAAAATATAATCTATTTGTATAAATTGGTGTGGAACTTCTTTCGTGTCATGTGGCTATCTTATGTTGGTGGGTGGTACTGTTAAAAGCTTTACACTAGTTCCTTTGGTTAAACCTTGCTGCTAGAAGTCATAGCTACCCAGGGTTAAGCTTATAGTTTTACAAATGAGCCTGACTGGACGCAAGACAGTTTTTGCGAGTGTATTACACGTTAAGACCACACAGACATACGATATAATACACCCATATCCTCACATTTCCTGCAATTCATTTTTAATTTAAACTTAGGAAAAATTCTATATATACATGCATACGCATATATATTACCTACTGGCGGTCGTTATAGTTAGGACCTATTATCCATAGGAAAATCGTAACATTCTATTCCCAGTAACATTGGCACCGGTTGACGAATCTTTGCGGGATTTTCAAAACTAATGGCCCGTTCTGGTAAGCTCCTATCCTGAAAGTTTGGGGGTGATTCGTCAAGCGGGGGCTGAGAAAAAAGGGGGTCCCAAAACACGTTTTCCCCATAGGAAATTTTAGATATGGCTACAGCCTGAACTGCTGAACGGAATTACACCAAATGTTGCAAAAAGGTAGCTCTTGGTTCAGAAAGCACCCTTTTTTTAAATGGTGTAAATCCGTTCAGTAGTTCCTGAGAAAATAAAAAAATAGAGGTCAAAAATCCATTTCCCATAGGAAACTTTAAAACACAGTTATAGCAAAAACTGCTGAACGGAATTACACCAAATTTGGCTAAAAGGTACTGATTGGCTCAGAAAGTGACCTTTTAAAAAATGATGTAAATCCGTTCAGTTGTTTTTGAGAAATGAAGAAATAAAGATAGTGAAGAACCGAGGCATGAGAAAACAGATTAACTAAGGCACAAAACAAGAAAACGGGGCAGTGTAGAAACACTCTGATCCCCTAGGCCTGCTCAGGGCGTCACACAAGTAGCCCCAGGGCCCCAAAAAGTATATATATTTTTTTTAAATCGGCGAGATTCGCGCACCCAGCACGAATTTCGGCCGAAAATAAAAAAAAACGAGGGAGATCTGCTCTCAAAGAAGAATATTGCCAAAAAGTGTCAAATTGTTTATTTTCACGTGGCTTCTGGCCATCTTAATTTGAACACGAAGGTCTGATAGAGACAGTGAGACTGACGCTATAATCCCACAGGACTGGACATTGGCGCTCCCACATATTTCAAGCGCCTTTTAAGAGCCGACCCCACCCATTTCATGAATCTCACTGGCACAGAGAGGTCGTCATCAGTCCAGGGTCACGTTTTGTGATTTAGTGCAGACGCCGGTACTGAAGCCCCCATCTTCCGAACCCATCTCTGACAAATAGCCCCTGAAACATAATATAAACAAGTATTGAAAGTATAGCGTCTAAACCCATTTTTTTCAGTTTAAAGAGCAATGAGAGACCTCCAGAAATAGAAACGCGTCTCACAAGAGTGCAGCACAGGCATCTGCGCTAGTGAGCTCGGCAATCAGAGTTACAATATTTGATACAAATCATCTAAGCAATAAAAACGCTAAGGTTGGTGACTGTTTTACACAAACAATTGTAGGAAATTCAACATACGTCAGTAGACGCTTCGCCCTTGTGCAAACAACCGCACATCTGCGAGCGGCATTTCACCCCGTACTACAGTTTCCATCGTCCAAGTAAAACACCAAACAACACAGAAATATGATTTAAGAAGCAGAGGCAATGAAATTGATAATCCAGAAGCTTTACGGTCCAAAACAGGAGATCTTCTGGGGTTTTGAAGAAAAAAAAAAAGCCACCCACAATGGGAGAATTTTCAACCTCCTACAGGGGTGCGTTCATGGGTACACCTTGTGTCCAGAAGGGCAACAGGAAAGCAGGGAACATCATATGCTGTTTTTAGGAGCCGCCTCTCCCTCCAAACTTTGTTGCCTTCTTCTCCCGGCTACCGCTAACTGTCCTCACCGTCTGATCTTCGCAAACCGCTTTTTCTCCCAGATCGTTGTATCCCCTTCCTGACAAAAATGGAAGCAGTTAGAATGGCCTGCGGGCTAGAATTAAGCTTAATTGTTACATATTTCATAACAATCAAGAGTTAATTGATCTAAGTGTTTGATTATTTCTGACACCTGATGGCCAAGAGGTCCAATAAGTGCCACCCCAGGCTTCATCTTTCCAAATGGGCAAACTGAGCATCATCACCACTTGTCAACATGACACTTGAAAATTCCAGGGCTTAGAATCGGTATAGCTCCTTGTTAAAATGATTTATTGGCAAACAATCGAGTTTGAGAAGTCGAGTGTTTTTGGATAATAAATACAAAAATCACTTATACAGCTAATCCCCTAATTTGGTGTTCAGATTAGACATGGCCATATGGAAATCAGTCTTGACCCTGTGCCTCATGGGAACAGTCCAGCCCGAATTGCCAAGCCATGTCTTCCCTGGACCGGAATCAAGCATCCTAGGACTGGTTTCTGGCTATCAGCCTTCATCAGCCAGGATAGCTTAATTCCAGTGGCATGGAGAGCACGGGACTCACGTCTGAGCATACCCGTCCCTCTCGGGGTGACAAATGCAAAAACAACAATTGATGGACGGAATGTTGCACAATGGCAAAACATTCACCCCCAGTCCAGATCTGGGTTTAATCCATCGTTATTTTGCTCACCACACCACCCCAGTTCAGACATGGCCATATGCAAATCAGTCTTGACACTGTGCCTCATGGGAAAAGTACAGCCCGAACTGCCAAGCCATGTCTTCCCTGGACCGGAATCAAGCATCCTAGAGTGGGATGGGTATGCTCAGACGTGAGTCCCGTGCTCTCCTCACCACTGGAGTCAAGCTATCCTGGCTGAAGACGGCTGACAGCCAGAAACCGGTCCTAGGATGCTTGATTCCGGTCCAAGGAAGACCTGGCTTGGCAGTTCAGGCTGGACTGTTCCCATGAGGCACAGGGACAAGGCTGATTTGCATATGGCCATGTCTGAACTGGGATGGTGTGGAGTGCAAACAAATTATGGATTTAGGCCCAGATATCTGTACTGGGGTGAATGTGTGACATTGTTCTGCATTCTGTCCATCAATTGTTGTTTTTGCATTTGTCACCCCGAGTGGGATGGGTATGCTCACACGTGAGTCCCTTGCTCTCCACACCACTGAGTCAAGCTATCCTGGCTGAAGACGGCTGATAGCCAGAAACCGGTCGTAGGATGCTTGATTCCGGTTCAGGTAAGACATGGCTTGGCAGTTAGGGCTGGACTGTTCCCATGAGGCACAGGGTCAAGGCTGATTTGCATATGGCCATGTCTGAACTGGGGTGGTGTGGAGTGCAAAACAACGATGGATTTAGGAACAGATCTCTATACTGGGGTGAATGTATGACATTGTTCTGCATTCTGTCCATCAATTGTTGTTTTTGCACAGTCTACAAGTGCCTCTGTTCAGTCTGTAACGAGTTGAGCGATGTGTGACACTTGCAGTCAGTCATCAGGCTGTGCTCACCCAGAGACTGTACTTCAGTAGTGCACAACAAAGGAATGTGAGAAAGTGACATTGGAAAAAATATAAGGCGTTCATAAGATAAGTTATCAATGGTCACGCATGCGCGTCTGTGTATGTGAAGCATTATTAAAAAGCGGGAAACAGAAAGGCTATTGAAGTCCAGTGTAACCTCAGTGATGGTGGTCTTTGTCAAGCCTGCTGTTTCCTAAAATGTAAAGGGTCACATTTCATTAGGCTGTGGCATCGAATGTGTGTGGCGTGGGCCCCTAAGCAAGGATGGACATGGGCCCCATGGCCTCTGGATGGACAGCGTTCAGTTGCCCCTTAGACTTTCGGGCCCCGGTTCCACTGCTCCTGATACACCAGTGGGAGCTAGGGCTCTGGCGCACCACTTGAAGCGCAATCTGAGATTATTTATTTAATTGTATTTATTTTATTTATCAGAGCTTGTATGGCACGCAGCTACCCAAAAGGGTCTCCCGGCACTAGAGCAAACAGCAACAGGCTGCATAAGCCCGAATCAGAATCCACTGAGCTCATTAAGAGCAGCTGAAGGGCAAAGTCTTCAAATTGTTATGGAACTTGAGTAGAGGATGGCAGTTCCTGGGAGCCAAAGGAAGGGAGTTCCAGAGTTTAGGTCCTATGTATGCAAAGGTGCGGCCCTTCATGTGGGTCAGGCGAAACCTGGGCACAGTGCATAGGGTCAAGGTTAGCTGATCTCAACTGTTGGGTGGGGAAATAAGGTGACACCAGACCTTGGATGTATGTTGAGGGCAAGGCCATGCCTAGCTAGGTTATCGCCCATCACCTGGTGTTTACTAGTTTTAGTGCAGGCAGCGCCATATGTGCACCATTAGTGTGTACCTGTGTGCATGTGCACAGCCAGCGTCACCCCAATAGCAGAGTATTTTTGTTTGACCTCCTTGGATTAGGAGAGACAGTTTAGGTCTGAGCAGGCAGCAGTTTCTCCAAGACTCCTTGCTGTGTGATATATCGAAACAGGTCTACAGTATCAGGCAGCGGGTGCAGCTTTTCACATCCATCTTTCTAACTTTCAAAGCCCATGGACTCAGATTGCAGTTTGCATTTTTGTTAAAACTGACATTTCCGGTACAGGGTTGGGCGTGCCACATTCCTATGGCTGTATATTCTCGTCAACAGGGGAACCCAAACAGGTAAGCACGGACCTTGGGTAATGGCTATATATATCCAAAACAGTGGTCCGTACAACAACCAATGTGCAAGAAGAATAAATATAAACTAAAATGAGTACTATAATTTAAATGTCCAGCCGGACAAAGAGTTTAATACTACATTAAATTAGTAATAAACATAAATACAACACAACAATACTGAGGGACACAATCCTGTATCCTACACAAAAAGACAATACATAACTTTTCAGGCAAAACAAACAGGGTGCTTGTACACTAAAGAATATTGTTACGACAAGCTATCATGGAACAGTAAAAACACTTCTTTTATCAATGTGATTGACGTTTATAACTGTTGAAAGTAGTCGATGTTTCGATCCATTAGCAGGATAGCAGGATTATCATCAGGACTTTTGAATGGAAGCCTGAAAAAGTGTTGTATGGACCACTGTTTCGGATATACATTCCTATGGCTGAACACAGGAGTTCTGCAAAATGTGTTTTTCTTGACAAAGCAAACTATTATTAGGAAAAAAATAACAATTTGTTTAAGTTTTGGCATTGGCAGCAGGAAATCACATCAACTAGAATATATTGGAGGGACAGGCAGTGGCGTAGCAGAAATTGATCCCCCCCCCCCCCCCGAAATGTGACTACGGGCCCCTCAGTCTTCCCTATTTCAAATATATATATATATATATATATATATATATATATATATATATATATATATATATATATATATATATATATATATGTATATATATATATGTATATATATATATATTCACTGAAAAAAACATAGGTTTCAGGCACGTTATAGTTAGAAATTAGCATTTAAAAAACCTTAAAAATTCACTGAAAAAACAATAGGTTTCAGGCACGTTATAGTTAGAAATTAGCATTTAAAAAACCTTAGAAATTTACTGAAAAAACCATAGGTTTCAGGCACGTTATAGCTAGAAATTAGCAATTAAAAAAACCTTTGAAATTCACTCAAAATACCATAGGATTTAGGGAAAGTTATAGTTAGTTGTCCATTTCACTCGTACAAAACCATTGAAATTCCCCCGTTATAGTTAGTTCACCTAACTATAACTCGCGCCCCCGCAAAGCACTGCTGATGACGTCACATTACATCACTCATGACATGGTCAGTGACATCACTGATAGGGAGATCGTATCCAGCCTAAGGCCTTTCCTTGGATGCCTGCATCGTGGAGTCTGGTGGCTAGTGTGCGGTGGGACACCGTGTCGAAGGCTGCTGATAGGTCCAGAAGGATGAGGGATGCAGTAAATATTAGAAGTTAGCACTTTGCACTTTCCCATAAAGCCTTGTTTTACTGTTTTGCAATACTTTTTACCTTTTAATTAGGTCATATTGAACGTGATGTGTTTGATAAATGATTGTAAGAACTGACATGTTAAAGAAGATAGCAAAGTTACAATATAATCATGTTTTAAGAAGATCGCTTAGTGCACTTTATTTGAAAATTCTTATTCAATTAAATTCTGTTACTGCTGCTTTAACTTAAAAATAAGCTACAAGCAATTGCATCTTGCATCTTACTAGAAATGAATATGCTATAATTACAGAATTCTACTGTTAAAGCCTCTTGTCTAAATTAGAAAGATGGTAAATGGAAGATTGTAGAAAGAACTCAATTAGAAATTAATCTGGTATCTTGATGGAGCTTCATCACTGAGGCTTCCTGCTAATAACTGATAGGTGATACATCATATTATAATAGGTGGGAAGCTATTTGGAAGTCCCTTTTTTACACAATGTTTAGAATGCCATGGATACGTTTTATTATTCAACTTTTCATCAAGATGTAGGCAATCTGAAATCACATTATTTTGAAATTTTTTTGTTTGTGGCCACATCTTTTTTTGATAAATAGCATTGCTGATTCTATTCAAAATGTTTGATATGTTAATTGTGTATGATGATTGCAATGTTTGATTTGCCTAGTCAACAATATATCAAATAAATAAACTTGAACTGAGCTGAACTTACATGACTTCAGAAATCAGTTCTGGTAAGACATATAATTGGATTTCGCTTCTCTGTAACTGGCTGTACATCACGATATCTTAAAAGTACCAATCCTACCACAGATGGCAGTTTTTATCTCTACTATTATTCCCGTGCTCAAACAGTACAACTGAAACGCCTAGTTTTGTTTAGTTTAAAAGCTGTGCTTTAGACTTTAGTTTTTCTTTGACAAAACATTGCATGCTAAAAAATCACTAAAAGGGCTTTTAACCCACTCATTACTTACAATTGGTTGGCTTCAAACTCCGTCTCATTTCTCTTCTTTTCATTGGTTAGCAGCCGCTGGTTTCATTTTCGGGAACTCAATACAGACATCTTTGTAGGATTTGGGTTTTAACTTTTTAGATTCGAAAAAAACAAACAAACACACACACATACTTTTCACGGAATCAAATGCGTGTGCTTTATAACGCCCTTCCCCCGGTCTTTAAAAGTCTATGTCAGCTCTGCCATGTATGTTTCGACAATCCTTTCACTCAGCTGATTCCAAGTGGGCTTCCAGCGTCGTTAATCCAAAATATATTCCTCCCACTGTGACCCCATCAGCCCTGGCGGAGCATGCATTTTCCAGGCCCCCTGGTCAATATCCTCATTTGCTCTATCCTGTTAAGAGGTCCTCAGATCACACATGATTTTCAACTTTGAAGTATGCACTATGTGTGATGTGAGGATCGGTTGAATCACACACGCTTTTCAATGTCTGAGTCTGCGCTGCATGGTGCTAAGGTACATCAAATCACCTGTGCCTTTTAACAGCTGAGCCTGCTCTACTGACTTGAAGCCAAGGTGTTGAATCGCGTATATTTCAAGATCTGGGCCTTTGTGATTTTTTTGCCTGGCTGGCACTGGCCACATCATAGAAGTTTTTTTCTGCATCCTGTTGCCTGTTCCCTCCCTCTCTCCCGCTCATTGTCTGTTTATTCCTTACTTCACACCTTCTCTCCCATAGTCTTTGTTGGCACCCCACCCGCCCTAAAGGTATACAAAGGACTGGAAGTGTCATAGCAATTTCTTTTCTACCGTTGAGCCATGCTGCACAGCTGTCTTTCTGCTGTACAACATGGCTGTAAACATTGGCAAAACATTAGCAAGGCCCATAGTTGTCACATAGGGGAGAAGAATTGGCTTTTGCCAAGACTTCTTGTAAATATGTGTTTTGTTGCATTCGTCTTATATGAATATGGCCTTTTGGATCAACTAGCAGATTGTCATGAGTGTACCTTCACTAGAATATATCTATTGTATTTAATTACAAATACAACTCACTGGATTGACTACCTTCAGCCAGTTGTAAATTTCCAGTGCAAATCTTACTTTTGGATATATGAAAGAATGAATGATAGGTTTTGTAAAGCACGACAGGTGCTCCAACCGGAGCGTCCTCGCCTTAGTTGCAGCAAAGAGTCACAGAAAACCGAAACCCACATTGGAGGTTTGGTGTCTCGAGAGGGAAACCTCCTTGCCCTCCCTTTTAAGAGCCTTACAAATCTGGACTCTGAGGAAATATTCAGAAGGTGATCCGGAAGAGAATTCCATAAATTAAGAGCCAGGAAGCTGAAGGAGTGGCCACCAGCTCTAGGTAACCAGTGAAGAGTTCTCAGGCCTTTCCGGTTGGGGTTATGTTTAGGAATATTCAGCACCAAACGGGCAGCAGAGTTCTGTACCCATTGTAGTCTGTTTATTAGCCCTTGAGGAGAACCAAGTAGAAGATCATTTGCATACTTTAGCCTCGAAGAAATTAAGGCATGTATGCATCCCTTCTACGTGGTTTCTGGCAGAAATGTAAGTCTTTCTCAGTGATTTCAATATTGCTAAACAAACTCTGGCAGTGGCCGTTACTTGGGGCTTAAAGGAGAGTGTGGTGTCTATTTTTACCCCCAGATTTCTAGCAAATGCCATAGAGGCCGGTGGTTTACCTAACTCGATAGGCCAAATTCTAGCCATATCCAATGTGGAGAGTGTGCTGAAGATTAAGATCTCAGATTTATCTGAGTTTAGACGAAGGCAGCTCTTGTGCATCCATTCGGCTACTGCCAAAAGGCATCCCTGTAAGTTGACTGTGGCAGAATCATCTAGATGATTGAAGGCATATATTAGCTGTGTATCATCAGTATATGACACTACATTAAAGCTCCATGGTTGTACAATGGAGGCAAGAGGGGATATATATATATATATATTTCCTTTGCAGGACGCTGGGACTTCCTACACACTCACCGCAGGCGCTGACGAAGGCCAATCCGGCCGAAATGCATTCGCCATTTTTAAGAAATAAAGGGTGTTGTCTTGCAAATCCCCTTCGTGCCTTCTGCTTCTTTCGCTGAGAGGAGGTGGTTTCTTCATATATATATATATATATATATATATATATATATATATATATATATATTTTGCTTTGAAACTTCTAGCCCTCTGGTTCCCTTCCGGCAGAAGTCACGGCACAGCAGCAGGTACATTTTCAAAGGTTCTTTATTGTTCCTTACACACCATGTGCAAAATTACGTGCAAAATAGGACGGCCTATATATATATATATATATATATATATATATATATGTAATAGGGTGGGAGTGAAAGCCAAACCCTGTGCCACACCACAATTAACCTCTTTGAATTCCGAGATGTAGGGGGATACATATACTGCTTGCTTTCTGCAGGAGAGGTATATTTTTTCCATCTCCACATGGATCCTACTGTACCAGCTCCTTCTAGCTGCTACAAAAGGAAGTCATGAGACACCATATCAAAGGCGGCAGATAATTCAAGCAATAGTATTACAGAGTTTTTTCCCAGGTCAAGCTGAGTTTAGATGAAGTCTGTCACCTCTACATGGGCTGATTCTATGCTACAACCTGCACGGAGCTCGACTGTAACGGGTGCAAATAATATTTTCATCGTAATTGATGATTGACTAAAGATTATAACATCTTCCCTAGCACAGGGAGTAAAGAGATGGGTCTATGACTAACTGGGTTGAGTGATTTGAAACTAATGTGCTTTTTATTGTGGCCTTTACATACAAAAGAAGCAAAACAGGTCTGTTTCTCGTTATGAGACTCTTCACTCTCTTACATCAGAGAGTGGGACTCTTGTGGCAGAGACTTCGGTCTTCAGAGCGGCACTGGAGGTCTCTCCAATCGGTTTGCAGTAGGGGAAAAGAAAAACACAAGAAGGGCCTGATCAGGGAGGTGTTTTCTGATAAGTAAAACACAGTTTAGGGAAAAGGAGTGAGCGATTAAACACCCGAACCATCACAGTGAGGCGTCTTTATGACCTATTCAGGAGGGACTACGCTCTGCTCCTTTTAGTTCTATTTGGGCGGGGCATTCCCCTCTCCTGCCTTCCCCTTCTCTCAAACAGCCCCCAAATGGCCCCATACCTTTTGGAGCCACAACCCTCCTGTGCCGTGGCTGGGTTGCAGGTGTTGCTGGAAAGGGTCCGGCTCCCCCTTGTCGTCGGTCCTCTGAGACGTCCCGCAAGTGGGCGGCTGCTCCCATAGTGATGGTAGCTCCGAATCCTGGCGTCACGAGGAAGGTTTCCGCTTCTCCCTTCGTCTTCCAAGCTGTCGGCTCCTCAGGTATTCGGACGCCCAGTCTTCCGTGACGGCGTCTTTGAAGGGGCTGAGATCAGCTGACCAGGTCACATGATGGGCGTCAGAAGGAAACGCTGATTTAAAGGGCGACTGTTCTTCTACTGAAACTGCAGGAGGCTGAAAATACAGAAGGGGACAAGGTGACAAGTAAGGGGGCATTGGGGGATGAGGAGGAGTCCGTTGGCAGCCCTTCGTTACACAGCCCCACCCCAGCCTGTTCACAAGCGGGGAACAGGGTGAGCCTGGATAGAAAGTCCGCATTACCATTAGCAGAGCCCTTGCGGTGGTGAACCTCAAAATAATAGGGCTGCAGGGCCAGGAACCAACGAAGGACTCTCTGGTTATGCCCTTTGTTCTGACTCATCCAAAGGAGAGGGGCATGATCCGTATACAAGAAGAAATGAGAACCTTCCAGGTAGTGTTTCAGTTTGTCTTTGCCCATTTGATGGCAAGGCATTCTTTTTCTATGATTGGATAAGCCTGTTCCCTTGGGTATAGTTTCCTACTTAGGAAAAGGATGGGATGTTCCAGACCCTCAGATGACAAGTGGGAAAGAACGGCCCCAATCCATGTTCAGAAGAGTCTGTTTGAAGCAGAAAGGGTTTGGAGAAGTCAGGGGATCGGAGAATGGGACCTGACGTGATAGCCTCTTTCAGAAGGTGGAAGGCTCGAAGGGCAGTGGGAGGTGGGGAAAGAATGTCCTTGGGTTTCACATTTTTCCTAAGGAGATCAGTGAGAGGGGAAGACTGTTCCGAGTATTGGGGTATGAAACGACGATCGTACCCCAGGAGGCCCAAGAAGGCTCTGACTTCCTTCTTGGTGGTGGGGAAAGGTACCTGAGATATTGCTTTTACCTTTTCCTCCTGAGGTTCAATATAACCGTTTCCTATGAGATACCCCAAATACTTTACTTTTTGAAATCCTGCTTTTGATGTCTTTTCTTTAATATGCAACCCCGCCTCCCGAAGGGCCTGAAGCACCAACTGACGATGACGAAGATGGGATTCCCAAGTGGGACTATAGATGACGATGTTGTCTAAGTACGCTGATGAATAGGTCTGATGATCGGATAATACTCTATTCATCAGACGCTGGAAAGTAGCAGGTGTCCCATGGAGTCCAAAGGGTAAAACAGTGAACTCAAACAGGCCCGATTGTGTAGCAAAAAACGTTTTCTCTTGGTCTTAGGGGTACCTGCCAATATCCTTCTGTGAGGTCGAGGGTCGTGATGTATTGCACATCTCCCAACTGTTCAATTAATTCATCCACTCGTGGAAGAGGGTATGAATCACACTTAGAGATGGCCTTGACAGCCCTAAAATCAATGCAAAATCTGACGGATCCGTCTGGTTTCAGGACCAAGATGATCGGTGAGGACCAATCACTACGGGATGGACGGATCACTCCTAGAGCAAGCATGTTTTTGACCTCTCTTTCTATGGCTTCGCTCCTAGCAGCTGGGATTCGATAGGGTTTCTTTTTGACGATTCTCCCAGGTTGGGTAGGAATCGTATGTTCGGCCATAGTAGTCCGGCCAGGAAGGTCAGAGAACAAGGAGGCATATTGAGATAATGTATTCTGTAAGGACGTCTTCTGTGTTTCTGTCAGTTCTTGATTGACAATGAGGTGAGGCAAAGTGCTTTCCCTTACGGAGTCAATCATCTGAGTGTCTTTCAGAAGTGGGCCTAGCCACTTCTTCAGTAGGTTGATGTGGTAAAATTGGGTATGCTTGGGTGTAACCTGAACTTAATAGAAGGTAAGACCAACCTACTGAACTATCTGGAAAGGACCTTGCCATCCCGACCTGATCTTTATGATACTGGAGGGTGTGAGAACCATAACCCAATCTCCCACTGCCAAGTGTCGCCATTTTTTCCCCTTGTTATAAAACACTTGTTGTTTGATCTGTGCTTTCTCTAGATTCTCATCAGCGAACTCCCTTAGTTTCTGTAATCGTGTTCGTAACTCTAGGGTATAGTCTAGAAAGGATTTGGTTTCTTCCCCCTTCTCTTGTTCCCAATACTCTGTGGTAATTTCCAATAAGCTTCGGGGTTCCCTGCCAGAAAGGAGTTGGAAAGGGGACCAACCTAGGCTGGATTGTGTCTGGCTATGGATCACATATAAGGCTAAAGGGAGCAGTTTATCCCAGTCCTTTCCTTCCACACTCAAGAGTTTTTTAGAGTCAGTTTCAGGGTGGCATTATAGCGCTCACATAATCCATCAGTCTGGGGGTGGTATACAGAAGTCTTAATGTGGGATATATCAAGGGATTTGCAAACTTCTTTCATTATTTTAGAAACGAAAGTAGTCCCTTGGTTAGTAAGAATCTCTCGTGGGAAACTGACGTGGGAGAATAGCTCCAAGAGTCGGTCACTGATGTTTTGGCTTGTAGGGACACGTAAGGGAAAGGCCTCTGGATAGCGCGTAGCGTAGTCTACAACCACTAGCTCGTATAGGTTACCTTTTTTTGATCTAGGCAGAGGGCCAATGAGATCCATACCTACTTTCTCGAATGGAGTACCAATGATAGGGAGAGGTTGTAGTGGGACGGGTGGGGGTTTATAAGGGTTTCTCATCTGACAGACTTCGCATTCGTGGCAGAACTTTGTGACATGGGCGAATATGACAGGCCAAAAGAAGTGGCTAAGTATCATATCGATGTTTTTTTGGGCATCACTATGACCTGCTAGTAGGTGTGAGTGCGCAAAGAAAATAACCTGTTCCCTAAAGGCATGGGGGAACTACGAGTTTTGGGGGAGGGGGTCACCTTCTTTTGCGATTCTATATAAAAGCTCCTATTCTATGCGGAATTCGGGGTAACTTGTTTTCTGTGTTAAGGTGTTCTGTCGGGCATGATCCCATGCGGCTTGTAGTGTGGGATCGTTGCACTGGTTGTAGTGAAAGCTTTTATCAGATAGCCAGGGAGCTTGAGTAAGAAGGGAGGGCTTAGAGAGAGTTCTGTGTTCAGTAAATTGAAGATAATGTCGTAAAAGGGCTATAAAGGAAGGATTATCTTGACCCAATATCAATTCCTCAGGGAGGGAAAGAAGGACCCCAAGCTTGGCTTCCAAAACAACCCCACCCGGGAGGGAAATAGGTAAGGAGACAAGTGGGTAGAGTTTTATGTCTCCATGAACACAACGGATGGGTATCTCACAATCAGTTGGAGGAAAGGGCAAGGGCACCAGGGAGTGACGAATCACCGATTGCTTACAACCAGAATCTAGTAAGGCTTTAACAGTGACTCCACCTATCAGGACACTTACATAAAAACTTGGTCCCATTTCTTCAGTGTATGTTATAGATTGGGGAATACAGCCTATATCCATTGGTTCTTCTGAATTTTTCTTCTTAGGACAATTCCTGCCAATATGGCCCCAGTTCTCACACTCTAAACACTGGGGGCCTCTAACGGTTATGGGGTCCGGACGATACTGTCTGGTCCTCAGGGGTTCTGTATTGGGTCTTGCCGGTTTCCGTTCCAACTTGCTGACAGCTTGAGAAAGCTGTGTTGTTTTCTCGGTCTCCCAAGACAGAGACCGGGGCTGTGCCTGGTGGAAGGATGTGGTCATGTCAACAGCCTGTTTAGCATTTAAGTGGGTGTGCTGTTTTAGCCAGCGCTGTATGGGATATGGTAAAGCCTCTATGTATTGTTCTAAGTAGATGAGGGTCATGATTTCCTCCTATGAATTGGTTTGAGGTCTTAACCATTTATCGGCAGCTGCCTTGAGTTTAAAGTAGAGAGTCTTTGGATTGTCTGTAGCTATCCCTCGTTCTTTGCAAAATCTAACCCTATATGCCTCGGCATCCATACCGAGGTGGTCCAATATTATCCCCTTTCTTTCTGGATAAGGAGTGTGTCCGTTGGCATTAGTCACCTGGCAGGTGGCCTGGGCTTCTCCGGTGAGGAGAGGTGCCAGAAAGAATGGCCATTTGGGCTCTGGCCACCCTGAGGCCTGGGCCGCTCTTTCGAAGTTTAAAAAAATGCGTCAGGGTCTTTGCCTGCGATATATTTCTGTAGAGACACATTGGGACCTGTCCCGGCACAGTTTTGCAGTTCCGTGGTCAATTCTAAATGGTCGTCCGCCACCTTCTGAAACCGCTCAGCCTGATGTGTCATGGTATCCTTAAACAGTTCCCTGTCCGCATGAGCCATCGTCATTTGTTTTTCAACGGCCCATTCCAACTTCTCCTGGCCACGGATAAGTTGTTGTATGAGGTTTTCCATCTTGAGACTGGAGGGAGGCACACAACAATATCCCACTTCCGACACCACGTGTTACGTGGCGGAGAATAAAACAGGGACAAAACCGGGAGTGATTTGAAACTATTGTGCTTTTTATTGTGGCCTTTACATACAAAAGTAGCAAAACAGGTCTGTTTCTCGTTAAGAGACTCTTCACTCTCTTACATCAGAGAGTAGGACTCTTTTGGCAGAGACTTCGGTCTTCAGAGCCGCACTGGAGGTCTCTTCAATTGGTTTGCCGTAGAGGAAAAGAAAAACACAAGAAGGGCCTGATCAGGGAGGTGTTTTCTGATAAGTAAAACACAGTTTAGGGAAAAGGAGTGAGCGATTAAACACCCGAACCATCACCGTGAGGCGTCTCTATGTCCTATTCTGGAGGGACTACGCTCTGCTCCTTTTAGTTCTATTTGGGCGGGGCATCACCCTCTCCTGCCTTCCCCTTCTCCCAAACAGCCCCCAAATAGCCCGTACCTTTTGGAGCCACGACCCTCCTGGGCCGTGGCTGGGTTGCAGGTGTTGCAGGAAAGGGTCCGGCTCCCCCTTTTCTTCGGTCCTCGGAGACGTCCCGCAAGTGGGCGGCTGCTCCCGCAGGTAGCTCCTAATCCTGGCGTCACGAGGAAGGTTTCTGCTTCTCCCTTCATCTTCCAAGCTGTCGGCTCCTCAGATATTCGGACCTGCGGTGAGAACGCCCAGTCTTCCGTGACGGCGTCTTTGAAGGGGCTGAGATCAGCTGACCAGGTCACATGATCGGCGTCAGAATGAAATGCTGATTTAAAGGGCCACTGTTCTTCTAGTGAAACTGCGGGAGGTTGAAAATACAGAAGGGGACAAGGTGACAAGTAAAGGAGCATTGGGTCGGATAAAGAGGCAGAGGAGGAGGAGTCCGTCGGCAGCCCTTCGTTACATTATGTTATGTTATGTTGGGGAGGTGGATGTTTTTTTTCGGGGAACCACTAAACTGTGAATCTAAAGGACAGTCCCTTTCTTTTGTCATTCAGGAAATCTCTTAAAACTTGGCTTTTCAGCAATTAGTCCAGCAGCTTATTTCCTTACGACAGAAACAGTGCCAAGATGCCTTTAGGGCATTTAAATGCCGTAAACCAAAAATCAAAAACTACTAAACAGATTTACACCAATTTTTTTTTTTAAACCTTTTTGAGTAAAGGTCTATTTTCATGACAAATTTGGGATGAATCCATTTAGATGATTTTGCTGGAAAAATCCTTCTGTGGAGAGAGCAATGAAATCTCAGCCCGGCTCGCAAGTTGGCTTCAGCCATTTTAGGACTTCAATGTGACGGACATTTTCTAGGCAGTGTAAAAAAGAGCATGTACAAAGCCTAACACTATATGAGTGTCTGGCTTTGCTTGGCAGACAGGAGGTAAGGCAGCTTTGCCTTGTTCCCAACCCCGCCGAAACAGGGCCTGCTACAGGTTGGGCACAGAACCTGGCAGCTAGGCCGTGCCTTTTGTTCAACAACTCCCACAGCACCGTATATAACGAAAGTTCGACACCTGCAGTTAGTTGGGAAGCCGGAATTTGGCTCCCATGGCTTTTTGGTCGCAGGGCATGCTCACCAAAATTCCAATTTTTAACCCATTGCCCTGAAAAATTGGCAATTTGCAAATTTTAAATAATGCTGGCATCAAGTACTTTTCAAGAAAAAACTATTCTCTTCCCTCCCAATCTGATCAATAACATTTAATTCGCTACTTTCTGACATAATTAGCTGCACCGAATTGAACTTTGAGACATGTATTATTCATTAAACAAACATGAATTCTTATTGTTTACAACCTATCTGATGGGAAACGTGTGTGTGTGTCCCATTAGTCCTGCATGGCTATAGTTCTCAGTTGACCTGCCCTTTAAAGTGCGTTATTGCAAACTAGACCTGCTAATGTTGGTATGTGACACGTTTTGTTTTTTTCATTCTGCCAGCAATGTCTTCCATTTGTCGGAGTGTGATCTTCCTTCAGTACGTTTGAGTGCCTGGCAGGGGTATAATTAGATTGTGTCTCAGAGATTAAAAATATTACTAGAATCCTTCTCTGTACATGGCACCCTTTCAGCTGGGTTTGAAATAGCCCCGAACGCAGCTCTCCAGCATTTTCTCCATCTATCATCCTGTACATTTCTTATAGGTTTTATTCCTAATCAAATTTTGCAGAGCCTTGCATTTAGTTGTCTTCCCTTTTGCACAGTTATTATCTTTCAGCATTAAAGTCAGATTTTGCATTGTTTGCCAATTTTGTTCTTGGCCCTGGGAAGAAGCCAGAGGTATCACCATTTATCATTCGCGAATCTTTGACTGCTTGTTATTTCTGTATTGTATCTTACTGTATGACTGCTTTGTCTGCCTGTGTGTATTCTTCCCACTCTGTGAGTACCTTAACGAGCACGGTCTGCTTTAATTGAGCCCTTGATGTCTTTTGGCACGGGGACATATCAATGCCATCTAGAATAATACACATGGGTAGCCATAAGAAAACAGTTGACCATTTTCGAATTAAGTTCGGATGTTCCACTCATGCAACGTAGTGCTTCACTTTTAATTCATAGTTTGCTAGAAAGCTTTTTCCTCGGCATGTCCCTGCCTCCACAATTCACACAAAATCAGGTTTGCGCTTATTTTTGGGTCTGGCGTCTGACTGCTTTAGTTCGTTGCTCAATGACCTTACTAAATAAAATAATATGGGGGGGGGGGGGGGACTGTTCCAGCTGCAAGCTAGCTACTTTTTTGTCTATATGTCAATGCTTACTGCAATATATTAGGTTCCATCCCTTTCTTTTTGCAGTGCAACTACTTTGCATTTCATGGCTTTAGCACAAACTGCATAACTATCGAAGAGCACTAATGTTGCATACGGAAGATAATTCGGACATCAAGGTAGCATCGCATTACAGAAAGTAGAAGTGACATAAACACTCCGTGCTTATGTTAAGACCACTGAAGTGATTCTACCCAGCTTCGAAAACTACAGACACGCTGAAGTAAGGTAAATTGTATCACCAAAGTGAGAGAGAGGACGTGGCCAAGCCGAGCAACAAGATGGCTGCCTAAGCTGTCAGCTCCGCCGACCGATCCCTAAAGCCATCGAACATCCGTTCAATTTTGCCTAAACTGGGGCTTATCTTTCAAAAATGGTAACCGGAAGGGCTACGGAGCTGATTGATACCTCCTGTGGCCGGAAAGGAGGTGTGGAACATCCACGGTGAGATCTGCGCCATCGGGACGTAAGAGCGGCCGCACGGCCTGGCTAATGTGTGTACTCTTGACTGCGCGTGATCATCGAGGCAATTGCCTCTGGCACCTAGACTGCTGCATGCCTACAAGCGGCATCCAGCCGAGTCTATCGGGGGGACCCTGGACCACCGTTGTCACCATCTGTGGGTCGCGATCTACTGGGGGCGTGCCGCAAATGCCCCGGCGTAAGGACGGGCTGGGAGCTGAGTAAAAGTCAGAGCGGCCGACCGACGCAAAATCTTGGCAATGGCGCCTGCATCCGCCTCCGTTGCCTGCAACGAGTGCCCACAACAGGGGACGGCTGATGTTAGGAACTGTTTTAGGACCTGTGACATAACGCATAAGGGCTCACTAGCCCTGATGCTGCAATACCCCCTGTGGCTACTTAGCATCATCACATTGCTGCCCTGCTTTACTGGCCTCAAAAGTCATTACGCAGAAGAGCACTGACCTCCACTGAGTTGCTCCTGTGTTGCAGACCCTCCCTCCCCTAACGTGGACTCTGCTGCGCTGCCAACGAGCGTTCTCCGAGCGGCCCTGGCACAAACTTTATAACACCCAGGTACTGAAGGACCCCAAAAGTGGGTAACCTGAGACATGTGCTCCTGCGGTTAATGGGCTGCCTCTCGCCACGGGGCGGCCATTGGTGATCTCACTGCGCTGCCACGTATGGTAAACGGTCCCAACCGCAAGTAAGCTCCATCGGAGGGATCTTGCTATATCATGGCGGGGGATCACAGTTCGAAGGCAGTGCTCCAGGCAAAACTGACTAAATACGCTTGGGAGGGAGGCCCTGACGCGAGCCCCAAAGGAGGACCAGCTACATCTGACAAGTCTGAGTCCGGTGGGAAGCAAAAGGAACCAATGTTGCAGGACATTCTGAAAGCCATCACCACCGAGGTGTCCCTCATCGGAGAAGATATGTGCTCAATGAACTCTAGCCTAAAAGATGTCAAAATCAAGGTGACCTCCCTGGTTGAAGACACGTCAGCGTTGCAGAGAAAAGTGGATGACCTGCAAACGCACGCTGCGAAGCTCGAAGCACATTTGGATGACTATGAAGGGCGCTCCAGGCGCAATAACGTTCGCATAATTGGGGTACTGGAACGAGCAGAGGGGCCTTTGGGGGACCTTTTCATGGAAGAGCTGATCACTACTTACCTCAAGCCGCAGGGACTCTCCAACTTCTTCTCGGTGAAACGCGCGCACCGGGTGCCAGGGGGTCGACCGAGGCCTGGAGCCCCACCGCGACCGCTCCTTGCCAGGATCTTCAACTTCCGCGACAGGGATGTCATCCTGCAATGTGCCCGCTCCGCCTCATCAGTGGAATTCCAAAACAGTCGCATCACTTTCTTCCCGGACTTCACCCTCAAGGTGCAGAGACAACGACGAAGCTTCTTGGAAGTGAAAAAGGCGCTCTGCGACAAGGACTTGAAATATGCTATGATGTTCACGGCCAAGTTGAGAGTGGAATCGGAGGGAAAATCTTGGTTCTTCACCACCCCGGAGGAGACCTGGGACTGGCTCGAGCGCTGGCATACGGCGGGCAACCGCAATAACCATGGCTGTGGTGTGAGGATGGATGGACACGCCAGAGCTTCTGGTGGTGGCTCACCACTGCAAGACTTGAATGAAGCGGAGGGTGGTGCAGAATGACTGGTCTGTATGTTTTTCCCTTGGGGAGATGGAATGACCCGGATCGACGGAGGGTTGTGGGGATATACTTTACTCCGCCATAAGTGTCAGACTTTGTTATTTTGAGTTACTCTGTCATATATGACTTGGCTGAACTGATCTCCCCAAATTTTGCCTGTTCACTGATTAAACAGGTGGGCATTGTGGGGTGTATCCTGGGCCCTATCTGCTGCTCTAGTATAAACATGTTAGACTTTTACTGTTACTGTTGGTACAATGAACATTTCTCAAAAAAGGGTGCTTGTTTCGGCTGCACAACCCCGTAAATTCTTGGAAGGGTGGGCGATAGGCACTCTGTTAGTTTGAGGGGCGGGAGGTTTTGTTACCGCCGAGCAGGGAGGCAGGAAGGGGAGGTTGGGTGAATGTATGTTGGGTTTGCGGGGAGGGGGGTGGGGTTTGCATTTGTGTTTTGGTTTTTGTATGGTTTTGGTCCAGGCATGTCATATTCGGCTGGTCTCAGATACTCATTACAGTGTTTGTGGTGCTCTCATTGACTTCATTGTTTAGGAATGTAGAAGAATCCTTTCTCATCTCCCCCATGTGGTGCTTCTCTCCGGATTACCTCATACCTTTGAATCTGCATGATGGGTACTATGGGTAGTCAGTCCCTTATTTTGCTCTCCTGTCGGAAGCAGAATCTAATTGCAGCAGGCGTTAGTCACACTTTCATGGATCATCGTGCTGGGAAATGTAATGACCTCTTTTCCTATCTTTCCCCTGACGTGCTCCTCCCCGGGATATATCGCATTTTTAAACCAGAGTGATGGGTACTATGAGTAGACAAAAACTTACCTTGCTCTCATGGAATGTGAATAGGCTGGGGGATAGAATAAAGAGAGTGGTGGTTCTCCAATTCCTGAAACGACACTCACCAGATGTCGTGTTTATGCAGGAGACACACCAGTTGGGCAATGGTTGTAGGGCCCTGTCACAATGGGGTTTTCAGTTGGCTGCTCACTCCGCTTTTGGCTCCGGTTCCCGAGGGGTGGGCATCTTCGTTCATAAATCCTTCCCCTTAACGATTAGTACGGTACGCACGGACCGACTGGGTAGATTTGCGGCTTTGTCTGGAACTTGGGAGGGAGCCACCGTTAACTTGCTCTCAGTATACATTCCACTGGGCCTCCATACACAGGCCTTTATTGATCTTGGCGACCTACTCCTGGGTTTACCAGACGGATGGTTATTGATTTGGGGGACTTTAACTCTATTGTCTCAGATTCCCTGGACTGTTGGCCCCAGAAGGACCTGCGTTATTGATTTGGGGGACTTTAACTCTATTGTCTCAGATTCCCTGGACTGTTGGCCCCAGAAAGACCTGCCACAATCTCGTAAACGGATCCATAGTTTCTTAGGTGCAATGGGACTAGCGGATGTCTGAAGGTGCCTGCACACAGTGGATCTACAATACACACATCTCTCGGGTCCCCACGGGACCATGTCACGCATTGACTATGCTCACACTCATTAAATAACAACAAGAGAGGTAGGGCATAGACACTCCTGTACCCCGGTTTTATATATAATAAACAACAAAGGAGTGACTGTGATACCAAAAGATAAAAAATTTGATAATTTGAAAGTTTGTTGGAGCTAAGCTCCGCTGTGCGCCGCACGCGTGATCAATGCTCACACGCGTGTGACGTACATAGCGGAGTAGTCTCGGAATCCCTAATTATCCCCAAAAGACTATCCTCAGCTAGGGACAAGTCCAGGGGCTTGTTGATCACCCAGCTATGGGTGGGAAGGGAAAAATCCTTACTTTTTTTGAAGGACCCTCACTCATCACTAGTTGGTGACATGCTTCATCATCGGGTCCCCGCTGGGGTGACCGAGTGTCTCCCCAGCGTGCTACGACGCCTGGTAACAGCGGAGCAGGATGTGGTGAGTGTAACAGTGCCAAATTAGGAAGTGACTAAATGTGATTGTTCAAAGTGTCAAAAAAATAAAAAAATGCAAGGGTTGTACCTTTAGAAAAAATTTTAATGGCCACCCCGCAATAATTAAAAACAAAGTGAGCGGACTCCACAGGTTCTTAATTAAGGAACCGGAATCCTAAATCAGAGACATAGGTTGGTCGACGTGTTTCAGCTGTTTGTAGCGTGTCGCTCAGCTTTCTTCAGGACCTAAACAAAAGTCCTCCGGTGGTGTGCACGCACTAAGGCGAACCCTCCCGGGAGGCTCTAAGTGTGAAAAAATATATATACAGTGAAATAGGACGGAAAGTGTCCGTCAACACCACACTACTCAATTAGTAGGGATGTATGGAAAAAACCTGTGGGTAAAAGAAACAGGGACAGACAAGACCACAACACATAGACATGAAGAAGATGGGTTACTATCTTCAATACTGAAGTTCTGATCAGCAGTAGTTGTCACCTGTAGGTAAAACTAAGCAATATGCAACTTTTTATTGTGCCACCAGAACTGGGGTGCTACCTTAGAAGGATTCTACTAATTGAGTAGTGTGGTGTTGACGGACGCCTTAGTGCGCGCACACCACCGGAGGACTTTTGTTTAGGTCCTGAAGAAAGCTGAGCGACACGCTACAAACAGCTGAAACATGTTGACCAAGCTATGTCTCTGATTTAGGATTCCGGTTCCGTAATTAAGAACCTGGGGAGTCCGCTCACTTTGTTTTTAATTAATGCGGGGTGGCCATTATTAAAAAAAATTCTAAAGGTACAACCCTTGCATTTTTTAATTTTTTTGACACTTTGCACAATCACATTTAGTCACTTCCTAATTTGGCACTGTTACACTCACCACATCCTGCTCCGCTGTAACCAGGCATCGTAGCACGCTGGGGAGACACTCGGTCACCCCAGCGGGGACCCGATGATGAAGCATGTCACCAACTAGTGGTGAGTGAGGGTCCTTCAAAAAAAAAGTAAGGATTTTTCCCTTCCCATCCATAGCTGGGTGACCAACAAGCCCCTAGACTTGTCCCTAGCTGAGGATAGTCTTTTGGGGATAATTAGGGATTCCGAGACTACTCCGCTGTGTACGCCACACGCGTGTGAGCATTGATCACGCGTGCGGCGCACAGCGGAGCTTAGCTCCAACAAACTTTCAAATTATCACATTTTTTATCTTTTGGTATCACAGTCACTCCTCTGTTGTTTATTATATGCTCACACTCACACATCATCTCCACACCGTCAAAGCAATAAGACACTTGGCCAGGGGAATATCAGACCACTACCCAGTTCTGTATAAACTGGAGGTGGGGGAGCCCTCGGTTGGCCGATCAACTCGTGATTTCTCACGACCCCCCCCCCATTAGGGACAAGGTTCAGTCTGAAACTGAATTGTACTTCCAAGAAAAGCTGGTGTCCGTCAGTTCATCTGTCTCACTATGGGAGTTCTATAAGACTGTCGTTCGGGGGTGGTCCTGGGTCTAATCGCAGGGCAACACAAGGAGAAGGCTCCCGCTATAGCACATATAGAGGATGAGATCCTAGAACTGGAATGTGCAGTTAGATCGCAAGACTCAGAAGTAGTGCAACAGCAGCTCTGCATTAAAACCAAGGAGCTCCTGGATCTGGCAACAACTGCGGCTATGGCGCAATATCGGGCTACCCTTAGTAGGGTCTGAGATGTAGGCGATAAGGCGGGCAAATTGTGGACCTTGCTGGATCGCAGAGATGGGGCGCGGCGCGTTGTGGTTGAACTCGCCACTGATTCTCACTCCTGTATCACAGCTCCGCAGGACATTGCAGATGCATTTGGTAGATATTACCACTCCCTGTACTCTTCTAGTATGACCTATACAGAGGAAGAGGCTTCTTCCCTCCTCTGAGATATACGGATGCCGGTTGTTACAGCGGAGGAGAGTCTTGACCTAGACCGTGAAATCACAGTGACCGAAGTGGAGAAGACCATCCATGATCTGTGGGGGAGGGGGAGAATTGGGCCCAAACGGGTTCCCTATAGAATTATTTAAGTTGACGGCAGGCATGACCGCCCCTTATATCACTGCCATATATGTTTAAGTGTAAAGAACTAGGAATTCTTCCTCGGGATCACAGATTGGCCAATAATATTGTTACTAATAACAAAAAGTGTCTGAGGGTCAAGATAAAGGGGTTCAAGTATGTGTACAGATTCCCCAGATTGCTCATAGGTACGCATCGATGTACCGACGGACAGAGCGGTGCTCCACTCGCCTGAGCTGCAGCCAGGTGGGGTGATGCATTATTCTCCTACCTATTAGTGTTCTGGGTCATATTGAGTTTGACCTGAAATTCTCAGGTGATGTAATTCTTTATTATTAACTATTGCAGTAGCAGAAACGTATTGGTCCTGAAGAAAGCAGTGGCATAATACAGTTGTCACAAATGCTGAACCATGTTGACCCCTTCCTGCATACAGATATTTTGTTAAATCTGTTGGTATCTCACCTTGTTTTTAACATTTGGAAGAATTGAGAGACTATTAAACTGCCTATTTCTACTCATTTCTATCCAATTTTATATACCTGACGCTTTCGCTTTACACTCTTGCACTGTAAATCAATTACCCCTTCTCTTTGATATCTGATATACTCCTGGTATCACCCGTTAAAATATACATCCACCAATGGTTGACTGCCTGTCACAGTAAAATCTAGTGACAGTCAGCACTTTTCTCCTGGGTTACGGAGAGCACTTGTGATGATAAAGGGCGGTAACAGCGGGAACTGATGGGTACTTTTTCCCAACCTTAGGTATGTAGTGCTATTTGACACACATTTCAATTTTCACCACATTAGTCATTTTCAGTTGTGCTTTGAATCTGTACACATACTTGAACCCCTTTTTCCTGACCCTCAGACACTTTTTGTTATTAGTATGTATTGTTGGGGCATGTGTCGCGGTACAGGTAGTTACATTTTCACCTTAGACCCTCATTCAAACTGTTTGTTTTTTGTTCAATAGTATTGTTATCCACAAGGCAGGTAAGCCCGCCGGCTTGTGTTCCTCATACAGGCCCATCTCGCTCCTCAATTGAGAGGCCAAAATTCTTGCAAAAGTTCTTGCCACACGTCTGTTACAAGTTCTTCCCAATCTGGTACACCCGGACCAGTCCGGGTTCATGCCGGCAAGAAACACGTCTCTTAACCTCCGTCGACTGCACGCAGTGCTGTGCAGGGCAGAGACGATCAGGGAAGATGCCGTGTTGGTATCTCTGGATGCCACCTCTGCCTTTGACACCATTGAATGGCCCTACATGTTCGCGGTGCTTCATAAGCTAGGATTCAGTCCAGAATTTATTAAATGGGTGCGTCTCCTATATTCTCAACCGTTGGCGCAAGTGGTCGTAAATAATTGGAAGTCTCCTGTCTTCTCTCTCGGTAGGGGTACCAGGCAGGGTTGCCTCCTGTTGCTCGTCTTTGCCTTAGCCCTGGAACCTCTTGCAGCATGGATCCGGCAGGACCGGACCATTCGGGGCCTTAAATGGACATATGGGTGGGAGGACCACTTATCACTGTATGAGGACGACATCCTGCTCTATCTCGCCTCCCTGACGACGTCCCTTAATGTGGTGATGGATATATTCCACATTTTTGGTAGATTCGCAGGCTACCGGATCAATTAGTCCAAATCGGTGCTTTACGTTCTTAGTGGGCAAAGACTTTGACTTCCCCGAAATTGCCAGCTGACGGAGGCCGGCGAAGGCTTCAAGTATCTGGGAATCTGGGTATCTAAAGACCCAACGCGATTTTATGACACCAACCTTCGGCCACCACTAGCGCACCTTAAATCTGATGTCCAGGCCTGGAAATCGCTCCCCTTGACCCTCCTGGGATGTGCTTCCCTATTCAAAATTATGTCCCGCCCTCGTCTTCTGTATTTGTTGCACAATACTCCCCTTTCGGTCGCGGCATCGTACTTTAAAGAACTGGAGGGGGCGGTGCGGGATTTACTTTGGGAGGGTAAACCACCTTGCATCGCCACACACAAGCTCACACTGCGATGGTTTGACGGGGGCATTGGACTCCTTGACATGAAAAGATATTACTGGGCCTTGCAGCTTGCTGCCGTTAACCAATGCACCTTTCGGCGGCATGATGACCCGGCATTTCGGATCGAGCGATGGCTTCTCCCCAGGGGTGGGCTGGAGGACGCACTGTACACAAAGTCCCGGAAAAATGTTTTGTCCGGACAAGCTAAGCACGCCGTGCAAATATTTATGGATGCTACTAAAAGCCTGGAGTGGGAGGGCAAACGTACTCAAGCAACGCCACTCTGGCAATGTGACCAGCTAGTTCGCCTATCGTGCTCCCTGGGGTTCGATAAATGGGACACCATTGGTATTCCTAGAATTGGGGACCTTTGGAAGTCCAGTAATGTCATACCATTCTCCCAATTACGTTACAACTTTTAAATGGACAGCTCTGAGCAGTTCCGATATCTTCAAATTAGACATGCATTACTCTCGGCTCTCCCTAAGGGAACGGACCTCCCAGAATCCTCCTCTCTCAAGAACAGGATTCTAGGTGGTGACTTGCAAGAAAAGGCCATATCCCTCATTTATAAGAAACTTATCAATAAGATGTCCGATCCCCTATCACGGTTAAGAGGTAAATGGGACCATGATGTTGCAGGCTTGGACGACGAGTAGTGGCGAGCCACAGGGGCTTCACCCCAAGAGGTTGCCATCTCCTCCAGACTCCGACTGGTTCAACTAAAAATCCTCCATAGGACGTACCTGTCAGGTACCTCATTGGTTCATATGGGGTACGCCCAAGATAGTGGCTGTACATGACATTGTGAGCAGGAAGGCACCTTCATACATACACTCTGGAAATGTGAGATGATTCAGAAATTCTGGGAGGGGGGGTGGCAATGATGGAGGAAGTATTGGGGCAACATCAAATTGATTTTGTTAAACATATGGGACCCCACTGATCTTACGGCCAAAGAGAGGATATGGGTCACTTTGGGTTTTATGGTGGCCAAGCGGAATATCGGAAGATTGTGGAAGGCTTCGACATCACCGAACATTGCGGACTGGGCCAGAGATATGGATTGGTGTATGGTGACTGAGATACCTATCTATGTTTCCAAGGGATGCCCGAAGAAGTGTTCTCAAATTTGGGGGCCTTGGAATACGTTCCAGGGGAGATATGTGAGCCACCGGGGGTCAGGGGGAGGGGGGTGACAATATTGGATAATGTGAAATTCCCATATACATCCATGCTGCACTGTGATGAAGAAGTCTTTCATGTTTTATCACTCAAGCAGAAATATACTTCACATCAAGGTAGGAAAGGGTCTCATTGGCAAAAAGCATATTTTCCATGAGAAAAAAACAATTCATTTACACCCAAGATTGTTCATCTATACATAATTGCCCTTTATTAAAAATGACCACTTTGCCTAATTAACATAACACTTAGCAGATGCATGTCCATCCATCCTGTCGTTCAAAATAAGCATCCTTGAGGAGGTGGAGCCTGACGCTAAGTAAAATGGCTGCTACTTCTTAAGGCTTTGTTGTTGTCTATTCACCCACGTTAGTATTTGGAGTGGGGCTGGGGGGAACGAGACCACTGTAAGTGATCGTCCCGAGGAGGGCAGGCAGGGCAGTACGGATGAGAAGGTGCTTTGGTTTTCATCGGCCTGTGTTCAAAGTCGGACAATATTGCTAGCACTCCGGCTCCACCAGATGCACCTAGACACCCACAGCCGGGCACTAGCTTTTCTCATTCAGACCTCCCAGTTCTAAATTTCCAGATGCAGCACGGTGTTGGCAGCGAGAGGTGACTGCTTGCTTCATCTCAGATCTTGATGATTGGTACTGGTGGTCAAGGCCTGAAATGCCAGCGGGTGAATCGGAGCACTCGAGTAAGTCCATCATCTGTGACCCTAAGCCATCATGGAGGCCTGCCAGTGGAGACGCTGTACTGCAGGGTGACTGCACCGTGCATGACAGTACCACATAGCAAAATGCCACCCATGACTGAGAGTATGACAGTGAAATGCAAACCTGTTCGATTACAGTGGGATTTGGTGATGGCCCTCCTCACATTGAAGCAAGGACCTGAGTGTATAGACTGTCATTGTCTGAAATTAATAAAGTGCTTGGACAGCTCAAGCACCCTTGCTTGATGCCTTCAGTCGGGCAATGGGTGGCAGCAATATCCTGTCTTAATGTTCATACCAGCTGGTTACAATTGACTGCATAATGGAATGAAGGCATTAAGTGAAGTGATCTGGGTGCCTCCCCACATGATACAGGAATTGCATTGTCCATTAACCTAATGCTTTAAAGGTGTGACTGATATGCGCCTCAAATAAATACGTAGCGCTTGATTCCTCGGAGAAAAGGATCCCTAAGTCTAATACTGTTTTTCAGTATCTTGTTTTGTATTTATTTATTATCATAAATACTGGAAAGCAAACGTATAAGCCTACATGTGTTTCGCCTGAATGGCCAGCAGGCCGAGACCTTTCTCAAGGCAAGTTATCTTTGGGGAATAGAATTGTTCTTGAAATGTGAGGTAGAAATAAAGAACAGAAAAGTCAGTAACAGGGCGCACCATCTGAAGATCTGTATGACAAACTGAGAGTCCCTGTGGTCATATAGATCTTCGGAAGGTGCGCCCTTGGTTCTGGCATGATCGAGGGAGATTCCCCAAGCTTTCCTCTGCTGCTAAGGATGTTGCCCGGTTTTCTTATGATTTTGCTGCTCTTTGAGACTTAGAATATTTTCTGACTTTTATTATATTCTGCATAACTTTGCACCTGAGAGCCTCCATAGCATTGATATAAACTTTTTGTAATAAAACCCTTTAACTTTTCATTGAGCTACAACTCAGTTATTGAGTGGACCACGTTATATAATTAAATGTTTTTACTCTGCTGATTGATGTTTGGGAAGGTGCCTTAATGTGGGGTCACATTGCCTCATGATATTAAGCTTTAACACCGTCTCAGAACTTTTGGCAGCTTATATATGCGTATAAGAATATATGTGGAATGAACACCAAAGCGAGGAATATAAAAGTATTTTAAATGTGAATGATGATATCGTAACCTTAGCAGAACCTGAGATGTCTTTCCCTGCTCCTATGTCCCAAATCTAATCTTTTCTCCATCTCTCTAGTTACCACTTCAATTGGGAGGAGGGCAAAGCTTTGGCAATATCTAGATTTACTACCAAGACAACATTGTGCTCGGCACCCTTCAGATGGAAGACTTTGCACTTAAAGTATTGCTGCATAATACTTAATAGACCCTCACTGCTAGAGAGTTTAGCCTCAGACTTCCTGGAGTTGTCTAAAAATGGAATTCTCTTTATATGGAAGAGTGTAAATTATTAAGTTGAATATTGCATCTGGATTCAATATTTTTCGGGGTGATGGTTACCTAAGGGTGCTGACTGACCTATTGCAATTTCTTGAGGGGGAGAGTAAGAACTTTGTTTGGGTTGGTCTTTAGCATAAATTATGAGCCTCAATATTATATGTCTCCACACTCTTGGGTGGTTACGTCTCCCACATAAGGACGCCTCTTTATATGGAAGAGTGTAAATTATTAAATTGAATATTGCACCTGGACTAAATATTTTTTGGGGTAGTGGTTACCTAAGGGTGCCGACTGACCTATTGCAATTTCTTGAGGGGAAGAGAAGGACCTTTATTTGGGGTGGTCTTTAGCATAAATTATGAGCCTCAATATTATACGTCTCCACACTGTTGGTGTCAGGATTCTTGTCGTCCGCGGATCGCTGCTACAATACAGCGTTAGCAGCGCAAGCAGAGAACTACATTACCCAGCAAGCCATGGGACACGTTGCATGCGTGATGTAGGCATGCAGAATCAGGAAGTAAAAAGCTTGCCGAAGACGCCGACATCGACGATTATTCTTGCCAGATGCCGGAGTGGGTTGGTATGCGGCCGTTCCGGTAAGATCCTTATTGGTTCCGCTTTGGCCTTGGGACTATTGGTACCCCGCTCTGGGTCGGGTACACTGACTAAGTCACTCCAAATTGAGACTCGCTTTAAGCAGGAAATTAGGGCATTTCTACGTATTCCTCGCAGTTCGTGAACATTCTCCCTGTTGGAAGAGACGAGTCCTTGCCGTCTCATTGTAGGGAGAAAACAAAGACTTGGCACTATTGGATGTTGTTAAAGCCCCGTTTGTTCACGGGTCTTTGCGAAACTCTATGCTACCTCAAAACCAATAGAGAGCGTTTGTGCATAAGTTGCTTTCTGACTTATTTACATTTGATATGTGATTGCACGGTCGTCTAAGAGTCATTAGACGCCTGTGGAGCACAGGAGCTGTACAGGTTTGGCTGAACACATTGAGATGATTACACTCTTGATTTCTGAACCTTTATGAGTTGTCTTCACGCTATTTTTGTTACTCTTTTCATCCCTACACAGGAGAAACGAGGTAGGGGTTACAAGTCAGAGGGATTGTTACAACCACAGAAATACAAACAGACCTTGTTTGGTATGCAGAATGATAGTTGTTCAGAAGTTCAGCATCCATTGGGAATGGGAGTTATATGATATATTGTGTCTTCCTTTGCAGTTGGTTACAACACCCTGGCATCGCCCCAAATCTCTTCTCCTAGGTTTCGGGTCCACCGTATTTTCCTTTACAGGTAGGGGTGACACCAGTACATACGAGAATAGGAAAGGAAGTGAGGGGGTTCTCATAAAGTGGTACGGGGGTGTATTCTAATTGTCTGTCATTCTCGTTTCAGATCTCCCTTCCTGCTGTCCCCTTCCTTTCCTTCCCCTGAGGGACTATCCTAGTTGCCTGTGTTTACAACTTCAGGCTCTGGGGGAATTGTGTAGGGGACATTATAGGTAATTCAGCACAGCCCGAAGAGATCAGAAGGAGCCTGACAGTTGGACGGTTTACATCTCCCACATACGAGGTGTATGCTTTCCACTTGTATAGAAACTCCATACTGGGTTGCAATGGATAGATGTGTCCTCCAGTATGAGGATTGATGACTTAATTTCTATTCAAAGGGTCTGCAGCCCAGAGATTGCTTGAATCCCATAGCACATTCCTAGCCATATGCCTGGCGTAGAGATCACAAACAATTTGAATCACATGATGCACTACATGAAGGTGCCCCATAGAGGAAGTAGAGATATTCAGTAGGATTGGAGGCGGTCAACAGTTGACTGGAAAACATGAAAATGTAAGGATATCCATGCCATAAATTATTTGAATGAAATTAATGAAACAGCACTTCTATATCGCATGGCTACCCGGGAGCATCCCAGCGCTGAGGCAGATAACTGAGGCATACACAAAAACCTAAGGGAAAAAGCAGGTTTTTAACTGCTTTATTGTTTGAAGGAATTTTTTACATACGTTACAGACATTCAGCTTCAATATGGCCTGCCATGGTCTCAATACTGGAGGTACCTCACTGCCTAAGACCCCGTTTGTCCCCTTCACTGATACCTATGCACCAGTCAGCCATTCTTAATTACCTGCTCACTTGTGGTGTCTTCAGGGTGATATGTCAGGTTTTATGTTTTTTGTTTAGCCCCTACAGCTGGAGCTTTACGGGCGTGATGGAAACAAAAATTGTTTGTTCAATTCTTTGATGTGGACTGGTATGATCCACTAATGAATCATTACAAGAGGTTGAAAGCAGCCAGGGCTAAAGTTTAAGTAGGTCATGTAGTATTTCAGTGGCACTGGTCACCTCTTAGGCTATAGATGACTATGCTGTTTTGGCTATCCTTTTGTTAGAGATGCACGCAGCCTAGTTGTGATATTGTTCATTTGTTATAGGAATACCAGAAGATCAAGCAATACTGAGTGATTGTCTGGGACTGTGTGAGATTAGATCTAAGTACAGGTAGTCCACTATCTGCCCAAAATGCATTATTGCACTATAATTCTAACTTACCAAAAACTACAGCTCACAGTCAAAGATTCGCCACCTATGTCAGTGGCAAAGATTGGGATCTTAAGACTCTGGAAAATGCAATTCGGACATTTGACTCTTGGTTACAGAATAGGCTTCATGTGGCATCATATGAGAATATCATATATAAAGTGAATGATGAGATGGTCAAATTTGAAAGCACATGCAGTGGGTTTCTTGCATAGTGAATTGATATTTCTGTGTCTGTGTCTTTTAACTGATGGAGGTTTTGATCCTGGAAGACTTGTTGGAAGTATGGGTGGGGCTCAGGGCCACACTGCCCTTCGTGGGCACCAGGCATTTCCCCGGTGGCCCGGAGGGATGGGGCCAGTTTTGTGTCTGTGAGGGCTGTTTTTTGTCACTGGGGCTGGTTTTGCAGCAGTGCTGCAATATCGGCCCCTTGTAACAAAAAAATGTGAGCGGTGCTTCTTGCTAGCATCCGCCCACCCACCACCACCGCCACCCTACCTGCTGCCAGGGCTGGTCGAGCATCAATCTGCCAGGCCTGGTTGCTGTTCCCAGTCTGGCCCTGTTGGTGCTGGATGGGATAGGGAAATTTCAGTCCGTGTATTATGGGGCCCGTGCATCACTGTTCTATTTCTCTTTTCTTTACATAGGCCGGTTATACTGCTTAATATTATTGTCTACCTTACCTACATTTTCACTTGATCAGCAATGTTAGCATCATTGTTGAATCTTGTTAGTGGTCCGTGGTTGGATCCATTGTTTTACTCTCTGTTCTGTAATATCTTTCAAAAAAGAATTGATTAGCAAAATAAATAAATATCCTTTCAGGTCCTATAATTCATGGGCATAAAACAATGCCCCTTAAAGAAATGTGAATCTTAAAACAATTTTTTATGTGAATGATAAATAATGCACAGGTTAAGTTGATTACTGTTCCTGTGGTGCCATTTTGCATTCAGCATTGTGGTTTCTTACATCAGTTAAACATTTCAGTGTGTGTTATAAGCCCATTATGTGCATCTGGCCAATTATTTAGGATATGCGCATCTGGCCAATTATTTAGGATTTGAGCATGTAAGAGTTACCTAGTTATGACATTTGTGTATTTAAAAATGCACATTTTGAAGCTACCGTTTTACATAGCCTTTTCACGAATGAAACTCACCGATGATGCTCACAGGTGGTGAACTCAATAGGCAATCAAAGAACGAACAATCTATTCTTGTTGCTCAGCAAGCCTCTTACTCATAATGAATAAAAAAACAAACGATGTCACTTTCCCAAATAAAGCTGAGAACTAATTCAGCGACCTTCTCAACCTGTCTTCTGTCTTTGACAATGAAATCATTTTGTAGCGTTTGCCCCAAATGATGGATGACACAGAAAAGAGGTAACAAACGTCTTTATTCAGGTCCGTAGATATGAAGGACACAACAACCTCAGCCACAGCTCCCGGTCACAACGGGTGACAGCCTGAATCTCACCGCGGTGCTCGCCTTGGAATCCTGGTCGTGGTGACATTCCAAATGATGTCACGCGAGCAGTTCCACTACGCGCAGTGCTGTCAAGGGGGGGGAAGCACGGTGAATGGGAGATATCACACATCCCCCTTCCCTACGAAAAGGAACATCAGAAGAACAGGGTATAAAGCAAAAAGTTACATCGTCACATATTGCTCCAAATGTCTGGGCGGTCTGGTCACTCTCCGGCTTGTTCTGCTAACCGGGTGTGGGACCATCCCAAGTTCCCTGGGAGGGGGTTCCTTGCCCACCAATGATTTGGTTTCACTCCCTCCCTCCACACTTTTATCCTGCATAGTAGGGCGATACCTCACAACTCTTCCCAGGTTCCAGATCTTCCCTTCCTGGGTTTTTACAGCATTCCTGAACAATTTTACTATCTTTGTGGGCCTGCTGTATTCTGACCAACTTGCCCTGCCAGTAGGTGTTCTGATTTTAATGTCATCCCCTACTTTGAACCCAGCCTCTTGTGTGGAGTGTAGTCTATCAAACCTCTCTTTCCTCTCTGCCATGGCTCTGCTCTGTCTCACTAGCCCCCTCGATTCTTTGGAGTGGTCTGACCATCCCTTGTGCCACCCCATCCAGCCTGGTGATAATTTAGTGTTCGGTATTCTTGCTCTGAGCAACTCAAAACGGGTGACGCCCGTCGTCTGGTGGGCGTCAACCTATAAGCTTCCAACCGTTTCCACACTTCTTCCTTCCAGTTCAGGCCGCTGGTCTTCGCCAACTGGATGCTCTCCTTGAGAGTCTTGTTAAACCGCTCGACCATCCCATTGGTCTCAGGGTGGTACAGAGCACAACGTTTGCGTTTGATCCCTCGCTCCTCAAGAAAGCCTTTCATTTCTTTCGAGCACAGTTGAACCCCATTGTCTGTGTGTAGACTGCTTGATAGCCCCTCTCTGATGAAAAATTATTGGAGAAACTTAATGACAGTCTTCGTCGTGATTTCACTTACTATCTTCAACTCCGGCCACCTTGAGTATAGATCCATGAGCACTAGGATGTAAGGTGTGCGCCCCTCTCCCATCAGTGGGCCTACAATGTCTAACGCCACCTCCTCCCACGGCCCTGACGGGGGTGGCCTACACACCATGGGTGGCGTTTGTTGTCTCAAAACTTTGTCGCTAACACTGCACGGGATACAGTCTCTAACTTTCCTTTCAATAGCATGGTCCATGCGTGGCCACCAGTAGTCTTATCTTAACCTTTGTTTGGTCTTGGTGATGCCCAGGTGACCGTCATGAGCCATATCCACTAGATCTTCTCTCACCGCTGTAGGTGGGACCAACCTTGTCCCTCTGAACAGGCAACCGTCGACCACTGACAATTCGTCTTTGACGATCCAGAACTGCGGTAGAGCTTCGTCCCGTTTATCTTCATGTCTCCACTTACTTTGTACTCTCTCGCACACTTTAGGAATGATCTTGTCTGTCCTGAGTGCTTCTTTCCATGGTTCTTCACCTATGGCTCTCTGGATTATCGCGCATACATTTTCTGTTTGGTAATCATTCTTCTCTTCTTCGTCTTTTCCTTCTGCCTTGTCTCCATCATTTTCCGTCACTAGGCGTGACAGGCAGTCTGTAGCAAAATTCTTTGTTCCAGGGACATATTCAACACTGAACGTGTACTCTTGGAGCCCCACAACCCACCGCCTGATTCTGCTAGAGATCGCATCAAGACCCTTCTTGCCGAACACCTCTACCAGTGGCTTGTGGTCCGTCCAAAGAATGAACCTTGTTCCCCATAGGAAGTCCCTGAAGTTGCTCATGGCCCAGAACACCGCCAAGGCCTCTTTTTCGATCACAGAATAGTTACTCTCTGACTTCTGTAGTGATCTCGACGCGAACGCTATCGTTTCTTCCCCGCGTGTTCCTACTTGAGTGAGGACCGCTCCAAGCCCATTGGCACTAGCGTCGGTGGTGACTACGGTCACCCGATTGGGTATGAATGACTTGAGGCTGGGAGCTTCTGCGAGTGCTCTCTTCACATCCTCAAACTCTTTTTGGCACTCCCCACTCCAGCTGAACGCTGTATCCTTTTTTAGCAACTGGCGTATTGCAAACGTCCTTCCAGCAAAGTTCTGTACAAATTTGCTGTAAAATTCCAGCATTCCCATGAAGGACTTGATTTTGTCTTTGCTCTTCGGGGGCATCAAGTTCGTTATAGGGTTTTGAAGTTCTGCTTTTGGACGGATTCCTTCTGCTGTCACCTTGTGTCCCAAAAAATCTAGTTCCTTGCAGCCAAACTTGCACTTTTCTCTTCTCACCGTCAGACCTTGTGACCTAAACCTGGCTAGCACTTGTCTCAACCTCTTGTTGTGTTCCTCATTGTCTTTTGCGAATACCAGCACATCATCTTGGTAGCACAGGACACCAGGGATCTCTCTCAAAATGTTGCACATGAGTCTCTGGAACACGGCTGCAGCTGATACTAAGCCGAAGCGCATCCTCTTAAATTTAAATGCCCCCATGGGCGTCACAAACGCCGTAAGTTCCTGCGACTCCTCATGTAGCTTGATCTGGAAATAGGCTGAGGTGAGATCAAGTTTTGAAAACACTTTTGCGCCTCCTAGCATGCTCATCATTTGAGTGATATTGGGCAGTGAGAATCTATCAACAACGACCTCTTTGTTCAAGGACCTAACGTCAATGCACAAACGAACCGACCCATCCTTTTTCTGAGCTGCTACAATTGGCGCCAACCATTCTGTGGCCTCCACAGGTTCGATGACTCCTGCTTTGCACAGTTTTTCAAGTTCAATCTTCACCGCTTCCTGGATTGCAATGGGTAGTTTCCTTACTTTGGCTACGACTGGTGTCGCGTTTTCTTTTAGTTTGATCTTGTGGCAGTAATTCTTCAAACATCCAAGTTCTTCTCTGAATACCTCCTTGAATTCTGTCACAATGTCTTCCGTCGTTTCTTGCACTTCCTGTATTAGAATTTGAGGATCTTTGTTAGGATTTAGATAGACCCCTAACTCTTTCTGTGCCTGCCAGCCCAGGATGTTGTCACCAACCGTAGACACATACATTTTTGACACAGTTGCTCTATTCTTGTACTCTACTGTGTCCCAGAAATAACCCTTCATGAAAATGGGACGACCTGCATATCCCCCATCCATCCTATTCAATCTAATCCTCCCCCTGGACACCCGTGAAAATTCCTTGGCGCTAATGATCGTTATTCTGGAACACAAATCAAACAATGCTTCTACTTCAGTGCCTTTTACTTTTATGGTGTCTTTGGGATTGCTGACCTGATCTCCACCTACTTACAAAACTATCTCGTCACACACTGCGTTTGTCCTGTCTTTACTCTGCTTGCTAAACCCCTGGCCACTCCTGCAGAACTGCCTAAAATGGCCCTTCCTGCCGCACTTGTTGCACGTGAATTTGAGTGCAGGGCACTCCTTGTCATTAGCCATGTGTCCTTGCTTTCCGCATCTATAGCAGGTACCCTTGAGCGACCATCCTATCTTGCTCTCTTTCTGCTCTTTATTTAGTATCTTCTGGCCCTTGACCTCTGACACACCTTCACATTCAGTCACGACTTCGCTTACTTTGATTTTGTCTTCGCTTCCATTCCCACCACTGTCCTGAATGATTTCTCTAACGCACTGCAACATGTGTTCCACCTGTTTAGCAACTATTAGAACTTCCCTCAGTGGCGGGTCATCTTTCAACCACAACTCCTCACGTACGCGTTCCGTCCTACACGCTAACACAAACTGGTCCCTGATTCTCTCTTCACATGCGCCCCCAAACTTGCACTTCGCTGCCAGTTTGCGTAGATCTGACACAAAATCTTCTACTGATTCCCCTTCCTTTTGTACTCTCTTCCCGAAATGGTACTTTTCCATTATGGTGCTGGTCTTAGGAAGGAAGTGTAAATCTAATTTCTTTAGGCTAATTTCTAACTCATTCAAACCTCTCGCTTCCTGCGCACCTAGATCTGGGAGGTGTTCCAACACCTCTTCCCCCTCTGCTCCTAAGTAGTATGATAATAAGGCTACTTTCCTTTCTAACCCTAGATTGGGGCAACATACCGTCGCATAATTCAAAAACACCTTTTTCCATTTTTTACAGTGTATTGCAGGCTCCCCAGGGTTAGACAGAAAGAAAGGTGAAGGTGTCACACTCTGCATCTTATATACTGTACATAGGAGTCTACCCTGAATCAGAGAAACATATGCCCTTGATGCACAAAGGGGTAGAGATGAGTGCCAACCTATTGCTCCCTTTCGAAGCACAGAATGGTTTGCATTAGTTCCCTACACAAATCACCCTATACACAAGACTAACAGTCTCTCATCAACTGGTGGCTAAGAACCGTAAAAAAAAAAATCCCCCATCCACTAGATGGCACTGTGGCGCCAAAGTCAGCTCTCCCTGTGAGGAAATGCGTTTGAAAGTGCGCTGTGGTTTTCCCTTCCCAAGGAACACCACTCAGTTACTCAAACGGACACCCCAGTTCAATCCTCTCTTCAAGGGGCTGAGGTGAGTCACGAAAGTCCCTCTCACCGGTTGTCACAGGGTAAACAGTCTCAAATGGGGGTAGCACTTAGTTCGTCAGCTCGCCGGCAAGAAGGTGAGGGTCTTCCTCAGTTTTCGTTCAAAATCCACTTCTTCTAGCCCCCTAAAGCCGTCATCCCTCAAACATTTTCATTGCTTCCTCTCCCGCTCTCGCCGCTCCCACGCCGTACATTTCCACATCCTGATTCCTTGTTCTGCTTTAATATTTGTTTAAACAGAGTCCACCAGCCACCGCACTGTTACGGCTATCGCGTTGACACAGTCATACAACAGCTTCGCCGTACTGCGACTCACCGCTGGTCTTCTTCTTTCTCCGTCTACTTTTTCTGCCCTTCACCACACCGCGGAAGGCACTTCCTTCTCAGAGTCCACCAGCCACCGCACTGTTACGGCTATCGCGTTGGCACAGTCATACTTCAGCTTCGCCCTACTGCGACTCACCGCTGGTCGTCTTCTTCCTCCGTGACTTTTTTCTGCCCTTAAACACACCGCCGAAGGCTCTACCTTCTGATTTTAATTTTCCGCTCTGTGCTACGTCAATACTTCTCCAAGGTTTACTACATTCCGCTTCATATCTTTAGTACGTCAGGTTATTCTTTTCCTCTTCCCTTACGTTTGCGTGTTGAGGTCGTTGTCCATGCTTCACCCTCATGGCCAGTGTAGCGTTTGCCCCAAATGATGGATGACACAGAAAAGAGGTAACAAACGTCTTTATTCAGGTCCGTAGATATGAAGGACACAACAACCTCAGCTACAGCTCCCGGTCACAACGGGTGACAGCCTGAATCTCACCGCGGCGCTCGCCTTGGAATTCTGGTCGTGGTGACATTCCAAATGATGTCACCGCGAGCAGTTCCACTACGCGCAGTGCTGTCATGGGGGGGGAAGCACGGTGAATGGGAGATACCACACATTTATTTCCTCGACTTTCCAAAGTGTCATCTATCTCCTATATATTGAAGCAACCTAAGCCTAAACTCTCAATGTGTCTACAATCCTCCCTGTCTGCCCCAGTTTAGTCAATCAAAAGGTATAATTGTATTACATTTGCTTTGATGTGTATAGGGGTGTTCACCTTGAAGTATATTTTTCTGTACTTGAAAAAAAGAGCGTATACTTTGAAGCTCAATACCTGTATCATGTGCGCATGATTCGATATCTATATGTCAAACAAGAGATCTATTCAGTCTGTGACTGTAAACCTGCTACTTGTATATGATGTAATTTTCAAAGGGAAGGAATATTTTAGATGCTGTAAAATAGAGGGAGTTATTGGCGTGAGGCTGCATGGCGCCAGAGTGTTCCTCCTTTCCATTAAGACATAATGGTAGACCAAAATATAAGCAATTCTGACTTTATCAATCATATTTCATTCGAATTTCCAAAATTCTCTTTTTAATAGAGCATGCACAGCTTGAAAGCCCTTGATTTTGAGTTATTAGCCAGCACCTTCAGATTTTAATTCATCTTCTATAGCCATTATGACACAATGCCACTCTGTCTTGTGGATTGAACTTTCACTTGTGCATACAGGCACATGCATCAAAGCTATTTGCGATCACAAACTGTGCAAATCGCAAAAATCGGCTGTTTGCGATCGCAAAATTAGCTTTTGCAATGCATGAAACAAATTGCCATTCGCACTTTAAAAAATCACAATTATTTGCAAGTTTTCAAATTGCGATTGCACTTAAGGAATCGCAATTGGTGAATCCTTAAATGCAATGCAAAAACTACTTGAGAATAACGATTTTGCTAATAGGGAGCGCAAATTACCATGAAGTTGAACTTCATGGTAATTTGCAAAAACGTTTAAAAATGCACTTTTGTGCATTTTTCAAAGTTTCATGTTGCGCACACATTAGGGCATGTGTGAGCGCAACATATGGGCACAGATCAATTTCAGGGGTTTAACACGGTGTCCTTTTAACACCCTTGCACCCTGAAATTGCATGCGCAATTTTCGAGGACCTATTAGTACTCACAAATTGAGCATGCAATTTCCCATTCATTTTTATGGGGCTGCAGGCCCATAGGAATGAATGGGAAGCCATTCCTTATTTGCAACTCGCAATTTATGAATCGCAAATAAGGAATGTGTAGGAATCGCTATTGTTATAGCGATTCCTACATGCATAGGCTTTTGGGAGTCCTAATTACGATTCCTTAATTATTGGAATTAAGGACTCGAAAAATACTACCTTGATGCATGTGCCTGATAATGTTTCTCATTTTCTGGAATTTCTGATGTTCCTTGCTTATTGATATCATGGTTCAGTAAAGCAGGTTGTAAACGTGATATTACATTGGGAAGTGCAGTCCATAGGATAATACAGCCAGTAGATACATATTCTAATTAAATTTTCTCCATACATGAACAAATGAATTGATTTTAACGCCATTTGTTCCGCTTAATTAAACGACTAACAATTGAAAATATTTCAGGCAAGCAACCAAAATAGCGTAAAATATACCTATAAAGCATTATTCGTGTTCACTACTTCCCATGTTCCTCTTAGTACCCTATTCATTATCCATCGCTGAACAAATTTGAAAAGTCTGCTACAGTCAGATATTCATTTAAGCCCCTCTTCTCAACAGTGGCCACGAGCCTACTAACATAATTTCTCAATTGGCTCAGGAGCTAGCAAATGTTTTCTGAAATCACATCAATGATCAAATAGATAGTTTCCACGCGAAGTTAAACAAAGGAAGAAGTGAATTCTAAATGGGGGTACCAATATGATTGGAATTGTATTAAAACGTCAATGCCCTATTTATTTATTTATTTATTTATATTTCTTGAATTACTGCTTCAAAGTGCCATGCTTAATAGCTCAAATCATACATCATTTACATAATTAGTTAATAGAAAGCTATTTTCTATTTTATTCTGCAATTCTGTGTAGCCCATTCACATCTTCATCGTATTTTTTGCTATACCAGTAAGTCGCTCTCTTGTCTCTAATGGGTATCTTGCCTCGACCAAGCTTACATTCCTTTCAAGTAGTCATGTGATCATTTTATGGTTTCCATGCCCATCCATTTTCATAGCTAGATGCTTCCTCCTTTCTAACACTCAAAAGTGGCCTCTGAAAACAGTTTTTATATGAAACTTGTGAAATAATCGCCTTAGTTTAACTGATAATGTCAATGTCTTTAGTAATTAACTAAATTTACAGTTTTGTGGACGGGTCACTCCATCATAAACATGTTGGATATACCGTCCATCTTATTACAAGGGCATTATATCCCTACAATACTTGTAAAAAGGAGGATGTGATGACAGTAATGTTTGTGATGGAGTAACGACCCTGTCAACCTATAAATCAGGCCTGTAGTTATTTACCTTACTGCATGCCTTTTGCTGACTCCATAAGCCAGGATTTTGGCATGCTACACATTACATTCCTAAAGCTACAAATCAGTTTCAAAAGAGCATCCATTTGGAGTTTGAGGTGTGCTTTAAATCTATGGTGCATGTAATTGGCCGGTACTTGTGGCTATTTTTTGTTTCTATTTTAAAGCTTTATTGAGAGGACCATGTCAGGGCATGCATCAAAGTGTTGTATGAAGATGATTTACACAAGTGTTGAACATTTGATCATTGAATACGCATGGGTAACTTTTGATTCTGAACTTTTGATTGAGTGCAGCCTGATGAGACCTATTTACAAATTAAATCAGTTCAAGCATCAAGTTCAGGTCATACTTCCAAACGGAGGCCCCTCTCCCAGGCTTTTTAGGCCCCATGGAACCCATGACCCAGGGCTGATTGCAACTCCCTCTCCCCTATGGTGATAAAAGCCATGGGCACCCCATCCCCTGGGGCAGAGTTTAACATTTTCGCAGCAGGGTGTGTGGCCCCCTCCCCAAGCTGTAGGTAAGCCCTGGGGCTCAACAAGTGCAGTCCCGGGGGGGGGACATCCCACCCAGAAAGGCTGTGGTCTCTGTCTGTGAGAGTGTAGGGAGGGAAGGTGCACTCTCCCAGGCAGGGAACACAGCTTTGCTCCAGCCCAGGTGCTAGCAAATAAATGAAGCCGACTCCTGCCACACTCAGGATGGGTGCTTACTGGGGATCTGGCAGGTGACACAGGGCTTTGGGGTTCCCCCTCAAACCCCAACTTAAAAAAATAAAGAACGTGTGGGTACCCCACATGGACACCAGGGAACCCATAAAAATATACGTAAAAAAAGAATAATAATTGAGCATCATGATTCGCTCATGTATTATTCACTGCTGCATGCAAGAAGCACCCCAACATGCCCTAAGAGGGCTTTTTGTTACATTCTTTGATGCTGGGGATGCAGGGAGCACAGCAGCTCCTCAGCAATATTTAAAAACACAGTAAGTCTCCTGTGTCATTGAATTCATTACCCCAGGAGAATCTGCCATATTTATCCTCATGCGCGCGGGCCGTTGTCCCGCTGTGCGCTGAGTTTTAAAAAAAAACCCGCGTTACATGACGAGCTCAGCTCGTCATGAGCGTACAACAGGCGTAACTCATGACGAGCTGAGCTCGTCATGAGCGTCGAAGGGGTTATTTAAGACACTTCAAGCTGGATCTGTATGCTCTTCAGCTGGAGCATGGCGATCCCTTGTGGATTGGTCTATGGTTGCACTTTGTGGCCTAAACATTTTTTTTTAAATGCTCATACATGTTTAATGGTTTTTTTTACAAAATGGGTTATTGAAAATATTTTATGAAACTCTCTATTAATATATGTGGGAATTGATAAAATATTAATTTGATTATAGATATTGGTGACTTTTTGACAAAGCCAAATAGGTCGCCTTTATATAAGTTAATTTGCTGACCCCTTGATTAGGCCAGTTTTTATATTAAGGTGTTCTAACCATTTCACAAAGCCAGTAGCCGAGGGATTGGACAAAATGCCCTGCATCCAACCCCACGCCGCACATGCAAATGGATATCTTAGTGTATATTAAAAAAAATATAAAATCACTAAACGAAAGATAAAGTGACATTATACTTGGGTGAAAACATCCGTTAATACACACCATTTTAAATTAAGAAAAACACTGAAATTCACTGGTTACTTATTTCAAGCAACTATAACTCGTCCCATAAAGTATCTATAATTCATGCCCTCACCACGCACTGCTAGTTACCCTTCCATACTGCATCACTCATAATGAACAGCTCTGATCAGGATAAAACTCTGGACTGAATTTGATATGAGATTGTTGGAAAAAAAGAATCCAATGACATTTGTGAGGAGCAGGGCTTGACTGATTGAGACAAATCCTCTGCAATAACCTAGTGACTGGATATTGACTCATACATGCATTTTAGACATTGTAGCGCAAAAATATGAAAACATGAACAATTAAGGCATCAAATCTTTATAACTTATGAAAAAATAAACCCTGAGGAAGTCCTTGTAAATAATGAAACATGTTGGCTTGGCTGATGTATGTGTTTTTAATGTAAGTTTGGACATGATATAAAGAAAAAGTATATTGAAATTTGAAAATATCTATTGTTAGAAATGGCGGTCTCTAGTTGGAAGGATGTTACTGTATCCAAGTAAGGACCATTCTTACTAGTCAGGATAAGTGGGGGGTACACTTCAAAAATAATCCCTTCTCACCCCCTTGATAGATTGGCACAAGCAGTCAGGATGATCTCCGAGTCAGTGTGTAAAACATTTGCACATAACCAACAGTAATACAGTGAAAACACTAATAAAGGACACCACATCAGTTTCAGAAAAATATCCAATATTTTATCTGCACAAACAAGACTAAAAACTATTTTTTTAAAAACATACAGTTCTTAGAAATATCAATAAGCAAAAATAGTCTTAAAAGTTGATAGCTCCGTCCGGGGCTATCATGGCATCATGAAAAACAAATTCAAACAGTTCTGGCTAACCGCAGCGTTGCGGGCCAGCTACAGTGTCAGGAAGACCTGCAAAACAGTACCTTTAGAAACGCTGGGTGTCGAGGACCTCATGGTGAGCTCTGAAGAGCTGGCATCGGCACGGGTCAGTTCCAGAGGTCGGTGCAAGAGTCATCTGGCCCTTGAAGTCACACAAGTTGTAGATCGAACTCCGTGTGGTTGAAGGCGAGAGTGCTGGTATCGTCGGACATCGGGGATGTCGTGCAAAGTGCAGCGATGTGCCATGCGGTGCCCTCAGGTCGCGGTGCAGGCAGCAGCTCGGTGACAGCGTTCAGCAGTGTCTGCGAGACCAGGGCTGTGGTTTTTAGTGGTGGGGTGCTCATTGCGGTTCTGGCAGGTCACGGTGCAAGCAGCGGCGTTGTTGCTGAACCACGGTCATCGGCTGACGAATTGAAGTCTATGGTACCGGTGTCAGTAAGCCAAGGATGCGGTGTGGGATGGGGCGGTAGGTCATGTAACTTACAAGTTGTGCCCTCAAACCACAGTGCAAGCAGTGGCATCGATGAGAGCATGCAGCAGCATCAACGGGGATACCACAGGTTGCGGTGCAAGCAGCAGCTCAGTGGACGGTGAGACCGGATTTGCGGTGCAAAGTTCAGCAGTGTCCTCTGCGATGCCTTCAGACACTGAGCTGGTAACCGTGTTGTTGACGGCATCTGGTTGCTTTTTCTTGTGTTGTAGCACAAAACACACAGTGCCCAATGCTGGAAACAGATGAATATGAAGTCTTTGCTGTTCCTGAAACTTCTTGAGCAGAGGGCAAGCTCTACCTCAAGCACTTGGAGAAATTCAAACAAAGAATTTGCATAAAGTTCAGTCCAGTCCTTTCTCTGCCCAAGACATAAGAAGCCACTGCAGGCCAACACAACAAAACCCACAGCAAAGTAGTAGTTCCTCCTCACAGCTTCTACAGCTCTTCTTCTTGGCAGGTTCCTTGATTCAAAAGAGTTCGAAAGTCCTCGGATCAGGGCCTCAATATTATATCACATTTACTATTTGTTCTCTTTGTGGCAAGGGTCTCTGAGCCCAGGCCATACCCGTTCTGCCCTCTCTGGGCCCAGCTTCACTACAGGAGGTGGAGACAGCATTGCGCACCTATGCAGGTGCTAGTGAAAACTCCTCCCACCTTTCTAAATGCACACCAGGTCTATTCAGCCCAACTATGAGTAACCTAGTAAAGGCAGAATATATCTCAGCCCCCTTGTGACTGTCTACAGTGAATGCACATCCCCAGACCCTGTCACTCCAAAACCAGATTGTCAATACAACAAACCAGCACATAGGCACACAAAATGGTTAGGCAACAAATATACACACTTTCTAAAAGTGATATTTTCAAGCAAATATATTAAAATTAATTTTACTAAAATATGCATTTTATCCTGAGTTCAGGCATACTACAACTCTTTCTCTATCATGTCCCAATGGAAAGTTACGCGTGTAAGATGTTACTATGCAACTCCCATGTTAGCCTATAGGATTGATAGCCTGTCAGTAGTAAAAAACGAAATTGGCAGTTTTTGACTCTCAGGACATGTCACACACTCCAGGACATGTCCTACCTTTCACGTACATTTCAGCCTGCTCATGGGGTACCTTGGACCTACCTGAGGGATTCCTTACATGTAAGAAAAGGGATGTTTAGGGCCTGGCAAGTGGGGGCACTTTCCAGGTCGACATGGCAGTAAAAACTGTGTGCAGACACTGGAGTGGTAGGTCAGAGACACCTTTGAAAGGCTGCTTGTGGATGGTACAATTGGTGCTGCAGGCCCACTAGCAGCATTTGGTTTACAGGCCCTGGGTACACACAGTGCACTATACTAGGGACTTATTAGTAAATCATATAAGCCAGACATAGAACCACCTATCCAGAAACACAATTTACAGTTGAAGCACTAGCACTTTAGCACTGAACAACAGTGAGCAAGTTTGCAGAGGCACTGAACCAGCAAAGCAAATGATAATGGGCCATTAAAAACAGGAGGCAAGAACTCAAAAAAGACAGGGGAAATACGCTAAAAGATGTGATATCTAACGCATATATGAAAGAAGATGAACACTAAAACTGTATTGTCTGTGGATCTTTTCTGATGTGGATGCTGTGGCTTCTAGTATACGTCTCTCCTGCTTGATCATGACTGTTAGATATGGGGATCTCTAGTTGGCAATGGTTTTTACCTTTGTCCAAATAGGGACCCTTATTTCTAAGTCAGGATAAGGGGATTACACTCCTTAATAACCCCTGCTCACTCCCTTGGTAGCTTGGCACCAGCAGACAGGCTTATCTCAGAGGCAGTGTGTTAAGCATTTGTGAATATACACAGTAATACAGTGATAACACTACAGATGGACACAACACAGGTTTTATAAAAATAAGTATTCTTTATATAGACTTAAACACAAGACCACAAACGACAAAAATCCACAATACTACACTTAAGATTACTTAAAAGATGATTAAAGTCTCTTAGTTCAAGTTGTTGGTAGATGCGACAAAGTTCTCAATAAAGTACTTGGATGCGTAACGCAAAGTGAACAAATGGCTTGCAAAAGGGGAAATGCGTCGGTTCTGTGACACGGAGGGAACAGTTGCGTCCTTTCTCAATGCTTGCGCAGAGTAAGGGACTTGTCGTGAGCCTTACCGGTGCGGAGGTGATGCGTCGATTCTCGGCCTGCAAGCCCGTTGCGGTGCGCAATATGGCGCCTTGATGCGATGCGATGATCAGGTTGCGATGCAAGAAGATGGCGTCCTTGATGCAGTGATGCAATGACGATGATGCCCTGGCAGCCTTGCGACGACTCTGTCCTTTGGAGCCGCGACAGGCCCTGCGACACACTTCTCCGGTGATGCGATGGCAACTCTCACGATGGCGTCACACTTCTCTGGTGATGCGACAGCACACAGCTTCGATGAACACACACTTCCAGGGAGATGCGGCGAAGGCTCGCTTCTCCGGCGATGCAACGATTTCAGCTGCGGTGGCGACACGCTTCTTCTCGACGTGTCAAGCTTCCAGCTCCCAGCAGCACGCAAGTGTCTGGAGTCAGATTTCCCAGCAAGGAAATTCAGGAGGGAGCTGGGGGTGAAGTCTTTTGTCCCTGAGACTTCAGCAGGTGGCAAGTACAGTTCAAGCCCTTGGAGAGTATTCTGTAGATGAAAGTCCTTACAAAGTTCCTTCTCCTTTCTCTTGGCAATAAAGCAACCACTGCAGGCCAACCCAGCAAACAGCACACTGGCAGAGGGGCAGTACAACTCCTGCAGCTTCCTTGGTTCTTCTCCTTGGCAGAAAGATTTCTTGTTCCAGAAGTGATCTAATTTCTTAGGAACAGGGTCCCAATATTTATATCCTAAAATCCTTTGTTCTCTGAAGGCAGAGGGGCCTCTCCCTTGTCCAAACCAGTACCTGAGCACTTTGTTTACATGACTCTCTTCTTCCTTTCACTGTTCAGGGCAGAGACATCAGCCGCGCCACAGGGGGTGGAGCCAGCACAGAGGAGGGAAAATACAGCTCTGGAGCACTCTGTTGACATGATTCCTTCTCTCTTTTCACAGTGCAGGGCAGAGACATCAGACAAGCCACAGGGGGTGGAGCCAGCATGGTAGAGAGAAGGCCCAGCCCTATTCAGGTCCCAGGTGCAACTCCTCCCTTCCATCTAGATGCAGATCTCTCTATTCACCCCCGGGCTGCCCCAGCCTGACTCCTGGAATACCCCAGCCCTGTCACTGCCAAACCCAGACAAGGATTACACAACCCAGCAGAGGCAGGCCTAGATAGTTAGGCAAGCAAATACCTACTTTCTAAAAGTGGTATTTGCAAACACAGAATATTAAAATAAACTTTACTAAAAGATGTACTTTATTATTCTGAGTTCAGGCACACTAAAGTTGAATTTCTACCATGTTCACTGAGTCAGTTAGGATTATATGAGTGTAATATTCCAACTGCCCATTCTGGCCTATGAGAACAGGTAGCCTTCAATAGTGAAAAACGAAAATGGCTGTAATTCACTATTAGAACATGCTACACACATCATAGTATATCCTACCTTATACTTACAATGCATCCCGCCCTTGGGCCTCCCATAGGGGTGTCTAATATGAAGCAAAGGGAAGGCTAAGGGACTGGCAAGTGGGTGCACTTGCCCAAGTCGACATGGCAGTGCTAGACTGCAAGAATAATAGCTGGTGGAATACCACCAGTATGCCAGGCGCACTGCTAGGATTAAAGTATTAAATTGTCAACATACATAAAAACATAGGAGACAAATTAATCAGAAATGTTCTAACAATTCAATCACAAGGCACAAAAAGATAGAATTTTGCAGTTGTATTGAAAACAAACTTTTGTAGTGCTAGACTGCACACAGGCCTTGCAATGGCATGCCCGAGACAAACTTTACAAGCTGCTTCTGTGGGTGGCACAACCAGTGCTGCAAGCCCACCAGTAGCATTTGACTTACAAGCCCTGGGCACACATGGTGCACTGTACTAGGGGCTGACAGATAAATCAAATAACCCAATCATGGAATCCAATCAGTATATCAATCTAACATAGGGAGCACTTGCACTGTGGCACTGATTAGCAGTGGCACAGTGCCCAAAGCATAAATCCAGCAAAAACATATCAAAACAGAGGAGGCAATCCGTCAAAAATGGAAGGGAGACTCACACCAATGATGTCAGGTCTAACACATGTCCCCTCCAGCTGAAATGTGGGGAGAACTACCCTTCCCCTTGGGAGTTCTCTTCACTAAGGTGGACACCGAGACGCGTTAGACGCGGACCATTGACATACCCCGGAAGCGGCTACAAATGAGAAGAGACGCGAGACGTCCCCGGGAGAGTAGACGAGACTAACAAACATCGCCGTCATTCGCCCGAACGAAAGGGGAAGGGGTATTTTCATCTACTACGGCACCAACCTTAGCGCACAAGCCGTCCCCCAGTAAACAACATGGGTAACATACGTCCGAGCCAACCGCCCGAAAAAACAGAGAGAGATTGTTCTTCTTTTTCCACGGCACCAATCTCCGTGCTCAGGCTATTTCAAAATACTGGCTGGGATAATAATATGAGGTGTCTCGCCACCAAACAACATATCTAATAGAAGCTAAGGAATAAAAGGAGCGTTCCGCTTTTTGGCATCGTAACAAAGACACATCTTCAAAAAGTTCTCGCATCCCCGAAGAGGGCCCCCATTTTTGGAAGAGATACACTACAAAAAAAGTGACTAAATATTTAATCCCCTGAAGCAGAAAGCATACATTAAATCCAGTGGAAGAAATAGAAGCTGCGTGGTTCTGAGGAGAACTCCCAAACAGATAGGAGTTTGAAACACATAGACCAGTTTTTGTTCCATGCCATAAGATTGTGAAAAAAGAATTTTGAATTATCAAAACAATTAGAATTGGTTGATCTTTTTACTATGGCTATTATTTGAGATAGGAATTCAAGACATATTTTTTGTAATTGTTTAGATTCAGGGTGTGTGTTTGCGGTATGATGAATGAATGAAAAGTAAGCCTGAAGTGTGTGTGTGAAAAAGATAGGAGAATGTTGAGCAAAAGCTTCTGGAAAGTATTATTGTTGTGAGTGGAATGTCAAAAATGATTTCAAAAGTTGTTGAAATGTGTAAATTTTGATATGTAAAATAATTTAATGAAAAAGAAAAGATTTATTTCAGACAGAAAAAGAAGTCTATCGGGTATATTGTTGGATGTTCAGTATAACTGCTCCCAAAAAAAGAGTTAAAATAAGGTAGCAGTACTGGCATTTGGTAAGTTGTGTCAAGCACACCAGCATCATTTGAATTACAAGCCCTGGGCACACATGGTACACTGTACCAGGGGCTGACAGATAAATCAAATAACCCAATCATGGAATACAATCAGTATATCAATTTAACATAGGGAGCACTTGCACTGTGGCACTGATTAGCAGTGGCACAAAGCCCAAAGCATAAATCCAGCAAAAACATATCAAAACAGAGGAGGCATTCCGTCAAAAATGGAAGGGAGAATCACGCCAATGATGTCAGGTCTAACAATGACAAAAAAATTGGATATTGATTAAATTGTTCTTTGTTTGAAGGAATGGACATTATGTATTAAGGAGACACTCTCCTAGGGCTGACACGATTGGAGCCTTTAACATTGTACTGTTTTTCTGACAGAATTAATTGATTAAATTAAATTAAAATAATTAAATGATGTCTTTATCTAAATTCACACACCTGGTTAGATGCGCAACATAGTGCTGTCATGAGTATTTTTTTACTTGAAAGATGATCCTCACTCTAGACCAGTCACATCATTCCAGCTGCATCATGCAACCTTTTGAAAACTGTGATACTGCATACTGTTGTACAATTATGTCAAGTGAAAAATTGTATGCAAATAGATCAGTCGTTTGAGCTGGACGTCTTTGACTACCTGCTATTCTAATTGACACACAAAGCATTGCCAATAGATTGATGTGTTAATCCAAATTTACGTTGGCTGTAGGCTGACATTGTGGTAGCATTACCTTGTGGGGATTTGTGGCTTGAGCAACACACTGTTTGTCAAATGGGATCATTTGCATATTTGGGGTTTGTAAAAAGTGGGGTCTCTAGTTGGCAGAGGTATGCACCCTGTCCAAGTAGGGACCCACAGTTCTACTCAGGGTAAGTGTGGTACACACTGAGGGCCTGATTATGAGTTTGGCGGTCTTACCCCGGTAACACCGCAATGGTGGTCCCTAGAAGACCGATGCGGCATCAGTCTCACGACCACTGTAGTATGATGTTCCAGATGGGCCGGTGGTGGTATTCTGACAGCAGTGTATATATTTTTAATGCAGTGTACACATATGCATGACACATGAAAAAATACCTACTAGGAGTACTTTTCTATTGCTGGAGTCTGAACTATATGTGCCCAGTCCCGTCACTTGGTGAATAGTACAAAACAGACTTACCTGGATTTTGACGCAAACAGAGTCATTTTAGTCACGGTCAAGATGCTGCTGTGAAGGGGGGTCCTGGAAGGGATCCACGTGGGAGACTGAATGGAAGAAAAGGAAATTCTGTTCCATTCTGCTGACTTAAAGCAGGTGGTCTCCCCGCCACAGTCGGTTCATCGGAAAGCCAGCTCATATTTTGGATGACGGTGAATTTCTCTGTACTACCAAGACAGCTGCTTTTCCTGGACTGCCGTTGAGGCAGTGGGTGAATGGCTGGCAGTGCCGGCGATGCTCCGGCGATCTTTCACCCTGCAAACCACCAACATTGTAATACAGCGGGCAGACGACCTAGTCGGCAGTGGTGAATCTGACGCGACGGCAGTCCAAAGACCGCAAAGTCGTAAACAGGCCCTACGTATCCTGTGCTCGCCTTCTGCCAGCTTGGCTCAGAGTAGTCAGACTAAACTAAAGAGGCAATGTGTAAAGTATTTGTGCACACACACAGTGAAAGCACCACAAAAGTACTCCACACCAGTTTAGAAAGGTAGCCAATAATTAGCTAAGTAAAACAAGACCAAAACGACAAAAATCCAACATACCCAAGTCAAGTTATGAATTTTTTAAATATTAGATGCAATTATAGCACTTAAAAATCCAACAGATCCGCCTGCGGCTGTAATGATGCACTTCAAAAGTTTGGCGCTGACCTGAGGGACTGTGGGCCAGCTGTGGAGTGGTACAGACCCCGGTTACACTACCTTGGAAACAGTGACAAAACAAAGGCGTTGCGAGGCGCCAGGGAGGTGATGCGTCGCTGAGGCCAATGCAGCATCGGTTACTTACTGTCCGTGCAGGTCTTTGGCTTGCCAGTGCTCGGGACGGTGCACTGAAGCAAGTGAGGCATCGCTGAAGCAGGTGAGGCATCAGTTCCTGGAGGTGGTGCAGAGTTGTTGAGCCATTGACGCCGGGAATGTTGCAAGGCACAGTGGTGATTCGGAGGGAAGAAGTTGGTTCCGCTGGTGATGTGGATCAATGAAGCGTCAAGGATCAAGACACAAGGCATCAACTTTGCAGTGCTGATGCTACACCACGGGGCCACAGGTGCTGTGGCAGAGGCTGAGTCGGGTGTCATGGAGATTGGAAACGCTGTGTTCTAGACTCACGCTGTGCCAGAACTTTGGAGGCACTGAGACGGCATCAAGGTCTGCGTTGAACTTCATGGTTGTTGCATTGAGCGGGTGCACGGCTCCAGTGCAGTTTGTGTTGTAGTGTAGAAGAGGGGCGCCAGCTCTGAAGTCGCACTCAAAGTTGATGTACTGGTTTATTCTTGTTTAGCACAGCAAACTCACTTCCAAGGGGCAATAAAATTGGATTTGGCACCACTTAGGGCTCTCAGCAGAGGAGTCCAGGTGCTGCAGGTGGAGTCTTTGATGGCCCTGAGACTTCCAACAGGAGGAAAGCTAAACTCAAGCCATTTGAGAAACTTTGGAAGCAGGATGCAGAGAGAAAAGTCCAGGCCTCTTACTCCCAGGCAAGGTCAGCAGACACAAAACTAACACAGCAAAGCAAACAGCAACGTGTCAATCTCACCTGGCAATACAACAGGTCTTCTTCCTGGCGTACTATCCTCAGCCTAGAAGTGTTTTGAGTATAGGGTGTCAGAGGTACATTACTTGTACCCATTTTAGCCTTTGAATTGAGGAGACTTCAAAGAAAGGTCATTTAAGTGCACAAGACCCTGCCTTTTCTGGCCCAGGCATCAGACACACTACTAGGGTTAGGCAGCTCTTTGAGAGGGGACAGGTGCAGCCATATTCAGGTGCAAGTCTCTACTCCTCTCACCACTCAAGCTCAGGAATACACATCAGCCTGGTGATGGGTCATTGGGATATGCAGGGCACACCTCAGTTTCCTTTGTGTGTGACTGTCTAAAGGGAATTCACAACGGTCAACTGTCATCCAACTCAGACATGTATTCTTGGGACAGGCAAAGGCACAAAATGGTTAAATAAGAGAAGGCCAACTTTCTAAAAGTCAATAAAAAAAAGCTCTTTTGCACTCGGCCTATTTCGTGTACTCTGGTAAACCAAAGAAACAAAACTATATGAAATTTCAGTATGCACGCTTTGGGGCGGTACTACCCCTCCGCCGGAACAAAATTAATGGAAATTCTAGGACTGCTAGGTCTTAGACAGAGTGTGCACACTCTGTCTAAGACCTAGCAGTCCTAGTATTTCCATACATTTTTTTAGAGTGTCATTTTCAAACCTGCAATTTGAAAACCAACTTCACTAAAGCTTAGTTTTTATATTGTGAGTCCATAGACACCGAACTCCAATTTTCTGACTGTTCCCAATTGAAAGATACACGTGTAAAGTGTCACAAGGCAGCCCCATTGCTAACTTATTGGAGAGATAGGCCTTGCTATAGTGAAAAACCATCTTAGCAGTTTTTCATAATACATGTAAAACTTAAATCCACATATCCTACCTTTTAAATACAGTGCACACTCCCATAGGGCTCCCTAGGGTCTTCTTTAGGTGTGCCTTACATGTAATAACCGGGAAAATTCGGGCCTGGCAAGTAGGTGTACTTGCCAGGTCGACATGGCAGTTTAAAAGTACCTTACAGTTGCTCCAAATGCTATCATATTTTAGACACAGAGCACAGGCACTTTAGCACTGGTGAGCAGTGGTAACGTGCCCAGAGACCTAAAAACCAGCAAAAGCGAAGTTCAGCATACAGTCAAAACAGGAGACCAGAAGCAAAAAGACAGGGGGAAACCATGGCAAAAAATGCTAGGTCTTACAGGGTTACCATTCCTGATGAATATAGACCGAATTCTCCAGCTACACCCTACCCCTCAGCAGATTGGGATTCATGTGCGTACCCCCAGGAAATGTTTTATAAGACAGTCAATCATATTGCAGCCTATGGACCTCGGCTGACCTCTGTCCCATACAGACTTCCAATATTCATAGAGGGCTTGAGTTAACTCCTCTCGATTTCAAGACCTATGATTTGGGGATCCAATCCTGAAGTGCTGTTTGTCATTCGCTGAATGAGTACTACCTAATGGGTGTTTCCCATTCCTTGTCCCGATATTGACCCTGTACAAATAGCCTCAAAGAGTCAAAACTTTGACTTAATAATAGTGTACTGTGTATGTAATTCAGGAGCCTGCAACTCTGTCTTTGAGTTTTAAACCAACAACTTTACACCCTCCACAGTCATCATTTATGTTCATATTGTATAGCACACGTGGACCTTTTATTCACCTACCTCATTTTCACTGCACCGTTGCGTCATTTGGAAACACTACTTTAATTCCAAATGTATATGTTTACAGAACTGAATGAGTTCATTTTACTGAGATTCCAAGTGTTGAATAATCAAATAAAATATAGTCTTTCTAGTAAAACCAATCTATTGATGGTTATTCATTAGGTTACCATGGAAGATAAAGTTCACACTCCACTGCACACCCCTTAACGGAACATTGTTTTCTTTTATATTGTACTACTCAGACCCCAAGCTTGCAGAGTTGCCCTTTTTTTAAACATATAAGTGATAAATTTAAACAATGATTACATCTGCTGATGTACACTATGCAATCCCTCAAAGGTGCTAATATAGCCTTATAGCCCACCATAGCTGGCTATACCGGCTGTTAAAGGCCCGCTCCTGCGTTAAAGGCCCGAGCCGAAGGCGAGGGACTTTAACAAATGACCAGGACGTTAATAGCAGGTATAGCCCTGTTATGAAGGGCTATATCGTATTAGAACATTCTGCCACTAGAGGGTAGAATGTTCTAACAAATAAAACAAAGGCCTATCGAAGCTCGAGGGGATTTAAATCCCCTTGAGCTCCGAGAGGCATTTGTAAATCATTGGAATGTTGCTCTGCAGGCCTTTACTGGCCCATAGAAGCATTGAGCACTCCATTGTGTACAATGGAGTTCCCAACATTCCAATGTTCTAATTTTGCATACTTCCCGTATTCTAAGGCTGATTTGCTCAGATGAAAACGCCCCAAGACTCAATTACCTTCTGAAATGTGCTTTGTCTCCTGCAATGTGGGCCTGAGCCAGGTCGTGCTTGCCCTATATCTTTGGAGGTCACACAGGATTTCATTTTTTGGCTTCTCATTTTTCTTGAAGTCAAAGATACTTTTTAGGAATATGTATAAGAAGGTTCCATAGCACCCACCTCTCGGTCCTGAACTGGTATGTATACTTCTAGGAGGAGTTAATTCACAGCTGTTTGTTGAATTAATATGAAACCTCACATTCGGCCTGTGAATTTTCCTTGTGCTAACATAACTAAATGTGCCTCTGCCTATATCCATGGTATCAATCCCAATTACATGAGTGCAGAAAGACATGATTTTGCCTTTTGATTTCGTTCTTAAGTGTGCTCTCGGTGATAATCCAGAATGTTTTGATTCCTTAACTGGGATTAGAGTTTATCTGTATTGTTAAAGTATTATTTTACAACTATCCCATAATAAAAAAATCTTTTTAAAGCATTCTCAGTGTTGCATTTAACCAAGGTGGGGCGGATTTCTGTTTTTGCTGATCACATCACCACATTTAAGCGACAGATCAATCTGTGAACAAGAAATGGGTGAAACTCTATAGGTGGCACTTCATTTTCCATAGTGCGATGGCCTCGGGCTAAGATTTAATGACTTGCTTCTTGATAAGCCTTACAGTTGCTCCAGTTGTACTGTTGTTTGTTAAAGTACACTTCAACTCTGTTGCATATGTGAGTGATAGAGATTGAATAAAGATTTTGAATGCAACAGGCCCTCTGATTTAAGTTGCTAACGTGTGCAATAATGCTCCTTTTGGTTTCAATTAGAATATTCAGCCCTCAATGGGACAAAGTTTAAATAGCATTATACACATTGTCCTCAAGCTATGCCATTTGCTAAATGCCCTGTCCCCCACTGTAGGCCTTGGCCCGCCACTTCCACCTATACTTGGACAAGATGTATTATCCTGTGGGTCATTAACAGCGGTTATTGCTCATAGGTGTGGCCAATAATATTCAGAAGTTTGTATTGTTGAGAACTTTATTGAATACCATAGCATGGCAAAGAGGCAATAACGGCTGGTTCAGGCCTTCTGCTTCAACACTTGAATATTTATGTTTCTCACAGTTTATTATAGAGCATTCCATTCTTTCTGGGTAAATAGGCTAATAACATTTTTGCCTTCTGCTTCAGTCTGTACTAGCTAATAAATGTTGTTGGACGTGGCCCTCTTTGTAGGGTCTTTTTGCCTTCCTCCTGTATTATTTCTGACCTGTTGTTGGTGATTTTTGACCCTGTGCACTTTATAACTTCTGTTCAGTGCTAAAGTGCATGTGCTTTCTATGGTAAACTTGGTAAGATAAGTCTACACCTGTTTGGCATATTTAATTTACCTGTCAGTCCCTTGTACAGTAGTATCCCATATATCCAGTGCCAGTAAATGAAATGCTACTGGTAGGCTTGCAGCACTTGTTGCGCAACCCATAAAAGTAGCATTCCAAACTTGTCTCAGGCCTCTGCCTCAGCAGGGCCAGCGCTCGCAGTTTTCTGTCGCTGTGACGTGGCACATAAAGTGGTTGCCAAGTCTGTGACTCCCCTTTTATAACATATCAGTCACCCCTAAGTTAGGCCCTAGCTAGCCCTGTGGACAGGGTGCGGTGTAGGCAAAAGGTAAGACATGTGCCTTAATTGTGTGGCATGTCCTGGTAGTGACAAACAGCCTATTTGGATTCTCACTGCTGTGAGGCTGCCCTCTCATAGGAATGCATTGGGGATTCCCTGATATGTGCTTCAGTGAAATTCCTGATCTGAGAGGGGTAGCGTGATCAAGTTTGGTCTGTTTGGAATAGTAGTGATAATAAATCTGCTTTCACCAATAAGCAGAATGTATTACTTTTTTAGAAATGGCACTTTTAGAAGTGGGCATTTCTGTGTGATATGTGTCTTTGGTCCTCTGCTAGGATGTGTATCGACTGTCTAGCTTTGGAGTGACAGGGGCTGGGGATGTGCAGTGGCTCCAGAGAGTCAGGATGAGTCAGCGCTTGGATGAATCGGCCTGGAATGCATTTGGAGTGGTGGGAGGAGTAGCGCCTGCAGCTGAATAGGGTGTGTCTGCCTTCCACAGTGATGGCTCTGCCCTCTGTGCTGTGTCTGGAGCCAGGGCTCACACTGACAATGGAGGTTGTTGTGCACTTGCAAAGTGCTCCCCAGAACTGGTTTGGGCTGGGCACAGAGTCCTGGGCCAGGGGAGTACAAAGACATGTGCTAGTACTGGGGCTATGACCCCATGTAAAAGAGGAACTTTTTGCACTTCTGGAACTGAGGAGAGTACACTCATTGGACTGCAGTGTGTCAGAAGGAACCACCACTGGGGACTCACCTGCTACCCGCTAGGCAGCTGAAGGAACTGCTGTTCTGCCGAGTAGACCCAGTGTGCTGGCATGCCTGTGCCCAGCTCTGCCCTTGGCAGTCCTTGGAGAAAAGCGCTTAGTGAGCTTGGAAAGCGCTGAAAAACCTGTTGCCCAAAGGTGTGGGTCCCTGCTCAGTACTACTTCTAACTTTGTCTTCCTGGGCCCATGGAGTGGGCTCAGCCCTCCTCCCTACAGCGGGCGAGGAGGGTGTTTTTGCCACAAGAAGCTGCCGGAAGCAGGAAGCAGAATGGAGCTAGAGTCAACAGAGACTTCACTCCGTGTGTGCCTGACAGCAAGTCTCCTCTGTCCAGGTGGGAGGCCCTAGCCCAGCGGAGGCTTCTCGCCATGCGAGAGGCCCAACAAGGTCCTAACACGCGGAGAGAACCGAGCGAGGCCTCCTCTCCAACTTGGCAAATCTGTGGCATTAAGGAGTTCTTTTGAGGACTCGACTAATTCCGTCCATCTGCAACCGGCGTGCACGGGCAGCTTCCTGATTACATGGCCTCAGGGCATCTGGAGCTGAGTTGGAGTGAAAGGGGAATCCTCCACAGAGGTATTGCGCCACTAAAGTCATACAGCAGTGCTGGGAATAGGCATGCAGGCCTCCCTGAGCAAGGTCGGTAGAGGGATGTCATGTAGCTCTACACACTACGATCAGCATTGTGAGGCCTGCCGCTTTCCAATGGCCTCTATGTGGGACCCGCAGGCATGTTTACTGTCTTGCTGATGTGGCTATAATATGTGTCATATTGTGCTGTGGTGCATGAGAGGTTTATGGAATGTGCACTGCTGCCAGTGTTTGCTATGGTGCACTGTTGCAGGTGTTTAGGCGTAATGTGTTGGGCTCAGTACAACCCTACCAGTAAGTACTGGGTAGCCCAACTGTAAGGTTTATGACAGTGGCCCGATTGGCCCCGTGATTGATGTAAATCCCTGTAAAGTCATGACAAGTGCCTGGTGGCACAGAGTATATATGTGATTGTGCTCTAATGTGTTTTCGTGAATAATACAAAGGATTTTTTTGTATAACCTTGTGTGGAGTTTCTTTTGTAGTGTGCCTAGTGTGTTACTGCTGTGTGATTGTGTTGCACAATCGCTTTACACATTGCATTTAGGATGCGCCTGACTGCTCTGCCAAGCTACCAAGGGGGTGAGCAGGGTTTTTCTACAGCATGTAACTTCCTTGCCCTGACTAGAGTGGTGGGTTCTGCCTGGCTTAGGTGCATACCCTATTCAACCAGAAACTCCATTTCTAACAAATGACCTCTCTCACTTCATGGAATGTCAACTGTGGCTTGGATCTATAATTAGAGAACAGGGCATTTAACAACCAGCATAGTCCTCTGCAGTGAAATATAATGCTGTATTGTGGCACATATGATAAATTTTACCATGACAAGAATATACTAGTGAAGAACATTGACTAAAGAGGCCCAGATGAATTTTCTTAATCTTACTTGGACTAATGCTTGGTAATAATATTTGTATTAGAACAAACTTTTATGGTATAGTTCCTCTGTTTAAAAGGAAATTGTGAGCAAGGAAGAAAAGTGTATCTTGATGTTCGACTTAGACCTGATACAACCTTTATTAAGAATTCTTAATATTATAGCAATGTCAAACCCCCAGTATTATCCTCCCCTTTTATGGAGACCATAGATATGACACAGATGGCATGATAAAAGATGGTGCCAGGGTGCAGGGTGTGGTGACCTAGAAACAACATACATATTTTTCAGGATAAAAGACTATACATGCATCTGTAGAGCACTATGCATGCTTTAGTGCTAATGGCGTCCGTTGCAACAATGTTATTGGCGCCCCCAATGACCACCTCTGCTACAGATTTCCTCACTAACACCCTTTAACAGTGTCCCACAAGTCTCCATAACCACTCTCTTTCAGCATGTAATTTATTATCGAGTGCCACTCATAACAGTGTGGGGTGTCACAGCACTTTGCAACACGGACACATTACCCATTGACAATCAATCATATGTGTGTAAATCAGTGCAGGGCCTCCTCTAGCACAGTGTGACCAGTGCCACTGCACCAGGTGCTGACTTCATGGCGGGGTTGTGTTTGAAAGTTTATTTTGGTGTTAAAAGCTGCATTGTACCTTACCTCCAGCAATTTCCAGGCAATAATAAAAATCTCATGAGTATGTTGATTAATGTTCTTCCTGGAGAGAGTTGGAGTTTTGTCTAGTTGAGATTTTGACTGATCATAAAATACCACAGAGGGTTAATATGCCTGCTGCAAAGAACTGTACCATGCAGATCACAAAGTGCATGTAATGTAAATAGGTCAGTGGGTTACTGCTTTTCTAAGAGATATCCTTTTGTTACTTGCAGTTTATAAATTCAAATCCTAATCTAGAATACTGAATTAACTGTCATCAAAACACTGCATTCACAATGCAAAGTATAGAATAGAGCATAGATTAATGTTGCAAAAAGGGTTCATTTGGGTAGAAATCGGTTCTTATTATCAAAGAGAACCCCCAACTATGGTGTTCTGTTTTCAATTCTGAGTTTGTGCTTCTCCAGACCAAGCCTCCTAAACTATACTGCTTACTAGTATGGATGCCATGTAACTCCTACATCTTGGAGTCCTCTGGCTTATGTCACATTTCCTATACACTATGCAACAAAGCTGTTCCTTTTACATCTCAACACTAACAGGCAAGAGTAATAACTTGCAGCAAAAGGGTTGTTTGTGGAGGTTTTCTACAAGTGCGGATCACTGCACTTGAAAGTAGGGGAGCTTTTCCTTTGGCACATTGTGTGGACAGTGCATTCTCGACAAGCGCGCGTGCGATGCATTTCAGAGAGCGCTCTCCTGTCACTCTGCTTCTGTTTCAGAAGAGAATGAATTCCCAATGACCGTGTACAGCCCAGCTCTGAGCTGCCTTATCTTCAGTGTTATCTTTAGATAACAGAATCACTTCCCTCTGCATTACCATGAGGATTTGTCGGTGCCGGATTCCAGCAGCAACAATGACTTCTGCTTGCTGGGAGCCTGCCTGACAGGTGTTCATTGATCGCTTTTTTAAAGTTTATATTATGAGCACAATTTATCCAACAACTTATCTGGGCGAGAAAATGATGTAGCACTGAAAAAAGCAGTCCGAGCACTGGCGATAAAATAAAAGCAAAGTGTATATAAAGATTGTATTGTGTCTTCACCTTCCATGAGTTTCCATGATGCTGATTTATGTACATTTGGAATAACAGTGTTTGTTTACAAATGTAAAAACTGCTGTATGCATGTGTAGGTGTCTTGTAGATGATCAACTATGTAAAATGCCAGTAAGGGAACTAACCTGAATGTCCGCCTCTCCTCGATGGTCTGTCAATGAGCTTAATTTGCCACTTCCAAAGCCTTACGCTGAACCAAGGAGGAAGGCACACTCTGTGACCACTTAGTGAGTGATGCCTATTTCGCTGGGGATAACTCGTCCCTCTACCCTTACCTTGGTATCCTAAGAGGATACGTTATTTTTTTTCCTTGATAAACTCTTTGATCTCTCATTGATTTTTTTGGGAGGGATATTAGGGTCCATGAGGACCCATCACAGGACAGTTCCCTCTTCTAGAGGTCTGTTCCACACTCACCCCTCCTGATTCACAACCCATTTCACAAGTAATGTTACCAAGTAGAAGGGTGCAAATGCCCTCACTACACTTCCACCATTTATCATACTGTCCATGTCATGAGCATCTCTGCATGGCCTGAGCTCATGCAGGGCTCTGCAGTGGGAAAAGGGGCAGAACTATAAATGCTATGCAGTCAGTAAGGATTACCGCAAGCGTATCACGAAAGCCCGAGTAATAAAAAAAGTGTAATACTTACTCTTACACTGAAAAATATTCAGACCAAGCACAATATTCAGGGATTACCTGAGCTTTCAGAGAATACTCTAGCAGAGAACCATTCGATTGACTAAACTCCAGGAATCTATAGAAAACTCAGAAATCTTGCGAGGGGTTGGTTGTAAAGGAAATTGGCGAAGTGTCACCAGTCTTGATGCTAACCTACTCATAATACCAGGAACAACGTTTCCAGGATTTGGAAAATTGATTTGTGAATGGGTGGACAGATGTATCTAAACTTTGGACTTGCAGCATATGAAAATACGGTGTGGAGTAGAAATATCGCCGCAAAAATATTGTGGAACAGAAATATTGCCGCAAACATATCGTGGGGAAGATATATCGACAACAAAAATATAGTTGACAAAAATATCGACTGACAGGTATGTAATATCGATTACATAAATATCTTGGTAATAAATATCGTTTACAAACACATAGTTCACAAAAATATCGATGTATTAATAATTTTATGTCTTTTAGTGTTTTTAATGAGAATTGTTAGTCATTTTATTATATGTTTTAGAGTTTTACTAGTTATTAATTTATTTTATGTTTAATTCTGTGTTTTTAGTTCCATAGCGGGTTGTGAGTTTGTAGGGGAATAGGGTGGGAAGTAATTTATTTTTATAAAATTTATTGAATAATTAATGTGTTAATTGATCAATTAATAATAGTTTAATATTTAGTTAATTAATTTCAATTAGTCAATTAATAAATTAGGTTAATTGCGTAAATAATTTGAGGTGTGTGTTGTGGTGTTTATATGTGTAAATTGTGTGAAGGGTGGTAAGTAGTTAAAAAAATGTATTGATTAATTATTAAATACTTTTAAATTAATTAATAATTAATTAGTAATTATTATTTGTAATTGTGTAATTAATTTTAGGTGTGTGTTTTGGTGGTAATATGTGTAAATGGTGTGAAAGGTGGTAAGTAAATAATGTTGTATTGATTTATTAATAAATAATAAATTAATATTCATTAAATAGTAATTATTCAATTCAATTGTGTAATTAATTGCAGGTGTGTTTTGTGGATGTTATAGTGTTACATAATAAGTAATTTGTTTTTGTTTATTATCTTTGTTAATAATATTATATTTAAATTGATATATTAATTATGTTAATATTGGAAATTCAATTTTAAAAAAAATGTTGATGGTTTTGTTTTTTATTATTTTGGGATCCTGCGCTTTTCCTACTGTTGCACTGACTGGAGTGGGAACCGTAAATTTTACCCCTCTGCTATTCAGCGCTGTCCCTACTGTTGCACTCTTTGGTGTGGGAATAGTAATTTTTACCCCTACGCTATCCAGCGCGTTCCCTACTGTTGCACTCACTGGAGTGGGAATAGTAATTTTTACCCCTCCTCTATCCAGCGCTTTCCTTACTGTTGCAGTCATTTTAGTGGGAATAGTAATTTTTACCCATACGCTATCCAGCGCTTTCCCTACTGTTGCACTCACTGGAGTGGGAATAGTTATTTTTACCTCTTCGCTATCCAGCGCTTTCCTTACTGTTGCACTCATTTTAGTGGGAAAAGTAATTTTTACCCATACGCTATCCAGCGCTTTCCCTACTGTTGCACTCACTGGAGTGGGAATAGTTATCCAACGTTATAACTACTAATGTTTTAATGTTGTTATTAAATGTATGTATTATTTTTTAAATAGTTTAATGTGTTAATTAAATATAGAATATTTTATTTTAAATTATTCATATATGTGGTTATTTTATTTTTCTATAATTAAAAAAGTTTATAAATTAAATAAAGATAATAGTTAATAAAATGTATTTAAGTAAAATATGTATATGTATACATTTTCTTGTGTTTATATTTAATAAATTAAGTTGATTTGTTATAATTAGTTTAAATATATATTACATTTATTTATTATATTAATATTATTTAATTCATTTAATTTAATTTGTTATTTTTTTAAATCGATATTTTTTACATCTATCTTTTTACATCGATATTTTTGAGTCGATATTACTGTACTTACCTGTTTAAATATAGGGAATCGATATATTTGTAATCGATATTTTTACATGGATACTATATTTTTGTAATCGAGATTTTAAAATGGTTCCGAAAATACATAGTAGACTGGATTTTTCTTGCAAAAGTTTAGTAAGCTTTTGCGCTGTCATCTGTGGGAAGCGTTGCTTCCACCCCGCATTCCTTTCATAGGTTTGGCTTGCCAGTATGGCTGGGCTGCATTGAGCTGCTCTTCACTGCGGAACGGCTATCTGATCTAGGAAAGTTGCCTCACTGTATATAGTGGATACATGTATGGGTCGGTTGCCTTCTCTAGAGGTGCAAAACTAGCTGGAATGATGGGGGCTAGGAGTGGTCCTGAATAGGGAAAGCCCTGGAGGAAAGCTCTGAATATCCTGTACTCCAACCATGCAGCACCTGCAACAGCCACCTTAGTGGGAGCGGTCCTTCAGAACATCCAAGCTTTCTGTGCTCAGCCATTCCCGGGCCTCTGATTTTTAGGCCAACCCTCTGGGTCATGTAGTAGCCACCGTCCTATGTCAGCACCATTGGTGGGTGCTGTGACAGCTCAACAGATGTTGCATGCTGTAGGTAAAGTCAGTATACCCTGACATACAATTATCCATCCACAGTCCCAGAGGGACTGCAGGGAAGGGTGAATGAGAGTGGAGAGTCCTGTTGCGAGGCATGTAGATGTCTCTTCATAAGAGGCAAAACACAATATGCCACAGGCCAAATGATGTGGCAACATAACCCACCCAGGGCCCCCACTACGCTTACCCCCTTTTAAGTAGGACTACAGGAATCTAAAGGGAAACTGCCTACATCTTAGCAGGAGGCAATGCGTAACCCACCCCTGCTGTTAAGGTTAGAGTCATCTGCAAGTGCAGGTATTCTCCCATTGTGGGTATGCTTGCTGATGCATCTCTACCAGGAAGAGAGACAAAATGCTGCTGTGTCCGAGGGACACATATTGCACTGCATGAGCCCCCTCAGCTCAGCGGCATGATTTCCATAGGTGCTGTGCAGATTTCAGGGTCCAGGGTCCAGGGTCCATGTCCAGCTCCTACACAGACACGCACTGCTGTGGTGGAAATTCGGAAAGGTGGTGGGGCTCAGGGTAGCACCATTCCAGTACCTCTTCCTTGCCTCCTCTCCTTCCAAGCTTATGCTGCATGAGCTATGTCCTTAATGTACTGTGTAGTGGTTAAGTCGGGCCACAGCTGAGTCTTTAGTTTTAAATTATGTAAAACTGTAGCTTTTGGTATGTCGTGTTTTTGCAGCTGCCCGAGGCCACCCGGTGGCCATCAAGAGGGCGGCACCTTAGTCGCCGGGGGGCTCCCCCCCCGCCCCCTTGCATGCAGGTACTCCCTCCTCCCTCGGGCAGGAGGGGTCCAGCAGGGAACGGGGCGGGCCCAGTGACGTGCTTCGGGGGGCGGCAGGCCGGGCGAGGGGTACTTAAGTCCCCCTCGCCAGATTCAGGCCTCTTTGCCGCCCCTCGCCGCCACGTGCAGACCGCCAACTTGGACGCACTTCACCCGGCACTGCACTCGGTCCCCGCTCGCGGCCTGCGCCGTCCGCCTTCCCCGTGCTGCAAATTCAAACATCAGGTATGTGAGCCTCTCGCTGGCCTCCCCCCGGCCCTGTCCCTGGTAGTTGATCCAGGTTGTACGGGGCCCTGTGGTTGAACCCACGGGGGGGGTTGGGAAGGCCATAGGCTACAGAAATGGTAGCTGGGTTGCCTGTTAGCGGCACTGAGTTGCTGAGGGGAGCGGACTAGGGGCGTGCGCGGCCTGTATCGGGACAGAGGGGGCGCGGTTTGCGAAGTCGCGGTGGTTGCCACGTGGTCAGGCCCATTGGGCCTTAACAATCCTAGATGGCGGCATAGGCAGCCCCGCCGGCCTTTGCGGCGAGGCCGCGCTTATCGGGCAGGAATATGGTACGGGGAATTGCGGGTCGTAGAGACATCCTCTGGTAAATCCGGCCATTCATGCTTTCTGTCTTCTCCGGTCGATAACAGAAATGCCTGTCATTAGGGAAATCGGAGGGGAGCGGAATATGGGCGGGTGAGGTCTGTATCGGGACCTCGGGTCAGGGGTGGCGCGTCTTGCGAAGTCGCAGTTGCTGCCACGTGACCAGGCATATTAGGCCTCAGAAATCCAAGATGGCGGCATAGGCCGCCCCGCCGGCCTTTGGGCCGAGGCCGCGCCTACCGGTCTGGGATATCATTTGCACTGCAACCGGGTCCGGCAGCGAGCCTACCGGTCAGGGATAACATTTGCACTTCAACCGGGTCCGGCAGCGAGCAGACATATTATAGCGGGACGTGAGGCCTGCCCCGGCCTTGCAACGACGCCTTTTGTCCGCTGTAACCTTCCCCCGCCCCTCATTTCATTATCGTTTCACTGATTTACTCGCTTTTACAGCAAAGCAAGCCTGCTAGACGGACGCTTTTTATAAACAAACAGGGCAGCTTAGGACCGCTGAAACCCTTCCCCGCACCTCATTACACTAGCGCAGTGAATGATTGCTTCCAAGTATTGAATACCGGGCTTGGCCTCGGTGTCGTGCGCATGGGCCGTATCCATGGTTGTGATGTGTGAAACGGACACATGGGGCAGTGGACGCGGAGCGTTGGGGCTCGGTCGGTGTGTGGGGATTTGATCAGTTATCTAGCCACGTTGCCCGAGCCCCGCGGGCATTGTAGGCTAAATAAACGAGGAAGATGCCAGGAGGAAGCCTTAGCGCTCCGAAACACTCTGTAGCGCCGCGCATTTGGTTTTAAGAGAAGCGCGTGGTGACTGGACTCACAGGGGGTGTAAGAGCATGTTGCTTGGGGGGGGGGGCGCGGCCCGCCCTCACGTGCCTGGGCAAACCACTCGGGGCTGCGGCATTGGGACATAGGGAGCCCACGGGTAACGAACATGGCCAGCGTGTAGGACGCGGGCTCCAGGGGGCGCACTACGCAGTTCACGCAGAGCGATGCGCGGCCCGCGCCCCCCCCCCCCGTTTTCTGCTCGGGGGGGGGGGGGGGGTGAGCTCCTGCATGGGCAGCTATGCGTGTACACGCGTTGCATGTGTACACGCGTTGCGTGGGCATTCATGTGCATACAGGGGACACAACAATTTTACACAGCACAGCGGAGCTCCTGCCAGGGGACCAATGGTGCACAAGAGCGGTGCGTCCTTGGCAGGCGTAGGAAGACAGCCACAGACAGGGACGCCTACATCCGCAGCACCCTGCAACGGAAAGCGAATATATTGCGTGACGCCCACGCCGCAACGCACTAACCGATAGCGTGCTCACCGCACCAACCCCCCCCACCTGTGTTCAGGGGCCCCTCACCACCGGTTTGTGATACTGCGGGGGCGGTTGGTCGAGGGTGTCTCAAGGGGACGTGGTTGATGTATTGAATATGGGTGTCTCCTGCCCATAGAGTGAGGGGCGTCAGCTCCATCCGGCAGGATATGGGAAAGGTACTGGGAGGCAAACAATTGTGTTCCCCTGCCCATAGAGTGAGGGGCACCAGCTCCATCCGGCAGGGGCTTGTTAAGGTGCATGCGAAGTGGACATTGATGTCCCCTGCCCATAGAGTGAGGGGCACCAGCTCCATCCGGCAGGTGAAGTTGAAAGTGCACTGGATGGCCGCTCATAGTTTCCTCTGTTTGCAGGTGCCAGGGGGGAGACGTTGGCGAGGCCACACACAGGGATTTTCAGGTAATTTTGGCCAAATTAGCCTTTTGTGGGGGATGGGGGTGGTGTTCGACAGCGTGGTCTCGCCACCCACAAGGCTGGCGCGGAAGGTGGCCAGGTGCTGTCCAGTGGCGCTGTCCAGGCGCGGTGGCCTGCGGTATTCAGAGGCACCGGGTGGTTTAGTTACTTATGCTCCCGTTTCCATTCCAGGCGGCGTCTTGCAGCGGGCACACGCGCAGTCGCACCCGTTCAGCATCCTAGTCTTCATTTGGAAGGTACGTAGATTGGGCACAGGGTGGCTCAGGAGTACAGGATGACGGGGTGGCGGCTTGACCATGACGTCAGCATGGGGAGTGTAGCTCACCGGGCATTTTCTTTTGCAGGGTCAACGGGAGCCAGCGGAATGGACAGCCAGGGATCCCCTCTGCTTTTTTCCCAGACGAGCCAGGTTGGGGAAACTCCTTCGGGAGCCGCACACGATGCGCAATTGAAGGCACTCTTGGACATAATAAAGGTCAAGGGGGTGGCGTGGGCTAGTGAAGCACTGGGGGTCAACAGCCAAGATGACTCCGGGGTGGTGGTGGCAACCCCGGCGGTACTTCAGGAAATCACTGAGGATAATGACACTGGGCCCAAGAGGTCCAAGAGACATAAGAAGCCCACTTGCAAGGAATTTCCAGCAGAACCGATCCCAGCCAAAAGCCGCGCACCTGAGGTGGCTCGGAATGTGATCGTACACGTGCCGGCAGCATCATCCCCCTTGCAGGTGGTCCAAGCGACGCCACCCCCGGAAGTGGTGGCCCCTTCTTTGAATTTTGCCACACGGGATGAGTTGGGTAAGCTCACCAGCTCTCTGCAGGAATTCATGAACGAAATGAGAGCAGGCAGGGAGGCGGCGGCGCAGCCGGCAGTTGAAGGTGCTGCTGCCTCCCCTGCCCCAACTGTGACATCGGAGATGTCTTTCGCGCACGCGTGGGGTGGGCAACTTTCACAGGGAAGCGTCAACAGCAGTGGCTCAGCGACCGCCAGCGCGCCGGTGCTATCCCTCACCCACGCGGCGACCGAGGGGCCTTTGATACTTTCTCCAGTCCCTTCGGCCACTGCATCGTTCACCTCCTCAACCGTGCCCCCCCCCTTGCGTCACCCACTACTTTGCTCTCATCGGCCACTGCATCGTCCACCTCCTCAACCGTGCCCCCCCTTGCGTCACCCACTACTTCGCTCTCATCGCCAAGCGTCCCCGCACCCTCCAGGATGACCATGGCTCCTCTGCTCTCAGGCAAATGCTCTCTAGCCTGGCTGGTGCCACAGGCGGGTAGGGAGGCCATCTGGCGCAGGGAGTTCATAGACATCTTCTCCCTTCTGATGATAGGGGTGGAGGGGGTGGACATCAGGAAGGTGGGGGCAAAGGAGGATGAGAAAAAGGCACGATACCAGGCATGGCCCGAGAAATCACTCAAAAACTGGAGGCAGGCTTTTGGAATATTAGCGGCAGTAATAACAGAGCGCTTCCCAGAGCAGGCGCAGGGGCTCTTTCAGTATGAGAGCATTATTACTGAGGAAGCGGAAAATGGGGGTACAGGCTGGTACAGATATGATTATGAATTTAGGAAGAAGATGTCCATGTGTCCAGAATTGGAATGGGATCAGATAGAGGTCAGATTGTGGTTGCAGCACATGGGCAAGGGGAAGGCCGAGAGTCTTGCCAAAACTAGCACCAGCGACAAGAAAACGGAGGTAGCGAGGGGGCAGCAAGGGGGGAAAAAGGGTCAATTCAGACAGTCTTTTCGAGGGGGGCGAGGCAGCGGGGCCCACAATAGGGGGGGGAAACGAGCATTTGGGGGAACATGCAGACTTTTCAATGCAGGGAACTGCACATGGGGGAAAGCGTGCAGATTCTCGCACACATGCAGCAAATGCAGTGGCTCTCACGCAGCAACCTCCTGCGAGAAACAGGGTTCAGCGGGGGGCAACCAGAAACAGGAAAAGTAACAGCCCCTCCGAGGCCCCGGTGCAGCCCCCTCTCCCCCCATTACCCGGCATACGAACCCCCCCTCGTCAGCCTCTGATCCACCCTGGACCATGGCCCACCACGCAGGTGGGCCAGCTCCAACACAAGGCCCCCTCTCCAATTGTCATCCCCAACCTGCTAGCACTACTGAGATCCTACCCCATTGCTAAAGACAGGGCAACGCTAGCCGAAGGTTTTCTCAAAGGTTTTAGGATCCCTTACCTAGGTCCAAGGGTCAGCAGGGAGGCGGACAACTTGAAATCAGCCAGGGACCTCCCCGCGGTGGTAACTGAAAAGATCCGGAAGGAACTGCTCCTGGGGAGGGTGGCGGGCCCGTTTCCTTCCCCCCCTCTCCCCGATTTCGTGGTATCTCCGTTGGGGGTCGTCCCGAAGAAAGAGCAAGGGGCGTTCAGGTTGATTCACCACCTGTCCTTCCCAGAAGGGGACTCAGTTAACTCCTGGCTGGCAGAGGAGGCATGCTCCGTCCATTACAGCTCGCTGGACACCGCCATCGATCAGGTCAGGAGATCGGGGAGGGGGGCCTGGTTGGCGAAAGCTGACATTGAGGCGGCTTTCAGGCTCCTGCCAGTACACCCGGAGAGCCACCACCTACTGGGGTTCAAATGGGGAGGTCAGTACTTCTTTGACAAATGCATGCCAATGGGTTGCTCTGTCTCGTGCGCCTTCTTCGAGGCGTTCAGCACCTTCCTGCAGTGGTCTCTCTCAGTTAAGTATGGCGTCGAGGCGGTGACGCATTACCTCGACGACTTCTTGTTCATTGGGAAGGACGGGACTGGGGAATGCAGTGAAGGGTTGTCGTGTTTCTTGGATCTGGCGGGCCACCTAGGGGTGCCTCTGGCGCCGGGCAAGACCGAGGGCCCAGCACAGGTTCTCACCTTCCTGGGCATCGAGCTGGACACAGTAAACGGGGTGTCTAGACTCCCTGCTCACAAGGTGCAGGAACTGCAACGGGACATTCGGGATCTGCTCGGGAGGAACAAGGCACCGTTGGGGGTCATACAGAGCCTGCTCGGCAAACTCAACTTCGCAGCCAGGGTTACCCCGGCCGGGCGGGTCTTTGCAAGACGTCTAGCCAGGGCAACAGCGAACATAGTACAACGCCATCACTTTGTGAAGCTTTCAGCGGGAATGAAGCAGGATTTGGAAGTATGGGTGGAGTTCTTGGATAACTTCAATGGCACCGTCATTTGGAGGGCACCCTGGGCGGACAGTCCAGAACTCAGCATGTTCACCGACGCCTCGGGGAGGGAGGGCTTTGGAGCGATTATGGGCGAGCAGTGGTGTGCGCAGAAGTGGCCTAATGCATGGCGCAAGCGAGGCATCACGGCTAACATAACTGTTTTAGAGCTTTTTCCCATCATCATTGCCCTCCATCTATGGCCCGGCCCCCTGTCAGATCGGAAGGTCCTTTTCTGGTCGGATAACTTAGCGGTGGTTCAGGCGATTAACGGGCAGACGGCCAGTTGTCCGCTGGTCCTCTGCCTATTGAGGGACTTAGTGAGAAGTAGCCTGCGTTGCAACCTGGAATTTAGGGCGCGGCACATCCCTGGGGTCATTAACATTGCAGCAGATGCACTTTCTCGTTTTCAGTGGGAGCGTTTCCGGGCGGCCTGCCCACAGGCGAGAGAGGAGATGACCCCTTTCCCGCCGGAGCTATGGCGTATTTTGGAGTGGAGCAGGAACTGAGAGCCATGGGGGAGAGGGCCCTGGCACCAAGCACGAGGAAACGCTATGGAAATCACCTGGCCGCGTTCCACAGGATAGTGGATGAATTGGGCTTGGGGGAGCTCCCCCTGGAGGACAGAGTTAGAGCCTTCATTGTCTGGGCTAGAAAGAGGGGACAGTCCCACTCCTGGGTCTGCGGACATCTGGCGGCCATCGGCCATGACGCTAAATTACGAGGGTTCACGGATCCCACCCAGGCTTTTGCCATCAGGGCAGCACTGAAGGGCTGGTCTCGGGATGAGCCCAGGGCTCCGGACAACAGAGCGCCCATCGACTTCAGCACTCTGCAGGACATGCTGCGGGTGTTACATTCAGTAGCCCGCTCACCCTTTGAGGCCACCTTGTTCACGGCAGCGTTCTGCCTCGCCTTTTTGGGGCCTTTAGGAGCAGCGAGCTGGTGGCACGCTCTAAGACCGATGCTTCCGGCGATGCCCTGTGCCTGGGGGATGTCGCCTTGGACTCGGACATGACGGTCGCGCTCAGGAAGTCCAAGACAGACCAAACCGGGAAGGGGGTTCGCATTGTACTGACTCCCATTAAAGAGCAAACCGGGTGCCCCGTGGCGGCAGTCCGGAGCTACCTCGCCCTGCGGCCACCTGGGGCGGGCTACCTACTTGTGCATGAGGACCTTTCACCCCTTACCAGGTACCAGATGGATAGAATAATGCTGGCCTGCCTGGCCCGAGCAGGCTTGACTGGGGAGGGGAAGCGTTTCTCCAGCCACTCCTTTCGTATTGGGGCGGCCACCTCTGCTTCTCGGGCTGGTATGCCGCCAGAAGGCATTAGAAGGGCGGGGCGCTGGGAATCACTTTGTTACAAGCGCTATGTCGGCCCGTAACACAAGGGCCGTACAGTTATTGGGTCATTACCAGGTGTTGATGTGTACCGTTTCTCGTGCTGTGTAGCACAAAGATGTTATAGTTATTGGAACAATATGCATGAGTTGTTGGTGTATCTTTCTCTTTGCTGGGTTGCACAAGGGCCTTACATTTTATGGGAACAATAAGCATGTTGCTTTGATGTACCATGTCTTTTGCTGTGTTAAGCGTGCAATAAAAGAGCAAACTGATTGGTGTCTTTTGTGTTGACAGGTTCGAGAATTTGGGTTCTGGGCCATTCAACTGTCTCCAAGTTAGGTCGTTGGGCTGCCACCAGGAACTGGATGCAGGGTTTCTCCAACACAGAGTGTGTATGGTTAGGTTTCCCGGGCATGCGCTGGAGTGGCCTCTTGTCCAGACTCAGGCACTCACTGGCTACAGGGGGCCCTCCGCCGCATCACTTAGTCATTCACCTGGGGGGGCAACGACATTACCAACATGGGAAGGTCCGCATTGTTGCGTAAAATGAAGGCAGACCTGGTGGAGGTTTGCAGAATGATGGGGAGCTGTGAGGTTTGGTGGTCCGAATTGCTCCCACGCATAGTCTGGCGGGGCGCAAGGTCAGGCGAAGCCATAGAAAGGTCTAGGAGGAGGGTGAACCGTGATATGCGCAAGTTCACTTCGCAGAGAGGCATTGGTTTCATCCGACATGAGATGATTCAGGATAAGATAAGAGGTTACTTTGAGTTAGATGGCGTGCATCTCAATCCAGTGGGCTTGGACCTGTTCCTCCTAGATTTGTACGAGGCTTTGCAGGAGAGAGGCTGCAGGTAGGAAGGATCATAGGGGATGGGGGGCCCGGGCGGCGGTGGTAGCCACCGGCCAGGCTGTGGCGGAGTTACAGGGTGATCCGGAAGCTGAGAGGTGCAGCGGTGTACCTCAGCAGGCACATAGGGGTGCCAGAGCCTAACACCTGGACTTCATGGGAGGTCCGGGTACATGTGTCGGCACCTCAGTAGTCCTTCGGGCGGTTGTGGGCCTGTACAACCGGGGGTTGCCTAGTTGCGCTCCGCCCCTCGGGGCGTGAGTCTACTTAATTAAGACATGGGGCAGCACACAGGTGGCCACACACTGTGCTGCCCGGCTCAACAGGCGGGCAGGTGGCGAGAATGCGGCCTGCCCTTGGATTACCCATAAGATAACCCATCTATTACATATGTTGTATGTAATAAATCCTGCAGCATTTTCTTTCCAACCAAACACTGTGTCCTGTGTATTATTTATGTTTGTACGGTATCCATGTGTGGGGGCGGGGGGTCCTGTTGCCATTAGGGGACTATGCAGCTGCCCGAGGCCACCCGGTGGCCATCAAGAGGGCGGCACCTTAGTCGCCGGGGGGCTCCCCCCCCGCCCCCGTGCATGCAGGTACTCCCTCCTCCCTCGGGCAGGAGGGGTCCAGCAGGGAACGGGGCGGGCCCAGTGACGTGCTTCGGGGGGCGGCAGTCCGGGCGAGGGGTACTTAAGTCCCCCTCGCCAGATTCAGGCCTCTTTGCCGCCCCTCGCCGCCACGTGCAGACCACCAACTTGGACGCACTTCCCCTCCCGACCTCTTACCCGTGCGCTAACTGGGGGTGGGGTGGTGTGAACTTTATAATATTGTTTCATTTGTCGTTGCAGCGGAGTTACAGGGTGATCCGGAAGCTGAGAGGTGCAGCGGTGTACCTCAGCAGGCACATAGGGGTGCCAGAGCCTAACACCTGGACTTCATGGGAGGTCCGGGTACACGTGTCGGCACCTCAGTAGTCCTTCGGGCGGTTGTGGGCCTGTACAACCGGGGTTGCCTAGTTGCGCTCCGCCCCTCGGGGCGTGAGTCTACTTAATTAAGATATGGGGCAGCACACAGGTGGCCACACACTGTGCTGCCCGGCTCAACAGGCGGGCAGGTGGCGAGAATGCGGCCTGCCCTTGGATTACCCATAAGATAACCCATCTATTACATATGTTGTATGTAATACATCCTGCAGCATTTTCTTTCCAACCAAACACTGTGTCCTGTGTATTATTTATGTTTGTACGGTATCCATGTGTGGGGGCGGGGGGTCCTGTTGCCATTAGGGGACTATGTGTTCCATCGTGCCCTGCTATGTTAGTCTCTTGACTACGTTTTTTACTGTTGGTGCCTCTGCCATCCTTGGATGAAGTGGTGGTGCACGCAACATTGCATTCATGTCGAAACTGTGTCTGCATTTTTTGTTGTTGTACTTACATTTGTTGATTTGCATGAGTGGTAAATGGCTCCCCTGTGTGTTTCGGAATAAAAATGATAGCTCCACGGTATGTCTGCCATACAGTGTGCGATGTCCAGTGGTTAGTTTGTAACACAATAAGTGCCAGGCCTCTTGTCAGGAGGACACAGCAGCTTGCACCATCCCTTGCCCCTGCCAGGGCTGCCAATTACAGGACCAACACAACTACTAACTAACCAACCATCACACCCCTACAAGTATATCAATTCATACCTTTCAAGGCGCCCAAAGCTACAAGAATCCCTTGGGTGGCATATATTAGTAACAACTGTTGGTGTGCTCATATCCACATTTGATGGACAGCGCCCCCATGTGGCAGACTGTTACAAGCGTGAATGGAAAGAATTAAGTGCCGGTGTTGAGCACAGGAAAACAGCGGTTCAAATTGAGCCCTGGGGATGTCTCTAATGTGGTAGCTGCAAGTCTGCTGTGTGCGGTGTTATGCTGGCAACTGTGGATAACGTTTTGTATGTGCATTGATAGTTAGATTGCATGTGTGTGATGCCTATTTTGCTTATTTTGGAGGCTGCTCATTTTTCTTGCTGTTACGGATGTGCAGGGAAGGCTGGATCCACATAGGTGGGATGCCCTTCCTGCATGGGTGAATGGGACATCTTATCAGTTGACCTTATCGCTGTGTTTGTGAAGACTGTGTGCTTCACATAGGTGGATGCCCATGTTGTTGATTGCTTCATATGCCTATTTCCCCTGATTGGCTGAGATGCCCATGTTGCCTGATTTAGTGGATGGCCTATGCAAAGTTGGCAGATAAGGTGAAATCTAATTTTGGGGGGGAGTGGGGCAGGTATTGTTGCACTATAGCCAAAATGTGTATGCTTTGGGAGTTTGATATTTGGAATTGCCTGCTCTCTGTATCATTTTCTCTGCATGAAGACAGCGAGGACAAGAACAGTTATATATATCATAACTGAGCCCCTGATTTTAAGTTTGACAGATGATACTCCATCCGTCAGGGTAGCAGAGGACACATCAAATGCCAGCCCAGTTGTCATCCCTGTACAATCAAAGTTTTAATGTATAAAACGTTTTGCTTTTTTTTGTTTTTCAGAAACAAACACCCAAAGTTGGAGTTTATTTTATAAAAACAAATAAACTAAGAACCGCACTCCCTGTTGTGTTTTCTCTCAGGATGTGGGAGTCATCATTCGGTTTTTTTTTTATCCCTTGCTACCATATTTTTTCCTGGCACGATGATAAACACATTACACTGTTGTAGAGTCTTGGTGGCAATGATGAGACTCAGACTCTATGTTTCATTGAGGTACTTTATTGTGCTTCCATTCCCCATTTGTCCCTACCCTAATCTGCCCGTTTCCTTTCCTTTCTGCTCCTCCCTTTCCTGTCCCTCCCACATCTCCTCCCACCAACTACTAGAGTGCTAAGTCACGTTCTTACATCTCCCCACTTCTTGAACAAATGCAAAAGTCAATCATGCTGACAACAGCTTGCTACCTCGGTGATGGTGTGAACCTATTTACAGTTGTTCACTCAGCCGTGCAGGTTTTAGGATGGTTTGTCGCGGTTTCAAATAAGCTTCTGAGTTCTCGCCTTCAGACTCAACGAGATTCTCGGGTCTCGGCCGAATGCTACCAGCTATGGCATTCTCACTAGCCAGGGTCCTTAACGGATTAGCAAGGGCGTCTTTGACTGCAGAAGGGCGTTTTTGAAAATATAACACATTCGATGCTTCCCGAGAACAGTCTAGGACCTATTTACTTGCTCTGTTTGCCTCACCCGCTCCCACTTGCGTTTGGGAATGTTAAAATCTTTGACCATCCGTGCATGTGTATGTTCCTTTCTCATCCCCTTTTCCTTGAGAAAGACCTATCTCTGTCAACACATTTGGCCTTTCTTACAGAGTGTTGAAACAGCCTTTTCCCAACATTTTGGGCAATGTCCCATACATTCGTTCTCATTCTGCAAGCCCTTTGAGTCAGCCTAGCTGACCCCATCAGGGGTGAAGGTATATTATTCATGTCTTGATATGAATGTAACTGACATGACATGACATGTTGTGTTGTGGGGTAAGTGAATGTTTTGAGTCATCGGCATGTGATATTTTGTTCTGGACAGGGAGAAAGTTCTCTGATTCCATTGTGCATTCGGGTGATTGACGCCACAGGCGTTTTCTTGATCTTGATTCTGTTGACCTGAGTGATTGTACAGACATGCTTTCTGAATCGGAGGAATCTTCTACTGATTTCCGCTGAAGACGTTCTTTTGGGTGGGTTTTGACTGGTAAATCTCTTGAGCTGGTAGACTGTGATGAACTGCTCCTTGAGTCGGAGCTATCTTTGGGACGTTTCTTTGGGTATATCTCTCAAAGTGTATTATGTGTTCTTGCAATGAAGGGATTGTTTGATAGCCAAGTGTTTATTTCTTTTGTTTGGTCCCAGGGCATTTTGTCTCTGCTCCTCTCATGTGATGTCAATTGTCTTCATCTCCCACGGTAGCTGTGTCTGCTCCTCGATTTTTGGCTTCCTCTCCCACGGTACCTGTGTCTGCTCCTCGATTTTTGTTATTGATTTATTCGTTCTTTTCAGCGCTACTGGATGCGCTCCTCCCGCCAGTCAGCAAAGGTTATGGCACTCTTAATACTGTCTTGGGCAGCGCGGGCCCCACACTATGCCAGTGGTGCTCATTTGTTTCTTCTTACCGCAGCAGGCTGCCCTCGCTGGCCATGCTCCTTTTATCACGGGCGTCCTCCGGGATGCAGGCCTCGCGCCGGGCCGGCCACGCGCTTCCGTTCCTCCGCGGAAGCTTCTCACTCAGCCCTCGAGCTGCCCCTGGGGAATCTTCGGTGCCTGGCTGGCTCACTGGGCAGGTCTCTCCCACTCCACTTTACAGAGGAGGGGTGGGGGGGGCACAGCTAATTAATTAATTTAAATTAGTCAATTAATAAATTAGGTTAATTGCCTAATTAATTTTAGGTGTGTGTTGTGGTGTTTTTATGTGTAAATTGTGTGAAGTGTGGTAAGTAATTACATTTTTTTATTGCTTAATTATTAAATACTTTTAAATTAATTACCATCAATTAATTAGTAATTATTAATTGTAATTGTGTAATTAATTTTAGGTGTGTGTTTTGGTGGTAATATGTGTAAATGGTGTGAAAGGTAGTAAGTAAATAATGTTGTATTGATTAATAAATAATAATAATAAATTAGTATTCATTAAATAGTAATTATTAAATTCAATTGTGTAATTAATTGCAGGTGTGTGTTGTGGATTTTATAGTGTTACATAATGAGTAATTCATTTTTGTTTATTATTTTTGTTAATATTATATTTAAATGTATATATTAATTATGTTAATATTGGAAATTAAATTAAATTTATTAAAAATGTTGATGGTTTTGTTTTTTATTATTTTGGGATCCGGCGCTATCCAGCGCTATCCAGCGCTGACCCTACTGTTGCACTCATTGGAGTGGGAAAAGTCATTTTTACCCCTCCGCTATCCAGCACTTTCCCTACTGTTGCACTTACTGGAGTGGGAATAGTAAATTTTTACCCGTAGGCTATCCAGCGCTTTCCCTTCTAATGCACTCACTGGAGTGGGAATAGTTCTTTTTACCCCTTCGCTATCCAACGTTTTATCTACTAATGTTTTAATTTTGTTAGTAAATGTATGTATTATTTTTTTAAATAGTTTAATGTGTTAATTAAATATAGAATATTTTATTTTACATTATTCATATATGTGGTTATTTTATTTTTATATAATTAAAAAAGTTTATAAATTAAATAAAGATAATAGTTAATAAAATGTATTTAAGTAATATATGTATATGTATACATTTTCTTGTGTTTATGTTTATTAAATTAAGTTTATTTGTTATAATTAGTTCAAATATATTTTAAATGTCTTTATTATAATATTAATATTATGTAATTCATTTAATTTAATTTGTTATGTTTTAAAATCAATATTTTTTACATCTATATTTTTACATCGATATTTTTGAGTTGATATTACTGTACTTACCTGTTTAAATATAGGGATTCAATATATTTGTAATAGATATTTTTACATGGATATTTTTTTATCTATATTTTTGTAATCGTGATTTTAAAATGGTTCTGAAAATGCATAGTAGACTGGATTTTGCTTGCAGTAGTTTAGTAAGCTTTTGCGCTGCCATCTGTGGGAAGCATTGCTTCCACCCCGCATTCCTTTCATAGGTTTGGCTTGCCAGTATGCTGGGCTGCATTGAGCTGCTCTTCACTGCGGAGCGGCTATCTGATTTAGGAAAGTTGCCTCACTGTATATAGTGGATAGATGTATGGGTCGGTTGCCTTCTCTAGAGGTGCAAAACTAGCTGGAAGGATGGGGGCTAGGAGTGGTCCTGAATAGGGAAAGCCCTGGAGGAAAGCTCTGAATATCCTGCACTCCAACCATGCAACGCATAGCAGCTGAGCATGAAAGGTCCAGGGATTCCAGGGCCCTGATTTATGAGGCCTTGGGTCAGTTTTGCGCCGCCGGTGCGTCACTTTTTGTGACGCACCAGCGGCGTAAAATATGCGCCTTGTTGCGCGATATTTAAAAAGTGACGCATCTAGGTAGATGCGTCACTTTTTAAACGCCTGCGCCACATTATACCTGCGTCAGGTATAATGTATGCAGAGGGGGCGTTCCCCCGCAAAAAGCCTCGTAATAGTGACGCAGTGAAATCTATGAGATTTCACTGCGTCACTTTTAGGATGCTGTTGCGTCAAAATCTTGCGCCTGCCTCACAGCAGGCGTAAGACTGACGCAAGCCCTTTCACATGGCTCTTTCCCATGTGAAAGGACGCATTGCTGGAGTTGCGTCACTTTTGTGACACACTCCAGCAATGCGTCACTTTTGCGCTTACAGATACGTCAGAAACACTGACGTATCTGTAAGTCCTTGCGACATGATGCGCCATACATTAAATATGACGCATCATTGGTATCGCAAGGAGTGCGCAGTGAAAAGTGACGCATCGCTCTTTTCACGCAGCGATGCGTCACTTTTCATAAATGAGGCCCCAGGACTATATCTGTTTTCACAAAAAGTTTAGTGTAAGCGGTGGCTACATACTCAAAAAACTCTGGACCTTTTAGAGTTTTGGAAGTTACAAGTTTTTGGATAGAGACAGTATGTTTAGCCAAAATCAGATACTATTTAAGGTTGAATCCAGTGGTCATTAGTGCAAGTTTTCACTCAAGAAAAGCTCGATCCAATTTTTAAGAAAGATAGAATTTTATTGATGCAAGTTCGCCAGGGCTTTCTCAAGGCTAAGTTCAATTTATTAGTGTCATTCTGTTGGATTCTCTGTTGTGCATCAGAATAAATATATATCACAATAGAATTCCTTAAATATTTCAATTTGGAGTTAAATCTCCCGAAAAGAAACGAGCGTCCCTGAAAGGCGCCGAACGCGACGGAGCAGTCCCGTAGTAAAGGACTGCTCTGTCGCGTCCAACCATGCAACACCTGCAACAGCCACCTTAGAGGGAGAGGTCCTTCAAACATCCAAGCTTTCTGTGCTCAGCCATTCCCGGGCCTCTGATTTCTAGGCCAACCCTCTGGGTCACGTAGTAGCCACCGTCCTATGTCAGCACCATTGGTGGGTGCTGTGACAGCTCAACAGATGTTGCATGCTGTACGTAAAGTCAGTATACCCTGACATACAATTATCCATCCACAGTCCCAGAGGGACTGCAGGGAAGGGTGAATGAGAGTGGAGAGTCCTGTTGCGAGGCATGTAGATGTCTCTTCATGAGAGGCAAAACACAATATGCCACAGGCAGAATGATGTGGCAACATAACCCACCCAGAACCCTCACTCCGCTTACCACCTTTTAAGTAGGACTACAGGAATCTAAAGGGAAACGGCCTACATTTTAGCAGGAGGCAATGCGTAACCCACCCCTGCTGTTAAGGTTAGAGTCATCTGCAGGTGCAGGTATTCTCCCATTGTGGGTATGCTTGCTTATGCATCTCTACCAGGAAGAGAGACAAAATGCTGCTGTGTCCGAGGGACACATATTGCACTGCATGAGCCCCCTCAGCTCAGCAGCATGATTTCCACAGGTGCTGTGCAGATTTCAGGGTCCAGGGTCCAGGGTCCATGTCCAGCTCCTACACAGACACGCACTGCTGTGGTGGAAATTCGGAAAGGTGGTGGGGCTCAGGGTAGCACCATTCCAGTACCTCTTCCTTGTCTCCTCTCCTTCCAAGCTGATGCTGCATGAGCTATGTCCTTAATGTACTGTGTAGTGGTTAAGTCGGACCACAGCTGAGTCTTTAGTTTTAAGTTATGTAAAACTGTAGCTTTTGGTATGTCGTGTTTTTGTGTTCCATCGTGCCCTGCTATGTTAGTCTCTTGACTGCGTTTTTTACTGTTGGTGCCTCTGCCATCCTTGGCTGAAGTGGTGATGCACGCAACATTGCATTCATGTCGAAACTGTGTCTGCATTTTTTTTGTTGTACTTACATTTGTTGATTTGCATGAGTGGTAAATGGCTCACCTGTGTGTTTTGGAATAAAAATGATAGCTCCACGGTATGTCTGCCATACAGTGTGCGATGTCCAGTGGTTAGTTTGTAACACAATAAATGCCAGGCCTCTCGTCAGGAGTACGCTGCAGCTTGCACCATCCCTTGCCCCTGCCAGGGCTGCCAATTACAGGACCAACACAACTACTAACTAACCAACCATCACACCCCTACAAGTATATCAATTCATACCTTTCAAGGCGCCCAAAGCTACAAGAATCCCTTGGGTGGCATATATTAGTAACAACTGTTGGTGTGCTCATATCCACATTTGACGGACAGCGCCCCCATGTGGCAGACTGTTACAAGCGTGGATGGTAAGAATTAAGTGCCGGTGTTGAGCACAGGAAAACACCGGTTCAAATTGAGCACTGGCGATGTCTCTACTGTGGTAGCTGCGAGTCTGCTGTGTGCGGTGTTATGCTGGCAACTGTGGATAACGTTTTGTATGTGCATTGGTAGTTAGATCGCACGCGTGTGATGCCTATTTTGCTTATTTTGGAGGCTGCTCATTTTTCTTGCTGTTACGAATGTGCAGGGAAGGCTGGATCCACATAGGTGGGATGCCCTTCTTGCATGCTTGAATGGGACATCCTATCAGTTGACCTTAGTCGCTGTGTTTGTGAAGACTGTGTGCTTCACATAGGTGGATGCCCATGTTATTGAATGCTTCATATGCTTATTTCCCCTGATTGGCGGAGATGCCCATGTTGCCTGATTTAGTGGATGGCTTATGCAAAGCTGGCAGATAAGGTGACATCTAATTTTGGGGGGGAGTGGAGCAGGTATTGTTGCACTATAGCCAAAATGTGTATGCTTTGGGAGTTTGATATTTGGAATTGCCTGCTCTCTGTATCATTTGCTCTGCATGAAGACAGTGAGGACAAAAAAAGTTATATATATCATAACTGAGCCCCTGATTTTAAGTTTGACAGATGATACTCCATCCGTCAGGGTAGCAGAGGACACATCAAATGCCAGCCCAGTTGTCATCCCTGTACATTCAAAGTTTCAATGTATAAAACTTTTTACTTTTTTTTGTTTTTCAGAAACGAGCACCCAAAGTTGGGGTTTATTTTATAAAAACAAATAAACTAAGAACCGCACTCCCTGTTGTGTTTTCTCTCAGGGTGTGGGAGTCATCATTAGGTTTTTTTTTATCCCTTACTAGCATATTTTTTCCTGGCAGCGATAATAAACACATTACACCGTTGTAGAGTCTTGGTGGCAATGATGAGACTCAGACTCTGTTTCATTGAGGTACGTTATTGTGCTTCCATTCCCCATTTGTCCCTACCATAATCTGCCCGTTTCCTTTCCTTTCAGCACCTCCCTTTCCTGTCCCTCCCACATCTCCTCCCACCAACTACTAGAGTGCTAGGTCACGTTATTACATCTCCCCCCTTCTTGAACAAATGCAAAAGTCAATCATGCTGACAACAGCTTGTTACCTCGGTGATGGTGTGAACCTATTTACAGTTCTTCACTCAGCCGTGCAGGTTTTTGGATGGTTCGTCGCGGTTTCAAATAAGCTTCTGAGTTCTCGCCTTCAGACTCAACGAGATTCTCGGGTCTCGGCCGAATGCTACCAGCTATGGCACTCTCACTAGCCAGGGTCCTTAACGGATTAGCAAGGGCGTCTTTGACTGCAGAAGGGCGCTTTTGAAAATATAACACATTCTATGCTTCCCGAGAACAACAGTCGGCTCTGGGACCTATTTACTTGCTCTGTTTGCCTCACCCGCTCCCACTTGCGTTTGGGAATGTTAAAATCTTTGACCATCCGGGCATGTGCATGTTCCTTTCTCATCCCCTTTTCCTTGAGAATGACCTATTTCTGTCAACACATTTTACCTTTTTTACAGAGTGGTGAGACAGCCTTTTCCCAACATTTTGGGTTATGTCCCATACGTTTGTTCTCATTCTGCAAGCCCTTTGAGTCATCCTAGCTACCCCATCAGGGTTGAAGGTATATTATTCATGTCTTGATATGAGTGTAACTGATATGACAGGTTGCGTTGTGGGGTAAGTGAATGTTTTGAGTCATCGGCATGTGATATTTTGTTCTGGACAGGGAGAACGTTCTCTGATTCTATTGTGCATTCGGGTGATTGACGCCACAGGCGTTTTCTTGATCTTGATTCTGTTGACCTGAGTGATTGTACAGACATGCTTTCTGAATCAGAGGAATCTTCTACTGATTTCCTTTGAGGACGTTCTTTTGGGTGTGTTTTGACTGGTAAATCTCTTGAGCTGGTAGACTGTGATGAACTGCTCCTTGAGTCGGAGCTATCTTTGGGACATTTCTTTGGGTACATCTCTCGAAGTGTCTTATGTGTTCTTGCAATGAAGGGATTGTTTGATAGCCTAGTGTTTATTTCTTTTGTTTGGTCCCAGGGCATTTTGTCTCTGCCCCTCTCATGTGATGTCAATTGTCTTCCTCTCCCACGGTAGCTGTGTCTGCTCCTCGATTTTTGGCTTCCTCTCCCACGGTACCTGTGTCTGCTCCTCGATTTTTGTTATTGATTTATTCGTTCTTTTCAGCGCTACTGGATGCGCTCCTCCCGCCAGTCAGCAAAGGTTATGGCCCCTCTTAATACTGTCTTGGGCAGCGCGGGCCCCACACTATGCCAGCGGTGCTCATTTGTTTCTTCTTACCGCAGCAGGCTGCCCTCGCTGGCCGTGCTCCTTTTATCACCGGCGTCCTCCGATATGCAGGCCTCACGCCGGGCTGGCCACACGCTTCCGTTCCTCCACAGCAGCTTCTCACTCCGCCCTCGAGCTGCCCCTGGGGAATCTCCGGTGCCTGGCTGGCTTACTGGGCAGGTCTCTCCCACTCCTCTTTACAGAGGAGGGGTGAGGGGGGGGGGGGGGGGGCACCGCTTCGCTGTCTTTCCGGTAACCCGCGGGCTCACCTTATGCCCAGCGGGCATTGCAGGCAGCATACATGCGGGGTAGGCTCCCGCTTCCCTGGGCTCTTCGGTCGGGGCCTGTAATGGCCGGATTTTCCGCTTAGATGGGATCAGCCCCCAGGGGCCCCTATGACCCAGCCAAAACGTACTCACCTTCCCTCCTTAGAACGTATTCACAATGGATAGATATACAGATATATATAGGTCGCACCTAAGGATGGGGAATAGCAATGCACATGCATAGATTTTCTACAATATCTTATTCACATCAGTTGGTCTCGCGGTCACCCCGACCCAGACCGGTCTACCCTAGGGCAGATATGACACACAATCCGGTGCGTCTACACATGGGCCTGCAGAACCCAATGCTCCCTTTTCCAAACGATCCACAATCCGGTAGATCTACACGCCAGTGTCCCCCCTGACGCTCTCACTTATGCAAGCCACAATCCTGTGGGTATCCACGCTGGTATCCTACCCAACGTTCTCACTAACGCCGCATATCAACGACGACCACATTCCTATGAACAGTTATCGGGACAATGTCTTAGTTATCTACGTGGGATAAAGCTATAATAATGACTTTTAGTACGGTTCCCAAATTATATGATGTACCTCCTATTCTTGGCATCAAAGGTCCACTCACTCCCTCTTTGTTCGATCACTATTTACCTGATCGGGATTTCACATCCGTTCATATAAACAATTTTCGACTAGGCGATCCATTTACCAAGATTGAACAGGAACACAAGGCACACGTTTGTTCTATAAGAACTAGGGTATTTATTAACAATAAACACATATCACATTACTATGCAACATAATTTCTGTAAAGAAAAGGTAAAGATTAGAATGCGCGCTAATTGGGAAAAGGGCAGAGGTCACCTTATTAATATGAAGTCTGGGCTCGGCAGTCATCTAGGTTCCCTTCTCGTCTCTGTGTCCTGGCTCGCCTCGTAGTCACACCCCAGCCGTCACAAGTACACGTCTGCACCGCTAGGCTCAACCTCGTCTGCTTCCCTCCAGGCCACCGGAACCTCGTTGGTTATTAGCTACCGTCTCTCTCTCTCTCTGTGCCAGTGCGCTCCGCGCTAAGTCTCCTTCAGTCTTTCTCAGAGAGTTTCGGTCTTAAATCTTTCTCGGACTTCAAAGATGGCGACTGTCCGCCATGAAATAATTAATGGCAGAGATGCTAACGGCTAGATGCCGCCTACGGACTAACTGACAAACTGACTAACACCTTCGCTAATATCAAAGCCCGTTCCTTCATGGAAAGCTACGGCCAGTAACCTGCCGCCCACCAAATTCTTGTACCTCCCCGTACCAAGGACACGTTCCCAGCCGGCCGGCCTGAAGTTGTGTCTTCGGAGTGGAGAAAAATACATTCCTTCGATAAGGGCCAGCCTGAGCCGGTTCTCTCCAAGCGAACAACAGCTTGAAACTAAAACACTACACTTGACCTAGAAGGCCTTCTCAAGCTACCAGGCAGAAAGCAAAATGGAGTCTGTCTCATTTAAGGCCTACAGGGCCCGCAATATGCGTAACTCCATGGAAAATATCCTAACACGTTAGCAAATGAGCAAATCATGATTAGTACTTATGTATCTATCCCCTAACTTAAATTCATAAGCCCTACATTAAGGAAAGTGACACGAAAATGCTCTAATATATGGAAGGCAGGGGTCCTGTCTATAGTCCTAATCCCTATACTATGGGGGTGATAGGCTGGAATCACTCTCCATCATTCTCCCTCTTAAAGGAGCCAGAAAAGGGCAGCCATTACATTACACCCCTTGACTCCAGTCTATTAACCACAAACTAAATAGAACTAATATCAGTAGAAGAATAATAGGAAACAAAATTAACTGATCTATGTCTCTTACTAAGTCTAAAAAATTGAAACAGGGAAGGGATGCACTGAATAAAGCAACAAATAGCTATCAGAACACAAATAGCAACGATAACTCCCCCTAAAATCTGTCGTAAAGAATGCAAGTCAGGTAACCAATTAAAGAGCCAGTCAAAGAAACCCTGATCTATATGTTGTCTAATTTCTGCAGTCAAGTCGTGGAGTTTGTCAATATGGGATTGGATTGATTTAGAATGGTCAGACAAATTAAAACAACATAGGCCCTCAAAATCAGAACATTCATGTCCATGTTTTAACAAAAGATAATCAATAGCAGCGCGATTCTGTAAAATAGCTCTACGTTCGCCTTGGGCGTCTAATAAAAGGTCAGATAAGACAGTAGAGGTTTGGTTGATGGACTTAACCATCCAGCAGGCCATCTTGCCGATCGTTTTGGCATTATAAACGGCCAATGCAAGCACTCCAATGATAGAAAAAGCCAAACCAAGATATTCTGATTTAGAATAAAGGTGGACAGAGGAATCACAGTCCTCATGCAATGACATTGAATCACGTACAATACGGGAATGTGAATTAGGATGTGAGGAAAACATTAATAAACTCAATCTAGTGATGGCACATGGGCCACCAGAAATATTTGCAGGAATATAGGGCCAAGATGAATTTCCGCACGAAAAAAGCCATCCAGCTGGCAATAACATTGAACGATAATAACTAGGGGCAACTAATAAACGTTGACATGTCATATTATTTTTCACAGAAAAACATGAATTCGGAAGTCTCTTTAAACACAATAATCGTTGATGAGCTGAAAAAGAAGTCGCAGCCTGTAGCTTCAGCTTAATACATTCGGTGATAGCTTTAGGATCACACGTCATTATAAAACATAGGTCTCCAGGGGTAATATTAAAAGTAGTAATACGGGAATGAATAGAGATATCGGGGTCTGGAAGAGCAGTACATGATGGACAGAACTCATGGGCCGCGAAGTCGCCCAGAATAACATTTGGTCGGGCATTCGAGATATTAAAAATATGTCGCAAAGTCTCAGTAGATGCAGGGACGGCAACCAGACAGGTCGCTAAAATGTCAGTGACAGACTTCATTGAGGTAAGACAGAAATGTGGAGAGTTCGTCACCCGCTTTGCGAGTGTAATCCAAAAGTTAGATGAAGAGCTCCACGCAGACCGTGGAGCTCGGATTATCCCATCAACCGGCGTCGGTGGATCCTCTCCTCTCCCGGCGTAGCAGGCCAAAAGGAGTCCATCGCCGACACATCCTGCAGCAGCAGTCCAGAGAATGATCTGAAAGAATACAAACACAGGCCTTAATCATTCTCGTAAATAACATTTATCAGCTGGGACAGCTTCCCAGCCATCTTTCCCTGGCTTCATCACCAAAACGGTGTTGTCATGACCGGTCGCAATAATATCAGCCTGTTCAGGAGGATTTTTAGGCGATTGCACCCATATCTTAGCTCCAGGAAGATCAGATGATCAGAAGCCTTTTTGTCCTCGCACAGTTAGCAACGATGGGGCAGAGCCTTTTTTGATCTCACCACTGAAGACAGGCATAATCAGTAATTGAGCAACACGGTCAGACTTTTTAATCATTAAGTCAGTCTCACTGCTATTAAGCAGGAGAACCTTAATCTCTCCCTGATAGTCACTGTCAATTACTCCTCCGAGCACTTGTATGCCTTTCAGGGCCAGGCCAGATCTAGGGGCAATTAATCCAAAACTACCGGCAGGTATACAGACACCAATGCCAGTTTCAACAATGATTCGATCTTTTCCTGGTAATTTTGCATCATTTAAAGCATGCAAGTCGAGGCCTGCGGAACCTGGGGTCGCTCTACATGGAGCTAAAGCACCAGGGGTAATTTCCCAATACATGATAGTGTTTGATAAAGAATTAGGCTTTACATCAACATTTGGAGGAAACAAACTCATCAAAGGGGATTCAGCATGTAACAAAGGGCGATTATTCAGAATTAATAAAGCTTGAAACAATACATCCCTCCAGTTGCTGTATCGGTCATCAGTCAATTTGCGCAACTGTTCTTTAAACCATTCATTCTCTCAATCAGTCCCGAAGCTTGTGGGTAATATGGAATGTGAAACACCCAATCAATATTATTTTCCGCACAGAATTCCTGCACCAACCTTCCACGAAAGTGGGATGCGTTATCTGATTGAATTTGGAATGGGACACCATAGTACAAAATAAGCAGCTCCAGGGTTTTAATGGTATTCACTTGGGTAGCGTTCTTGCAAGGGAAAGCGACCAAAAGGCCACTGTAAGTGTCAACAACTGTACAAATATATTGACAATTTCTGCTCATAGGGAGCGGACCGATATAGTCAATCTGCCAAATTTGAGCGGGCAATTTACCTCGATGCAAGTGGCCTCGAACAATTTGAGGCACCTCCTTTTTTCTAGAATGCTGACAAATGGGACAATGTAAAATGACATCTTTTATCAAAGAAAAAGGAATATGAATTCCTCTATCGGCAGCCCACCTGCTAGTGGCTTTCTCTCCAAAATGTCCTGCTTTCTGGTGGGCCCACTTCGCCAATCCCGCCAAATCAGAATCTTGCATGTCCACCACCGCCTCAGCAATTTTAGATTTTTCATCTGCAATGTTATGGAAGAATTTATCAAGGGAGTCAATTGGAGTGTGAGCATCCACGTGAAAGATTGTTACAGTACTCTGCGGGAGCAACTCCCAAATTTCTTGCCATAATTCCTTTCCCCACAATTCTTTTGAATGCAATTCCCAATTATGAGAATGCCATGTTGGTAACCATACCGCCAGTCCATTCGCAGTGGACCAGGAATCAGTGAAAATATGACATGTGCCAGGCAATTCCTGTTTCAAAACTTGATAAACAGCATAGAGTTCAGCATACTGACTACTCTTACCATCTCCAGTCGTACTCAATAATTTCTGCGTGATCGGGTTATACGAAACAGCTTTCCAATGTCTTTTGTCACCAATGAACTTCGCTGAACCATCCGTAAACCACACATGTTTTCTATCCTCCACGGACAGATCATCAAATGATTTACCCCACTTAACAGGAGACTCCTGCACCACGGGTACCGAACAATCGCTTTCAGTCTCATTGGAGGGCGCCTGCGCCACTCGCTCATGTAAAACCGCCACACCTTTCGGACCCACACGTGCCCTGTCCTGAATGTACCATTTCCATTTAATCACACTCGCCTCCTGAGCATGTCCAATTCGATGGGACTTCGGTGAACTCAAAACCCACTGCATAATGGGAATTTCAGGCCTCAAAATCACAGCATGGCCTAGGGTCAGTTGCTCGGTATCCACCAGAGCCCAATAACAAGCAAGCAATTGTTTCTCAAAGGGTGAGTAACGCTCACCAGCCTCAGGTAACTTTTTGGTCCAAAAACCCAATGGCACTTTTTGTCTGCCCTGCTTTTGCCACAGGCTCCAATTGGCATACAGACCTTCCACGGACACATTCAGATCCACATCACCTTCACTCACAGGCCACAAATCCAAGGCATACTGAATAGCTTCTTTAGCCAAATTAAAAGCATTCCGTTGAGACTCACCCCATTCAAACGCATTCTTTTTGCGAGTGACTCAATATAATGGAGCCAGAATCTGGCTTAGATGGGGAATAAGCTGACGCCAAAAGCCAAACAAGCCAATGAAACATTGAGCCTCTTTCCTGTTCCTAGGAATTGCAAAATCAAGTATTTTTCGCTTCACTTGTGGGATCACTTCTCTGTGACCTTCATGCCAATTGATTCCTAAAAATTTCACATTTTGGGACGGAGTTTGCAATTTGTCAGGATTAATTTCCCAACCTTTCGCTCGCAAACAGTCAATGATCTGATCTAAATGGGACTGTACCTGGTCTTGCGTTTCACCTTGAATCAAAATGTCGTCAATATAATGACAGACCTGAACTCGTGGATTCGTGGGCACTTCAGACAGATGCTCTGCCACCAGCCGGTGACAGATCGTAGGACTGTGAACATAGCCCTGAGGAAGACTCCGGAACGTCATTTGACGTCCATTCCATGTAAAACTGAACTGTTCTTGACATTCGGGGGCAATCGGAATTGAAAAGAAAGCATTAGCAATATCAATAGAAGCATACCACGTACCTGGATGCTTTTGAATTCTCTGAATTAGCGTGACAATGTCAGGCACTGCAACAGTCAATTTGGGTGTATTTTTATTCAATTCTCGATAATCAACAGTCATGCGCCAAGAATTGTCACTTTTGCGCACGGGCCAAACGGGATTATTCCAAGCAGACGTGACCGGAGTAATGACTCCCGCGTCAACCAAATCCTGAATTGTAGCAGTAATTTCTTCATGACCACCTGGGATACGATATTGCTTTTGAGAAATTACCTTCGTAGCCAAAGGAATTTTAATAGGTGGCATTCGCAAACGGCCAACCCGTACGGGTCTGGTCGAAATGTACTGTCTAGTTCCAAATTGATAACAACCATCATCCAAATGCAAAGTCATTCCTTTTAAAAAGTCAATTCCAATTATATATTCCAAAAGTGGTACAACTAACACAGAGTATTCTCTACGAGGAATCCTACCAATTTTAATTTCAAGTGCAGTTTGAACTGCGGGTGTTTCTTTACCACCCAAACCGGTAATCGTGAAAGACTGTCCATTAAATTTCTTTGATTTACCATGAATTAAAGTGGCCTCCGCCCCAGTATCAACTAATGCTCGGGCCCTTTGGATATTACGATGTTTCCAAAAAATCTCAATATCTACATAGGGTCTGTTGTCTCTGTGAGCCCACTTGTGTACCGGAGCTTGACCTATTTCCTAGTCATTTTTCCTGCGTTCCGTCAACCAAGACAAATCAGGGTAAATGCTCTCAGTTTTCTTTGGTATCAAAATATCTTGTTCATATCCGTCCCCAGTACGAAACGGATTATTGTCATGTTCAAAAAATTGCGAATTGCGGTCAGAAAGTCTGTTACGATCTTCTCTTTTTCTCATGTCAGGGGAATAACTCCTTTCCTCTCTTTGTCGGTTGGAAACACGATCATCTCTCCCCCTCTCACGATCATCCTCTCTCCCCCTCCCGCCGTTACGATGAGGGGATCCATCACGTTCATAACGCCGATCATCACGGCGATCAGAATTCACACGTCGCCTCTCATCACCACTGTCATCCGAACCACGGTCATACTCATTCTTACGCACACGACGGGCACCCTCCTTTCGATCGGAACCACGCTTACGAAACATATCCCATAAGCGATTATTAGGCTCACCGTCAATGTCCTCCCTTTTGACACCATCAGCAACGAGAGCAAGAAACATGTCACGTCTAGAGAACTTATAGTCCCCACCAGTACGACCCTCAGGTCGAGATTGTCTCTCAGGTTTAAACCACTCACCCAGCTCACCAAGCTGACGAACAGACTCAAGCACAGCAGACAAAGGATTGCCAGTCTGATTGATCAACAAAGTCATCATGACCTGCTTATAAGCAACAGGCGAAGAACGGATAATGCGATTGCGCACAGAAGATGTTAAAAGACCATCCAGCAATCTATCAGCAGTACTAAGAAAGATAGCCGTTTTCATGACTTCCTCCTTTAAACGTTGCGACGCATCGCGCAAAGTGTACCATGGTTTTTCATCAGTGGGCCAATCAGACTCAGTTGGATATTTATGATTACAGCCGTCCGACGCAAGCTGGAGCAAAGTAATTTGACCAGCACCATTATAATTTCGAAAATGATCTTGAATCGTAGCATCAGAACTCAAAGAGCAAAACCGTAAGCAATCCACAGCATCAAGCATAATACCGGCAGCGCCAAGTTCATAAAGGCGCACCATCCAGGTAAGTAAGGCCTCACCAGGCCGTTGTCGAAATCGTTGTAAAATGTCACTAACCTCCTGCTGAGTAAAATCTTCAATACAGTCTAAAGCTATACCAGCCGGATTACCAGGGGCTTGTTGTAATTTGCGTTGAAACACAGGGTGAGCAGAAACCTCAGGAAGAGCTTCCGAGGAAGCCCGCATCTTAGATTTGACAGAACAATCGGGGCAAGATACGTCATCCGAACGGGAAGAACGAGCACGGTCGTCGTGAGGACCTGTATCAGTACATGAAGCAGATTTACAATCACGTCCAGAGCGAGAAGACTCGCGCTTGTCACCCTCCTCCGCCGAGGAGTCAGAAGTATGTGAATCCCAGATATTACCGTCCCAATCATCGGGGTTCCAATCCATTCCGGCTTTTGCTACAACCAGACGCACTTTACGTGTAGACACACGACCACGACGATGTTTATACTTATATCGTGCAATGCGGACCGCAGCTCTTTCGGCAATGGTCTGATATGTTTCAAGTTTGTCGGCAAGCAATTTATTTTGACAACGCAAAAGAGTATGCGCATTTTGCAACTCAACACACTGTCCTTCCATGTCCTTAAACTGCTTCTGTAGCTGAACAAACTTCTCATGCAGTATTCTGTAGGCATTAAGAACAATCCAACCTCTGCGTCCTAAAATAGGAAGCTCATCACCCTTCACTACCGGCGCTTTCTGTAAGCACGATACCACATCGGCAGGCTCCGCCTGCTCCAAGCAAGAAGACCAATTTTCACTCAAACCAGTAGAATCAGCCCACTCGCGGGCCAAAGCCTCGTAAGGCGTACACTCCCAGCCGGGAATCTGAATTGGTAACTTGAAAACCGACGGAGATTTTTTCGCAAACATATTGACACAAAAAAGTTATGTACACAATTATAAACAAAATTTTATACGTACGAGCCGAGCGCAAACCAACAAGATTAAAACAATACAATGCACACAGGCTTCGTAAACAGTTCGTGACGCCAGATGTAATGGCCGGATTTTCCGCTTAGATGGGATTAGCCCCCAGGGGCCCCTATGACCCAGCCAAAACGTACTCACCTTCCCTCCTTAGAACGTATTCACAATGGATAGATATACAGATATATATAGGTCGCACCTAAGGATGGGGAATAGCAATGCACATGCATAGATTTTCTACAATATCTTATTCACATCAGTTGGTCTCGCGGTCACCCCGACCCAGACCGGTCTACCCTAGGGCAGATATGACACACAATCCGGTGCGTCTACACATGGGCCTGCAGAACCCAATGCTCCCTTTTCCAAACGATCCACAATCCGGTAGATCTACACGCCAGTGTCCCCCCTGACGCTCTCACTTATGCAAGCCACAATCCTGTGGGTATCCACGCTGGTATCCTACCCAACGTTCTCACTAACGCCGCATATCAACGACGACCACATTCCTATGAACAGTAATCGGGACAATGTCTTAGTTATCTACGTGGGATAACGCTATAATAATGACTTTTAGTACGGCTCCCAAATTATATGATGTACCTCCTATTCTTGGCATCAAAGGTCCACTCACTCCCTCTTTGTTCGATCACTATTTACCTGATCGGGATTTCACATCCGTTCATATAAACAATTTTCGACTAGGCGATCCATTTACCAAGATTGAACAGGAACACAAGGCACACGTTTGTTCTATAAGAACTAGGGTATTTATTAACAATAAACACATATCACATTACTATGCAACATAATTTCTGTAAAGAAAAGGTAAAGATTAGAATGCGCGCTAATTGGGAAAAGGGCAGAGGTCACCTTATTAATATGAAGTCTGGGCTCGGCAGTCATCTAGGTTCCCTTCTCGTCTCTGTGTCCTGGCTCGCCTCGCAGTCACACCCCAGCCGTCACAAGTACACGTCTGCACCGCTAGGCTCAACCTCGTCTGCTTCCCTCCAGGCCACCGGAACCTCGCTGGTTATTAGCTACCGTCTCTCTCTCTCTGTGCCAGTGCGCTCCGCGCTAAGTCTCCTTCAGTCTTTCTCAGAGAGTTTCGGTCTTAAATCTTTCTCGGACTTCAAAGATGGCGACTGTCCGCCATGAAATAATTAATGGCAGAGATGCTAACGGCTAGATGCCGCCTACGGACTAACTGACAAACTGACTAACACCTTCGCTAATATCAAAGCCCGTTCCTTCATGGAAAGCTACGGCCAGTAACCTGCCGCCCACCAAATTCTTGTACCTCCCCGTACCAAGGACACGTTCCCAGCCGGCCGGCCTGAAGTTGTGTCTTCGGAGTGGAGAAAAATACATTCCTTCGATAAGGGCCAGCCTGAGCCGGTTCTCTCCAAGCGAACAACAGCTTGAAACTAAAACACTACACTTGACCTAGAAGGCCTTCTCAAGCTACCAGGCAGAAAGCAAAATGGAGTCTGTCTCGTTTAAGGCCTACAGGGCCCGCAATATGCGTAACTCCATGGAAAATATCCTAACACGTTAGCAAATGAGCAAATCATGATTAGTACTTATGTATCTATCCCCTAACTTAAATTCATAAGCCCTACATTAAGGAAAGTGACACGAAAATGCTCTAATATATGGAAGGCAGGGGTCCTGTCTATAGTCCTAATCCCTATACTATGGGGGTGATAGGCTGGAGTCACTCTCCATCATTCTCCCTCTTAAAGGAGCCAGAAAAGGGCAGCCATTACAGGGCCTCACAGCCGTCCGGTTTCATTCGCCTTCCTTCACCGCACACGTGGGTGGGGGGCACTGGCCCCTCTGTTGGGGCTCAACAAGGTGGTAGTAGGGCTCATCCCTGGCTCCTCTCTCTAGCCACGCCGGTGCCTCAGCAACTCTATGGTTGGGTGCCGCCATGCATTCACGGGCACATCAGGTGCGGGGTGGGCTCCCGAGCACCTCACTTACACCTCGGGGTTCTTCCCACGCCCCATGGGACTTCCGCTGAGCTACGCCGGCTGCAGAGGGTGCCCCAGACATGGGCAGCACATCCCCTTCATGCCACCTTCACAAGCGGCGGCTGCACACGCTGGCAAATCCCACCCTCGTCGCCAGCTGTAGAGTCTTGTGGCAATGATGAGACTCAGACTCTATGTTTCATTGAGGTACTTTATTGTGCTTCCATTCCCCATTTGTCCCTACCCTAATCTGCCCGTTTCCTTTCCTTTCCGCTCCTCCCTTTCCTGTCCCTCCCACATCTCCTCCCACCAACTACTAGAGTGCAGGTCACGTTCTAACAACCATCCGCCTAATGCACTTCCTACGACGGGTTCTACTGTATTGGGCCATTGGAGGAAGCTTTTCTTGTTGACAGAGCCAACAGGGGCTCAGTCGACAGAGAAGTTAAGGTTTGCCCATCTCTAAAAGAGGTGGGCAGACTGAGGGTTTGGAGGGCACGGTACTCTGTCGTATATCAGATTGACCTTTCCACCAAACTCTGAATCGGTCCCTAACTGCATGATGAAAGGATTTTAATATTTTATTTCACTGTTTTACGTTTCAACTGTGCTTTTAGTGTCTGTACACGATAGGTCCCATTAAAGTTAATTTGAGCAATTTTGAATTTCTTGAATCGTGTTGGGATTAATCTTTTAATTCAAGAAAGAAGCCAAGAAGTACATTTAAGTTAAATTAACATTGCGCAATGCGAGGAACTAAAAAGCAGGGTCAGAACGTCAATCTGTGTTTCTCTGCAGTTCAACTGACACCTGCTCCTGGCCACTAGACCCTCTGATAGTAGGTCCCAAACTTCAGAATGAAGGGTGTGTGCATGAACTCGGATGGTTCATGTGCTGAATGTCAACGCTGAAACATGCAGAGATTGGCAGGTCAGACATTTGAATGCCAGCGAGACTGACTCTTCTGTCTTCCCACGGTCGACACATTGAATGCCATCAAATTCGATAATGGGAACACCCATCATTTACAGTGCTCAGAAATGGCAGGTGTGTAGTGGGAGCGACCCTTGACCCTTCCAGGTAGGTCGCTCCCTCTCTGCACAGCACCGCCTGTGTCCGTTCTCTCCCTCGCTGCCCCTGTGTCTTTCTGCCTGGTTTCCCTTTTGCTCCCCTCGCTGCCACCATGTCTCACTGCCCGTTTTTTCCTTCTACTCCCCTCACATACCCCGTGTCGCTCTGCCCGTTTTTGCCTTCTGTTGCTTAGCTGCCCCTGCATTTCTTTGACCTTTCCTCCCTTTCTTGTGACCTTTGTGCCCTCTGTGCCACTCGCTTCCCCCCGTTTTTTGTGACCTTTCTGCCTTTTCTTGGGACCTTTCAGCCTCTGTGCCACTCGTTTCCCCCTGTTTTATGTGATCTTTCTACCCTTTCTTGAGACCTTTGTGCCACTCGTTTCCCCCCGTTTTTTGTGACCTTTCAGCCTTTCTTGTGACCTTTCTGCCTCTGTGCCACTCGTTTCCCCCCATTTTTTGTGACCTTTCTGCCCTTTCTTGTGACCTTTCTGCTCTGTGCCACTCGTTTCCCCCCATTTTTTGTGACCTTTCTGCCCTTTCTTGTGAGACCACAGACCTTGGTCCACGGTCGTCACTCTCCCCACAGTGCTGCGGCGAGCTGCTTGCCTTCTGCCAGACAACCCTCTGCCTCGGGGTTCGAGCCTCCCGCTTCCGCCCGTGCCAGTTGCACTTTAATTTAATTTATTTCTCCTTCTCATGTCTACTCTCAGTCTGCTCTATTTCTAATTTGTTTCTTATTTTGATATTGCCCGCACTCCCTGCCTACTTTCCCGCTGTGTCTTACCCCTCCCATCCCGCGTCCCGCCCCGCTCCCGCCTCTCAGCTGATAGTCCCTCCCCCTCCCCTACATATGTCGGCCGCTACGCGGTAGCGAAGCGGACGTGCGCAGAAGGCGCGCCCAAGGCAAGCCCATCTGCGCACATCCGCGCCTGGACCACGGCCAGAGCCAGAACCCCTGGACTCTGCACTACGACACCAACAACCTCCAAGCACTCCACCCTGGTCGAGAACACACCTGCTACCGGGCAACCCCGAAACGCACCCAAGGACCCTTCACCTGCCGGAACTGCAACTTCTCCAGCATCCGGCCAGCCACACCGCCCACCATGGAACACAACTACCTCAGATGCATCCTCCTCAACACCCGCTCCACCTGCAAACACGCCGTCGAGCTCTGGGACCTCCTCGACTCTACCTCTCCTGACGTCGCCTTCCTGACAGAGACCTGGCTGAACCCTGCTTCCAAACCCGACATCGCCATCGCCATCCCAGAAGGATACAAGATCACGCGCAGGGACCACACCAACGGAACAGGAGGAGGAATCGCCATCGTCCACAGGAACACCCTCAAAGTATCGACCAACGCCGAAGACACCCTCAGCACCGCCGAACACATGCACTTCCAGATCCACCCCGATCCCAACACCACCCTCAGAGGAACCCTCATCTACAGACCCCCCGGACCACGACCACAGTTCAGCGACCCCATCACAGACTTCATCAGCACGCACGCCCTCGCCTCCATGGACTACATCCTCCTAGGAGACCTTAACTTTCATCTTGAGAACAACAACGACACCAACTCCACCACCCTGCTCAACAACCTCGCCAACCTCGGACTCAGACAGCTCGTGACAACACCCACCCACATCGCCGGCCACACACTCGACCCCATCTTCACGGCAAGCCCCCCCATCTCCTTCAACCGCACCACTGAACCCCACTGGACTGACCACTACTGCATACACTTAACCTTCAGGAAGCCCACCATGCACCACTGCACCCAACTAGTGCCTCGATGATGCTGGAGCAAAGTCACCGATGACCAGCTCAACACCGCCCTCACCCAGAATCCACCCGCCGACACCACCAACCCTGACACCGCTGCCCGCAACCTCAGACAATGGATCAACGACTGTGCCAACAACCTCGCCCCGCAAAAGACACCGTCCAACAGCCACACCAGCAAGAAAGCCACCTGGTTCACCAAAGACCTCCAGGCCTCCAAAAGAACATACCAAAAACTGGAAAAGAACTGGCTCTGCGAACCATCACCAGACAGCTACACCGCCCACAAAAACGCCACACGGAAACATCACCAACTCATTAGAGCTGCCAAGAGGGCCTCATTCAAGGACCTGACAACAACGCACACAATAGCAAGGAGCTCTTCAACATCGTGAAGGAACTCTCCAACCCCAGCTCCAACGCCAACGACATCCCGCCGACACAAGACCTATGCAACTCTCTGGCTACCTTCTTCCACCGCAAGATCATCGACATCCACGACAGCTTCACAACCACGACCATCCTGACGACCTATGCCCCCCACCACATGCACCAACCATCTACTCTTCTGGACAAGCGTCAAGGACACCATCGATATCATGAAGACCATTCACTCCGGCTCACCGCTAGACCCATGACCCATGCCCCACCACATCTTCAACAAAGCCAGTGCATCCATCGCACCCCATCTCAGCAAGGCCATCAACATCTCCTTCGAGACAGCTACCTTCCCGGAAAGTTGGAAATACGCCGAGATCAACGCCTTACTCAAGAAACCAAAGGCGGACCCCAAGGACCTCAAGAACTTCCGACCCATCTCCCTGCTCCCATTTCCTGCCAAGGTCACCGAGAAAATAGTCAACAAACAGCTGGCCCGCTACCTCGAAGACAACAACATCCTCGACCCATCCCAGTCCGGTTTCCGCAGCAACCACAGCACCGAAACCGCCCTCATCGCTGCCACCCATGACATCAGGACCCTGCCAGACAACGGAGAAACAGCAGCCCTCATCCTCCTGGACCTATCAGCTGCCTTCGACACAGTCTGCCACCGCACCCTACGCACAACCCTACACAACGCCGGAATCCAAGGGAAGGCCCTGGACTGGACCACATCCTTCCTCACTGGCAGAACCCAGACCATCCGCCTCCCCCCCGTCCACTCCAATGCCACGAAGATCATCTGCAGCGTTCCCCAGGACTCGTCCCTCAGCCCGACGCTGTTCAACATCTACATGGCATCCCTCGCCCACGTCGCCCGTTGACACAACCTCAACATCATCTCCTATGCCGATGACACCCAGCTGATCATCTCCCTCACCAAAAACCCTCACACGGCTAAAACCAACCTTCACGAAGGAATGAAGGCCGTCGCCGACTGGATGAGGATCTGTCGACTGAAGCTGAATCGGACAAGACGGAGGTCCTCATCCTTGGGTCCACCCCCTCGGCCAGGGACGACTCCTGGTGGCCGATCGCACTGGGAACCGCGCCGACTCCCACAGACCACGCACGTAACCTGGGGGTCGTCCTCGACTCCACCCTCACCATGACTAAGCAGGTCAACACCATCTCCTCCTCCTGCTTCAACACCCTCCGAATGCTACGTAGGATCTTCAAATGGATCCCCACTGAAACAAGAAGAGCAGTCACCCAGGCCCTCGTCACCAGCAGGCTGGACTACGGTTACGCCCTCTACGCAGGAGCATTGGCCAAACTCCTAAGACGGCTGCAGCGCATCCAAAACGCCTCAGCATGTCTGATCGTCGACATTCACAGCCACATCACCCCCCACCTGAGAGACCTACACTGGCTCCCCATCAACATGAGAATAACATTCAAGCTCCTCATCCACGCACACAAAGCTCTCCACGACACCGGCCCAGCGTACCTCAACAGACAACTCAGCTTCTACACCCCAACCCGCAAGCTCCACTCTGTGGACCTCTCCCTTGCCGCTGTCCCCTGCATCCGAAGAACAACAGCCGGAGGCAGATCCTTCTCCCACCTCGCCGCCAAGACCTGGAACACCCTACCCACCAACCTACGGCAGAATCAAGACCTACTGGCCTTCAGAAGACTACTCAAGACCTGGCTCTTTGATCAGTAGCAGCGCCCCCTCCCAGCGCCTTGGGACCCTCACGGGTTTGTAGTGCGCTTTACAAGTATCCTAATTGATTGATTGAAAAATAGAGTTGAGTTTATTGATATTGCAGGTTTCAGCAATGCTTCGGTTCAACCTTAAGCATCCGGAAATGTATATTTTCTCATCTTGGGCTACAATTTGAACCATCAATCTAGTTATTTTGGGATATCCAGACTTTCTACCTCTCGTGCCTTGGAGTCAATAAAATGATGCACTTTAGGCATTTCTTATAGGTTTTCTGGCATTAGTCACAATTGAACATCATTAATATATTTTTTTTAATGTACGTTGTATACTTCAGCGCTGCTCCAATCGTTTCCCTTAGTGATAACTTATTTCACAGCGTAAATCATTCTCTTGGGTCGAGGTTATGTTTTATGGACCAAGTTCACCGGCGCTTTGTTAAGTTTTCTTTCCACTTGTGCTGGTAAGGAAGGGAATCCTTTGTCAGCCAATGTCTCAAGTCCTTCATTTAATTCCTTTGCAGCTTTTTTGTCCTGAAATACATCTGTGAACTCAATGCTCTCTGCATTGATTTTTCCGCTGCCTGTGTCTCAGGGTGCCTTCGGTTTCTACTTTTTTGTTCTCTTGTAACTTACGAGAATGCACCTTTTTAAAAAAATACTTTTACTGAGGTTGTTCGAACTTCATACCTTTCTTGAAACCTTGTTTGATGGCTCTGGGCTTCAGTTCTTAGCTTTCTCTGAGCGAGGGCAGATGTGTTCCCTTTGAGTTATGCGCTGGTAAGATCTCAGGACTGCACTCTGATCACATTATGTTTGCAAGAAAGACTTTGTGGTTTAGCTCATTCCCCTGGTATCCATTAATCTGCCAATGTCTAGATTCACAATAAGTGTAAGTCTCTTTCAGCCTATTGATTTAACTACTAGTGGCCCTTGCCTTCATCAGGCCTTAACAGCAATCTACATATGGCCGAAGCGATGTTCTAATATACCTAAAAAGGGCTGTAGAGTGTGAGTAGAATTTTTCAAGAGGAAGGGAAAATGGTACAAGTTGATCAACGGATAAGTTAAAAGGGTTTTTTTCTCTGACACAGTCATCATTCATTAGATGATGCCTTTTCAAGCATGCTATGTGCACAATCGCATGAGCTCCGCAAGGGTACGTCACTGAGAATGTCCTACACTAAGTACAGATGTGTTCTCTACTTAAGTGATTGATATTAGGACCATTGAGAAAACAGACCATAAACCCTTGGGTTGGTCTTAGCGTCCTTTCCTGACACCAGCATAGACAGTGGGATTTTACCAGCTGTGTTAGAAATATACGAATTGCATTTTGACTGTCTTTAAAAGTAATAACCAATATACCATGTTTATTTGCCCGTCACTTTTTCTTCTTTGATGGGTTTGGTTCTTAGCACTTCGGGTCCTTGGGTAATATTTCTTCACCACTCACTTGACTATTTATTATGTGACTCAGTATCTGTATTTATGAAATAATAAACTTCGATTCAGCTGAATCGATTTTTTTCAAAATACTGGCTGTTTTTTTCTTCATGGTTAAACCGTATTAGAATGTAGTTTCTGTAGAAACATTGTTTTGTTACAAGATTAAGTCTGTCCAGGATTTCCTGTATTATCCTATTTCTGTTTTAGAAAATGAGTTCCATGTGAAGACTTTTCCCAAGTTACACACTTGAACCCATGTTCACATAGACATTTGGGTTACGCTCTTATTAATTGGAAATAGAACTAAACTTAGGCAAGTTATTTGTTTATGCTGGACCCGTTTTAAGAACTGCAGATATTGCAAGGGAAAAGGAAACCCTCTGTTTCAGCAACTGTAATAGGCTTTTAGGCCTAGTGAGGAAGTGTGTGGTGTTGTCTTCAAGTCAGGCTAGAAATTGTAAATTCTTCTAAGGCATGGCTCTGGAAAGAGAGAATGGTTTAATCTAATCTCTTTCTGAGAATCATATACCCTTTCTGAGCAATTCTGTTGTGCCCAGGTCGAGCATGGCAATGCTGGCTACCCTCGTGGGTAAGTCTCTGCAAAATGTTTTAGACACGTTTCAGGGAATTGTTGAAATCTATTTGTTCTTTCTAATCTTTATCTAATCACTAGCAGCCCGCCCCAGCGTTGCCTGGGGCAGAAAGGGGTTGGGGGCAGCATTTAAGGCTTGCGTGCAGCCCGCCCTGGCCCCCGCCCGCCACGACATTGTCTGTGTCCCGGAGCCTGCGCCCAACCTCCCGTCCCCCTCCCGCCCCGGCCCCCTCCCGCACGTGTCGCCTGATTCTTACCTCAGCCGCCGGTCCCGATCCAGGCGCCCCGCCCGCACAGGCCACCACTTCGCCCAGCAGCAAGCAGTGCCGCAGCAGTCCTCCCAGCAGGTCGCGATCTTTGCCGCCATTTCAGGAAGTGTTCAGTAAGTGTTGGGAGCGCAAATGATGTCATGTCGCGGCTGGCGCTACTTGCAAGGGACTACTTTATTTTTATTTCTAAATTTTTTAAACAACGTATATTTTTTTATTTTTAATAGCCTATGTCCTTCTGCTTGCCCTGAGGTTTTAAAAGATGTCTTGGGTGTTTTGATTGGTGGTGTACTTTTCGAGTTTACCTGGCTCAAAGGACACAGTTCTCTCTTTATAATAGTAGTATAGATTAGCAGTTGTATTTTGCGCATAATGTTTCTAGGTAATTCAATGTTTACAGCACCAATGATTGTTTAAAAGCATGGCTATATCGAATGCCATGCTTATCCATCTTTGACCATTGGTAAACCATGCATAAGCATGGTTTGCACATCAACATAAGACAGGGCTTTGCTGCTTCGAAGAATAACTACAAGAAGGTCACTTTCTTCTTGCTTTAGGAAACCAGATGATGGCTCAGGGCGGCTTCCATGTGCTAATGTAAGTGCTATCAAGATTGTTCCACATATATCTGATCAGATGCTTGCATTCTTAGTTGTTGCAGATCTATATGATGTTATTCTAAACTTTCTGAGGGGGTTTTCTGACTGAAAGCCTCTGGAACAATTTTGGAGTTAATGCATTGTATGTATCTATGTATGTTTCTATGTAGGCAGGGTTATTGACATATTTGAAGCCCTACCTGGAACTTACAGGAGAGAACCTAGTTAAAGTTATTCACATTGAACAGCGAAGCACAGAGAAGGAGGGGGGGGGGGTGACTATATTGGATGATAATGCTTCAGGCAGATGCGTGCCTTAGTTTCTTTCTGAACTGCATGAAGGTAGGAGCTTTTCTGATGCCACTGGGGCTGATGCTCCAAATCTTGAATATGAGGGCGAAGAAGTGTTGCCTGATGTGTTTTTTGTGTGCATTTCCTTGTTCCAGCCTGGTGATGACTTGGCTCCCAGTTCTCCGTCACATTGATGAGACATATGGCTTCTATAAGGTCTTTGCGTTTCACTTTGTGTCTGATTGTTTTCAAATGTGTTTGAGAGCGCTACAGCCTGCTTGTTTCTCTTAGTCATTGAAGCAGGACACATGTGACCTCCTGCTCTGCTTGGGCTCATCAATGGGTAGTTGAGGCAGATGGGTGGAAGTGATCATCTGAACGCAGGGCTGTAGAACTGGTCTACTTACATGGAACACAGATGTCTTCGGGTACATTCTCCATCCTGAGAAGCAAAAGGCAATCTCTGAGCGGCAATGCTAGCGCTTGTGTACAGTCGCCTTCAACACTGCGCTTCATGCAAAGCTCGAATGCGCCACTGATGGGACATTGAAGGTCGACTAACATACGACTCTGTGCTTAGCTCCTGAATGGTTCACATGAGAAGCTTGAAACCAACAAAACACTTTTTATTCTTAGACAGTCAGGGAACTGTTGCCTAGGTGACAATTACATCACACATTTTATGCTTTTCCAAAATGCATTAGCGCAACTAACACACAGAGGATGGGAGAGATGTGTTAGGTATTTTTAACCTGCATGGGGCTCGGATTATTATTGCAGTGTGGATATGGAAGCTTTTGCATACGCTTGTCAGGGCGTCTAAGTCACTAACTAATACATTTCCACAGGCAAAACCTTCACGGTGTGGCCTAGAGGTGGAAGATCAACTAGATGAACACTAGCCCTAGCTTTAGCGATATTATTCAAAGGAATTACAGGTTGCTGTATATACAAATCAACAGAAGCAATTTTATGAAGCATATGACAACGTAATTCCCCTTTTCTGGCCTGAATGGTGTGCAAACTTTAGAAAACTCCCGGAAAGGTTCTACACTTCAGACACTACCTTCAAAACTAGACACAATACATAGCCCAAGTACATAAACATTTGCATACGGGTTGTATCACAAAGACAGAACGACGGCTGAAACAGGAAGAGAGGGCCCCAGACATGGCAAAGGGAACACACAGCCCACTTTCCTATCACCCCTTCAAAATAACACTAAGAAACAGAAGAGATACTTTACATGTATTTATTTTTAAATTCTATTCTAATGCAAAAAATAATAATGGTGACCACATAGAATACAAAAAGAAATGCAGCAATACATGTCAGGGTCAGCGAAAACAGCAAGAACCTTTCTACCATGGTTACCGAGTTCCTATCGCCATAAAGCCACATGTGACTGGACTCAACGTACAAGAAATAGCACCTAGAGCAAGACTCAATACTACAAGTGACACGTACCTAATGTGACACAATAATCCAGGGGAGTGCTTCAGATTAGGGCACACCACTTCTGCTGTGACCTCCAAAAACGGAGCTAGGTATTCCATGTGATGCTTTATTAGTGCCTCATCCAGCACAGTGGCAACACAAGCTCCCTTCTCTGCTGGCCTTATAGTTAATTTATCAACTATCAACTATAAAGTCACTCTTCGATTCCCTATGAAAATGAAATCTTGCCGCAGTTCCTTGTGAGAGAACTGTTCTGTGTATACAGAAGAAGATTGCACCTTTGATGTACTTGCTTGACCTGTTTTGCATGTGTGAAGGAAAAGTGTGTCCCTATTGAATTTGAACTATAGGCAGCCCAATTCTGTGGAAAATGTACGAATATAGAAAAACACAGATTAAGGCAAAAAAACGGTGGGATGAGAACCTTTGGCCAGACCTGAAGAAAGCATGTGTTGACAAACACCAGAAAGAGTTTTGGGCCATATTAAAGTGGGGCTCAGGGGGAATAGCTGATTGCCCGAAAAATCATGTAGCAAAGGAGGCCTGGGTGGACTTTTTCAAACCCCAATATGCAGACAATTCAGGTTCGCAAATTGTTCCCCCTCCAGAAAGGGTATTTTTCACCAACGAACTATTTTTATTGAAAGATGTACACGAGGCAATGGATGGAGTGACCAGAGGTAGGGCGCCAGGAATCGATGGAATACCGGCAGATGTGTTTTTATCGGACAGGGACAGCTGGTGTAAATACTTTGTATGGCTTGGAAATGCCATTGCACAAGGGGCAAAGATACCAGCAACATGGAAAGGAGTGGAAAAAATACCTGTTTACAAAAAAGGGGATAAGGCTCTACCAAGTAACTACAGGCCCATCAGCCTTATCGATTGCGCCCAAAAACTGATGGGCAGGATGGTACAAAACAAAATACAAGCCTGGATAGTTGATAAGGACATCCTCTCCCCGTACCAAGCTGGTTTCCGCCCTCTAACTAGCTCTGTCGATCAGGTATTCCACTTTTTAACTATATACTGGAAAAACGTAACCCTGCTAAATGGTGCTCTGTTTGCTGTTTTCGTTGACCTGAAGTCAGCCTTTGATCTAGTTCCCCGGCAAAAACTTTGGGTTGTCTTAAGGGAACTCAGAATAAGCCCTGAACTACTAACTTTGCTTGTAAGGATGCATGAGAACAATTATGCCCGGATTAGGTGGGGTGCCCAGGGAGATGTTACGGAATCCTTCCCTGTCGAGAGAGGCGTGAGACAGGGCTGTGTCCTGGCCCCCACCTTATTCTCTCTCTACATCAATGGCATAGTTGACTTTTTGAAGCAATTTCCGACGGATGCTCTACTATTAGATGGAAAGCGAGTTCCAGTACTAATGTTCGCAGATGACACCTTGCTGGTCTCGCGGACCCCCAGCGGTTTACAAAAGACAATAAACGCTTTTGGTGACTTCTGTCGGATTCGGGGCTTGGAAATAAATACATCAAAGACTAAATTTATGAGTCTGAATCCCACTAAGAAATTCAAGGGGAAAATGATCTACAATGGGGCTTTTTTGGAAGAAGTGGATGCTTTTACCTACCTAGGTATCTCCCTAAATGCTAACATGAACTGGAGATCCCACATGGATTTTGTAGTGCTAAAATTTAATCAGCTGGCAGGGGCAATAGCCCAAAAGCACAAATCTTCATTTACAAAACCAATCCAGCCTATAATGGAGATTTATGGTATGAAAGTGCTGGGTGCATGTCTTTATGGATCAGAATTATGGGGCTTCACCAATTTGAACACTTTAGTAGTTGCAGAAAATAAATTTCTTCGGCGCATAATTGGTGTCCCACAGAGTACCCCCTCGACCCCACTCCATTACGATCTTGGGAGGAAAAAGATCGAGGACATGGTCAGACTGCGTCCCCTCCTATATTGGAGGCGCATAAAAACTACTCCTGAGTTGAGTCATTACGCAGCTGCCCTCTTGGATGTTGATAACTCTGACACTTTCCATAAAGTACTTTGGCTTAAAGAAGTGAGGAAACTACTCCAAAAACTGCACCTTGAACACTTGTGGTCTGCAGTAGACCCAGATGATTTTCCATCAAAGACTACATTGAAAAAATTGTAGTGGGACATGATAAATAATGCTGCATTGACTTTCAATCAACCATCCGTGCTGACATCCCAGTTTCTGGAAGTTAAAATGATCCCAAAACTTGAACAGTATTGGGACTTGATCTCTAAGCCTCTAGATAGGAAATTGTATTTTCAGCTTAGAATTGGCTCTTTACCCCTAAATGCTTTTACGGTCAAATGGTCTCCTGATAATGTAAACACTTGTTTTTACTGTAAAACACATGTAGAGGATATCCCACATTTTCTATTTGTATGCCCTTTATATGCTGCCCCAAGGAATAGATGGTTGATGCCAGCATGTAGAAATGTGGGTACAAGGAAATATTTAGAGGCCTTAAGGATTTTAAAATCAAATAGTGCCCCTAACCTTGCAATTGCTTTAGCTAAATACATGGAGTGGGCATGGATAATACGCATGCGCACTTTAAAACTCTAATGAATTATCTGATTATCAAACTTTACATTTTTTAAACTTTGTGCTGTGACCCTATTTTATAAATGTACATTTTATTGCGTTATTCATCAACAAAGTATAAACTGTATGGAATTTAATATGTTTTTAACCATTCTAGATTAGTATTTATTCTGTTTAGCTTAGGGATATATGCTTTTATGACAATGTTAAGACATATGGGGAGCGCGTGGTGACACGCTCCACTCCCAGGTGCACTGCTTATGAGGATGCCATATCCAACTTAATTTTAAACCATTCGACCTCTTCACAATTTTATGCAAATTCTTCATTAATGTTCGTCATTCTGTTATCATCATATTCATCAAATCCACATATTTATCGTTCTGCATTTCGGAAACTTCTCATACTTCCATGCGTCCATCCAGACTTCTTTTGGAAATAAGATCCTAATACACTGATTGATTCAGAGCAGCATTCTTTAATTTCTTTTCAAACCCAATGCATTTCGGGCTAAAATCCAGCCCTTCGTCAGGGGTAACTGTAAACGGACAATTACATATAATATCAATATTTGATTTATGGTCTTATTTTAAAAAACATTTCAAATGCAAGCAGTCTAACATTCAGTACTCGGCAATATCAAATAAATACACGAAGCGTGCGATTGCCCCAGTCCATAACTTCGATTAAAACTGTTAATTCAGTTGACCCTTCACCCGCCTAAACAATCTGCTTTGTCACCCCTAGTGAATTCACTTTACCAGGCATTGAGAAAAAGTTTAACCAACATTACATCAAAAAACAAGTCTAACTAATGCGGTTTTACTCAAAAGGTGCTATTTCCCTTGTTGTGCATTTCACCCTCTAAACAGAACTATGATATGTTAACCTTCCTTTTACACAAACTTTCATGTCGTCTTTACACGGTTATACAACAAAATAGAACCGAAATGACAGAATGACGAACATTAATGAAGAATTTGCATAAAATTGTGAAGAGGTCGAATGGTTTAAAATTAAGTTGGATATGGCATCCTCATAAGCAGTGCACCTGGGAGTGGAGCGTGTCACCACGCGCTCCCCATATGTCTTTACTTAGTATTGGTGCATTTGGGCTTGCACAACCCAGGGACGCACGCAACTGGTTAAAAATGTTTTCAGATTAAATAAAAGGTAAATAATAGGAGAAATGGAGTGCAGACCACCTACACAATGTTTATGACAATGTTGTCAAATAAAGTATTTAAACTTGAAACTTGGAAAATGTATGAAACTATGTGGAAATATTTTCTGATTTTATCAGAAGTATGCAAAGTCGTGTACCACAGGAAGTGCCTGCAGTGCTGCTTATCTGTATTAAAAGCTGAAACTGCAGAGATGCCTTCCTGACCTCGACCATTCCTTCTTCATTGTTTGGCTTGGCTTGACAGCTAGGATACCAACAGTGTGTATTGTTATCAATTCTTTAATATATACATAGAGGAAGTGGGCCATAGCCTCTCTTGTCTCATGCTGTTGCTGTTTGGTGTATCATTCCAACTGCCTACTTGACCTTGCAATGCATGAGGGACTATTGTATTGTATTGTAATTGCATTCATATAGCGCTTACTACCCCTGACGAGGCGTCTCTTTTACATCTCAAGAGTACACTAAATCATCAAACATTATTTTTTCATCTCCTAGATGCCGTTTTTTTTTGCGGGGGGTTTCACTGCAGCAGGTTTTAAAATAAATATTTTTGGCAGGGCTCATAATGCAGGCCAGATTGATTGGCTTGGCAAGTGCTTGTTCATCTGTAAGTTCATTCCAAAAAAATGAACCCCATAACCACAGATAGGGAATGTGACAGAAGAGCAAAGCCAAGTGTTAAGTACTCTGCTCAATTTGGAATCAATGAACAAATGTGGCTGGCAGTCTAGACAGTGGCTCCTATTGATGCAGCCAAGTAGTTGAGGTGGGAGGAAGGGCTCCCCCTCAAAAACAGATTGGCACCATCGACTTCCATTTACCTTTTGGTGCCAATATTGAGAACGCCGCGTGCAGGACCTGAGCAGTGGTGTTGGAGTTCTTGATGGCTATGGTTGCAGATCCAGGGGGGATAATGAGGCTTGTCAAGACCAAACTACCGACCACGTGTAGATTGGAGTCTATTTCCCACCTTGCTCTGTTGTTAAGTTCTAGCATGGATTATACAGCACCATGGTACAAACCAACAGAGGGATGGGGTTTGTGAAGAGGTTTGAAGGGTCTCAAATTATTTATTAAGAGTTAAATACAGCTCTCATGCATCATAGGGCATACATATATTTCAGCTGACCACATTATATTTCATCACAGAATACATTTTTGAAGACTAGAATACACAATAGGAGACATATGGATCTTTCATTGAACCGATACAGGTCACCGAGAGTTAGAATAACTTTTTGATAGATGAAGGGTGTTTGTTTGGTGGAGGTGTGTTTTTTTCTGGTAGAGGTGTAAAAGATTTATCTTAAGTAGGGGTGGGGATAATGTTTCATTCTACTATTGGAATTCGCCGAATTTTGGTTACTCCGCGTTACTTTTTAACCCAGAGCTCTGGCCAAATTCTGCCAATTGCCGTGTGGCCGAAATGTTCTCGCATGAGGCTCCAGAAATGCAAGCTGGCGAGTGAGAGTAGATTTTCTTCTCAAGGATCAGCAAAATCACTTCCACTGGCCTCGCACTCCTGTGTAACACATGGTGCCGTTCACGCTGCTTTTTCAGCACTGCTCGTGCTACCAGCAGTAGATCGCAGTGCGAGCAGCATGAGCAGCATATTTTCTGCCCATTGGCGGAACTCCGCAGGATCTCATGGAGTTGTATATTAACTCTGTGAGGTCCGCCCTTCCCTAGTCTTAAGTGCCTTCTGTGAACGAGAAGAGTGGAGGTTGTTTGAATGTCGAGAGTTACAGGGTTTAGCTGTGGCTCCATAAAAGGAGTGCTTTGGGGCAAAAGAAGTTCTAGGGCATGTTCCTTCCAGCAGTATGGCCTCAGAAGCATCTTTTTCTACCTGATGTGGAGCACAGATCATATAAATACGAAGGATTGTTCACAGATTGACTTTGTTTGATGAGTTTACTATGGTACTGAAGTATGAGGGTGTTGTGGCTAACTTGTTTTGTGGATGTGTTCCATTTAGCAAACGAGTGGCAGACTTCTTTAAGTGATACAAGTAAATACTGTTATACACTGCTATGGTCCAGTCTGAAGATTAGAGACGTATTGCAACTGGTTTGAGATTTAGGGGACTGCTGAAATTGAGCAAAAATAGAAACTTGTTTACTTGGTCATCCAGTTTACATTGCATCATGGTGAGGGTAGAGTAAAGACAGAAGCTATTGTAGAGAGAGAGAGGGGGTGAGAGTCTTCTAATGTCGAGTACCTCCAAAAATGACGGACTAAAATCATACATATGAAAGGACTCGAAGAGAATGAACTCTGATTTTACATGCTGAAAATTATAAAATTCCTCTACAGTAGAACATTTCATTTTTGGTGTGGAATTGAAGGTCCATTACATAGCAGTATCAATTATAATTATAATTATTTATGTATGTTCCTGCCAAACTTTATACACACCCCATAGATCTCCAAGGTGAAAATGTGCTTAGTTCATGATTGCGTACATGGCTACAGCCACATTGTGAGAGATATTACCATTCTCTTGAGTCCCTTGATTAGGCACCTTGTTTGGAGATATACCCGAGAGGTACCGTCCCTAAAACTATGACCTCCATGTGGTTAATAGATGATAAAACATAAATCATAACACAATGAAAATAACAAGGAATCTGATATGAAATCATAAAGCACTTATGCATCTGTTCTATATATCTATTATCATGACTGCATTTGTTTTCTACACGAAGGATTTATAACCAAGTAGATCAAATATTTCTTTAGACGAATGGCACAACAAGGGGTACTTGCTCTCTTTCTCTGGCAAATTCAAACGTCTCAAAGTACAAAGATTATTTTCCTGTTTTTTAAATTGAGAACATCTATTGAGTATGCGCTCAGATATTGATATCAAATGCACTCTCATAGTCAAAATGTAGTTGTCTTGGAAATTCTGCTTGAAACTCTTTCACTGAGCTGCATCCTCCAGGCCTAACTGCAAGTCAGAGATTCAGGTAGGATACAAGCAATGATTGAGCAAATGGAATTTGTTGTTCACAGAGCATGGGCTTGGAGTGTGGTTACTGTTACTGCTCTTGTGAGTTGTCCGTCGCAAGACCAGGAGTTGTACTGCCGGCATCCACTGGGATCCTAAGCTGCCTGCTTCTGGCCACCTTCTACCTGCTCTGACACTGTTTGCTCTGCTCGTCTACAGGAAACATTTCCATTACCCAAGCCCTAACCCTCATTTTTCTTCTGAATTTCTAGAAGGAAGGCACTACGAATGTAGATTCTAGAATCTTAGTTCACACGGCAGGCAGCAGTGCTCAATCCGGCATGAAGGGCTTTTTGAATGTGGTGGCAGAGACATTTCAGATTGAGGGTTCAAGGATGGGTAGAGGTAAAAGGAGGTGAAGGTGACTTGATGGTTTTGGGGTTTTAGGGATAAAGTGAGTTGAAGGTTATGGACAGGGATGGGTAGATGATAAATGAGGTGAGAGAGACTTGATTGAATAGTATGATATGGTGTGGCTTGTCCTTGTACAGTATGTCATTTAATAGTATGGTATGGGCTGTTTTGTATGGTATGTTATTATAAAGCCCGTTATTTTATAGTATGGTTATATTATTGTATAACATGGTCTGTTATCGTATAGAATGGTATGGTATGGTATGGCATGTTATTGTATAGTGCATTATGGTATGGGGTGCTACTGAGCCATACAACTTATCAGCCGCTAACATCACGCATACACATGCATTTATGCAAGCACCATGTCACCAGTTCGTACAATTTTAAAACATATAACTTACATTGGCTTTCCCAAATTTGGAAGGAAGGTGGTATTACACAGAATGCGACCATAACGAGGATAAATCATATACAAGCACACTCTTAGTGAATGGTGCAACATATAAGGTTATTAAAATGTAATAAATTGTGTTGTTGGTTTGTTATGTGGCTCTGACAAAACTGTCCAGAGAAAAGCGTGTTACTGGAAAGCGGTTTTGAAACATCTGGAGAGCAAACAATAAGCAAAGGGAGCTACGGGCCGAAGACAGAAAAGGACAAACAAGCATTTACAATGCAACAGTTTCGCCTTTGTAAAAGTTAGAGCTACTGTCATTGTAAATAACAATTTTTTTATTTATGTGTTGGTTTTGAAAACAGATAAATAAATGGCATTGTCATTTACAATGCCAATAGCTTAATCTCTCGCAAATGCGAGACCTATTGCATTTGCACCCACACGCACACACACAGAGAGCCACCCACACACACTCAGAGCCACCCACACACACACAGAGCCACCCACACACACACAGAGCCACCCACACATAGAGCAACCTACAAAAAAAGCTAGCCACACAGACAGAGCCCCAACACAGACAGAGCCCCAACACAGACAGAGCCCCAACACACACAGAGCCCCAACACACACAGAGCCCCATCACACACAGAGGCCCATCACACACAGAGCCCCAACACACACAGAGCCCTAACACACACAGAGCCCCAACACACAGAGCACCAACACACACAGTACAGAAAATAAGTTGAGGACTGTGCACCAACGCTCTGTAATGAGTACACATTTGCAGGCAGCTGCACACTGTAAAGAATGCATGCTTCCCGGGCTGGGGCGAGCTGCCGGCCTCGGGATTGGACAGCGATGATCTCACGCTCACCGGAGCCTGCGATAGAGGCACCAAAAATAGCCTGATCCCGGAGAGGAGATGTTGCACAGTCAGCCGCCGCAGAGCGCGGTCACACACACCACACACACACTTCCACCACCGTGCATTACAACATGGGCACCGCCCAGGGGCTTCAGGTGCGCCCAGCGGCGGGGGACCCCAGTACGGCTCACTGGACAAACGTGATGTTTGTATACTTACCGCACAGCTGTAAGCAGGGGTAAGCAGGGTTTGGGAATAATCCCCCGTAGAAATACATTTAGCACACTATCCTTGTATGGGAAAATAAGAAAACGCGTGCACGTGTTTTTAGATCCGCTAGAAAATAGTGTATAATTATAGCTATTCTTAAAATTACATTTTAATGCAGTGCAAGAAATTAGCTCTTTTAAAATAACACATTGAGTTGGGCGTGTGTACACATAATATCTATTAAGAGCGTGTGCGAGTGCGGAGTGGGCTGTGGGTGCAACGCTGCGCCCACGCTCCTTCACCGGCCTGCGGGCTGTGGCGCGGTCCGCGCTGACCTTTCAGTTTCCGTGCAGTCAGCAGCACGCGACAGGTGCAGTGATGGCGCGGTGTCAGAGCAGTGCGGACTGCAGCCCCATTCCGTGCTCCAGCATTCCCTCCTCCCATGACACAGCTAAAGGCAGTCCGGGAAAGGATGCGCCCTCACACACCATGCGTGCCCCTGGGGACAGCGTCCACGGTGCACGTGTCCGGACATCGTAAACAACAACGCTGCACACACCGCCGCGGTGTGTAGGATCCGGTTCAAATTCGATCCCACACACAGACGCCGCACTTCAGCCATCACCCATAGGCAAGCGTGACCCGAAGAAGGGCTGTTGTTTAGAGATCCATTTTACACACATGACCTGCAGGGCGATGTAAACAAAGCAGCGCAAGGCTGCTGAGAGGAGGCGAGTACCTCTATTCCCTTGCAAACTGAAATAAAAACAAAAGCAACAACCTGCTTCCTAACCGTGATTTGTCACACCGGATGTTCGTCCTGTCACAAACCCGGTTGTGACAGATCAGACAGCTGCCCCAGACTATGAATAGCCAGCATGATCGATCAGCAAACTGTATGTGGTGCAGGCAGGGTGGCAATGAACTCCTAGGGGCGGGGAGTGGGAGGTGGGGGCAATTCTGCTAAAGGTCCCTCAATCTGACAGCTGCTTGCACCCGAAGCACACAACAGGAGGCAGGAGCACGCCCGAGTTATTAATGCGTCGCCCCTCCCCCCTGCTGCTGCTGCTCAAGAAAACATCCATCAGCATGCAGCACAGCAGCCAGGGCATCCCTAGCCATCCCCCATACCCGCAGGCCCAGCCCGAGCAGCGCTCCGAAGACCTGCCCGACTCTGGGGCACACAAACAAGCACCGGCACCAACCACAGACCGGAGAGGCTGAGGAGAGAGTGTTGGGGGTACAACCCAAATGCATATGAGTATCAACATCCAAACAGCCGGGTGTATTTATATTTAGCAGCCACGCACACCGAGCGGAGTGACCGCGAAACTTGCATATTTCCCCTACAAGCGCCCACATGAAGAATACACCGAGACCAGAAGACAGTGCTCAGCAGCGTCAAATTCATTCATGAGATCTGTCGACTAGCGGCTACTCGCGCAGAAAACAACCCGACATTCCCATGCCCCACATTTTAGCACAAAACACTGCAATAAAAAAAAAAAAAAGACTTCATTACTTTTTGATGCACAAAAGAGCCTGGCGCGCTCCGCAGAGGAGCCCTAGCGCGCGCCATGGCTGAAGTTAGCAGGGAGACAGGGCACCCGCTGGGAAGCTCGGCTTCTGCGACGACGCGAAGGGCCTTTTAGGAGCTCGGCCATGGTGTCATCATAGTGAAGGAGGAGAAAGGGTAGGAAAGGGAGAGAGAAACAGAGATGGGTTAATGCAGGAAAGCAAAACTGACACAGCAAGGAAAGACAAGACTCCGCTTTCAAAGACGACACTTTCAAAATGGCCAAAACAAACATTAAAAAAAAAACACCGCCCAACGCCGCAATGACGTTCATAAAGGGGCGGAGAGTGAAAAAATCGCCGGAAGCCCACGAATCTGCTCCCACGATGACTGGCGCATCTCTGTTCCAATGGCTAGCCTCCATTTATGGCGCTAGCCAATGGAACAGAGAGGCGGGAAAAATCCCCAGACTGCTTCTCAAAAGATTTCGCCTGCGCGAACGCTGCTGCGTATGGAAAACATACAAACAGCAAAACACACACACAAAAAAGTACAATAATCCCAACCCAAGAAGAGTGAAAGAACTCAATCAGTACATGGTCCATGCTCAATGGAAGAAAACAAAAACAATGAGAGGAAGAGAAGCTGACTTGCATAGACGTGCACTCATCAATGGAATTGAGGAAAACAGGAGAGACAATGATGCCAACAAACGGTAAGTAATGGGTGGGCTAACAGTCCCTTTTTAGAGATTTTTTTTATTTAAACAATAGATTGTCTCAGGCGTGCTTTTCTCGGGCACGCCCTACTAACAGAACGACTTTATGAATCTCATCAGTAGCTCTTTCACAGCCTGTTAATCATTCAAGATGAAATTAATGAATAATTTATGATGAAATGTTTAAAGTAGATCTATAGTCTTTGCACCTTCATCTGAATGATGGGTTTCAAAAGAGTCTGCCTGCAGAACCAGGTGCAAAATGCACAGCATTATCATAGCAGGCGTACTATGTGCAGCTTTGACTCGAAATCGTATAAGATATCTGTGAAATAGGTAGAAATTAATAAGTATGAGAGAAAATGTATTGTTTGAATGTATATAACTTCTTAAAATAGGTTTTCTGTTGTCTTCCTGAATCTAGCTTTGAGAATTAGGTGATTTTTCTGTAGAATGAAGTTTTGAAGGACTCAAACAGTGCTTAATTTGAGCCAGTGGTTTCCAGTGCTCAGCACCGGCACTTAATTGTGGGCACTTGCACTTATGACAGTGTGCCATATAGTGGCGCTGTTTGATCAATTTAGAGCTGAGCACTAAACAGTTGTTTACTACTTTAGTAGACGTTAAAAATTACTACTACGTGCTGTCCAAGCCCTTATTACAGCTTTGTGGGCCTGGAATAGTCAGAATTATCAAACTTGTATAGTGTGATGGCCAATAGTCGTGTTGGGACTGTCACTGGCAGCACTGGAAGGGGCAGTGGGTGATGCAAGCTGAAATGGCCTCCTGACGAGGGTCCTGGCACTTACTTTTTTTTTTTAATTAAGCTAAATGTAAATGCTTGTGGTGAAGCAAGTGAGTCCAAGGGGTCAAGAAAGTGTGTGAATTGGAGTGGAAATACAAAAGCTAATATGTAGGATAAGTGCAATCTTTTGTAATGCTATAGTTGACCACTCACGTTTAAAACTTAGTACACTGCACAAAGTGGCGGTTGGCACCAATCGGAGGTGGGGGATCAGGGAGGGTAGTAAAAAATGTTTTAAAAACTTGCCTCCTTGCCGCAACTGCTGTGTTACCTTTCATCGTCCCTCCTAGTCATCACTTTGCTCCGGCCGGAAGCAGGCAGCACCCAGGCTCCCCTGAGCCATACAACATGGCAATGCAGCATTGTGAGTGGTCTGGGCATGTTATCCACCCAGGCTGTAATGCAGTCTGCGTGGAGAACATGAAAAGTGCATATGGCGGTTTGGTCCGCCAGAGACGGCCCGGCAAACTGCCATGTGCACTGATATAACAGTGCATACCACTCCCCGTGTTTACCCGTTATCACCTGGCCCTGCCACAAAGACTCTGGGACACAAAATAAAATGAAAATAAACCACAGTTTATTATTGTTTTATTTTTATTTTCCTTACGCTGCTGGGGGGGCGGGGGGGGCGGCACTCCTCCGCCATAGCAGTGGAACTCCTGCTGGCTGCACATAGTGACCCAAAGCACCGGCCCACACTTCCTTCGACATAAATCCTGGATGGGAGTTCTTTTTTTTTTTCAGCCTAAGATCCCGCAAGAGCAAGAATTGATAGTCACCTAGAATTACATATCACATAATTCAGGTCAGCCCAATGGGATCCACACATTTTCTCATGCTTTTTCGGGACACATCAGGCTTCTCCAAAGTTGCCAGTACGCCACACCATGTTCATAGCATGTCTCCGAGCCTCTTGCACCTTACCAAATACCTCGAATTAGGTCGAACTGTAAGCCAAGCCCTACCAATCATGCACTCCAAAATGGTTCACGAAACCCAAAGAGAAAAAGAGCACTACTTAGACTCATCTTGGTTAGGAAACACCAGTGGCTTAACATTAGCCTCAACGGTTTGGGGTTGGGGTGGCGAGCTCGAGGCACTGTGCACTGACTGCAGGCCCCTGGCCTGAGAGCTCCTGGCTGGGCCTGGAAGGGTGGGGGAGCCCCTCCATTTACTTTGCAAGGGACCCCCTCAAGTTCTGTTACACCACTGGGAAGCACTACGTAAATGCTACAGCACAGAGCTGCATGGTACATTTGCCTTTCCTTCAAAGGTTGTGCCACGGAAAGAGGGGACTTATATGATCGGGTTAAACAGCGAATCCGCTACAGTTCAGGAAACATTAAAAATGGTTTTACAATGGGGTGGTACATGGAAAGCTTGGCATCTCTTTTACATTCTCTTACATTATCTAATGTGGCCTTTCCTCCCCCATGTGTGCCTGTATAATCCTTATTCCCCCGAGTAGTTTTCGACGAAGGACAACATCCTTTTTCCTTGCCCTCGGATTACTGAAAGAAAGACTTTTTGGGGTAAAAAGGTTAATGCTGGATTTTTTTCATATGATGTTGCTCCATCTATAAATGAAAAATCTTGTCAGTGAAAATGAAAATTGTGAAATGGAAAAAAGTTATGGAGTGTAATTATTTGAAAGGCTCTGTGAATGTATAATTATACATGTCCTTCACCTTTTCAAAAAGTTTTAGCACGAATGTAGTCTGAAAGAAAACGTAGAGAGGAATATAAATTCTCTAATTGTTCTTAATTATATCGCTGTGTAATTGCTCTCAATTGAAATATGTAGAACATTCGTACTAGTTAACAAAATAGCCCACATATTCCAAGTCTTTTAAGAAAGAGTAGGCTGGCATGAATATTTTATTAACCCTTATTGAGCTAAAGTACAAAGATTCCACTAGTGTGGTTCAATGATTAATGAGAGATATTTAGCATTGGATAAAGAGGGACTTACAGAAATAATTAAATGCTATTAGGATTGTTTAACAAGAGAATTTTGAAGATGTGGTAATATCGTGCTTTATTTTTCTTGAATTTCTTTCTTTCTAAACTACATGACTTGAGGTTTTGTGTAGTCGGGCTTTATAAATAGATGTTTGTGCTTCCAGCCTTTCGAATTCGTGTTTCTCTAGTTCCTATGGTAACTCACTCGGTAAAGTCGATTTGAAGTAGCCAGTGGAAGTAGTTGCTGCCTCTGAACAACCCTTTGTTACCGATGGCACTGCCCGTGCACCCCTGGTTTCAGCGATTGTGTGGACTGTGCCAGGAACAGAAAATTAGCAAGACTTTAGGAGCTATATTTGCTTTCTATAGTTTTTATTCTTTACTCTTCCATTAATCCCCCAACAGTAAATAAAATACTATTGAAGCAGGGGCGGCCTTAGGCATGTGCAAGCACCTGCACAGGGCCGCCAAACCAGAGGGGCCGCCACGCCAATGTATATCCTTAATATAATAATCCTCTGAGGATCGATACATATTTGCGGCTCTGTTCCACTTCCAAACACTCTTCACTGGCCTCCTTTCCAGAGCTCCGGGGGGCTGCGCCCCACCCAGACCCCTCTTCCAGGGTCCCCTACATACGCTTCCTGCCCAGGGCCACCATGAGCCTAGAGCCGCCCCTGATTGAAGAGCGATGGACAGAATAAAAGAGCATCTCTGTGACATCATCAGGGATCCGAGGGTGTGTGATGTGACTACTGATGCCCCCATTGGTTCTCGGACACAATCCAGACTCGTGGTCGAGGGACCTGATCATTTGTATTCTAGTTCACAATCAGGCACATGAATTGCAACGTACCATACATGACTGCTGGAAGGGTCAAAGGAGCACAGCGGTGGTCTCAATAAATAACTAGGCAGAAGGCACTTCAACAAAGTATTTTTTTAGCCAAACGCCTTTTATAGATTAATACAAGCTAAAGTTGGGTAATGTAAGTATTTTTTTTTACTTTTATGTTATAAATGGTTCTTTTTTTAGGTTACTTAGTGCTACTACTTCAGCACCAAAAATGATCTGAATAGAGGAAAGGTCTCTCAAAACCTATGTACTTTTCCGAGGTACACCATCTTCACTCAGACCTCTGGTGCATGGATATCACGATGGATTTAAACACTCTATATCATCATGAGGGTGATATAGTAAAACCCACATTTAAAAAATGCTGATCAGAATAACCAATAGCGTGGAAGAGATTTCATTTATTTTGAGATCCATGGAAGATTGGAACCTGGTAATCTGTGGTTTGAATGCAGTAAGAGAATGGAATTCTCAATTAGAAAACGAGTATTTCTGCCAGGTGAGTCCAGCACAGGGGCGGCTCCTCCACTAGGGCGGAGGAGCGTCGCCCCACTGCTTTCTCGCAGAGCGAGAAACAGAAACATAAAATGGTAAAAACTTTCAGTTATTTCATTTTATGTTAGTTTGCTCAGGGCTGCTCTGCGAGCAGCCAGGGCAGGGGAGGTGTGGTGTGCCCACTCCTGAGAGAAAATGACTGTTTGGTCGGCCCTCTGAGGTCAGCCCTCTGGGGCCGCCCAAACCAGCCATGTGCACTCTGATCTTCTCCATGCAGGCTGCAATGCAACCTGCATGGAGAACATGGCCTCCCCGCAACCCCTTGCTGGGTGGCGTCCCCAACAATCACAACGCTGATAGCATGGCTGCCTGCTTCTAGTTCCTGCCAGAGGCAGGAGTAGGAGTCGAGAAGACGCCGGACACGGCTGGAAGAAAGGTAAGTCTATTATTTTTTGTTTGTTAAATTAACCCCCCTCCTCTCTGTGCAACCCCCCCCCCCCCCCCTCTGTGCATCTGACCTCGATTTTCCATCATCAAAAACTGATATATATCCCTGTGATGGTCACCACTAGGTAGTCATAGTTAGGTCTGCATTTCCATTAGAAAAGCTTTATTTCTTTTCCAAATACATTTGGCGCTGTTTGACGAACCTTCACAAAACTTTCTACAAAAATGTATCATCCACCTCGGCTACTTCCTGGAAAGTTTCGGGGTGATCCGCCATGTGGGGACCGAGAACAAGGGGAGGTCCCAAAATTTGTTTTCCCCATTTTTTTTTTCTGTAGAAAAATTGAACAGCGATACTCCAAAAACAGCTGAAAAGAATTTCACAAATTTTGACAGAACGCTAGATCTTGGTCTAGAAAGTGAGCTCTTTGTGATTTCGTGTAAATCCATTTAGTAGTTTTTGAGCAACTAATGCTTGGAAAGTCTGTATATGTTAAACCACTGATGATCCATAGACCAGACACAACACATTCAAGCTGAGATCCGATTGGATGCCATCACATCAACAATGATATGGCGGCAGTCATCTCAGGAGTCCTAGAAACAAAGTTTTTAAAAAAAGTATTAGAGTGCATGGAAGGCCTGGTGGGAAAGGTCATAAACATTTTTTTTTACATTTTGATGCAAATTTGCAGAGGATCCGCAAATCCACAACAAAATTGAAAAAGAGCAGCCTACTGCACCTGAAAAAACAAATCCCCCAGGGTGGACCAGAGCCCCGGGGGTGCAGCGCAGGCACATATTTAGGGGAGAGAGGCATTTGGCCCCAACCCCAAGCCTCTAAGAGCTCTCGGGGGCCCCTCCCTTCGGGCTGATTTAAAATAAAGGGGAGCGGGCATGCAGTCCCCCTCCCCAAGCCTCAATAGGCCAAGGGACCCCATATCGGGGACAAACTTTAAATAAATGGGATGGGGTACATTACCCCCCTGGCCGGGTATGAAAAGCCCCGGGTCCCCATATGCTGGGGCCGGCTCATTCCTTGTGTCCCAGGGAGCCCAGTCCTGGGACACAGTAGGCTCCCGGCCCTCAAGAGTGCAGGCACAGAAAAACATGCCTGCTCCATCTAGTGGGAGCTTTCAATATGCACCCATGGGAGGGAGCTCACAAATGTTACCCTGCTCACACTCTCTCAAACTCCGATTGCTTCAGCCCAGCAGGAGCATTAAAAATTGCTGCCCCCACTGTGCGAGAGCAATACCGGCTCCTGAAGCACCCAGCATGGGTGCATGTGGGGAGCCGGTGGGGCTGCTGGGAGCCCTGGGTCAACTCCAGTTGCCCCCAACATAATGTTCTGTGTGTACCCCGGATGGGCACTGGGGTATGTACATATGAGTGATGGGCTTGGCAGAGGTTGTGCCATGTTGCTACTGACCCCGAAGATGATTATGGCTGGTCGGATGGGACAGAAGGCCACCAGAACCCAAGGTCACTTGTATTTGTGGAGTACAAGCAAAATTAGATGTCAGGTGAAGGCAGCAACAGGATGGGCAGGGGCATGGGTCAACAGATGGACACTGGCATCCCCTTCCAGTGGTGTCTTGGCCATCTTTTTTGTCTGGTTTGCACATCAATATCATAGGCCCATTTGATGAGGGGTAGAAATATGTAGCCCCAATCGAAAAACATACCTCTTCGCCGCTCTCTCGAACTCATGTGCAGAAGAGGAGAAACAGGGGTCAAAGAGCATGCAATATTTCGCTTTTCTATGTCATGTTGTAATCCAAAGCCTGCCCAGAGCCAAGAACTGCTAAGCCTTTGTCACAGTCCTTTATCTTCATAATGGGCATGCGCAGGAGCCATTTCACTGTAGAGCAAGATTGCATCTCTTACCTAATTCTTTATTGATCAAATTCAAGAGTAAACAGTATATCTAGTTAAAAGAACATTTCAAAAATGCTGATTCATTCTCGTTTTACATTTTCTTTTGGTTTTAGCCAAAGACCTATGTATACTATACAAATATTTAATGCCCGACACTGAAGTGTATCTCCTTTTAAAGCTATCATCAGCTTCAATGTGCCTAGTTAAAGGTATGGCCGCTACTAATTAATGTCCCCAGTAACAGGTGGCCTGGCTTGCATGTACCATGAGAGATGGGTGTTGCCAGGTATCACACAGTGACGGGTATCGCCCACTCCCAAATGTCCTTGGTATCAGTTAATGCACTTTGATTAAGGCTCTCCGTTTTCCGTTTTTACAGATTTTTACAGATAAATATAGACAGAAACCCATATATTTTCTTGTCTGTATTTATTCTTAAATATGGATGAAAACGGAAATTGGGTGCTTTTTTTGAGTGATTATAAATACACTTTACTACGCCAATTACTGTGTGGGTTGATAGGTAAGGAGGTTAAAAAATAAAGGAATTTTAGTAAAGATGCTTAAACAGCAGTAGCTATGCAAAAGGGAGATACAGAAATGTGCATATTTTTATATAAGTGTATTGATTTATCTTCTGCCGGCGATATCACTGAAACCTGGCAGGCACTCAAGCATGTCTGCATACTTATTCTCGGTTAAATAAATGTGGAAATATACCAGTTTCAGCTTTACAAAACCCATATTAAATATGGATAAATACAGATAAAGTTGACAAAAATAAATATGGTTAAATACAAACGGAAATGACAAAAAAATAAATACCAATAAAAACCGGGAGCCCTACTTATGATAAACCTAATTAAGTGGTATCGCCATATGCCAGATACCCTCCCCCAATCACTTACCACTAGGCTACATAGTTGCCGGCAGCCTCCAGTAATAGACAGAGGCAGTGGTCCAAGTGATGAGGAAGCAAAGCATTGCTATCCCATAGCCAAATTAACAAAGCAATAACTATATTACAGAAATAACATTAACGCAGAAATAAATGAGACCACAATTCCCCTTGAAAGAAAATTAAAATGCAGGTTTAAAAGAGCAAGGTTATGTGTTAATTTACAAGTGATCTAAAGGCCGACAGTAGCAATGTTACCTAAGCTATCATCTGTCTAAGTTGCTAACAAATTCCAACAATGGTTATCCTCTAGTGTTGATCTGTGTGGGAGCAAAACCGTACCCCAAACTTTGGGCACCTCAAAACCTCATCTGGTTCTTCCACGATGTTAGAGTGGACTTGCCAGGTGCAATACATGTATTTGGGGCAGTTTCTGGCCTGCACATTAATTTGCAGAATTCCCATTTGTTTCCTCTATGTGCAGATGCTACCTCTCTGCAGAATCTGTGTGGGTTTGGATGGAGCTCCACTTGTCTTACATTTTTAAGGGTTAAAATATACCATAATCAACAAGACCTACTGGATGGTCATGTGGGAGCAGCTGTCGCGGCTCTACGAAATAGTATAACGTTTTAGACTACATTGCCTTTATCTGTGGCTGGCAGAACAGCGGTGCCTAAAATGGCTGCAGAGATTGCTCTATTTCTTTTCTATACTGCTGCGCAAGCGCCTCGTTGGCTGTTCAAAGATATGGAAACTCTATTGTTGAACTACATCTGGGGGACGGGTAGGCGTAGAGGTGCCCTGGCTAAATCGCAGCGCCTTACAACGAAGGGTGGTCTGGCTGTGCCTGAGCTTGAGTCTTGTTATACAGCAGCCTAACAGCAGTGGTTGACTCAGTGCGTTTATAATGGAATGAACCCTGGCGAGGATACAGTTGGTTTATCTATGAGGCAGGTCGGTGCCTTGACTGCCATGTGTCAGAGAGCTGTGTTTATCAACCTTCACTCCTGTCTGTCAGCTCCGCCTTTCATCCATCCAGGGTGGATACGACGACTGTCGTTCAGTAGGGTGATAGTACCACTAGCAGGGTGTATATGGAAGGCAAAAATGAGAAACCTCGTGAATCGATTGGTTCAAACACACACAATGCGCAGTGTCTCACGGACTACGGATGGAACGCGCATGTACACACTCATGACTCACATTTCCTACAGCATGGCTGCCCTGAAGGATTCAAGATGGTCTACAGACGTCGCTTTGTTTGTGAAAGGTTTCGCTCGTGTTTGCGGTGGCCCTTCCATTGAGCTGCCACTACGAGGCAGTTAAACATGATTTTGGTTGCAGCCGTAATTGCATTTAATAATTGACTATCAGAGTCTACTAGCATGAAATGTGGGAGTCTGTGTAACAAACGATGACAAATGGCCCGTTGCAGACGCGCTGCTCTCCGGGATGCTTTATGGCTCTCTCTGTCAGATTTGTCATTTTCCTAATGCAGCTTCAAGAAGCTCGCGCGAGGGCCTCGGTGCATGGATGATGCATCCGTCTTCCGCCGCCTGCGAATGAGCTGCGTGAGTGTGGCCTAATGTGGCATCCCCGAGCCCAGTGACACTCCTCCAGGGCCGGCGGCGGCGACCAGTGCCGAGTGCTCAGCTCAGTAAGTGCGTTTTAATGACAACGGAGCTGGTTAATGGCCGAGGGCGCCTAGTTAGTAACCCGTGGTATTTAATGGCGCTGGAATCGCTGAACGTGGATGGTCTGTGAATTAACAGGAAGGCCTGGTATGTGGATGAATCTGGATTCTAGAATCATACTTTAGAGGATTATTTAAGGCAGGGTCCTGCGTGAGAAGGGACAAGAATGAGGGGGTGCATGCAATAAGGATTGTTGTGTGCAGTGCCACAGGGGCACCCTGGAGCCACGCTGGAGAGACTGTTTGCTGACACCAGTCCGGTTCACCATTACTAGTGGGATTCTGCACATGGCCTGGGGTGGTTGCCAATGTGTACGTGTCTTTGGCTTCTTTTTAATAAGCTGACTATTTCTGTCTATTAGCAGGCATGTCTAGCCAAAAATAGTGCTGCAAACATTCCAATCCACGACCCATTCGAGAATGCCTTCGTTTTAGAGGTTCCTGCTGACAAGTATTGTTAGCCTCCAAAGGCACGCTGTCTTGTAAGTGATCAGCTGTCGGATACATGCTTGCATGCTCGCTTTCTGAGATTTATAGATATAAAGGTATTTTAAATGTGAAGATTCATGTTTCTCTCTCCCCTGCACAATGGCCTCTTTACTATCCTAACAGATTTACGTGTGTCCTTCCACCGCTCACTTTTGGTTAAGCACTGTATCAGAGTGTATATATTTTCCCGCTCACTCTCTTTTGCTTCTTCACTGCCCTCTTTCCTCCCACTGCATGTTGTACTCTGTGATGTGCTTCTCCCTTTGGGTGACCAATCTACCGGGACAGCTGGCGAAAAACCGGGACTGTCCGGGCAAATCCGGGACGCCTGGTAACCCTATTCTCCCTTGACCCTTCCCATGTTCTGTATTGCTCACTCCTTCACCAATTTAGTTCTTTCCCCGCCAACTTCCCAATATTCTTCCTCCATCCGATCCCCCAGCCTCCTCTGTTACCCTCCCACGCTTCTGGCGCTTTTTTAGAATATATATACATATATATAATTTTATTGGCATATGTAGCAATTTCCTGCTGGCTGCTAACAGTGGCCATGCCATTGAGCCTTTTTTGTTGTGCTTTTTCCCAATGCTAAGCTGTTGTGGGTCACCATAAAGCATGACAAAGACATTAGGGCCCAAAGGCGATACCTATTGGCTTTGCCAAGTATTGTTTCATCTTGTGGATATTGCCCAGGTAATTAGAGTGCCAGCCTTGGCCATTGGAGAAAAACATAGGGAATGTTTTGGAGGGGAATTTCTTGTGCATATGCTTTATAGTCTGGGTTCTACAAAGCCTTATAATGGCATAAGTAGGATAAAGAAAAATGATTTTTATTTTAATTTTAATGTCATTAGTAATTTATAGTGTTGTAGTGGGTTGTTTGAGTTTGTAGGGGGACAGGATGGGAATGTATTTAAATCATAAATATGTATACGTATTGTTGATTTCTTTTTCAATTGGTAATTCATTGTAATTAATTGTTAATTATGCACATTTTTAGTTTTATAATATATTTTAAATTATTCAAGTTTACTTTTTAATTTGTAATTTAGTTTTATTAGTTATAGTAAGCTATATATTAGTGGTTTGTTTAGCTCTGTAAGGATATATGGTGGGAAGATAATTAACGTATACAAAGTAAATTGTATTGGTAATTAGTTTTTAATTGTTAATTATGCATTTTATTAATTATCTAAATAGATTATTACCTATTTCTTTAAGTTACACATTAGTAATGTACTTTTGGGTTTCTAGGCACATAGGGTGGTTATTTGATTGATTTTTCAAACATTGGAAATTGTTATTAATTAGTATTACATTTTTATTTATTGAATTGATTGTTAAATATGTAAAATATTTATTACTGATTTACTGAAGTTATATTTTCACAGTGGGTTGCAGGGTTTGAAGAAGACTATGGTGAGTAGTTGAACTAAAATAAATGTTTTTTAATGTAATGTTTTTTTGTTATTTTCTTTGTATATTATTTAATTTGTTCGATATTGTGTGACAGTTGTAATGCTTTATTTTCATATGTATGTTTGTTGTTATATGTTTATGTAACGGGTGCGGGAACCGGGGTCAAGGGGACAGGAGTGAAGGGCAACAGTTGTGTTTTGGTTAACACAGGTTTTATTGAATCCAACAAATAATCAGAACAAGTCTTTCTATTTAGGGTGGTTCGGCGTGGAGACCGGCTTCGGGAGCTTCTCCGATTTCTAGGTTTTACTGTCACAGTCCTACGATAGCCGGTCTGGCTTCGTCAGGGCTTGGTGTCTTCCGGGTCCGTCTTTGCGCCTCGACTCGCGGGACCATAAAGAAACAAAAGAAATGCAGTAAGTGAGGTCAAGGTCCTACACGGAACCACAAGCAGGGAAAAGGTGTGAGGAGTCTTAACAACCCGTGCTCCGATGCGATGTACAAGTGCTGGGACGGGGTGTGCTCAGGGTAGGGAAACCGGGACAAGGGGAAACCACTAATGTACAATGGGGCCGCCCTTTCGTCCCACCCAGCCCCTGATCTTACTACGCACCTGGGCAAGCCACACACCTCCCCCGGGTGAGTGGCTGGGCGGCTCGTGGGACCGTTGGCCTCCAGGCGTCTCCTCCGATGTCGGGACCTCTTCTCCGGTATTCGCCACCTCCGCTCCTCTCGCTTCCTTCTTCCTCCGACCGCTCCGCACTGTATCTCTCCGACCTCCCTCCTCCTCTCCACTCCGGGTGTACAAGCACACCTCGCCTCTCGGTGTTTCTGCATTTGACGGCATCGCGTTGTCCTGTGATCCCGCCCACTCGAACTCAGCCTGAGAGTTAAAGGGCCAGTCACGCTCACCCTCCATGCATGATGCAGTCTCAAATTCGGACCCTCGGTAGTCCATCTGCTGAGGAAGACAAGTGGGGGTGATTGAGGGGTTTCTCAGAGCCTCATAGGGTTGTCCAGGGGCATCCCTGATAATGGCGGGGTCGTCCCGTTACAGTTTATTAAACATGTATTTTCTAATACAGTGTTATTTTTTCAGGTGAAATAGCTTGATAACATTTTTTTATATTAATTTATATATGTATGTATATTAGCGCCAGGAAACTCATGGTGTCAGCGCGCTCTACAAATTTCATTTAATAATAATAATGTATTTTGAAATGAAATATGCATTATGTATATGTATTCTTTTTTGTAAACATTGTTTATTTTAATAGTGGTGGTGAGAATTTGTTTCTGAAATATTTATTTAAAATGATTTCTTCTTTTATTTATTACTTTAATTAAATAGATAAGTGATGCTTTATTATTGATTTTTTGTTTTAGTTAATGAAGTTATTATATGCAATTTTTATTTGTCAATTTTTTTATTTACATGATTTTTTTTATACATATTTATTTTTGTATACTCTAATATTTACATCCATCCTAAGTTCAACACTTTCCCTATTGTTGCACTGACTGGAGTAGAAATAGTAATTCTATCCCCTCAGAAGTACAACACTTTCCCTGCTGTTGTGGTAACTGGAGTAGGAATAATAAATATAACCCCTTCGAATTCCTGTGCTTTCCCTACTGTTGCATAGACTAGAGTAGGAATACTAAATGTAACCCCTCCAAACTCCACCACTTTCCCGTTTGTCTTGCTGACTGGAGTAGGAATAGTAAATCTAAGCCCTCTGAACCCCATCCCTTTCCCTACTGCTGCACTGACTGTAGTAGAAATAGAAAACCAAACCTCTCTCGAAGTCCAACACCTTCCCTACCTTTGCTTAGACTGGAGTGAGTAGAGTACATTTAACCCCTTCTGAAGTCCAAAACTTTCCCTACTGTTGCACTGACTGAAGTAGGAATAGTAAATCTAACCTCTCCGAAGCACAACCCTTTCTCTATTGCTTGGATTGGAGTGGGAATGGTTCATTTAACCCTTACAAAGTCCAACATTTTCTCTACTGTTGTGCTGACCTCGTAAATTTAACCCCTTCGAATTCCAGCTCTTTCCCTACTGTTGAATAGACTGGAGTAGGAATACTAAATTTAACCCATCCAAATATCAACACTTTCTCTACTATTGCTTACTAAATCTAACCCCTCCAAAGTCCAACACTTTCCCTGCTGTTGCATAAACTGGAGAGAAAATTAGGCAATCGTATATTCAATATTAATAGACTCTGATAGTTTTCTTAATAGTGGTTCAATAGATTCTATAGTAGTATTTGTTTGTTTTTTATATTTATATTTGTTTTTATTATTGTTTATTTGAATGTTTATAGTATTTTTAGTAAATGTGTTTCTTGCCTTTTTATATTGTATTTATTCCCTAAATTATTATATTCTGTTATTGAATTTTTAAATGTTTAATGGTTGTTTTTTGTGTATGTAGTTTGAATACATGGTATAGCATGGTGGTAGCAGCAGACCGAGGGGACCTAGCGAGGTGGCCGCGGACATTGGACTTCATATGGGGGACACCTACATCACCTACCTGCAGAGTAATTAAACGCCCGCACCAACGTGTTTCACTGCTCCCCATGCCGCCAACCTAGATACATAATCTTGATGCATTCTGGGAGTTGAAGTTGAGACATTCAGCGCAACGTGTGCCTATACATTTCCATGATTGGGAGAGGAGAATTTAGGGCGTGCAAGAAGATACGAAGCAGCAGGATTGGGCTTACATAAAGCAGTACTGCATGCAGTGCAGGGCGCTGAAGAAGGCTTTACGCTGAAATGCATTCGCAGCCACTGTGTTGATCCAATTAAAGCGTGTAAGCGTGTTTTCTTCCTGGATTCCCCTCTGGCCTCTGATTTCTTCGTTGGGAGAAATGTGGTGTGTTATATATATATATATATATATATATATATATATATATATATATATATATATATATATATATATATAGTTTTTATAGAAAGTTTAAATAAAAAAAATATATAATGTAGAATACATTGTTTATTGATTGCTTGACTATAATATATTTATGTGTGTTTCTATAAACACAAACATGTTTTTATACTTGTTTATATGTATATATAGTATTTACATTTAGTGAAGTTTATTTAATTTTCATTTTATAATTTTTATATAATACAATATTTAAGGTTTGCCTTTTTAAACTCTATATGAAAGAAGTTAATGTTCTATTTTTCTGGATGATTTTAGTGTTAACAATATTTTTGTTTGATATTTTGGTACTTACCGTTATAAGTATAGGAACATGACATTATGCTAAATTATATTTTTGACACAATATTTTTTTAAACTATATTGTTTACCATGATATTGTCTTTGATCCATTGGGAGACAGCCATTTCCGAACTGGAATGAGGAGTACTGTCGGCTTTTGGGTGACCAGTTCATGAAGGGGGCATTATACCCTTTCTCCGATTTAAGTCAGAATTTAAGGTAGTAGAAAGTTAAAATTCATACATGCAATTAAGGCATTGAGCTTTAGTCCATCTGTAAAAGCAGGAGCAACTAGAAACAACTAGAGAACTTTGAAAAATACATACTGACATGTTCAGAATCTAAGGGTGTATTTTCAAGCATGTACAAATTGTTGAAGGCAGAAGAGAACAGGGACAAATGGGGCTTTCAAAAACATGGTGAAAAAAGATGAAGAGGAGAAATAAAGGACAAAGGGCTAAATGTACAAAAGCATTTTAATGGGCGTAAATGGCACGATTTGCCAAATCGGGCCTCTACAAACCACAAAAATGATTTTCCATATGGACAGAGCATAAATTGGGATTGAGTAATGTTACCGAATTCAGTTGGAACTTTAAGACAAATGGTACCGAAACACACAAGTAAGTCCCAACAATTCTCATGGACAATATGTCAGTAGTAAAGCTGAGGAAAATGTATTTTTATTAATCTTTGCATTTTCTTGTTTTAGTCTTCGTATTACATACAATTCATCTCCAAATGTGAGCTGACGTGTTTCCTCTACAAGATGTTTTCGAGGTTGCAAATAGTATATGTTAAAGGCTCAAATTGCTGTGCGTTGAGATAACAACAAAGACAAGCATGTAACCTCAATAGAGTTGCACTAAGGTTAAGAGGATGATGAGAGGTGGCTCCCCCCTTCCGGAAAAAGGAAGACACAATATAGGTGTAAGGTAATTGTTGCTCCATAGCCATTCTAAAGGGGAGAGTAGTGGCCTAACGGCTAGGGCGGTTGACCTCGAATCAGGGGAACTGGGTTTGAGTCTCAGCAATGATGCCGACCATCCTGTGATTCTGGGCAATTCACTTAATCTCCCCATGACTAAGAAAAATTATTATTATTATAATTAAGTTTCTAAAGCGCTCAGCTACCCGTAGGTTTCCCGGCGCTAAAACCAAAAGGTGAGGGGGGAAAGTCAGAAGAGAACTATTAGATGTTGAATAGCCAGGTTTTTACCTGTCTGCGGAACCTAAGGTAGTTGGATTCAGTTCGTGTCTGATGGGGGAGAGAGTTCCAGAGTGAGGGGGCCAGCCAGGCAAAATATCGGCCACCCATTCTGGCTTTTTTAATTCTAGGAACTGAAAGTAAGTGTTGGTTAGAAGATCGTAAATTGCGAGGGGGATGGTATAGTTGTGCCAAGGGGTTGAGATAAGGTGGAGCTAGACCAGAATTTATTCTGTGAATGATGCAAAGGGCCTTAAATTTTGTCCGATTTTCAATTCGGAGCCAGTGCAGGGAGCGAAGGGCATTGGAGGTTGAGGAAATGTTAGGTAATTTGCAGAGGAGTCGCACAGCCATGTTCTGGACTGTCTGTAATTTACGCGTCACCTCTTTACTGGCTCCCAGAAGAAGGATGTTCCCGTAGTCCAGTCTCGAGGTGATAAGGGCCTGGACCACAGTTTTCTGAGTGTCCAATGGAAGCATCCAAATGATTTTTCGCAACCATTTGATGATAGTGATGCAAGTGGATGAAGTTTTGACCACATGGTTCTTCATAGATAGTTGATCGTCAAAAATGACACCGAGGTTGCAAGCTGTTTTGGATGGGGTAGGTAAAGGGCCCATTTGAACAGGCCATTGCCGAGGTCCCCATAAGGTGGTGTTGTGACCGAACAGAAGAACCTCTGTTTTTCCCCCGTTTAGTTGCAGTTTATTGTCCAACATTCAGGCTGCGATGTTGCTCAGTCCTGTACAGAGGGAAGAGGAGGGGGAGTGAGAGTCAGAGGAAAGGGAGTAGATAACCTGGGTATCATCGGCGTACGAGTAAATAGTGAGCCCAGATTGCTCAGCAATAGTAGCCAAAGGTCTGACGTACAAATTGAATAGCAAGGGGCTCAAGATGGAACCCTGCGGCACCCCGTACGCCGATGTGAAGGTTTGAGAAGCAGAGGACGAGGAGAAAACTTGAAAGGTGCGATCTGAAAGAAAGCTAACAAACCAGTTGAGAGCTGTGCCGATGATCCCAGATGATCTGAGGGCATTGATAAGGATGGGATGGGGAAACCGTATCAAATGCGGCACTCAGATCAAGTAAAATGAGTGCCACGGTTTCCCCCTTATCAACTCGGCATCGGATGTTTTCGGAGACCCCTAGCAGAGTGGATTCAGTCGAGAAGCCACGTCTGAACCCGGATTGAGATGGATGTAATAATCCACTTGCTTCAACGTGGGTTGACAGTTGGGAGTTGATGTGTTTTTCCATGATTTTAGAAAGCACCGGAAGAAGTGAGATTGGGCGAAAATTAGATGGAATGCTAGGGTCTGCATTAGTCTTTTTTAACAGGGGCAATATCATTGCATGTTTCCATGCAGGGGGTACTGAAGCTGTTTTAAGGGAGGTATTGAGAAGATCTACAATAAGTGCAAGAGAGGAATGATCCAGTCTGTTTAGTATATGGGGAGGAAGGGGGTCCAGTGGAGAACCGGATTAATTTTGCAAATAATGTCAGAGAGAGTCGTAATGTTAAATGGCTCCCAAGTATCGATCGAGAGAGAGGCAGGAGAACTGGTTTCTCGGGGAATTCTGGAATCACAGATGATCATAGGTTCAGGGGGAGTGGAAGGGATTAGTTGACCTGAAGTAAGAGACAGGTCATCTAGTGTCAGCTGTTCAGAAAGTGGGATAGGGGCGGGTAAGTAAGACAGCGAGGGAGAGGGGACAGGTTTCTCAAAATTGGAGTAGATGGTATCTATTTTGGCTATAAAAAATTCGGCCAATGAATTACATTGTGCAGTATCTAAGCATGGTGGTTTAGGTTGACATAATGCACCCGATAGACTCTGTACTACCTTAAAGAGAGCTTTAGGGCGGTTTTGTGCTTCGAGGATGGTTATGTTAACATGTTCAACTTTAGCATTTTTGCATAAAGAGTGGTATTTAGATAGAGCAGCTTTGTAGATTTGCTTGGAACCAGGATCGTATTTTATTCGCCATTTGCGCTCAAGATTTTTACAAATAGTTTTTTCTATTTTTAAGGCAGCTGTGAACCATGGTGCGGGCGGATGGTGAAGATTATGTTTTTGCATGCGTTGGGGTAGGCATGCATCTGCAGCCTTTGCTAGCCAGGCGTTAATAGCCTCAGCATCTTCAGTACAATTACCTTCCATGTGAGGTCTAGTGTGCTCAAGATAGAGATTGAATTCATTCATGTCTAGTTTGTTCCAGTTTCTAGAAGGTCTGGTTTCAGTTGGTTTAGGAGGGATATTGAGTTGGCGACCAATGGTAATGGTGAAGTTTACCATAAAGTGGTCAGACCATAAGATTGGTAGTGAGGTCTCACAATCGATAGTTTCTAGATTGGAGAAAATGGGGTCCAGAAGGTGTCCTGCAATATGCGTGGGACCCGAATTATGTAGGGTGATATTTAATGCAGCCAGGTCCTGTAGAAGGTTGCTACTAATGGAGCAACAGGGATCATTAAGATGTAGGTTGAGATCACCAAGAATTGAAAAGTTAGTGGAATTCTGGATAAAAGGTGCTATGTGCTCAGGAAGAGTGGTGGCCCATGCACTCGCTGATCCGGGGGGGCGATAAATAAGCAATCCGGAAAAGGTAAAATTGGGAGACAGCGAAAGCTTAAAGAGACCAGCCTCACAGTTAGGAAGTACAATGTCTTCCCATTTGCAAGTGTACCGTCTGTTGTAAACTATAGCTATTCCTCCGCCATCTCTCAATGTTCTGTTTTTTCCGACATAGGTATAATTATCAGGGAGAGCAGCAGCAATGTCTGGGCCGGAATGGTCTTTTAGCCATGTCTCAGTGAGGAATAAAGCTGCAGGTTCCTCCGAGACAAGGAGGTCAAATATTTCCCTCTTATGTTTCACTAAGGATCTGCAGTTTAGGCTAATCATTGTCCGAGTTGAAGAAGGGTCTGTAAATATGGGTTTGGAACATGCAGGAGGGAAGTCGGATGAAGCTATATTGGTTAGGGAGGGAAGGGAAGTAAGGGGAAGGTAACAGGCTGGACAAATGGAAGGGACGTGGGAAGGATTCAATATAGTGCAATAAGTACAGGGTGGTGACCTGAACTTAAGCAGAGTTTCCCTAGAGTAGGTATGTAGCGGACCAGAGGGTGACAGGCCAGGAGTCCTAGCCCCTAGTCCCGGCCTGTCGCGGACGGGCGCAGACGGGCTTGCCTTAGGCGCGCCTTCGGCGCGCAAACGGCGCGCCCGCTGCGCTCGTCCGCTGCGCTCTCTGAAGTTGCACATTAATGTATGAGCCTGTGGGGACGGGGGGGAGGCGTGGCCTAAAAGTGGGCGTGGCCAGCGGCCTCGGCGGAGGTGAAGGCAGGAGGAACAGGGTCAAGGTGGGTCACATGACAGCGCTGGCGCCGCTGCAAGGCACCCAAATGCAAACAAAAGTGAAGATTTAAAAGCACAAGTAAAATACAATTAGTAGCTTCTCCCGGCTTTTCGCCTCAAGAGATTTGGTCTTAGCGAAGGGCTAGCAGTCAGCGCTTATGAATCCTCGAGGGCGGAGGGGGCGTGGCCTAAAAGTGGGCGTGGCCAGCGGCCTCGGCGGAGGTGAAGGCGGGAGGAACAGGGTGAAGGTGGGTCACATGACAGCGCTGGCGCCGCTGCAAGGCACCCAAATGCAAACAAAAGTGAAGATTTAAAAGCACAAGTAAAATACAATTAGTAGCTTCTCCCGGCTTTTCGCCTCAAGAGATTTGGTCTTAGCGAAGGGCTAGCAGTCAGCGCTTATGAATCCTCGAGGGCGGAGGGGGCGTGGCCTAAAAGTGGGCGTGGCCAGCGGCCTCGGCGGAGGTGAAGGCGGGAGGAACAGGGTCAAGGTGGGTCACATGACAGCGCTGGCGCCGCTGCAAGGCACCCAAATGCAAACAAAAGTGAAGATTTAAAAGCACAAGTAAAATACAATTAGTAGCTTCTCCCGGCTTTTCGCCTCAAGAGATTTGGTCTTAGCGAAGGGCTAGCAGTCAGCGCTTATGAATCCTCGAGGGCGGAGGGGGCGTGGCCTAAAAGTGGGCGTGGCCAGCGGCCTCGGCGGAGGTGAAGGCGGGAGGAACAGGGTCAAGGTGGGTCACATGACAGCGCTGGCGCCGCTGCAAGGCACCCAAATGCAAACAAAAGTGAAGATTTAAAAGCACAAGTAAAATACAATTAGTAGCTTCTCCCGGCTTTTCGCCTCAAGAGATTTGGTCTTAGCGAAGGGCTAGCAGTCAGCGCTTATGAATCCTCGAGGGCGGAGGGGGCGTGGCCTAAAAGTGGGCGTGGCCAGCGGCCTCGGCGGAGGTGAAGGCGGGAGGAACAGGGTCAAGGTGGGTCACATGACAGCGCTGGCGCCGCTGCAAGGCACCCAAATGCAAACAAAAGTGAAGATTTAAAAGCACAAGTAAAATACAATTAGTAGCTTCTCCCGGCTTTTCGCCTCAAGAGATTTGGTCTTAGCGAAGGGCTAGCAGTCAGCGCTTATGAATCCTCGAGGGCGGAGGGGGCGTGGCCTAAAAGTGGGCGTGGCCAGCGGCCTCGGCGGAGGTGAAGGCGGGAGGAACAGGGTCAAGGTGGGTCACATGACAGCGCTGGCGCCGCTGCAAGGCACCCAAATGCAAACAAAAGTGAAGATTTAAAAGCACAAGTAAAATACAATTAGTAGCTTCTCCCGGCTTTTCGCCTCAAGAGATTTGGTCTTAGCGAAGGGCTAGCAGTCAGCGCTTATGAATCCTCGAGGGCGGAGGGGGCGTGGCCTAAAAGTGGGCGTGGCCAGCGGCCTCGGCGGAGGTGAAGGCGGGAGGAACAGGGTGAAGGTGGGTCACATGACAGCGCTGGCGCCGCTGCAAGGCACCCAAATGCAAACAAAAGTGAAGATTTAAAAGCACAAGTAAAATACAATTAGTAGCTTCTCCCGGCTTTTCACCTCAAGAGATTTGGTCTTAGCGAAGGGCTAGCAGTCAGCGCTTATGAATCCTCGAGGGCGGAGGGGGCGTGGTCTAAAAGTGGGCGTGGCCAGCGGCCTCGGCGGAGGTGAAGGCGGGAGGAACAGGGTCAAGGTGGGTCACATGACAGCGTTGGCGCCGCTGCAAGGCACCCAAATGCAAACAAAAGTGAAGATTTAAAAGCACAAGTAAAATACAATTAGTAGCTTCTCCCGGCTTTTCGCCTCAAGAGATTTGGTCTTAGCGAAGGGCTAGCAGTCAGCGCTTATAAATCCTCGAGGGCGGAGGGGGCGTGGCCTAAAAGTGGGCGTGGCCAGCGGCCTCGGCGGAGGTGAAGGCGGGAGGAACAGGGTCAAGGTGGGTCACATGACAGCGCTGGCGCCGCTGCAAGGCACCCAAATGCAAACAAAAGTGAAGATTTAAAAGCACAAGTAAAATACAATTAGTAGCTTCTCCCGGCTTTTCGCCTCAAGAGATTTGGTCTTAGCGAAGGGCTAGCAGTCAGCGCTTATGAATCCTCGAGGGCGGAGGGGGCGTGGCCTAAAAGTGGGCGTGGCCAGCGGCCTCGGCGGAGGTGAAGGCGGGAGGAACAGGGTCAAGGTGGGTCACATGACAGCGCTGGCGCCGCTGCAAGGCACCCAAATGCAAACAAAAGTGAAGATTTAAAAGCACAAGTAAAATACAATTAGTAGCTTCTCCCGGCTTTTCGCCTCAAGAGATTTGGTCTTAGCGAAGGGCTAGCAGTCAGCGCTTATGAATCCTCGAGGGCGGAGGGGGCGTGGCCTAAAAGTGGGCGTGGCCAGCGGCCTCGGCGGAGGTGAAGGCGGGAGGAACAGGGTCAAGGTGGGTCACATGACAGCGCTGGCGCCGCTGCAAGGCACCCAAATGCAAACAAAAGTGAAGATTTAAAAGCACAAGTAAAATACAATTAGTAGCTTCTCCCGGCTTTTCGCCTCAAGAGATTTGGTCTTAGCGAAGGGCTAGCAGTCAGCGCTTATGAATCCTCGAGGGCGGAGGGGGCGTGGCCTAAAAGTGGGCGTGGCCAGCGGCCTCGGCGGAGGTGAAGGCGGGAGGAACAGGGTCAAGGTGGGTCACATGACAGCGCTGGCGCCGCTGCAAGGCACCCAAATGCAAACAAAAGTGAAGATTTAAAAGCACAAGTAAAATACAATTAGTAGCTTCTCCCGGCTTTTCGCCTCAAGAGATTTGGTCTTAGCGAAGGGCTAGCAGTCAGCGCTTATGAATCCTCGAGGGCAGAGGGGGCGTGGCCTAAAAGTGGGCGTGGCCAGCGGCCTCGGCGGAGGTGAAGGCGGGAGGAACAGGGTCAAGGTGGGTCACATGACAGCGCTGGCGCCGCTGCAAGGCACCCAAATGCAAACAAAAGTGAAGATTTAAAAGCACAAGTAAAATACAATTAGTAGCTTCTCCCGGCTTTTCGCCTCAAGAGATGTGGTCTTAGCGAAGGGCTAGCAGTCAGCGCTTATGAATCCTCGAGGGCGGAGGGGGCGTGGCCTAAAAGTGGGCGTGGCCAGCGGCCTCGGCGGAGGTGAAGGCGGGAGGAAATGAATGTGTGTCCTCATGTAACATAACTGGTGCTATGTAAAGAACTCTGATACCCGATTCAGGTAAAGTTCGCCCTATATAACCTCTTCGACGCTCATGACGAGCTCAGCTCGTCATGAGCCACGGCGCTCCGGTGCTCATGACGAGCTCAGCTAGTCATGGCCCGTGGAACGCTCAGGTGCAGGGAGAATTCCCCCGCTGTGCTGAACGTTCCACGGAGCCAATGCACCTGTGACGAGCTGAGCTCGTCATGAGCACAGGAGCACTGTAGCTCATGACAAGCTCAGCTCGTCATGAGCATGGGGGTGCTGTGCGTGCCCCCCTCCCCCCAGCACAGCGGGGGAATAACCCCCGCAGCGAAGGGGTTAAAACTCTGCAAAAAACCCCAGAAGATTTGACTGGAAGGCCACGCAGTGGCTTCAGCGTGGCAAGTTTATATCAGGGTGACAATATTCATATGAGTTTGGGCCGAGCCAAGAATAACCATAACTGCTGACACATCATTGTCCATGAGAGTTGTTGAGACTTACTCATGTGCTTCGGTATCATTTTTGTCCTAAAGTTCACAATTCTGGAACTTTGCTTCAGTATACATTTTCAATTGAGGTAGCAGGTTGATGATACCAAGGGAGCACCATCATAAGTACAGCCTCTATCTCTTCGGGACTCATTTTCCTCCTACTTTGACCATGTTTTGGATGAGCGAACCCTATGGCATAAGCCATCGTATTATTTGAGTTCAGCGATTCATTATTTGGAGGGGGCCTGTTTAGGGCGGTTCTTCCTAATGCCAAATTACAGTGGTATACATTAATGTTTTGCAACTAAATACCGGCCACAAAACGAAATCTTTTGCTGACACTTCAAGGGTGGTGATAACCATTTGCAAAAGGGAAGCTCCTTTGTGAATGTTGAACAAATATTTTTTAAGTGGAGACAGTGTTTAAAGGAAGCGTCAACGTTTTTTTTTTTGTTTTTTTAAACGCATCCTGTTTTTCATTCAGGAAAATGGGCTGCTTTTTGAAAAAAAAGTTTACACTGTTTTAAAAGCAATCACAGACATGGTGGTCTGCTGACCCCAGCTGGTCATCATCCCTGAGAAGGCCGTGATTCCTAATGGGTCACAACTTGCCACCTACCTTATTAATCAGGTCAGTTTTTGAATTGCTGTGCGATTGTTGAATGGAGCGTCTGGTCGTTTGAAAGGTCAAACAGGTCAGTTGCAACCCCATTAGGAATCGCTAAAGGAAACTCGATAGGTTTCATTCAATAGGAATTGCAATTTCCTAATTGTGATTCGCAAAAAAATAATAGCAATTAGGGAATAGCAGTAACTAAAATTTGTACATATGCCCTAAAGAGTGGTAGAAGGTCAGACCCAGGGGCAGAGTTGGTATATTTTTCCACACTGACTTAAAGAGATATACCCTAACATGAGTGGAGAGTGCTGTAAAGGTGGAACTTTGGACGGAGCTGCACTCCATATTTGTTGGTCCTGTGCCAGACTGAAGCATTTTTGGAAGGAGATCCTTTCCAGGACTAAGCAGGCTACAGATTCCCTAATACAAAAGACTCCAAATGTTACCTTGCCAGGCCATGGTGAGATTAGAGCGAAATGTATGAATAAATCAACATGGTGTCTGATAAATCATTTACTAATGGCTACTAAGCACTTGAAATTGTAAAAAATTCGATCTTCCAAATGTAACCAGATGGTACACCAAGCTCTGGACTCTGATCACTATGGAAAAAATAATCTATGATTTGAATATTCAACGCAACTGTTTCAAATTGATGCAACAACCCTTTGAGACTATCTTCTCATTGAGATTTTCTCCACTAGACATCAAAACCTAAGAGCTCCAGATCTTAACTAATACCAATGACTATGGAAGAAGTCCAGAGCAAATGGAAAGTGAGAGATTTGTGTGGGTTTGTGAACCCATACATGCATGAAATGTGTGTGTGGGTGGGTGGGTGGGTGTGTGTGTGTGTGCTTGGAATATAGGGTTGGGATAGGGGTTCCATTTTAAAAGCGAATCACTCTTAAAATTATAGGAGTGACTTGTACGTCTTACTTCTGTTTAATAAACATTGTTTTCAATAAAAAATGAAGGTGCTGAAAAGGCACACTGTAATATTGGATTTACCTGAAGAAGTAAGCTAGCTAGGGCTAGCTTAGTTCAAATACTGAATAGAATACTTTTAAATTCTCACCCACATTGGTTGCTAATTCTCCTTGTTTTTCCTTTTTGATTAAGTTATGTCTCCTCTCCAGGATTTTGCAACCTTAATTTCTCCATTTCCACTGTGCTCTGAAGTGATGTTTCGGCAACACTTTAGCACTTTCAAACTCCTAAAATAAATGCATATGATTCATGAAGGATGAGACTCTCTTGTACTGCTGGAGGCAACAAGATGATGAGGAGGTGGACTAAGTGGTACGAAAAGGAATATTGACCAGAGGCCAGTGTTTGGTACCAGGCTTATGAAGAGTAAATAGGCTGGAGGGAGCTCAGAGAAGGGGAATATGGTCAAAGTTATAGCATGAAAAAGACCCAGGAGAAGGTTTGCCAGATCAGATGGATTTGTGGTCCTTTCTGAATTGCCGGAGGGGGAGCTTGTCCAAGAACACATAGATAGAAGTTGCCTTTACTCTATGTTGAATTCACGGAGTTGATGTAGAGGTGCATGGAAGTGACTGCAGTGACACATACCACTGCATATTGTTAAGAGTAGGGCAAGGATTAAGGGAGGTGGTAGCAATAATATTAGGGTTAATGTTAAGGATTGAGATTAGGTTTAGAGTTAAGGTATGGGGTAGTGTCTGCTGCTGTGTTAGATTGAAGTTTTAAGTTAGGGTTACAGATTGGCTCCGTATCACTTTAGTCTAAATAGTAGAAAAAGACTCAGGGTGAGGGTTAGGTTTAGGGTTGTGGTAAGGTTTAGAATTCAGGTTAAATTCATTGTAAGGCTTATTATTAGCTTCATCTTTCGAGTTAGATTTAGGTGAATAGCTGGGTTTATGCATAGGATTACAGTTGGGATTGGGTAAAGTGTAGAGGCTGGTTTAGAGATAGATTTTGGGTCATGGTCAGTGTGAGCACAACTTTTAGATTTAGGGTTACAAGTTTGTTTTGACTTAGGGTTATGTCTAGGATCCAAGTCAAGGTTGGCTAAGGATTCTTTTTGGTGTAAGCTGGTATGGTGCTATGGTTGGTTTAAATATACTGTTGATGTAACTGTCATTTAGATGATAAACATTATTGAATGATAAAATAAGTTCTATGAAGTTGCAGCTCAATGTAACTGGGCACAGACATATTATAAAAGATATGCTTCTTTCTGATCTCTTTGTGTGCATCGTGATGGGTGGCATTCAGCGTGGCAAGGGTTGATGTGTGCAGTCTAGTGATGATAGTGGTACTGCTGTCAATCTGAGTCTTGTGCACCAACACTTAGATGTTTAGATGTAGTTGAAGGTCAGTAGCTAAAGCTTCATCTTCCTTTGGAGGCTTTGCAGGAACCAGGATCTATTAGGCTACATTATGTCTTTACATTTGTATATCGCCAAACATGTCAACTTATATCCACTATAGAGTATTTGGTCGATTGTTCTTGAAGAAAACGGAGAATCAGATTTACAATTTAACTGAGAGAACTTACTGAGGATGATGCACACTGATCTTTTCAGTGGCTAAACCTGACTTTGAAGGTATGATGTACTACTGTTGATTAGAACAAACATTGTTACAGTAGAGTTTAACTTCAGGAAGACGTCAAACTTCTATAGAGGGCCAGTGTTGAGGTAGCGTAGTTCAATGGTTGTCGTGCTGCAAGAGCTATAACCATTATTGAACTGTAAAAAAAGAGAATTCTGAACGCATTAGGTGCCCAAGTATAATAAAGATTTAGAGTAAGATCCAGAGTCTGATCCGGTAACGTGTTCAAAAGTCAATTGAGCTTGAAGCTTGTAACCTTTTTATGACCAACTATGATTCGGTTCATTTATCTTTCCACAGAAATATCTCAGGACTATTTTCTTTTAATTCGTAGAGATAGGTATCAGGAATTAAGCATACAGTTTAGTACTGGCCAAGGGTAAAGGATACTCCAGCACAAACCATCTCTTTGTAGCCTGGAACTTGACATACACAGCAGTGTTCAGGAGTGTATATCATAATAATCATAATAATAATAACCACAACACTCAATGAGTTCAACAGGAACACTGCTAATGTCCCTAGAGAATAACACACTTTATGCTTCCATCACATGACTATGCAGCACATGTATTTACACAAATATGCAGTTCCTTCATACAGCTAAGCGATCCCTGCCATTTGCTGTCTCTGACCACATGTATTATGCTGCACATTATGGATGCAGCACTAGTCTATGTTGATTTACATTGTGACGGTTGGTGCAATGAGGGTGCACCGCTGCTTAAGTGTGAGATCGCAGGAAACATCTGGATTTTTTTTTTAATTGGGCAAGAAGACCCGCCCCAGAGTTGACACAGTTACTGGTGTATTTTATTGAAATGAAACATGTTATGTTATGTTATATGCTGTTTTGTAACGCGCACAACTACTACCGGAGTATTCTTGCGCGGTATACCGCTGGGGAACCCGTCCTGGCTTTCGCTGTGGGATGGTCCCTACTGGGAGTCCCCAAGGTGGAGCCAGGCATCCCCGGCATCGATGGGGCCGTTGTGGAGATTAGGCAAGGTAATGCCCAGAGTTGCCGAGTGGGACCCCTGGTTAGAGTAGGCACCGAGGCGAGAATTATCGAGTCCGCTGACCCTGGTCCACGACCCTGCCGCGTCAGGAATTGAACCCTGGTCCCGGGCCGACTCCTGCTTCCGGGTCTGCCACCTCTAACCAGTGAGTCACACCACTTCCACGATATAACAAAACTTTTCCACCCCGTGTAAACAAGGGAATGCTCATGCACACATGCACCATTACCCACGTTACATCAGTGGATTTCAATATGCGACACAGTGACAAAGACACTGTGGAAACCTTTTTTGTGCTTGACACCTATAACATGTTATGGTCTATTGTGTATTAGTTGGGACTGTGAGAGAGAGAGGGGGGGAGAGTGAGACATGGGGACAGTTTCTAGAAGTCAGATAACCATTCCATCACAGAGGATACCACCAAGATATGGTGCCAGAATACAGCAGTAAGAATTTCGTCTGACATACATATTCGGTCTTAAATATTGTCTACACAACTTTTGCCCTTTAGAAATAATAATGGAATATTTAGACCCAACAACACAATATTTTATAAATGTTATCAGATATGATATTTATGCCAGATGATATTTCTGTACATAGTATTCTCACATGCAACCCTTCATCGGGACAGGTAACTTTTTCATTATACTGGTGTAATCAATGTATTTCCATTTTTTTCTATGATTTTTCTGAAAAATCAAAAGTTAGAATGTGGGGAATCGTAAACTTTTTCAATTAGCTTTTCTTGAAAACTTGCATGCAGGAAATCCTTTGGTCTCAAAGTGTAGAGTCTGCTCATTCATGCCTTGAACACACAGGGCCTGATTACCACTTTTCGGTGGTGTAGCGGTGGGCAGCCACCACCGCCGTGCCCCCGCACCGCCTAGAGTCACTGCCACCCGCCTGCCAGATTGCAAGTAATTTTGTGGTCTGGCAGGTGGCAGGGCAGTTTCTGCAGCAATTCCTGTTCAAGGGGGCGGTGCCTTTAAAAAAAGCGCCACAATGGGAATGTCACACAGGTTCCTGCATGGCATGGACTGCAAAATCCATGATGTGCAGGAACTGTTACACATGCACATAGGGGGGCACATGTTGCACCCCCCCAGCATGCATTCCCAGGCTGAGGGGGCTTTGTTTCAGCACTGCCAGCCTTTTCGTGGAGGAAAGACCTCCATGAAAATGCTGATGGTCCTGAAACTTGTAATATGCATGGAGGTACTGCAGCGGCACCACCTGCATCTGGTGGAGAAGTGTGGCTCAGGGGTTAGAGGCGGCAGACCCGGAAGCTGAGATCGGCCCTGGACCAGGGTTCAATTCTCCGCCTCGGCGGGTCTTGGGCTCAAAAATTCCACGGACTCGATAATTCTCGATCCGGTGCCTTCTCGACTCACGGGTTCACACTCTGCGACTCTGGGCAATAGCTTGCTTAATCTCCACAACGGCCCCTCGCGGCGGGATGCCTGGCTTTCACCTTGTGGATACCCTGCCGGGGTTATCTCACAGGGGAATACCAGGACGGGTTCCCTAAGCAACCGCCGGGAAACCTTTTGTGGGTAGCTGTGCGCTATATAAGCTCAAATACATACATACATCTTACAATGGCCTTGACTGCTGTACCCACCGCCAGGGAAAAGAGGTCCAATTATGGTCCAGCAGCCCAACTCGTAATAGGGCAGTCGGACCGCTGGTGTGGTGATGGCTGGACCGCCGCCACCAGGAGTCTGGCTGCTCTCAGACCCCCTGACTCATAATTAGGCCCCAAGTATTGTTGTAATGTTATGTGTTGGGCCTTATAAACTATTTTATTTAATTATTTTTCTCCTATACATCATTAACCTCAGCTACCATACCGAATCTCTTAAGTCCTCCAATCGATCTTGTTCTGTGCTGAAAGCAACCTGAATACTTAGAGGATGAACAATTATCATATGAGGACCTGGAATAAGATAATTGTTGTCATTCAATATTGGGTGTGAACTCCCAAGTATTCCCACCTCTCGTTCAGTTAACCAGCAAATCAATTTGAGCTTAGGCACAAACAAATAATGAAACAGAATCAGCAGATTGATTTATCTTAATTTATATTTCTATTTAGATTCAAATCATTAGCATTCAACCTAAATTTAAAATAAATCAGATTTATTAAGCTTTTGCAAAATCTGTGAGATCTTAAAATAAAGGAACTATCTTTCTCAGTCAAGGGAGATTGAAAGTGAATTAGTAGGGAAATCAGAAGTCTGTCACACCAACTCTATTAGGAAAGTTTAGTAAATTCAAATGGCCAGTGTATGGACAGAATCATCTGCCTCTGTCCACACTGCAGTGTTAATGCCACAGTTGCTCTGACTCGAACCCTTTCAGCTGAAAAGTTCTACTATGTTAGCATCCTCGTATTCAGCCAGTCGCAGTATTTCATCACAGCGTGCGATATTTCTAGAAGTCTCAATCGTCAGTCTCTGTCCCACACGATGGATAGAGGGGGAGGCAGCGCTTAGTTAAAAATGTAGGCAACTATACTTCAGGGATTCCAGGTTTACACCTCTTGACATCACCAAATTTGTCAGACCACTCTGTCCCATTTGTTGATCACGAAAGGATGAGCTGATGTAGTAGGTAAAATATACAGATCAGGAAGAATTAAGTAATCAACTACTCGCCATCTCCTTAGAGACACTGCTGCTTAGTCATTCGATTATTTTCTGCATTTCATGCTCTCGTCCTTTGTCTGTCCATTCTCAAACGTTTGCGCTAAGAAGTAACACTTTTGTTGCAAGTGTAGTAAAGCAAGCTACAAACATCAAAGAAGGGATTGAGTATTAGAACACAATTTGTAACTTTACAAAAGGTTCCCATGAGCTTGAGACTTTTCAGTTCATAAGTTCATACTAAGAAGGGAAGCAAAGTTTGAGGCCTTCATGAAATACAGCTCATACACAATAACATTGTGCCAAAATATGACTCTCCCATTACATAGAAGACAGCGTTAATTTCTTCAATTGAGCTTACTAATATCATTTCTTTAAGAATTGCAATTAATTAATGAAAGTATAAAGTATCCATAAAAAACTTTTAATATTCACTATTAACTCACATAATTGTGTAAATCTCTTTTGCGCTTTATATGTTATTACAGCATACAAAGCTTAAAGGCACATCAAAGAAAATCTTTACAAATTGCAATCTTAACATAACCTCAGGTTGTCAATTTCAGTTTATCTAAGCATAAGAACACATACCACTAAAATGTCAGATTTCACATTTACTTATTGACTGTTATGAGTTAGCAGAAAACCACTTTTAACATTCTGCATGCTTTTACGATGCAGTATCTAAATCAGACCTTCATATTGTATATAGTTTTGAAACATGAAGCCTAAACACAGTTTGATGTTTTCATGTAAAATTGTGTCACAAACCATATCTGTGTAAAATCGTCATAAATAGATGAAAGATAATGTCCCTGCTCTATCAATTCCTCCTTTCATGGCAAATCGAGCCATCATACTCTTATTTTAACTTTATCTGATGTCACATTTATAGGGCAGATGTCTTCATAAGTTTTAGCCTAGATTGCTCTAGAGCTTTTAATTCATCATAGTACCGTCATTGTCTCTCTTCTAATTCGATTTCTGCTTTCTTTCTCTTTATTCCCCTAGTCTCTTTCTCAGCTTTCATATGTTTATGATATCTGATAACCCATATTATTATTAGTAAGCAAATAGCAATAGTCAGTATGGGTGTTAATATTTTTACCAGTAAAACAACTCCTAAAGTTGCAAACCATTGCCCCACAGTGGTGAATCCATTATCAAGGGAATCCCAAGCTCCATCATCTTTAGGGCTCCCGGTTTTATGGTATTTATTTTTTTGCCATTTCCGTCTGTATTTATCCATATTTATTTTTTGGGCATTTTTTCTGTATTTATCCACATTTATTTTTGCCACAAGTTTTCAGTTTTTATTGTTGACTGTTCAATTATTTAAAATCATTACAGTAAAAATAAAATACTAAAAAAATAAAATGAAATAAAGCAAAAAAAAAAAAAAAAAAAAAATTGGATCCTACCCCCCATATTTTTACCCTCCCCTGCCGCCTCCCACAAGTAAAAGACGACGCTACAGCTAGTATTTTTCCACATTTATTGAAATTGACAATGCACACATGCGCTCACTTACTCTAGCGATTTATACTGTCCTTTGCATTTTTTCACTCTTTATACACTTTCATGCAATATGGAATAAAACGTTTGAAATGTGAATAGGGTTTAGTTATTCTTCATCCGTCGTTTAGTACTCGTTGAGAACTTCAACTTCTTGCCAGTCCGCTCTGCTGGTTTTGCTGCAGAGGAGACTGGCCTCGGTGGACAGCGATCTGCTCTCTGGATCAGACCGGCTGCCTGGGACCAAAATTATGTTTGGGGGGAGGAGGGGCTCCACTGACTGCCAGGTGACCCTTCGGTAATTGCACATTACACAGGGGGAAAGACATCCTCCTGGAATCTCTGCACTACTAGTGCATAGACACACCTGACAACAGTGATCAATAAGAGGAAACCCCAAGGTTGGTAGCATGGTGTCCTGCTGACGTGGGACCACCTGGCTCCTCAGAGGGCAAGCTGAAGGCTGACATTGTTTTGGGGTGAAGGTGCTTACAGAGACGCGCCAGAACTAGCTCTGAAGCCTCTGGGTGATATTAGGTCATGGCTAATCCTGCATTGTCACTAGTCCGCCTCCTTTCAGATTAATGATAGATTTGCCTAAGGATTCTCATTAAATTTGCCAGCTACGGGGCTAATCTTTTTTGCTAAGTGAGTGAATTAAAAACATACTGTTTTGCTCGGTTATAAACTAAAACAAAATAAATAAAAGAAGCTACAAATGATATAATTGTATTGTTTTAATACTTTCTTCATATGTGTTTTTACATTAGAGGCCTAGCTAGTGGCTACAAGGTGATGTGGGCGCTTCATAAAGCATATCAAACTGATCTCCCATCACCCCAAACTTTATTATATTAGATCAACTATAGGAAATGGTCATATTGCATATACTCATTTTTGGTGTTATTATTCAGACAGCCGTGGCAGAGTAAGGCTGCATTCTATCCCTTAAAAAGGCCTTCGGGTTCCCCTGAATGTTGCCCTTGGTGTGGACTTTGGTGCGTAATCCTCGAGTGACAGAGGTCATGACTGGCTCATGTCCACAGTATCAGTTTCTACTGCACACACATGCTGTGTAGGCCTACGGGAAGGTCAACACACCAGGAACCAGTAACAAATCTAATGAAAGATCTTACTTTGCACACACAGTCTCAAGAGCTGCCCGGCTAGTGTTTGTAGACAAAGTAGGTACTGGCCAGGAGGCAAGCAAGGGGCGTCTCTCACAGAATGTAGGCTACAAGGTGGCTCCTTAGCGGCTCTGGTGCAAGTATTGTCATAACCCCAGGCAAAATTAAATGTTACAGTTTGTCATCCCTGTGATGCTGCAGCCAGTACCCTGTTTGGATACTGATCGCCGGATCATGTTGTTTTCTTTCATATGCAGCACTGTGAATAGAAGTGCTTACTACGTGCATTGTATGGGGCCTGGGACAGGAGGAGTCAGGGTCGTTGGGGGAGGCTACGGCATGGGGTGAAACAACAAAGCCTCGTTAAGAAGTAAATGGTTTTTTCAAAAGACATGTGAAGTACTCGGGTGCTGCTGTGTGCGCGCCCGGGAAGGAATTTCCAGAAGCAGGAAGGGGGCTTAGCTGGTTTTGAGCATGGCAGTATGACAGCATTTTCCAGTATTTTTCCGTTTCTAAATATAAATACAGACAAAGGAAAAATAGATTTCCGTCTGTATTTATATGTAAAAATCCGTAAAAACGAAAAACCAGGAGCCCTAATCATCTTTTAATTCAGTCAAATTGTTTGTCAAATTAGTAATATTGTTGCTATAGCCATGCAAATCATTGCTTTTGTCAAGGATATAAGTACAGCTCTGTTGAACTTTTAGCATCTAACAGACTCCACCCTCTTTTGCACGTAGGACGTCTAACGCAAGTCTATTTTGCAACACTATAGATCTGATGGCAACCATTTCAGTATCTATGACAAGGAAACCTCCTGCTGTATCAGTCGATAAACAGTCAACTACAACAGAAAGTTTTCAAATCTTGTGAGAATTTAGAATCACCCCAACCAATGGTATTATTGCACCGAAAATATCCCCAATTATTTCAACAGCACTTATTTCCCTTCTCAAACGGGTGTGCTTAAATTCATTGGTTCCACTAGCTTGTCCCACATGATGCATTTTGAAAAAAACTATCTCTACATAGCAGCATCCATACCAATGTTTTGGTAGCCTATAATAGGCATTTTTAAGACCGATATAGTATACTCCTGGAAAGACTGGATTAGATTCTCCAAGATATAAACCCCAACCTCCCACAATTTGGAAGCAACCAACAAACTTATTGTTAAATTCAGTTCTGCTGCCCAATATGCATAGCTTTCCTTTGTGTTGCCAATCCAGAGCCATAGCAAAGTGTGCACTAGCCTTTTTAATTTCACCCTTCTGGTTTGCCCAAGGTGGAATTTTTGATTGTGTTTTAGCCTTTTTCTTTATTTCCCCACATCTATCCTCAACTGAATTGATAACGTCCTTTTCTACATTATGTAATAATCAAGTGAAATTATGTCTATGCACATACACTGTCTTTCTTTGTGTTGGTTGGAAAAATTCACCAATTATTTCAGTTTTATCTGGTACAATGTTCACATTTTTGTTAATTGGTACTCTGAAAAGATAATATCCTAATTTGATTAATAATATTGAAATTGCCCGTTGCAATCAAATAAACTGGTTAGTACACTACAATGCCACGTAACAATCTCTACCTGCCGATGTAGGTAGTTTCATGCACACATAACAATTTCTAGCATCCATGGTTGTATAAGAGTTTAGTGAAAACATTTGAAGAAAATTCATCAATAGATTGATCATGATGTAAAGTCTTATCAGTGAGATCATTAGTTACAATTCTATCAGTGAGCTGGACGCCTCACTGTACCACCGGCACATCAACTACAGGTACCGCATTTTCAAGGGGACATGGAACTCAGTGAGTGTGGGCAGCATCAATCAATCAATCAATCAATCAAGGCATTTATATAGCGCACTACTCACCCGGAGGGTCTCAAGGCGCTAGGGGAGGGGCATGTACCTAATTAGGCAGACCAACACATTTGACAGCAGTTGTGGTAACAAGAATCACTTGATATGGCCAATGCTAACGAGGCTCTAAACATGGTTTGCGCATGTGTTTCTTGACCAGGACCCAGGCCCTGGGACAAAGGTCATTGCACTGCTCCTGTTGTGGTGAGGAGGCAGCCTCCCCAACCTGCTGAGACACAGAATGGACCGCATCAGCCAATCCTTTACAGTAATCAAGTACCAAATCATCAGTTACATTTACTAGCTGATTGGCCGGGACTGTAGGCTGTCTCATAGCCCTTCCTATTATGATTTTGTGTGGGGACAGTCCAGTTCTTCTGTCTGGGGTACTTCTCAAACTCATCAACACCAGGGGCAAAGCATCAGGTCATTTCAGAGATGTGGACGCACACACCTTTGCTTAACCTGCTCGATCACTCCAGAAGCCTCTGGTTGGTATGCACAGTGTAACTACTGCTCACTTTGTAAGGCTGCATAAAGCATTTGCATTACCTCATGGTTAAAATGAATCCCTCTATCCGATTCCAAAGAGGTCAGAAATACAAACCGTGGTTTAAGCTCTTCAAGGAGTAATTTAACTACAGTTAAACCGTCATTATGCCGAGTTGCATAAGCTTCAACCCAAGGTGAGAACAAACACACAATCACTAGAACATATTTTGGTCCATTGCAAGGGAGAATCTCGATAAAATTGAGCTGCATCCTGTTAAAAGGACCACCAGATCATCTTACATGACTCATTGTGACAACTGTTTTCTTTCCCATATTTTGTTGTTGATCTATTACACACCACTGGCACAACACCTCTGCAACAGCTTGGAATCGGGGATTAAACCATGTTTGTTGAAACAGACCCAGCATAGTCTTTCTCAAAACATGTGCATGACCGTGGAAGTCTCTTGCCATTGGTGACAACAAACTATCAGCTAAGGCTGATCTTCCATCTGTGTATACCTGCACCTCATCTTTCAGACTGTGTGCGCCTTTTGATCCATCCCTGACTTTCTGTTTCTGACATTTCATCCTGTAAAGCTTTTATTTATTCACATGTTTCCACAACTGAAAACATCAGCCTGCATTCTGTGAAATCAGTTTGTAATGAGTCCCCATTGAAGATATACAAATTTTGGGCACAATAGCGTGCAGTCTCATCTGCATAGTGGTTGCTGACCATCACATAATCATTTCGCCATCGATGGGCTGGGCATTTTACCACCACAATTTGGGCAGGCAATTGTAATGACAGCAGTAGATTTTTCTCGCTTTCTCCATTTTGGATGGGTGAACCCGAAGTGCCCAAACTGCCCAAAATCATGTAAAACCCCAAAACCATATTGGTTGTCCCTGAAAATGGTAACTCTCAATTGTTCAGTAATGTTGCAATCCCTGGTTAGCACAATCAATTCAGCCACCTGGGCTGAATACACTCCTTGCAACCATAAAGCTTCCACCACTTCCACAACTGTACAAATGGCATATGCAGCTCTCAAATTTCCTCCTGCTTCTCTGAAACATGATCCATCCACAAAAGACACATGATCTGTCTCGGGGAGTGGGACATCCAGAATATCCAGTTGGGGTTTTGTGCATAACTCCGTCACATCCAAACAATCATGATCTGCTTCCTCAATCACAACCTCATTTCCTGGTAAGGGCATCAAGGTAACTGGATTCAAAAGTGTGCATCTCACCAATAATACATTCTCTGCATCCAGAATCACCTGTTTATATTAAGATAACCGGCTACTGGTGAGATGATGCACCCAAGTAAGAGTAAGCAAAAACTCAACTGAATGTAGTACTTGCACTTTCGGCGGATGACCTATTACAATTCTCTCACACTTTTCCAAACTCACATATGTGGCAGCAACTGCCGTTAGACACCGGTCAATTCTGCAGCTACAGGATCTAATGTAGCCAAAAAATATGCAACAAGTCTGTGAGCAGTTCTGTACATTTGCGTTAGAATTGACAATGCACAACCCTCCGACTTAATGCAGATCACAGTGAAGCTTTTGTTAAAGTCAGGCATTACCAATGCTGGAACTCGACACAAACTCTTTCTCAGTTCGTTAAAAGAGCACATGCACTCATCTTTCCATGGTACTCGATCTGACACATCCTTGTGTTTAAGACTCTTAAGTGGCTTGGCTGTCAGTGAAAAATTTGGAATCCATTGGTGGCAATAGCCAACCATTCCTAGAATCATGCCGACTTTCTTTTGTGTGCTTGATGGTTTCATCTGCAGAATGACAATAATTTGATCCTGCAAACTTTTCTGGCTCCATTTTCAATGTGATGTCCTAAGTAAAGGACCTCCCTTTTGCAAAATTGTAACTTTGTTGGTGACACTTTATACCTGCTCACTGCCAGATGGTTCAGTAATGCAATGATGTCACACATACAAGCCTCCTGAGTACCTGACGCTACCAACAAGTTGTCAATGTGCTGTACTAGGACAGAATGTTTTGGCATTACCAATGATTCCAAGTTCTTCTCCAATATTTGATTGGAGATGGAAGGACTCTCCGTATATCCTTGTGGAACGCAGCACCATGCCAAAGCATGGTTTCTGAACCAGAAAGCAAATAAACATTTGCTATCAATGAGTAAGGGAATGTAAATGAAGGCTTGACAAAAATCAATGACAGAAAACCACTCTGCTTCACAAGGAATCTGATATAGTGTCACAGCTGGATTTGACACGATTGGACAACATGGTATCACAATCTGATGACCTTTGCACAAATCCTGTACAATCTGATACTTACTGTTTGGTTTCTGAAGTCCCATAATAGGTGAATTACACGGGCTCCCCATAATCTTTTTAGGAAATCCTGCATTTAGTTTCAAAGTGATCCTTATTGGTGCCACTCCTTTGATCAGTCCAAAATCATTTCCTGTGAAATACCAAACTCTAGGTAACACAGTGTCTTTTAATTCTAAGGGTAAATCACTACTAAATGATATAACACTTTGATCTCAGTCTTTTGTTTTGCCATTTTGAATACAGCATCTTCATCATTGGTATGAAACTCTATTCTTTTCGGAGTAAAATAGTCTCAACCCAAAAGATTCACTGAACTGAAATCACTTATCACAAATTTGTAAAGATCCTCAAATAATCCAATTTGTATCTTAACAGTCTTCATTACAAGGGTTGGCATCAATTGATTCGAGACTCCTACAACTTGGATTCTTTCTAACGAGAGGGGTAGGTTAGGAGCTACCACTGTTCTCAAATGGAACGGGTAGCACCAGTGCCCACAACAAACAAAATAGGCGTTCCACTTACCTTGTCATCCACATAAGGACCGCTCTGGTCTACCTCTAAGGATGCACAAAGCATGTATTCCTCATCCCCTCTCGGGGACGGTCATTGGGATAAATCAGAATCATTGTCATCAATCTGTGTCAGGTACTGTTGCGTTACCTTTTGGTATGTGTCAATTTGATCATATGTATGGAAGCCCATGTTCACATTATATTTCTGAATCTAACATTCATGTGGGACATAGGAGCTTGAGGCATAGTCACATAAAAAATGTTCTGCCTTTAAGTCTGCTGATCCTGCATCATATCACCCGCTTGGACCTGTATAGGTTTACCCTGCATTACCTGCCCATTCACCTGATTCAGTGGATTAAACCTACACTCATGCTTCCAGTGCCCGAACTTGCTGCAAATATGACATGGCTTAGTCCATTTCATCATTTCGATTGAAGCCACTCTTCAGCTGCCTTGAGTTGTCATATTTTGTTGCTGACCTCCTGCTACTCCTTGCATACTAGTTTTCATTTGACCATTCCCCTGTACCAGAACAGAACAATCAGCACCAACTCCCACATAACCTTTTTTTACTGCCTTCATCTGAGCTAGCATCAACTTTTCCTTCAATCTCTTATGCTTGGAATCCACTTCATCTTTGCAATATTTTGTATACAGAAGAATCTCATCTATGGGTTTGTTTTGCAAACAAATCAAATGCTGCTATATCACTGTACTTATTTTGGGTCTTGATCCCTACACAAATCAATATACAAAATGTCCCATATCTTCCCCGTTACGTGTAACGGGGAAACCCTGAATCCCTCAGAACCTGAGTATAGTAGATAAATGCCACAATGTGTTCTGTGGGGTCATTCAATTGCTTAGTTTAAATGATAATAATTCATAATCAATCACATCAGTAATTCAAAATTTAAAGGATAAATCAGAGGTACACCACACACATAGTATACTTATATAACATTTATATAGCATTTGAATGAATTCTATTAATTATGGCTGCTATACAATCAGATTCACAAAAAGAAAATTAACAGACAGACCATATAAAGTGAATAGTACTCAATATAAAACTGACAACAAATTAAAACACATTACAACAACCTATCAATGCAGTTCGACGTTTCAACCCAAGATGCATGTGTTAGTAAGAAAATATCATGGAGTGTCTTCCTCATGACTGGCATATAATCATACAGATAGCCAAAGCAAACCGGAACCTCCTCCGGCTCAGGGATGGAGTACGAAAACAAAACGTCTGTTAGATCCTTGGTCAGTGCAAGTTCATGCACGACTCATCATCGATCTCATCTCCACTCTCATCAGTTAACATGAGAGCTTGAGAGTTTTCAAGAGGTTTCTTCTTTTTTCTTTGCATTTTTCTCCCTCACTCTTTTCTGCAACTAATACGGGATACATTTGTGCTACCTCTGCAATATCCCTTCTCCACATTTTCCGTTGAGCATCCCACTTAGCCTCTACAAATGTATTTAAAGTGTTCTTATATCTTCCCTAGTATTTCTCTTTCTCTTTCTGATGAGTCACATGCACCCATTCTCCAAGAGCTTCAAATTGCACAGGTCTTGGTGGTGGCTTAATATCATTCATATGTCTCCTTAAATTTTCAAGAATTCATACATTAAAAGTACCATATTGAGGAAAAGCTAACGGTCCATATTTCTCAATATACTTCATCTCATTCTCTAACCAAGTTCATATATAATATACTTTCTCTTAAGTCATATGCAAGGCAGGCGTGCATTAAGGTGCTATTGGTACTCCTTCTCCTGTATGTACATGCACATCTCCATATATCAAAGTTTTTAAGCTCTTCAAAATTTTCATGATTCCGGATAAAATATTTTAATGTCCCTTACAATAATTTCACTCATATTTCCAGAGAAACACACCTCCACATTATCGTTCTAGCTCCCAATCACTGTACGGCTCTCCCTGACTCTCTAGACCAATCCCTGCGAGGCTTTACACCAACTGTCCTATTGCAATGTGACACTCTTATGACGTCAAGCCAAATTCTTGCAGCAACTGACCACTCCTTTACAATCCAACTTATCCAAATTCTGATCTCAAACAGTTTGCTAAACATAAATAATTTCTTGTCTGCTCCACTAAAAGAAATTATAGATCTCCATACAACCAGAAATTATTCATCCAACCTAAGCAAAATCTTGGCCAGTACGTCTTTTACGAAAAATCCTTATGATTAATCTCTGTGCATGTGAGAGAAATCCCAAAAATGTAAATCTTTCCCACCCTCACAAAGTTCCCTTCTCTGGTGGTACTGCAAATGATGTCTTACTTACAGAACCTTGGAAACAGCAGACAAACTTACTCAGCGTATGCCACACCGAGACCACTATTAGATATATATCCCGGGACCTTAGGCCACTTTGGACCTGGTATCAACTTTAACACAACAATACTCTATTCTGCAGGAAACACCAAAACATTCCTCTACCAATTCTCACTAGTAACACATTTGAACAATTATATTACACTGCCCTATTGATACTCACACCACTTGTCTCGTTATTTGGTCATCTTCGGAACTGGTACTCGGTCAAATGACACTGAACTTTAGATTTGGGAAAACTTAAAGCGACCTCAATATTCATCCCCTTATATCCCAGTTTTGTCATACAATAAACCATCCTCTGCTACCAGACAAACTGTTGTACTGGTATGTGTTGGGTCTTATAAACTATTTTATTTAATTATGTTTCTCCTATCCCGAATTACTCTCAGCTACTATACCAAATCTTGTTATTCTTTTATTGGATCTTGTTCTGTGCTGAAAGGGACCAGAATACTTAGAGGATGAACAATTATCATATGAGGACCTGGAATAAGATAATTGTTATCATTCAATATTGGGTATGAACTCCCAAGTAATCCCACCTCTATGCAGTTAGCCACCAAATCAAATTGAGCTTAGCCACAAACAAATAATGAAACAGAATCAGCAGAATGATTTATCTTCATTTGTATTTCTATTTAGATTCAAATAATTAGCATTCAACCTAAATTTAAAATAGATCAGACTTAATAAGCATTTTCAAACTCTGCGAGATCCAGATATGAAGGAACTATCTTCCTCAGCCGAGGGAGATTTTATCCTAAGGAAAGTGAATTAGTAGGGAAATCAGTAGTCTCTCATAGCAACCCAATTAGGAAAGTTCAGTAAATTCCAAATGACCAGTTTCAGTTCATGGAAAGAATCGTCTGCCTCTGTCTGACTGCAGCATCAATGCCACAGTTGTTCTGACGGGAACCCTTTCAGCTGAAAAGATTCCACTATGTTAGCATACCAGCCGGCAGCAAATCGCAGTATTTCGCCACAGTTGGTGTTGTTTCTGGAAGTCCCAGTCATCAGTATCTGTACCGCAAGATGGGTAGAGGGGGGAGACGCCCCTTAGTTAAAAATTTAGGCAAATATGCTCCATTCCAGGTTTACACCACTTGGCATCATCAATTGTGACGGACCACTCTGTCCCATTGGTTGCTTACGATAGGGTGAGCTGATGTAGTAGGTAAAAGTATACTGATCTGGAAGAATTAAGTAATCCATTACTCGGCATTTCCTTAGAGCCACTGTTGAGTCATTTGATTATTTGTTGCTTTTCGCAAGAAGGCGATTTTATGCTCTCATCCCTTGTCTGTACATTCTCAAGCTTTTGCTCTAGGAAGTAACACTTTTGTTGTAAGTCTATTCAAGCAAGCTACAAACGTCAAAGAAGGCGATTGAGTGTTAGAATTACTCTACCTCGTACGGCAGGGGAAACATCATGTCAGGTGCTGCTTACCCGGAATGCAAAGTTCTGTTCTGCCAAAGTGGTGCAAGACCATAAAGAATACAAGTGGTAATTTTACGAAAGGTTCTCGTAGGCTTCAGACTATTCAGTTCATAAGGTCATACTAAAAAAGGAAGCAAAGTTTGAGGCCTTCATGAAATACAGCTCATACACTGTGAAATTGTGCTAAAATATTAATCTTATTAATTTCTTCAATTAAGCTTATTAATATCACTTCATTATGAATTGCAGTTAGTTCATATAAGTATAAGGGACCCATAAAAAATTATAATTCACAATCACTTCCCATCATTTTGTAAATCTATTTTTCACTTTATATGTTGTTGCAGCATACAAAGTCTAAAGGCACATCAAAGATAACTGTACGATGCAATCTTACTAACTCAGGTATCACCCGCTTTTCTGTTCAATGTCAGTGCTTTCTTTGTACATTCTAATATTGCTTTCAGTTTTCTAACACATGAAGTTTTCTATGTTATTGTTTTTCAAGTTTTCCTGAGCATAAGAACACATGCTTTTAAAAATGTCAGATTTCACATCTACTAATTGACTGTTATGTGTTATCAGACAACCACTTTTAACATTCGGAATGCTTTTGCCATGCAGTATCTGAATCAGAACTTCATTGTGTGTAGTTAGTTTTCAAACCTGAAGCCTAAACACAGTTTGATGTTTTCATGTAAAATTGTGTCACAAACCATTTCTGTGTAAAATCGTTGTAAATAGATGAAAGGGAACACCCCTGCTCTATCAGGTCATTCACATGTTGAAGCGCCTTTCTGCTGAGATTCGATGAAACGTGACATCCAGCAAAAAGAAGTGCAAGTAGCATGGAGTGCTCAGATAGGAGTGCGGGTTTGTGAAGAGAGGTCCCTGTACAGGGGCGGACTGGGAACAGAAACAAGCCTTGGCAGATTGCTGCTCGGCCGGCCCTAGGAGAGGAAGGGGGTGCTAGCAAGAAGCGACGCTTCCGCTTTTGGTACAGGGAGCCGATATTGCAGCACTGCTTCAAAACCGGCCCCCAGTGATCAAACCAGCCCCCACCCCTCCGGCCCACTAGGGTAATGCCCGGTGCCCCCTACGGTCAGTCCGGCCCTGTCCCTGTAAGTTTTTACAGTTATATATGCGCTTTCTGATGTCTCTTTCTGTGTCAAAACATTTCACCATGAAGTAAACGGATTTGATAGAATTAAAAACGTTAAACTTACCTGAAATGCTGATTATGTATTCTTAAATTTCGCCACTCGCTACAGATTTCATAGCGCTATAGTTTAATTTTAGAATGTTATGTCTGGGTTGAAAAGTTGAACAGGAAAGGATCGAAACGCACGTCAGAGGAAATCTGCATTCAATTTATACGCCCCCTGGCTGCACAGAGTTTGGTACTTCACCGATATTCTATTTTCGTACATGAGAGCTCTGTGAACTTCGCAGTGCAACATTATAAATGTTCCAGGTGTAATTTTGATTGATGTCTAGACAAAGGTTGTAAAACCTTCCCCTGTAGACGCTCGCTCTGACATCTGCTGTGGTCTGGAACTTTGGGGCAGATTTATGAAGGGCTTGCGCCACGTTTACGCCGCCGTTGCGTGATGCAACGGCACGGAACGTGGTGCATCCCTGCGCCCTATTTACAACATGGCGCATCTAGGAGATGCGTCACGTTGTACAGCACTGCGCCATGAGGGGGGGTTCCTGCGCAGGGGGGGGCGTTCCTGCGCAGGAACGCCTCCTGAAAGTGGCTGAGTGAAATCTATGAGATTTCACTCAGTCACTTTCAGGGCAATGCTGCGTCAAAACCCTGCGCCTGCTTGAAGCAGGCATAAGGCTTGAGGCAGCATTGAAAGAATAGGCCCCCCCCCAGAGCATTGCTGGAGCTGCGTCGCGCTTGCGACGCAACTCTAGCAATGCGCCACATTTCCGGCACAGATGCGTCACGCATCTCTGCCGTTTTTGCCCCATGGTGCGCCGCATCATAAATGCGGCGCACCATGGGTGGCGTAGCTGTGGCGCACTGTAGCGCATGTTAACTGGCGCATCCCTCGGGATGCGCCAGTTAACATAAATCTGCCCCTTTGAGTTTCAATCCCACAAGGCCAGCTCCTTCCTAGGTCTGGAAACTGTGCACCAGTAATTTGGCTGAAATTAATACCTGTGACATTACAGCGCTTAGAAGTGGAAGACGAATGAAGCGATCTATAAAGCTAATGGTATGCATCTTATTATTGTTGGCATTGTTGTTTCTAACTTGAGTATTATGATTTAATTTGTACTCTTCTAAACAGCTAGGACTTTTTTAAACACATACATGGAGAATGTCATAAATGTCAAATGCTCAGAAAGACTACACCAGATTAACTACAGCTCCAGCTTGAACAATTGGAATCTGGGTGTCTCTTCCACAGACAGATCTTTTTTTTTGTTTCACAGTTGAGATAAAGGCTTTGATTTGTGCCCTCGACTAAAGCTGCAATTGGTCATTACTCCTAGCTGAAGCTACTCTCGTTAAACCTTTCATTGTATTCCTTTTTGTTGTGCAAGTTTGCCATGTGTCAGAGTGGCTCCAAGGATTTGACGGCGCAGCAATGTCGGCAGCTTTCGAGGAGTTCTGTGCATCACTGGCTTTGATAGGAGTTGCCCACTTTCTGACGTAATAAATTCCGATCCCAGAGGGTTTACTCTTTATCATGTGTGGTATTGCTGCATCTTTCTGAGTTTACCTCTGTGGTATGAACAGGCCCCCTCGAAATAGGCGATTCTGTAGCTGCTGCATTTTCTGCATGGTAATCGATTTTGCTGCCTTTGCCGCATAATCCATCATCTGCTGCATAATTTGGCGACTTTTAACAACAACAAAAAAATTGTTTCTAGCTCGAGTGGATCAAAAGTTACTATTAATGTAACGCCACGCATTACACGCTGTAAAAGGTCATTCGGGTGCTTATTGCTGTTTTTGGGTGTTAAACTGGTTTTAATGAGGCAAAACCTTTGTTGAAGCAGTGTTAACCTGTATAAATGACATAAAATGCTGCATTGCACCAAATAATCTGGCTGTTAATGATGCATACTTAATCAACTAAGCCCTATAATTTAATCCTCCCCTGTCGCATAATTCCAACGGCCATGGATATGAGGCATGACATTCACATAAAGACATTTGTGTGACAGTTACTGGATGAGTTGTCTCTTTCCGATCAGTTTTCCAAGCTCATCTTGCACCAGGCTTCTCCTGCTGAAATGTGATCTAAAAAATTGCCCTAATATGAGTTTATATTCCACACATCTTGTAATCTAATTCAAGAGCAAATGACACCCTGAATACTAAAGGTAAACAGGCAGCTCTACTGCACTTACTCAGTTTAGCTTCAGGGCTCCTGGACTGCAACAGATACCACTTTGTCAGTGTCCTATTGGTGAGGTATTTTCCATTTCCTCTACTTACAAAGGTCATGATGGAAGTGCTTTCCAGTTTGGGTATATGAATCCTTCTTTGCCAGCTCTGGCTGGCGAGTATGCAGAATTAATTATTGTAAACCCATTAAAACTCTTCTACTTCTCAACCAATAACTGAGGATCACCGCTAACTATGATTTGGTTCCTTGGTTCATTATCTGCAAAATTGAGGATAACGCTAACTATGATTAGGTTCCCTGGTTCATTACATGCATAGCTTTTTTTCCTGTAGAAATTATGGATCACTGGGATAGTTTGTATCTTTTCTAATAAACAAGGGCCATGGCTCAAATCGGAGTTATATTTCTCAGTGCAGCAGAATGATGATAAAGTTTGCACTGAGGGCCATGGCATTCAGAGGACAACTGAGGAGAAGCGCTGGGCAAATGAAAGAATTTATTAAAGCGAAAGGACCTCATTTCAAGTGGTCCGCTAATCCCAATAGGGCCAGTAGCTACATTAATTACTGGCCCCTTGGAAAGTAGAAGAGCTGCATGAAAATCAGGATTATTAAGACTTTACCTGGTAAAAGCAGCCGGAGTCTCTGGGTGAAATATGGGGTAAAGCATGCGGGAATCAGTGAGGAACACACAATTCCTTCATATTATTCCCCCAAACCCCATAGCATGGAGTCCCTTTGTCCATAATCCTTCCCCCATGGGAGTTACTATTGACCCTGGCAACTCCTGCACAGTACACCTGGCACAGAGCTGCCCAACTTGCGATGGGCCGTGAAAAGTTTCAACTCTGATTGGGGGGCTCAGTCTGACTGAAGTAGTTTGTTTGCCACAACTTACATGACTGTCCCCTCTTAAATGAGAGAATTGCCTTGTTTGAATAAAATAAAAGGAAGGAAAAGCCCCTACGAACCCCTGTGAACTCAGCTGTAGAAGTGCGCTTGCCACAAAGCATAGCCCCACAGGCCCAGAACAGACCTACGACTGAAATAATCTTCTTGTATACTATCTCATCCTTTCTCTCTTTTACTCACTTCCTTTCCCCTTTCCTCCACTCTTATTCTTCTAACAAGACAGTGGAAAGGGGGTCAGCCAAACATATATACCACTTACCTGCATCCTTGACAAGGACAGCCAGTTTGGGCTGTTACCCTGTAATGGTAAAGCAATGGTAACTGTATGTATAAAATCTGATAAAATACTTTGAAATAAAAAAGAAAATGATTTGCTTCTGAAGAAGGCAAATCGGGTTGAAGTGAGTGTCGAGTTTGCCATCTGACTCAAGTGCACTTCTGGTTCTGGCACGGGATGGAGCAGCAGAAGCATCAACTGCTCCCCCAAGGAAGGAGTATATTGGCTCGGATAGCATTTGATGCCCAGGACAACCCGCATTGAGTATCTGTGATGAGTTAGCAGTGCCAGTGTTGAATACTGTGGTTATAACAATTCTGTTTAGCAGTGGGAACCATAGCTCTGTCAAACTTCAAAGCACTAGCACTCTTCCGCTCAGGACAGAGTCCCTTCACATGCTTTCTGTTGTAAAGACCAGTGAGACTTTGTTGATACAACATGGCCAGGGGAGTGTTCCTTGTGCTCGGATATACTCATCTTCACCCAAATAGACATTTAGCATTTGTATGGCACCCTAGCCGCATCAGAGTTTAGGGCAGATTGTGCATGCTCCAAGGATTTTTAGAAACAAGTTGTGTTTGTCTGGGTCTCACTAGTAAATATTGGTTGGTACAAATTCTTATACTAAAAAGTCCTATGATTGATGTTGGTGCTTGTGAGTAGCATATACTATTGAGATGCTATTGAGTTGGCAATACTTGTGAATTATATGACTCTCCTACTACTTGTTGTGAATCCTGGTGTTCCAAGGTCTCTCTGACATTTTTTGTGGGAGCAAATTATAAATCCATTTGTACAGAAATGGATATGCATGCTTGTGGTATTTGCAAGGTGCAAAACCTAGAAGTAGGGCAGCAGCGTGCTGTAATATATGTTGCTGGGCAGTAAGTGTTTGGATTTTTCTAGGACAAGACAGGCCTTTAATTCCATCGGGCATTTCCCGAATGGATTGGAGCCCTTGGAGTACGATACTTACAGCTGCTCCTGGTGCCTTTGTCACTTTCCCCAGCTCCCCCAGGTAACTTGCAGCGGGAGTTTAGAGAGAGAGAGAGAGAGAGAGAGAGAACAAGAGGGAGGGAGGAGGAAATTAGACAAAATGTGATCAGAGAGACTAAAGAGAGAGAGAGAGAGAGAGAGAGAGAGAGAGAGAGAGAGAGAGAGAGAATGAATGGATGGATGGGTGGGTGGGTGGACAGAGAGAGATTTGCACGAGGAGATGAAGAGAGTGGGTTGGTTTGAGTCTTTTTTCCAGAGCTTCTTTTGCTTTCCCAGTCTGGCCCTGACAGCCAATTATCTGAAATCGGTGAACTGTGTTGTGTGCGGGGTAAGGTGAACGAAGGGTGTACTATGCTGTGATTGTGTGGCACTTCCTGGCGTTAGGTAGCATAGTGAGAGCCCCATCAGCTTTGTATGTAGTTCTGTGTGAGATCTTTGTTGCTCTCGCGTTATCTCCTGCAACTGCTGGGTTGCATTTTATACAAAATGGGCTTGACGGTTGCACTGCGCTTTGCCTGCTGAGCAGGGCAGGCTGTGCTGCGGGTTATATGGGGGGTATTTTGACGCTCTGGCTTGCTCTAGTAAAACAGGCACGTATGCTGCTTGTCTGTGTTTTGAATGGAAAGTATGCTTCATTAAATAGTATGCAAAGTACAGTTTACTATCAGTATTGGAATGTAAACAAAACTCAGAAAAATGCGCACTTTCTCTCTCTTGATGCATCTTTTATTAGAAATGTATCTTGGTGGGGGAGGGGAAAAAGCAGAGTGAGAGATGGAAAATGTTTTTTTTTCTTTTTCTGGGGCATAAACATGAAAGAACAGATTAATCGCTATCTTAAGCCTGCCATTTCCTGTCCTCTTTTACTGCAGTCAGCTAAATTTGGAAAGCGGCGGCGCTCTCTGAAGGAAGAGCGAGCGTGAGTGTGTGGTACTGCTGCGGCGCTGCCTAACAAAGACACGTCCACCCGTTCCTGGGATGATGTACTGCAGGGGAGCCTGGGGAGCGAGGGAGCAAATGCATGTCTTCTCCTTATTTCATTCTATTAACCAATAGTTTGCAGATTTAAGGCTCTTGTCCTGTGAACAGTTTTACTGCCGAGCATGAATTATTTTATAACGCAACCTAGAAACCCTGCCTTAGATTTATTTGGGTCTAAGAGGGATTAGCCAGAATATAGATGTCACTATATTTGCATTGCCAACTGAATACTTCTGCTGAGAGTGTACGACTGCTGTGGCTCAATGATAAGGGGTGGGTGAAGATGAATAGCTATTTTCTCACGTGGCACTCCTAACTCTAGAAATATGGGTCACAAGTGCTATGCAATTTAGGCAAGTAGTGGCATAGCAAGGGAGGGTGGGGGGAGGTCCGCCCCATGTGGCATGAGTTTTGGGGGCGGCGGTCACCTCCGGCTCTTTCCTTCTGTCTTGGGGCAGCAATCTGCAGCCCACCCCCAACTCTACAATGCGCCGTAGCGGGGCAGCAGTCAGTGCAATGTCTCCAGCAACCCCGCCCCCTCTACAATGTGGTCGCGGGCGGCAAACGCAGAGACCACCAGCCACTGTTTGCAAGAAGAAGCGAACCTTGAATTTGGCATTTCCTTTCTTTCATTGCAAGTTGCACATTCTCTGTTCACGAGAAAAAGGATGTTGCATAATAATATTAATAATAATAATAATAGTAATTAAGTTTGTAAAGCGCACAGCTACCTCATCAGAAGTGTCCCGCCGCTGAATTGCAGATTCGCGGTGTGGGGTAAACGAGGCGTCAGTCTACGGCAAGTTAAAGAGCCAGGTTTTTAGAGCCTTCCCAAAGGCCTGTTCTGACTCCATCATGCAGAGGAAAGGGGCAAAGTATTCCAGAGTTTTGCAGTTTTCATCGTGAACGCTCTGCCACTCCCCCTGTCCTTAAGAAAGCGGGGAACCCTGAGCAATCGCAGGTGGTTTGATCTCAGGGCCCGGACTTGCTGATGGATTTGCAATCTCTGCCTCTGGTAACCCGGGCCTTGATCTCTGGTGTCTGTAGGCCAAATTGAGCACCTTAAACTCAATCCTCCTAACAACAGGTAGTCAATGGAGGTGCCGCAGATGTGGGGAAATATGATGGCGTAGCGGGACTTTCTCAATTAATCTGGCCGCAGCATTTTGAATTATCTGTTGTCTGTGGACCAGATAACCCTGAAGCCCTAGACATAGGCTGTTTGAATAGTCCAGTTGGGAAGTTCCCAATGCAAGGACTGTAGTCTTCCTGCAGTCCTCCGGTAGGAAGTGAAGGAATTTTCTCAACGCTCTTAACTTCCAGAAGCATATGGAGGAGACTTGGTGCACCTGGGTCTTAAAAGAGAGGTAGTTGTCAATTTAATCCCCAGACTTCTGGCTGAATCCACCGGGTTAGGTGGTGGATTCATCTCTGAGGGCCACCGCAGATTAGAGTAAAGAATAAGACCTCTGTTTTCTCAGTTTTAAGCTGTAAGCAATTCTTCATCATCCAGGCCGCGAAGTTTTCCAAGCATTGCTTACATTTTAGAAAGACAGCCTCAGAGTATTCTTTAAAGGAAAACATCAGCTGAGTATCATCAGCATAGGAGACTGCTCTCACACCCCAGGTCTCGACCAAGGTCGCCAGGGGGGCCAGGTATACATTGAAAAGAAGCGGGCTCAGTGCTGAACCATGGGGAACCCCTCAGATGATGGGTTTCTGAGAGAAGTCGCAGGGATGTAAAAATACTTGCTGTGAACGATTCTCCATGAACGATTGGAGGCAGGACAGGGCAGTGCCCCGCACTCCTACCTGTCTCAGTCTCGCCGATAGAATTGGGTGGGCCACAGAGTCAACAGCTGCAGACAGATCAAGCTAAATCAGCATGGCTGAGGCACCCCGGTCCACAGCTTCGCAAATGGTTTCAGAAACTTCCAGAAGTGCGGTCTCCGTGCTGTACCCTGCTCTAAAACCAGATTGTGAGTCATGGAAGCAGTTGTTAGATTCAAGGAATTCAGTCAGTTACTTCTGGACTTCCTTTTCCAGAATGTTTGCTGGAGATGGGAGAAGGGAGATGGGCCTAAAATTCTTGTGCTCCCCTGGATCCGCATCTGGCTTCTTAAGCAGAGGCAGTAGGACAGCTTGTTTCCAGGCATCTGGATAGGTACCAGACAACAGGAAGGAGTTCCAGATCTGGTTCAGAAGCAGATTGAGCCTAGGGGCCAGAAGTTTGAAGAACCTAGTCGGGCAGGTGTCTCAAGGAGAGCCAGACTTACACTTGTACAATTCCCTGAGTGACACCTCAATTGACAACAAGTGAAATTCAATGGAAGTCCTGAGAGGGTCTGAAGTAGGGCTTTGCACGTGGGAAGGGGGGCACATTGAATGGGGGGAAGTGGATATATCATTTGGCTCTTCTCCTCAAAGTAGTCTGACAGGTTAGCACAGAGGGTAGAGGATGGCGCAACTATCCTGTCCCGGACAGTGGGATTAGTCAAACTTTGGACAATTGTAAACAATTCTTTGGCCGAGTTGTCGGATTGTTTGATTTGGTTAGACAAAGAATCCCTCATAGTATTGCGCTTAAGCCTATGACATTTTTTCAATACCACTTTTCCGCAGAGAACCAGGGGGCTGAGAGTTTCCTTCTTGAAGACGTTTCCAGTCTGAGTGGGGCAAGCAATTAAAGCTGGTTACATCACTGTCGGGATCACCCGTCAGCTGGGGGAGAGTGTCTTGCAGTGCCGGTCCCATAGCTTCTAAGGTGACCCCTTCCAGTTTCTCCTCCTGTCAGGAATTGACCTGGAGTTAGACTGTTTGGATTCAAGCCAGAAACAGGACGGTACCAAAAAATGATCTGTCCAGGACAGGCATACAGGTACCTCCACTTTTAAATTGGGAATGATAGAAAAGATAACACTTTTAAATTGGGAATGATAGAAAAGATAAGGTTAAGCATGTGGCTCGCATTATGTGTAGAGTTGGTCACCAATTGCGTGAGATTTTGACCCTCAAACGTTTTAACCAGCGATGATGTCTGGGACCAATTTTTAACATCCACATGGACGTTGAAGTCCGGTAACACAACAAAATTGGCGTACTTCAGAGAGAGCTGAGAGATGGTGTCACTAAGCTCTACCAGGTGGCAGGGTGAACTGTCAAGAGGTCTATCTACTAACATCCCGGCTGCAGAGGAGGAGGGTGAGAATCTGACACAAAAGGACAGAGCCTCAGTGTTCTCAATGTGCTCCATACTCCTAGTGGAGATCTCCCAACCATCCATCAGGATAACAGCCACACCCCCTCCTCTCTTGTTACCACCGTTATTGACACACGTAATCCTAAAGCCGCTGGGTACCGCCAGCATGATTTCCCTACCCATAGTTGTGAGACATTTCCGTTCGAACCAACTCTTCAGCGTAGGAAACATACACAGGTAATTACACTAGCCACATGTAGCTCACCAATCCGGGTCAATGTGAAGTAATAAAAACTACTCATGGACCTATCACGCTGCTTGCTTGCAAGACCCTCATTTATTAGACCGCTATTTACCTGGCGATTAACACATAACCTCTATCCCTCTCTTCAAAAAGGAAACAAAATCATTCCTGTTGAGCAAATTCCTACCTTAAACCTGTTTTCTTGTTGGTTGAACACTCTAATCATTGCTACCTCAAGAACTTATGACCCACACAAACTTGAATGATATTTGAAATGTCTTTCAGATTAAGCTTTCTCATTGTTGTTACTCCATGTTACTTATTTTGAATGTTCCCATTTTCATTGTTTCTCATTACGCCCAGTGTAAAGCGCTCTGATACCCTAGCATGGGTCTGGTTCGCGCTATATAAAAACTCTAAAAATAAAATATAATAAATCCTCGCCTTTTTAGAATTAGGCCGTGTACCTCTTTTCAATATGCGCCTTTATTGTCGATAAGTGTATAAAAACAGACCTAAAAATAATGGATTATCAAAATGTACTTCTATTTGAAGTCATGATTGAAGGCTTTTTGAGTCCCCAAAAGCAATACACCAAGGCCCAGATTTAGAATAGTGTCTCACAATGCAGCGCAGAAGCCAAGGTTGCTACTCTGCGTTGCATGAGAGGGAGCGAGCAGATTAGCCTTACCCACTAAGATGTGACACTGTCCTGATCTCTCCGTAGCACTGGCGCACAAGCAGGTTGCCTACTTCCACTACACACACCTTTGCACCATAGTGAAAAGGTGTCTGTGTCATGTCTAACAAAGATTTGACACTGGAAGGGACCCTTCCACTACAAGATACTATGCTTAGACTAACTTTAAAACTTTTCCCACTTCAGATGTGTTCTGTACAGTAGAGCACACATGTGAAGTGGGAAAAGTTAGGAAAATAACATAATTTCTCCTTTTTATGCTGCTTCAAAGTTTTTTGGGGTGCACAACCCTGTCTACTATTGCTAGTAGATAGGGTTTTGCATTAAAAGACATGGGGGCTTGAATGGGATCCCCTATGTACCAACTATGGAACGCCCCCTTGATGCAGAATAATGCAAAGCAGGCAACGTTCCAGCGCAAAACAAGTTTAAGCTGGAAAGAAAGTGAAAAACAAGTTACTCAGGTTTGTGTCACTTTTGTGAAGCAAATCCATCACAAAATGTCCGTTAATCTGGGCCTAAAACTGAAAGCCATACTTAGAAAACCCCATTGAGTGGTTCAAGGCATTGAGAAAAGCTCAGGTGGTCGAGGTTAGACAAAATAATTAGAGTATTTGAATTGTTATGGTATTTGATGTAGTCCGACCCCATTCAGAAGACAACAGAGCAGGCAGCGGCTACAAGCCCACAACAGTGGCGGTTGAGACTTTTTACTACTACTGTCCCTGGGCGTGTCCTATCAATACTCTGTAAACTGGGCCAAATACAACCCTTTCATTACTTGACTCTCCGTGGAAGGAAGAATATCAGTCACAGTACGAGGGTGTGGGTCTTGTTTCCCACCTTTCTCACGCTATACCCCCTTTTGGTCTTAGCCCTCAGTCTCTTCGGCATAGTCTTTCACCTATTTTGTAAGAGCAGCACCGGGCCATGTTTGCCATTCTGCAGGAGAGGGGCCTTATCCGTAGCAAGATTCCAGGTGAACATGGCAGTCTTTTAGGGAGCTGCACATCAGCCGGTCATGCAGAGCTTCCCTGAAAGGGAGCCAAAGCTTCTGCCAGAGGCCCTTTACCAGGCAGATGGCAGTAGATCTCTGCTCACACCTTCACTCATTTTTTCACTCTTGTGAGCATTTGATGCTTATTTTGAGTGTGACAACAAAACACCCTCAGGTGATTATTTGATGCAGCGGTCACTTGGCCCTATCTTTTTCTTTCAGTGCCTCAAGGCAACAACCTCAATTCATCGTAAGAAGATTGTTCTGTCTGGTCTGACAGTACTGCGACTCCTTCTGTCATTGCCCATCAGACCCATGCCAGGATCAATTACTGCAGTCCCTTTCACAATCAAGCCCTCCCGTAGGATTGGCAGTTCCTTCCCTCTCTCAAAGGCAGGATGTCTTGGCACCCAGGACAGTCCAGTAATTACTCTTGCAGCTCGAACTCCAGGCAAAGTTCCCTCACCTCTGGAGAGTTGGCTGTCAGTGCAACACCAACTTTTAGCTTCTTGGCAGTGCCTAATTATTCTGTGGAGTGCCCCCTCCTCAGTAGAACAGATAATGAACACCGGCTGGCATTGGATTCCAATCTTTGTACCAAATTCACAGCAAAGGATGTGTATTCCAGATCTTCTTCCTTGCAACCGGTTTAGGATGGTTCCCCTTGCGTATGTTCCAACCAGACCACCTTACAGACCTGGCTTTTATCTGTAATGATGCTCTGGCCAGCAGGACAGCCTCCACGTGGAGTGCCCACCACAAAAGTACAGAGAAGTGAGAGCAGGCTGCACCTAGCTATTCACAATCCCTTCTCACAGAGATCTGGAAGAGAGACAACAATCACTGCCCTTCAAAATACTCCTTACCATAACAACAGGTACTACAAGCCGCGCCCTGCACCCAACGCCATCTACCTAAAGGCAGCTGCAGTCATAGTCATTTACAGCCCAATCTATCAGGAAAAGCCATGGCACTTCTAAAGAAAGTCTGTCTCCTCTTTGCTCTCTGTAGCATATGGTGTCCTGATCTAGGAGATGCCAGCAAAACACATATGCTCTCTGTGGAAAATAACCTCTCTTCCAACTTGCACTCTGGTCCAGGCTGAGGGCTTCCAAAATGTAACGCACAGGTCTGTATCACTCATGTGTGACACTCTATCAATCCTAGCACACACACACATGTACAACACACAAATTGTTGACGTTCAGGATTCCAAGTTCATCGTCCAATGGAGGAACTTAAAATGAATGGGCCTGTAAGCTTATATTCATTTCTCATAAGTAAAAAGGTCTTGTCACTATAATTACTCAAACATGGTATATAGTCGCCACCACTCATGAAATCAGTGACTGGGATGGCAGTCCACTGTCACTATGAGGGTGCATTTGATGCGTCCCTCCTGCCTCAGGACAAGGTCCAGAATCCTCCAACACCAAGCCTAGGACAATGAGCGCACACGGAATTAGAACATGACATGACCCAAATCAAAACTAGGACCAGAGGTACATGAGGTTTGGGCACACATGGCAGGGGCATGACCATACATCGTGCACGGGGAATTCACTGTACTTTTAAGAAACTTTGCGTAGAGAAGTCTCCATAGGCTAAGTTATCAGGATATGAACGACCTCAGCATTTGCAGCTTTTCAGCAACCTGAAGGAAGGCTCCAGAAAAGGAGCGGTTATTCAGTTATGTTGTTATTCAGAGTATATTGTGGAGAGAAGAAGACTATATTGGGAGACTACAGTGGTGATTTTGAGAGCACTTTAACAAAACAATTGCATTTGATTCCTCTTACTGAGAGAAGGAAACCTATTTTAGATTAATCTTTTGGCTAGATTAGGCAGATTTAGTGGGGGCAGTTTAAATCTGAAGGATTGTGTTTGTCCGTGCTACATCTTTTGGTGGGGAGGAAAAAGTCTGAATTGTTAGTTTTGTAGAGCCTGTGGGCTGATTTTTGCCAGGTGTCTAATTTGACTTTTTAGAAACATATTTTAGACAGTGGTATATGAAGGTTACCAAGAGTCCTAATGCAAGAATAGAAAAGTCCCCCCTTAATCCCTGATGGGTCTAGAACTACAGTAATAACTGGAGTTCAGCTGATAGCTCAAACCCATGGGCCCAGGTGCCAGGGTTCCTGTTCCACTTGCGATAGCTAAATCACAGCATTAAGCGAAGTGCACTTGAAATATGGATGGGGTGGAATACAAGTGAGGGAGGGGTTGCTTTTTCTAAAGCATAAAACAGTTTCACGGAGGTTTATATACCAGGAAGGCTAATTTTATTGCATTAATCAACATTACATTTGGCATGTGAGCCACAAGTCTGTGGCATGGACTGATCATTTTGAAACTTGACACAGATTGCAGGATGCATGCCATACGTCCTATAACAGAATACTCACTGCATCAATGCTTTAATGCACCATTCACCAGTAAACAATTCCCCTGTACATCACAGCCCCAATAGTGGCCAAGCAACAAAAACAGAACCATCTGAAAATCATCTCATCTTGAACTACCACACAGTCCCATGCCCTTAGACAATCTAGGACACTATGCAATGGCCAACACAGCACAAAGAATTAGTATGCATAGCCTCCCAGTGTAACTTGCCATTGGTATCCAAAGGTTTCATGCTCTACAGACAACAGACATTTAGAAGCACCTGCTCAGTCACTATATTCTAAACACAACAATGACTACCACCACCTCTGTCAGACCTGTAAGAAACTGGTGCAAAAGACAAGCCATCGCATTCTGTATAGCTATGGATTGACCATCCAATGACTCGTACAAATATTTCCTATGTTAAGAGTCTCATGGTAGCTAACTTCCATGGTTTAGTCTACTAACACCCCCAAATAAAACCGAAGCATCTCTATCTCAGACTGAGTCCACCAGAACAGTTCCTCCTGGTTTTAGCAGTATAAATGTCCCTCCTTAGTGGACATGAATATCTGGGCAGGCATCCCGTTTAACACTTAGTTAGTGAAAATTCCCAGCTTCATCTCACTCATCAATAAAACACTAAAAAGGACTGCAGACTTAACTCAAAACATTTTCTAATTCTGCCCAACAGCAAGTACCAGTCCTGCACATGTTCTCACCACATGCACACCAGCCTCCTCATCACTGGAGAGCTAGCTCTAAAATCACATTTACCCTCTGCAGCAATGCCCACCCTCTTTGTACACAAACCAGTCTCATATCCAACCATTCTCCTTTCACTAAGAGGTCCCTGGCAACCACATGAACCCTTAACCACAATAGGCAAATATGGCCACCAATTCTCCTGATCGTAACCTATTCAATCAAACAAGGAACAAAAATTGGAACACTGACATGCTTGGGATTGAAAAAGAACACATTCAGTAGAAGGGTGCTGCTTCACTAAGCCTAAAAAACCAGCAACTTTCGGAAACTTTCTAAATCTTGCTTTTTGAGGACGAAATGTCTAAACTTAATCATTTGTTGCCCTGCTCTCAGTATTTAACAGTGATACGTTTTATAAGCATGAGTGCCCAGGAAAACTATTCTAATACAGTATACTATGGCATTGCAGCAAGTCCATTGCAAAGATTACATCCCTCTGATGCACAGGAGCAAAAAGTTCCACCTCTAGTTGAGAATAGCTAAAGAAGGAAAACAGTTAGAAACATGTTTTAGAAACTACATTACTGTCTCACAAGCAACATTGGTGACCTAATCACCTTCTTTATGGACTGAAATTGACTCTGTACCAACATGCCAGCAAGCAACCCACCTGGGGAGCAGGAATACCTGGGACCAGTCTTCTGAAAGAGGTTTACCCACATTCTGAAGGTTGTGCTCGCAAAGATCCAGTCATTTCTCATACAAGCTACACTTCTAACTGATGTTTTCAAAGAACTGGATCATAACCTAGTCATCATTTCACTCATCAATTCGCTCCTCTTCATTGGGCTGGCTTCTGTAACAACTCAAGCTTGCAGATGTCATGCAACTTCTGAAAAAGCTACTGACACAATATTCCTATCAAACAAAAACAAGCTAATTCTAAGTCTCCCTGGTATCAGACTGACATGGAAAGACCTAATACCCTGACTGAGGTTGTCATACTATACAAAATAAATATTTCCTTGTGAATTCAAGTAATGCAAAGTAAGAGAACCTGCATTGTTCTGTTTCAGCCATAAAAACTGAAAGAAGGCGTATGAATGGCATACAGTGCACAACTGTGGCCTGGTTCTATCCTTTTCTTTCTCTCCTATAGTGTTTAAAGACCAGTGCTCTATTTGTAAACAATTAAGTGCCAGGGCCCTTCTCAGAAGGCTACTACAGCCTGCAGCACCCATACCCTGCCAGTGCTGGCATTGACAGTGACAGCATAACACCTAACCATCACACTTCTACAAGCGTGGCAATTCAGACTATTTCAGGCTACACAAAGCTTTAATGTCATGAGAGGCTGTTATTATTCATTTTTTATGTATATTCACTTAATAAACACTGTTGTTATGCTCATCTCTAAATTAAAAAGACAGTTCCACCATGTGGTGGACTGTCAGTAAAGCCGGTGCTGACAATTAAGTGCTGTAGCTGAGCACTGGAAACCACCAGCACAAATTAAGCACTGTTAATGACTTCATATAGATAGAAGGTTCATTCACTCTCATCAGACCGAGGAAAGACACCATACCATTCTCTCTATTATAAGAAACAGATCACTCCTATCTGTGGTAAAAGAAAAACTGCTGACTTACGGGAAGTGGAGCAATCTCTCTGTGCGAGACAATGAACCGATTACTAACATAATGCAGGGCTTGAAACTGGTTTTGGGGCAGGAACACAGACTGGAAAATGAATGAATACCTACTTAATGACGAGATGTTGGGCAGGCAGTCAGGCACTATAGATATTCTACTAAAACAAGAGAGGTATCTATGGCAGTTGAGTGGGACAAACTCAAAGCACTGGTTAGAGGCTGCTTCATAGCAGAGACAGCACGACTGAATAAATAAAGGGAGGAGCAAGTGGCATCCGTGGTCAGGATCTAAAGGACCTGAAAAGGCATCATATACAAACTCAATCCCAACGGACGTGGAGAAAAGTTTTTACAAGGCCAGCACAGGATGTTAGAGTTAGATGAGGCTAAATGCATACTCTGTCACCTATGCTTTAAATGGCATGAGGCCAGGCAATAAGTAGTGGATACCACTGATTAATAGACTCCAGGTCATAAGGGTATGGAATCATCTCACAGAAATTCAAAGTCTCTTAGGAGAGCGAGTGGACTATGAGGAATACTTGTTAATGAATTTGGAGTTACTATTGCCAGTTATACCGTAAAGAAGGCTGAGGGTCAGGTGAGAGGCGATTACATTTACAAACGGCCCCACTACGCAACTTAACAGCAGAAGCTAGAGAGAGGTTTGATCAGCCAATAGCAAAACAGGAAATGCTATCGGCCATAAATAAGTTGAAACAGGGAAAGCACCAGGGTCTCATAGGTTTACCGCAGGTTTCTAAAAGACGATGACCACGGGTATTCTAGAAACACTGCCTGAGCTTTTACATTCATTTTGTTTGAGCTGTCAGTTGACCCCTGGCATGAGAGATACAACAATTGCATATCCACTGAAACCAAGAAGACATCCGGGATCCTATGTTTCCACCATTCCTCTATTCCTCCTCAAAATACATTTGAAGCTTTCTACTAGGACCTTAGGAGCAAGACACAACAAAATAATGCCACATCGCACCCCCCCCCCCCCCCCCCCCCACATGAAATGGCTTTTTTTAAGGTGGAAATAAGGTGGCAAGAATACAAAAACGTGCTCCACTTTGTTGATATGAGTGAAAAACACAAGAAACAGATGGTGCTGCTTTCTTTGAACATGGAAAAAGCATCTGATATAGTTAATTGGGTGTTATTAAGGGCAATGCTCTCACACATGATATACTACTGACACTGTCAAACCCCATTTTATCCACATAGGGGCCATTACTAAAACTGGAAATAATTCAGACCGGTTTTAAGATCAATTTGGTTTAAGTCAGAGAGTTTATGGTTTCATTGGATAGGGAAAAATCTGACTTCGTAAAGCAGATTACCCCAATTTGATGGACCACCAAAAGCATACACTACTTTACTGCTTAGTTGTTGACTTAGCGACTATGTTGGGAGAAAGGAAATTATACAGCACTATGAAGATCAGTCAAAGTTACCCCACAAAGCTGTGTGCACAGACACTCTCCCTTATTCTCTTTTCTCTGTCTTGGTTGGAAAGGATAGCCAGCATAAACATGACAGTAGTCACCAAGATATTATATGTTCACGTATCCCTACAGCAGTGGACGGGGAAGCAAAACTCCTACAACTTCAACAACCACTGGAGGGACAGATCTAGGTAGGAGGAAAACTGAGAAGGAAGAGGGCACAAAGCACATTACAGCTCAGGGAAGCAGCACCGGACGTTCTAAATGTCACCCACTATTACTAAGCTAACAAGCTCCGATTCCTAGATGAATGCATGAAGGGGGATAAAAAGAAGAGGTGATCTGTGTTGAAACACATGTTTCCCGGGTGACCGTTGTGGGAAGTCCAGTGGTTAACAAAACAGAAATTAAGTTGAAACCTGTATAAATCTATGATACTTGATATGGCAATAAAGAATTTGAGCAATCTGTATAGAAGCAGTAGAGTGACTACACACCTTTCACCCTTTATAACTTTAAGAGGGGACACAGATTTCATCCCAGAGATGAACAATGAACCGTTTGGGGAATGGAGAGCGGTAGGAAGCTTCTGGTGGGGGTACAACTGAAGTAGTTTGAAGCTCTCAAATGAGTATTTGGGGTATTGGTACATGAGCGCTGCAGATATTCACAGCTAAGGTAGTGGGTGTTTCAACTGGAGTAAAAACATGGAGCCAACAGACCCTTCAGGGGAATGGAAAATGCCTCAAAGACCAGGGAGACACTGCACGTGCTATCTCCATATTTGGCTTAAGAAAACAAGGAGCTCAGTTGTCCCAAACAGATGTGGGTCTTAAGCGTTACGGACAGTGGCGGCTGCCTCGGAACGGGGGTGGTGTGGCAGGAAGGGGGAGGGATATATATATATATTTTAAATAAACGTACCATCTTCGCTGCTGCTGTATGTCTCTCCTCCATTCTCACCAGCACTGGAAGCACCCAGGCTCCCTGACTCACCCAGCCAATCATGATGATGCAGGAGCAGTGTCGTGATTCGTCTTAGTGGCCTGTTTGGCCACTCAGGCAGTACCTAGGAGGCTGGGCATGTTCTCCACTGAGCTGTGCAAAACAGCCCAGTGGAGAATATGCAGAGTGCGCCTGACTGTTTGGCCGGCCACAGAGAGCCGGCTAAGCCATCATGAACACTTAGGGAGGGAGCACAAACCACTCCTGCTCCCTCTGATGGTGGGGCGCCCAGCCCTGCCCCGCCCGACATGGCTTGAGTCCCGCAAAGAAAAAGAAAATGATAATAACCTCTTGTTATTATCATTTTATGTTTATTTTCCAATGCTCAACGAGCAGTGGGGTGACGCTCCTCAGCCTTAGCGGAGGAGCTGCCACTGGTTATGGAAGACACTTTTGGCACAACAAGTGGGTAAGAGACCTGAACCTTCCTAAAACGGCTAACGGGAAGGTACTCTGAACAGGATGTAAACCAATTTGCAGAAGGTGGAAGGCTGGTGGGAGGACATAAGGTTGTGGGATAGCGGGAGTGGAGGGGTTCAGTTAGCCTGTTTGGACATTACAGGCTATGTCATTTTAAGCCGTGCTAGTTTATGCAAATGATAATTGAAATTTTTGTATAATTTTAAAGCACTGAGTTCAGTTGAAAAATCAATAGGAAGTAAGTGAAACCGCAAAGCGGAGCTGCCCATTACAAGAGTAGGACCTCTCGAGTCCACATTATTTCTTCACCAGCATAGCTGGATTTTTCAGCAGCAGATTTACAGAGATGGCTCTCTCTCGAAGAAGCAAAAGACAGTATAACTTTTATATAACTAAATAATCTGTATTTCTATGGGTTCTGTAATTCTCTTCAGAGCTGAAAATACTATGCACTTTACTTCCCCATTCTGGGAGCATGGCATATCATGAAGCAATACTCCACCGCTGGGGAGGGACGCTGGGCAATTGCATACAGTTGTGTACAGCGGAAACTAAAGCATAACTGCCTCAGGATGAAACCCAGATCTGTTGGCCTATTTGACCATTAGCAATTGGCCACAGAGTACCCTGCTAGGGGTTGCTGGGAGTAGTCTCTCCCCTTCTCTTTCAAACTGCTATCTAGTCAAATCCCGACAGACATCTAGTCATAACCCGACAGACATCTAGTCATAACCCGACAGACATCTAGTCATATCCCGACAGACATCTAGTCAAATCCCGACAGACATGATACTGCATTCACAGATCAGAATGGAGGGGCATATTGGTCAATTGTTAACGCCAATGCTGTCCAAATCAGCCTACAGTGCTGGTAAACTGGCGTACATTATTAAACTCCACTGCTATTCTGAAATGTATCGCTGTACATATCTATTCAATTGACTTAACTTTAAGAAATGCAGACAATTTCATAAAGTCTTAACCCAACATTGTTTTACCCATTAGCCCGCTTAGCTTTCACTTTCACTTTCACTTTACAGTGCATCTTCACAATAAGCATTGTGGGCTGCCGGACAAGGCACATCTGGTTAGACCAGGTTGGGCATTGCCTCTTTCTAGAATACAGACCAAAACAAGGAGGAGAAATCCCTAAAGTTACCAATGTAAACCAGGATGTGGACTTGCATGAATATGCGCCCAAGTACTTTGTGAAGGACATTGTGTTGTTGCACTGAAGATCAAAGCTATACATAACTATCTGGCTGCATCTGTGGTGTTAGAGCAAAGCAATAAGGAAAGGAACTCCTCCAAAAAGTGAAGAACTGTGCCCTGTAGTGGTGCTCAGCGCTTTAATGTAGCAAAGTTATGCATTTGTCGAGCACTTTGACCAACTGTAACAAGAAGGGGTGCACTTAAGTGTGCATTACAGGCATGTGATAAACCACTTTGGCCTCTCCGGACGTCCATAGTAGTATTATTTTGGTAGTTGATGTCCTCGGGTAGGTAAGATTGAAAATAAGTAGTGTCAGCGCCCACTCCGAGGAGACCTTGTTCCTACTGCCCAGCATCCATAGCTTCCTGAACAGCATTGTTTGCTGTCCAGGGCATGTGCAGTAGATTTTTCAACACACACATGGATGTGTTATCAGGATAAATGTATCCAAATACTGATATATGAACAAAGTTATACATTGATTTTGATTGGATGACCTGGGACTAAGCCAGTTTTTAAGCCCACTTATGGTGTTGTTTTACTTCGTTTATGTACTAACATTTGACTCCAGCAGTCCATGCTTCTTTCCTTTGCTTCATACCAAAACCAAACAATTTCTTCATTTTCTTTTTCAGGCAAAGTGCATCAGAAGGGTCTGCGTCTTTCGAAAGGTAGGCAGTTCCTTTTTCTTTTAAATTGTTAATGGAAATAGCGTGCACTGGTCTATATTGGGACAAAAATGCATAAAGTGATGCAATGGGAGATTTTGGCATTAGGAAATACATATTTCAAATCGTGGCATCATTCACCATAAGCCAGCCTCAGTAGCACGGATATCACTGCCTGCCCAACAGGTGGTCCTCGTTTCTTGGCCAGTTGTATCTTTTCTTTGATGCAGGTGTCTGTCCTCTGAGGTGCAGTGTTGGGCTGGCCTGCTGGGCACTCTGGCACTAGGAAGGGCCGGTGTGTAGGGAGTTTTTGGGTACAGTGGGTGAAGGACCAAAAAAAGAGCTCCTGGTACATGCACTGGCTCATCTGGAAATGCCGGACTGCCCGACCGGCTTGCCCGAAAACTGCGTGACGCCTTGAGAAACATCGGTCTGTTCAATTTACCGCTAGTTGTGGATCCAATGAGCGAGATAGTAGTCCTGGTCCTCGAGCCTATGCTAGCAAAATCAGAGAATGTCTGAAAGTCTCTGAGAAAACGCACCTTTACATCATCTCTGTCACGTTTACAGTTCTACGCAGTGCAAGAGAATTCTGTGCCATCAATTATAAGAGCAATCTTGTTTTTTAATATATTTAAATAAAAAATGTTAATACTCAGAAGAGTATGAAAATGCACTCACAGGAAAAGTGTTTTTTTGAGTGTGCAGTGCATGTGAAATGCAAAACCTGATCATCTTTCATCTTAAAAATAATTATCAGTTTTGGATACAGATATCTCAACATGGCTATTTTGTTGTAAAACTCTTGCTGTAAATAGTTGCTTCTTTGAGGGGATTTGTTTATGTACAAACGAGCCCTGGGAAATAATCATTTCCATTAGTACATTCCGTGCTAAACTTCTCTCATCTATTGGTAGAAATATTGAAAGTCGAAGATAAACATATTAAAATGACCCATTTACTGGAATTATAGATATTCTGCCCTTTGAGTTTAAAAGCTAGTTGTAGATAGCACCCTCAACTATTTAAACATTCCACACGGGGCTCCTTTAAAGAAAAACATTGAACTACTCTATGAAGACATTGACAATTTAAGATGTATCCTGAATATGTCTTTAGTGGTTCAGATCTTTGAAAAATGCTTTCTATCCGGCACAAGCAGTCAATGAAACTAGAATGTTGGACATTGACAATTTAAGATGTATCCTGAATGTTCCTTTAGTGGCTCAGATCTTTGAAAAATGGTTTCTGTCGCCACAAGCAGTCAATGAAACTAGAATGTTTCTTGAAGGCGTCCTGCAGGGCTTTGGGCCCACTCATAGCTGAATGACATCTCTAAAGGCCATCTGTGAGCTTTAGATATCAGCAATAGATGCAGGGGTAGCCTGCAAAGAATATACTATTAGACTTCTTGGCCAATGTATGGATTGCTATAAAGAGAAGTGCACTTAGGTGTAATCTGTACAAGGAAAGGATTCTTTCCCAGGAGGTAGAACTTAACAACCCTTATCGCGAACTCCGAACCTCCATTTAAATACAACCTCAGGTTTCAGCAGGTGGCCTGAAGGTGGTGTTGCTTGGAAAGACGTCATTCTTTGCAGTCCAAGATTCACCCGATGACATTCCACATCAGAGCCAAACTGCTGCCTTCAAAAGGAGCTAAAAACTCCTCTTTCCTAAATCATGCAATCACCGACTACTCAGCATCTATATATGTTTATTTAATTCATGTATTCACTCACTTGGGACTTCTAGTAGCACAGTTGCGATGCCTTCATAGATTGCATGACTTGTAATAAAATATACCTTGCTTTACTTGTTACCAGGATTGTAGTGTCTACGTGTCAGATATACAAGGCCTCTATGCAACACATAAAAGTTCCATCCTCCTCCCATCTTTTTTTCCAAATATGAGCCGCACACACCACCTTGGACTTGAATTTATAAAAAAAGAAACATACTACTTATGACAGGTACAATGAATTCACTATGTTAAATTTAAAGATTTATTTTGTTTTTGTTTAGATTAATATTGAAAACCATATTTATTCTCTTATAGGTCCTCTGCTTGTTTTTCTCATTTTTTCATGTTTACTTCACACAATACTCTGTTTTCAGTGATATGGAACACTTTATTCATTGACCTGCCATGGTGATCATATGTGCTTCGGTCCAGGAGGTGGAATTTGGTTCTTGGTAAAGTTGGTGCAATGTGAAGCTAGGCTGTTTTCCTCTAGGGTTCGGATAATGACCCTTTGTAATGAGAACACGAGCTGTCTTACACATTGAAAAGATGAAAAACATTATTGATGGCTGAAAAGATAATACATTTTAGCACTGGCTTTTGCAAAACTGCGTAATTCACTCACCAGCAATAGCTGCGTTCTCACCATCACTCATGGTGGGAGATGGCATGGACCTCACGGGTTTGGCATACGAATACGTGCTGCTCAGGACCAGACTGGAAACCTAAATTAGCCCTGGCATAAAATCTGAAACCAGCCCCACACTGCTAGAGACTGCAATGGAGGGGTCCATTGAGGCATGGGTACGTCATGGCAGCCCACCTTGAGCAGTCCCCGTGCCTGCAGCCTGCTGGGGGATCTTGTGGCCCTGGTATTGGTGGCTGCAAGTGATGAACCTGGCAGGATGCCGGACACAGCAAGCAGTGCAGGCTTCAGATCGTTGTGGAGAGACACTTAATAGAACAATAGAAGTCTGTGGGACAGCAACAGAGTAACCTCAGCGGACAGGGCAAAGTTCACCGCTCACTTTTTGGAAAACCGAGCTACCACTAAACAATGTTCATAATGACTACGATAACTACAATGTATTAGCTGCGTGAATATGTCTCGCTCACCTTCTACCTCCTGCTAGCTCGCCAGAGTGAGCGATCAAAGCACGCAGGACATGGTGGGTGATATCTGTGTCTGCATTATGTGTTAGATGTCCTTTACTCCAGCTGGATATTTTCTAATTGTTTTCCTATTGAAATGCTCTTAGTATTGTGCTGTGTCTATAACTGTACATTTTTTATGCTCAATTGCGTGTGTAAAGTAAAATACATGAAGGCCACCTGTGAGACTTGTACATAGGGCACTACAACTTCCAATTTGGTGAAGTCGCTTCCGACCTACTAGAATGGGGGCTGATGAAGAGCCATAAAGGATGGCTCATAAGGCAAACCCACGCAGCGGGAAACCGTGACCAGTGATCAATGCTTAAATGGGTCATCTACACTTGGAAGGCGCGGAGTGTTTAGCATCTTAACATTTATTTTCAAGCCAGTAGATGCATCAGAGAAGTGAACAGACCATGCCTCGTGTAATGAGATGGTGCATAGACGGAGCAATGAGCTGGAGCTGATAGCTCCGATATTTCCATAGGCAGGGCGGCAGCAAGAGAAGACATTGCAATGCCTAAAAACGATGGACATTTAAGAGATGATGTGACACGGGAGAGAGCATTGTGCGCGGACCGTGAAAAATCGTGGATAAGGTTCATGGCAGTCACTTCACTCGTCTCTTGCTAAGCAGTTCGTTGTGGCACAATGAATACATAACTGCCCCTTCACTGCAATTTACGTCGGTACGACTGAGGTGCAGAGTGATTTACTCCATATCAAGAAGTGTCAATGAAGTGATGTAGCCAAAGTTGATGAATTCTTGACTCAGTGCCTTTATCAAAGAAGGAACAGATGGACCTCTCTTGCCCCCATATGAGGTCTGAACAATCTTTATCAAGGGAGGGACTGGTGGACCTCTCTTGCCCCATATGAGGTCTGACCAGTCTTCATCAAAGGAGGAACAGGTGGGCCTCTCTTACCCCCATATGAGGTCTGACCAGTCTTCATCAAAGGAGGAACAGGTGGACCTCTCTTACCCCCATATGAGGTCTGACCAGTCTTCATCAAAGGAGGAACAGGTGGACCTCTCTTACCCCCATATGAGATCTGACCAGTCTTCATCAAAGGAGGAACAGGTGGACCTCTCTTACCCCCATATGAGGTCTGAACAATCTTTATCAAAGGAGGGATTGATTTACCTTTTATTCCCCCATATGAGGTCTGACCAGTCTTTTTCAGCGGAGGAACAGGTGGACCTCTCTCACCCCATAATGGGGGTCTGACCAATCTTTATCACAGGAGAGACTGATAGACTTCTCTTGCCCCAATATGAGGTCTGACCAATTTTTATCAAAGGAGGGATTGATTTACCTTTCTTTTACCCATATGAGGTCTGACCAGTCTTTATCAAGGGAGGGACTGGTGGACCTCTCTTGCCCCATATGGGGCGTCTGACCAATCTTTATCAATGGAGGGACTGGTGGACCTCTCTTGCCCCATATGAGGTCTGACCAATCTTCATACAAAGGAGGGACTGATGGGCCACTCTTGCCCCAATATGAGGTCTGACCAATTGTTATCAAAGGAGGGATTGATTTACCTTTCTTTTCCCCATATGAGGTCTGACCAGTCTTTATCAGAGGAGGAACAGGTGAATCTCTCTTTACCCCATATGAGGGCTGACCAATCTTTATTAAGGGAGGGACTGGTGGACCTCTCTTGCCCCCTTATGAGGTCTGAACAATCTTTATCAAAGCAGGATTTGCTGGACCTTTTGCCTGTGCACCTGATCCTCCGTTCGCAAGTTTTCTGCTGCTGTCAAAATGTTTTATAAAAAATTTGACAGCAGCTGTTTCAAGAAACATATAGTCTAGGGATATTTCCTTGAGCTATTCATTTTTTAAGCCTTTCAATTAACCACACTCCTGAATTAATTTTCTCATTTGCAATACTAACTCTTTTGTGTTGTTTGCAACATCAGGTGTACCTGTACTCCAAGGTAGTTTATAGTTGCACATGGTTGTAGAGTTGAACAGCCCAACAGGTTTTATGTTGTGGCTACATTACACCCCACAGAGTCTGCATGTGCTTCTCATTTGTTAACACTTTTATGTCAATCACAAAAAAGGTTATGGGATCAATGCTTCCAAAATGTCCAGCATCTGGCAATCGTTCAGGTAGCATTACGACCCTTTATGTTATGCCCACTTTGCCCCTCTAGGAAAATTCTGCCTTATGCAAATCAGTACTGACCCAGCTCCTCCTGGGAACAGTCCACCCTGAACTGCCAGATGAGGCCTTTTCTAAAAAGGAAATACAAGCAACCCAGACTGGTTTCAGCCTTTGTTAGGCCTGGTCAGTGAGGTATAGCTTGGATCCTACGGCACAGTGAGCAAGGGACCCTCATCTGGGCATACTCTTGACCACATGGGACACAACATCAACCACGCGAAAAGTGAATGGGAGGAATGCTTGCAAAAAGTCTAATCACTAGCAATTGCTCAAAGTAGTTTTCTAACCCATTGTTTTTCATCATACTATTGTGTGTGTTGATATTACTTTCAGATCAGCACTAAGATACAAAGGAAGCCACAGATCCTGTCAGAAGGGCAAATGATATGGAGTCACTGTAACAAAGAGTTTCTATATAAAAATATGGGGATGCCGTATGCTTGTATGAACACCGAGAGTTGTTTGTTGTCATCTGTACTGCATGAGGGCTCTGCTCTGAAGCCTGTGTAGCATCGAGCTAGAAAAACAAAAGATCTTCCCTTGGGAAACATGACTGTGGCTAAAACATTTACAAACACTGACACTGCCAAGTGTTTTGACTTTTGAATAATGAAAATATTTTTTCTAGATTTGTACGACACAGAGCGGTACCCTTTCTCACAAAACATGTTAACACAAGAGCTTCAAAAGTGCTAGTTTCCATCGCCTACAGAACAGGTATGGCTTAGGAACAGCCAGTGCAAGTGACCTGCCCTTGCTGAACAAATACAGCACAGGGACAGGTTTTGAAGTGTCCTCTCTAACACAACAATTACTGCATAACCACCAGCAGTGCTGACAACCATCACACACGCAGAACTGGTGACACAGGGCATCGGCAGAACAAGTAGCTGTCCATCACTGTAGAGGTGCAACATGGCGCCAAAATAGTTCATGTGTCTCACACTTACTCTTTGGGCATTAGCAGTATAAACTGTCCCTGCAAACAAAACACAGGTACCGCATTAAGTTTAATAGTGCAAACTTCCTTTCCTTTCAGACTAGGTGCAGAATGGCATTAGCAATGTAGCCTATAAATGGGTCAAATTAAATGTGTAGGCTCCCTCTCTCATAGAACAGGTGTAGCAGGGGCATCAGCACCCCAAGCTTCTTGCCCAGCATTAGAGCAAGGTATCCTCCATCACTGAAGAGGTAGCGTCCAGCTTCAGCAGAGCAAGTGCTGTTTCCTCACAGAACTGGTACCCGATGGACATCAACACGGCCAGGTTTATATATATATATATATATATATATATATATATATATATATATATATATATATATATGTATACATACCAAACAATTGGCGAAAATGAGCCCGCGCCTCTTTCGGATGGCGGGCCTCAACAGGGTTTCGCCTTACCCCAGGAAATCCAACAAGAACGCCGTCTGATTAGTTTCAAAAGACAAAAAGTTGAGGTCCAAACTGCATTCAAGGTGAAGTTTATTTGGCGATCACACCCAACGCGTTTCACAGCCGCTAGTTCACGAGTGAAGGGTGGTGTTAAACAATAAAGTTATATGCAAAAAGGAAAACATTGTCATGTGACCAAAAATAACAAGTGAAACCAGACTCTCACAATTTCATCATTTCTCAAAACAACCGATACAATTCCTTTACTGTACCGTGTTTTGCTCGATATATCTTGGTACCATATTCTAATTATTCGCGATTGAGCCCCAGTGGGCTTACGTGCACTGTCATAGATATTACACAGGAATTATTACATCATTCCTTCGCCGAATATCCGTTTGCCCGATACATATACTCAGTTTCATTGGACATTCACAAAACAAAGTTCCGCCCAAGTGGGCTAATGTTCTAATATCATATTGTGCAAATTAACTCCATTCACACTACTTGATTTGGCTTTCGTAACGTGCTTAACATTCAGGAATGCACAGACCTTCTGTAATCTGAAAATGAGAGAGTAAACCCATTAAAAAAAATTGTGATGTTGCTTCACATAATTAAAATACAATTTCCAACAATTCATTGTACACAGCGTTTTTCCTGAAACTAAACAACTCTAGCACATTCTTTCAACCGAGATGGACTGCTAACGCCTCATCTCCATTGTGTCCTGATGGATATAATGTCTGGAATTTAATTATTAGTTTAGATTCCAATTTCCTTCACTCTTTGACACGGTCACCCCCTCTCTCCCTCTTAGGTATACTATCCAATACTACAAAGGAGAGGAGACATGTATTTTGTCTATGTTCTTTGTAGAAGTGGTGTGCTATGGGATACTGTTTGTCGTGGTGAATGATTGCCCTCCAATGCTCCATTACTCTTTTCTTGGCCTTATGGATCGTACTGCCGATGTAATACAGGTTACATGGGCACTTGAGGGCATACACTGCATACTCCGTATCACATGTCACATGCTTTTGAATTCTGAATGGACCACAGCTGGCTGATAGCTTTACTGATTTACAACTCGCACTATATTTGCAGGCTTTGCATTTTCCGCAAATATAGAACCCTTGCACTGGCTTCGCTGTTTTTATTCCAGGCTTAGCTAGCATTGCTGGACTGACCATATCTTTAAATTATCTAGCTTTTCTGAAAGTAATCTGTGGTGAATTACTCACTGCCTTATCCAAGTCTAAGTCTGTTCTTATTATACTCCAATGTTTATCCAAGCATTTCCTCATCTCATATGCTTTATTACTGTATGTTGTTACAAATCTCACTTTCTCACAAGTTGGTGGACTTTCATGAATTTTCAATAAATCATCTCTCTTTCTTGCCTTTACTTTCATACATGCTGTCGCTATGCACTGATCACTGTACCCTCTTTCCTTAAAACGTTTGATCATGGTGGTACATTCCTTCTCGTATCCCTCAACTGTACTACAGTTTCTTTTTGCCCGTAGTAGCTCTCCATACGGGATACTTTGGATCAAACTGTTTGGGTGACAACTCCGAGTATGTGACATGCTGTTTCCCGCCGTACTTTTACGGTGCAGAGATGTCTCAATCTTGCCATTCTTTACTTCCATCATAACATCTAAGAATTCATTTAAATAAACAGCCATCTTAATGTCAGGCATGACGCTTGTTCGCTGCAAAGAGCTCAATAAAGCATAGATTGAAATTATTTATAGTATAATTCATCGACATTTCTCCACAGTAAAATCAGGATGATTTCTTTTTAACTGTTTTTCAACTTAAGTGTATATATATAATGATTATAGCATGTATATTTATCTATATTTATATATGAACCTATTTATGGTACAAAGATATATATTTATACAACAATTTTTTGGTATATATATATATGGGTAGAAGTAGTATTGAGAACAGAGCTAGTTTAATTGGATGTACAACAATAACAAAAATATGTATGAAATATCGGTCCATTTGTTCCACTGTCACTGTTCTTTTAATTAGTGAGGAGGATTTTAGGACATTACTATTTATATATTTTATTGACTTAAGGTTTGATTTTAAGGATTATTGTACAGAAAATATTTAATATTTCTGGTTATTAATAATGGTTTTTATGACTGAATTGATCCTTGATGAAATGATAATGTAGAATGGATGTCCCATTGTCCTTTGCACTGCACTTTAAAAGAACTTAGCACAGGTCACTTTTGGTAGGATAGAAGTCTTGCTCATGCGATAATAGCTTTGTTGTATTTACACTGTCACAGGTTTGCACATTTATTTATTTATTTATTCACTTAGGATATAGGGTGTTTTTAGACATAGCGGAATACTTTTAAGTCTTTTAATGCATTTAAGCTGGTATTAATTCATGTAGACAATAATGGTATCATGTAAGCGTGTTTTTCAAAACATGATGGAAAATTATGCATTCATGCAAAGATCGAAGAAATGGAAAAGACAAACATGTATAAAGTATTGTTTCCATGTCTATGATATTAGATATGCACTAGCACTTTAAAAAGGGCACGAAAAAATCACTGAGATGTCATGTGATCAAGGGAGGGATCTCCCGAAACGCGTCATGGCGGCATCGGCGAAATTAAATAAAATAATGCACTGAAAATTTCTTGGGTCCGCGCTGGTCTTTTCAGGATCATTGAAGCAACGAGGCGAGGTTGGATTTATATATATATATATATATATATATATATATATATATATATATATATATATATATATATATATATATATATATATATATATATATATATATTTGCGGGGGTTAAATCCTTGTTGGATTTATTAGGCACAAAGTTAATAAGTACAAACACGTTTCAGCAGTACGCCTTCGTCAGTGTAAGGCGGCCGCCATAACGCTCCTCATTTAAATAAACAGACATGCAATCACATGGGTTGTGTCACTATTAGGCGCCATCTTAATGTCAGGCATGACGCTTGTTCGCTGCAAAGAGCTCAATAAAGCATAGATTGAAATTATTTATAGCATAATTCATCGACATTTCTACACAGTAAAATCAGGATGCGTAATCAATGTCTGTGACGGTCACATAATTTTACCAAAACATAGTTTAGTTCCAAAACACAATTCAGTCCTGGGGGCTGCAGCATCACGCATGGTTGTTGCGCCATGTTGTAAGTAAATTACTGCGTAATTCACAATATCGAGATATCGCCCTGGATGGGCATAGCATCTCTTTATTGAATGATTTTTGCGCCCAGCCACAGCAATCCATGAAACGCTTTCAGCAGACGCGTTTCAGCCTTAATTGGCTTTCCTCAGTGCTGGTTCCACGGGTGCAGCCTTCTCCCTGGGGGTCTCGTGAAATGTAGATGTATAATTGAACGCTCAGAATCAGGTGTTATATACCCCTCCTCCAATTACAGGGTGTGCTCACAGCTCACCCTGACCCATACCAGGCAGGTGCATGCTGGTTATTGAAGTTCTTAGCGGATGCCCATTCAGTAATTAAGGCAACCAAACACCAAGTGATGCCCCAATTGATATTGCTAAGAGGTCCCCATACCAGCTCAAGTGCCCGGAGGGTCCAAAGTCACTCAGTCGATCCCGTTTTCAGGCAACAATTTGCCTCCTTTCTCCCCACTGCAGGATGTAAATATCGTCCTTAATGGAGCTTGAATCTGCAGAGGGGGCAGCGTGTTGCACTTTTATGCTTTCCCAAGTTGTTGCAGTCTCTTCACTATGCGCCTGAACGAAAGGGCGTGTCACAAAGCCAGCGACTGCTTGATGGCCAAATATGCACACCAAAACTTCCTCCCACACTGAACAAAAAGTGTGACACAACTCCAGGATACACCAGGTAACTTTATTGGATTTCGGCAGACGCGTTTCAGCCTTAATTGGATTTCCTCAGTGCCTGTTTCACTGGTGATGCATTTTCCCTGGGGGTCTCGTGAAGTATATATGTAAATATGTATGGATAGATAGATAGATAGATAGATAGATAGATAGATAGATAGATAGATAGATAGATAGATAGATAGATAGATAGATCCATAGATAGATCCATAGATAGATCCATAGATAGATCCATAGATAGATCCATAGATAGATCCATAGATAGATCCATAGATAGATAGATACATAGATAGATACATAGATAGATACATAGATAGATACATAGATAGATACATAGATAGATACATAGATAGATACATAGATAGATAGATAGATACACATACATACACACCCACACATATTCTGTCAAGTTGTACCAACACTACGAAGAACTATTAAATCCTCACAGTGAGGGTTTAACATAGACAGACACACACATACAGGGTGGTTTTGTAAGGGTTTACCAACACAAAGAGGACCGATCTGGTCATCATCATGTGGGTTAAACACACATATACACACACACCCTCTACCCCTTGGGCATCAGCATTGTTAGCATCATTCACTCACAGTAAAGGCACCACATGGGCATCTATAGTGCTAGGTGCCCTTCCTCACTGAAGCGGTGTAGCAATCCATCAGGAGAGCAAGCCCTCCTATCACAAAACACAGGCACAGGGTAGGAGGTAGCAGCATTTGTGCAAATGTCTTTCACTCACTCACATATATGCACCATGGAAAGCGCAGAAATCTGCATAAGATGTTCCTCACTCATAAAGATACAATTCCTTTCACTGCCATGGGGAGGTTAGTAGTGCTTTCTGTGACTCCTTTCTGCTCTGTCTCTCTTTTGCTCTCTTTCCATGTGTCTGTAAATATGTTCTGCACTGTGCAACTTTAGAGGTATTGGCTTAGAATGGCAAGAGTGGATCAAAAATCCTTTACAAAGCAAATCTTTTTCAAGAATTCGAAAATCTGACTCTTTGCGGCAAGACACATGGCATATTACAACTTCAAAGATTTTAAAAGAGCTAGGAATGTCTATATAATGGAAACAAGCGCTTTTATTTTCCAACTTCAAATGCTTTATGTACAAACACATCTTCTTATTGTCTCACGAAAAAGATCTTCAATAATTCACCAGCTGGTCTAATTCTGATCTAATCAAGTTCAAATACACAAAAAATATTTTTTGTACATAAGATGCAGATTCAATGGCATGGGCACTCAGTACTAAATATCTATAATGATATTTTTGTCTCTTTGACCTAGGAGAAGTGAAACAATCTTGGAGACAAGAAAGAGGCAGCCTAGCCTGCAGATTCTGTGATAGTCACAAACAAAGCTTTTCTCATGTTTTATATTGTTGTCCGACATTTACTACACAACGTAGATTGTTTCTAATACCAACATTTAAGAGAGTGGTCCGACGACCTAAAAATAATCAATATCTTTTTTTTAACGATACTGATTCTTTCTTTTTTAACTTCTTTGCAAGGTTTATTAACTTGGTACAAAGGACGTTGGATATCCATAAAGTACATTGTTAAACCAATGGAGACCCAGATACCCTCGATTTAATATAATGGAAGGACAACTGACCATGGGAAGACATCCCTAGATTAGAGATCTTTTAAATGTGGGTTTGCATTTAAGGTTTTGTTCTTCTGGTGATTGATTCCTTGTGGCCTTTTTAGGTCGAGCCTGAGCAGCGCATGCGCTGCTCTGCGAGGCATGCTGTATTGAGGTATGGAATATAATCTCTGCCCATTTCCTGCCCATCTTTTTAATTGGCTCCTGTTACTGTCTGTTCGAAATCGTTGCTTTTTATTAATAAATAGGCTTAATAGTCCCTCCTTTGTACCGCTTTGCCTGCATTTGTAAACTCCCACAAGGACTGGACTTTTTCCTTGTGTTGTTACATGGTCTGCTTTATCTTCTCTGTGAGCACTATTTTCTCTTATGATACTTTAATAACCCCCAACGTGTTTTCCTACAAGGCACCACGCCGCACCCCTTTTATATTTTTAATAGTAATGGCTACGGGTCCACGCATATAAAAGGCATTTTAATGTTGGCCGCGTCCCTTTATTCAGACCCTGCTCACTGTAACCTGAATATGGCATGCAGCGTATAAAGAAAGAAGCACGGCAATCATTAAAGTGGTCTCTCATTTGTGGAGAGTTTGAGCTATTGGCATTATAAATAACAATGCCTTTTATATGTGTGTTGGTTTTAAGCCTTTCGATGCTCATGACGGAACGGTTCCGTCATGAGCATTGGTTGAGCTGTGCTCATGACGGAACCGTTCCGTCATGACCACGCCCATTTTCGTTAGGGCTCAGCACCCGGTGATAAATCGTACCCGCACGGATGTGGTTAAAAACACATAAATAAAAGGTATTGTCATTTACAACGCCAATAGCTTAACTCTCGCAAATGCGAGACTTACTGCATTGCAAATGCTTGTTGTAGTAGGTCACAGAGTCGAGATCTTACTAAATCTGGGACTGTATTTGAGGTCTTCCTTCATTGGCGAATAATAGTTCATGCAATCCCTTCGTCACATTATTCGCTTCTGGCCCTAAAACTGCACATTTCTTGTGGTTGTTATACATTCGTTTGCTGGTTTTCTACCAATGTTACTGAATCGTATTATTACTGTTGTAAGTGTTCTAACTAAACAATAAATTAAACTGATTGATACACTGGCAAGAGGAAGGGGGGAAGCAATCAAGCAGCGAAGGGAAACAGAACATGAGGGAAGGTCAGATAGGTCCTGGCTGGGGTCAGAGGTGAGGTGTAATACAAAGGATTCTGGCAGCATCACTTAGAGCAAATCCTGCATTTTAAACATTGCAAACAATTAATTAGCTGTGTGAGATGGACAGTAAGGAATTTGTGATGAATCCTGCTGGCTACTTCCTGCAGAGATTTGCATTTCTTTTGAAAGATAAATTTGAATGGTTTCTGTTAATGTTATGACAAAACCTAAAGATAATAAAGCAGAGAATAGCTGTCCACACTGCTCTTTGTGTTCAGTCCTCCCTTTTCTTGAAATCCTACACTGCAGAAGGTCAAAAACAATGTTTTAAATAAGGCAACGCGTGCACTGCTTTGTGTAAAGAAAGATGGCTTGCTTGTAAGAATTTAATTTTTCACTGCTTTCCGAAGGATCTTGTCTCGAAGGATCAAGCATCTATTATGGTGTAACTGTTGTTAGGAAAAGGATGTGCATGGAAGACAGATTAAACATTCACAGAACTGTTCGTTCTATATCTTCCCGATGCTCGAATGTGGGTCATCTCTTTATGAAAATGTGTTAGATGCAGCTGCGTTAAAAGGAAACCTTATTTTAAAAAACCTAGCCGTGGTTTAGAAGTACTTTGCTTTCAATCTTTAACTCCTTCTCTCTCTCTCTCTTTTTCTCTTTGTTTTGTTGCTTTCCTTGCTTTCTTTCTTGTTTCTGGGCACTCCCCGTGTTCACAAAGTGGGTCAACCACACCTTCCCGTAAATGGGAACCTCATTCATGAATTTAAAAAAAAAACATTCGCAACTTTTCCTAATCTCTAAACCTATTGACCTTTGCCTATTATTCTGAGGCCCTGAGGTCCCATCTTTACTTATTTAAATCCTGTCTCTCTCACAGCAGGACTCTTTGAGAAATGTTCAGTGACACTTAATGGGAATAATTTCTCCACCCTGTATACATCATATTGTTACGCTGTGGGTGACCAACCTTACCATCGTGGTTCGAAAGATTGATACCAGTGACAATGAATGCATGACCGACTATTTTGCATATTTTCATCATGCTTCTACTGATGACCTCTAAGTGCTCTGCTCCTGAGCAATCAAATGTGATCATGATAAGTGCCCTCTTTTTATTTTAGCAAACGGAGTACCAGAATTAGTTTTATTATCCTAACATCCGACAAAGAGCATACAGGGTTAGATTTTTAGACCTTTAGAGGCCCTATAAGAAAGTATTCAAATATTTGGGGACTTTGTACAGGCGCCCTTACAGGAGTGCTACCTCGATTTTTAAATCCAACTCCTTTTGAAACTGACTAGTATCCTCTACCTCAAGCCCAATCTCAAAACTATTTTTGTACACCTTAGTTGAAAAAAGGTGAGCAAAAACCTAATCTGTGCTCTCAAAATTACAATATCTTTCTTCACAGAATCAGTCCCACATATTATACCTTAGTACAGTGTGAAATTTGCTGGTATATATGAGTATTGTACGTATTAGCATTTATATAGCATAAACCTAGCTAGGAAGCTACACAACGTTGTGCATTGCAGGTGGTTGGGAGACAAACTACCGGATCACCTACATCAAGTGGGGGATTTGCACAAATAAATTCCACATTTTTAGGCACAGGGAGATAAAATGGTTTCTCCAGAATTGCACAATGTTGGACCAAGCGCTGTGGACTGGATTCGAAACTAGGTCCACAGGTTTCAAAGTCGGCCCTAGGCCACATCTCCTCCCGAGTACAATAGATTCTTCTGTATTTCCTCATGTATATTGCCTGCCAAGTGGGTAGTCCACAGAAATAAGTGCAGAGGAAAAGCATTCATGGCAATCTATACCTTGTTTAGATTTCTATATTTACTCCTGAGCATTTTTGTGTATCCCCAGAAACTCGGACACCATCACAAATCATAGTCACAAATCCTTGATGAGTTGTTTTCCAAATTTCAGAAGTTTGGTTGTTAATCAGGCTCATCTAAAAATATGCAGAGTTTGTACAGCTCATATGCCCAGTGAGAGGTTCACTTTATTTCATTTCAAGATAGAATAGAGCAGCTGTTCATATCGTCCATTCTTTTTAATTTGATGGTGTATACTTATTTGAGATGTAAGCTTAGTCAAGCAAAGAAAATGGAAAAAAAACAAGAGTTGTGTCCTTTTGTGAACCGATTTCTTAAAGAGGAATTGGTGACTAACAACGGGGCATCACCTGTCTAAGGATGACACAGAGTTCAATTGCATTTTCTGAAACGCCTTTAATACTTCTTAGGTTTCACATGCGCCACTGCAAAATCTCTTCTATTAAAAAAAATCTTAGAAGGGGCTTAAAACCCGCTCAATACTTCCCTAAACTTACCATTCCTTGATTCCAACGACACTCTAATTTTCATGCTTTTGATTGGCCAGCCCCCCCCCCCCCCCCCCCCCCAGTACAGTTTTTGTTCACTGGCCACTGGCTATTGGCCAGTATCCTTCCACTGGCTACTCATACTCACTCAGAAGGTACTTTTTTTTCATTTCCAAACAAGCACTCCATACGAGTGCATGTGTTTCTCGTGTTCCTGCACCACATTGCATTTTAACTTTTAATCGCCATTCAGGGACTTTTATTTTTATTTATTTATTGTGTTGGCACATTCATGGAGCTCAAACATGACCCATAGGTATTGGAGTGCTTTACATGAGCCCTACTTACACTTCACAGGGACACTTAGTGAGCCCTGCATAAGAGTGCATCTGCAGCTGTTTTCTCTCCATCCCAGCGTGTAAACCCACCACCCCCTGACCCCTGCTGTTGTTTTGAGTAGACCACCCCCTTTGAGTAGACCACTCCCTTAACCCACCATGTCCTTCTCCTTCGACTTCACTTGTTAGGTTTTTATACAATGGTAGTTGAATTCCTTAAAGAAAATGTGTTCTAACCGTGATATATTAATGACCTGATCTTTAGTGAATTGTTCCTGAATAAAAACACCCTATCTTATTACCATAATTTCTTTCAAGTCTACAGCTGAATTTTGATCTACCTAATTTTAGATAATATGGGGTTTTAGAGTATGGGACAAAAATCTAATTTTCATTCCATAATTTTTTTATGTTTATATAGGGGAACACATGTAATTTGTATTGATTGTACCATCCAATGTAAAGGTAGTTTTCCAATCAAACCTTTTAAAATATGCACGTTTTATACAGTTATGTTCCTCAAACATTTGCAGTTGATATATTCCGAAACAAAATGCAGCACAAAAATAAATGGTCATATTCCATAAATCAACACCACAGAAAATAGCTTACGTATTGATTTATGTAATTATCACGGTGTGAACATTTAAGATTGAGCTGGATATGATATTGGTGTTTGAAGTAAACACAGAGGGGCAGATTTACAAGGCCCCTGTGCAACTTTTACGTCATTTTTAAGATGGGGAAAGTGACGCAAAAGTGGCGCAAGGGGCTTGTAAATCTTCCCCCAGAATCTCCCTCAAAAGCACAGCCTTGTGTAATTCAACAGCCGATAGTTTGGTCTGATAGAAATTACAAAAACATATTCATTGAGTTGCAGGTACTAGGGGTTGCTTATGTGTGGTGTTATTAGTTTGAGTTTTGTTTTTATTAGGTCGAGTGCACATTGGGGAGGCATGGTGAGCAAAAGAACAATGGATTTAACCCAGACCTCCTGACAGGGTGAATGTTTGATTTGTTCAGCATTCCGTCCATCAGTTGTTTGCGCAGCATTATGTCACTGCTGAGCCACTGCTTAAATCATCATGATAATGTCTATGCTGTGTTAAGATGTGGAGAAGTGTGGCTCAATGGTTAGAGCGGCAGACCCTGATGCAGTGGTCTAGCCTGGGACCAGGGTTCAATTCCCTGCCTCGGCGGGTCTTGGGCTCAAAATTCCACGGACCTGATCATTCTCGCCTCGGTGCCTATTCCAATCATGGAGTCCCACTCTGCAACTCTGGGCAATAGCTTGCTTAATCTCCACAACGGCCCCCACAACGCTAGGATGCCTGGCCTCCACCTTGGGAGTGCCCAGGAGTGGACGCCTCACAGGGAAAGCCAGGATGGGTTCCACAGCGGTATTCGTACAAGCGCCTTGAGACCCTTGATGTGAGTAGTGCGCTATACAAGTATCAATTTTTCAATTTACATGATTAGCTGGTTATCTCCTGACCTGGCCAAATCTTCTGTATGAATATTTCAAGAGGAACAATATTTTAACTTGTAGTGTTTTGAATGATTAACTGAGCTGTACTGCTAATATGTTGTCCATATGAATAAAAACGGCTGGTATGTCAGACACGCATTCTCTTTTTGTAGTTAAACACTCTGAAGTGTGACTTAGCATGAACTCACAGGATAGGATGCCCATACAGTAAAATTGAGTACTTCTACAGCTTGTGTCTTATAAACCCAAAGGCTGAAAGCCAGATGGTTTGTAAATGTAACCATAGCCTAATAGTCATATTTATGAGGCCATATTCTACAAATTGAATGTTATACATTTCATTGAATAATTGGTTTTGGTTAGCTGTATGAAATAACTTGTTTTTTTCCAGAGGGAAATACTAAAGGCATTAAGTCAAAAGATCTTTATTTCGGCAAGATGCCATAAAAGAACAAGTAAAAACATAGATAAAACATAAAATTGCTATTGCACATTTGTTAGAACATGCTGGAGCCTATATAAGTATGTTTGGAGAGGCTACAGAGTAAAGGGGCACAAACAAAAAAAATGTGCTAAGCACGCGGGAAGGGAAATGAACATATAGTTAGCATCTTTAAAAATCCATAACAAAAATAAGTATTATACCAATAAAACATTTAAAAGAAACAGCAAATATTAGAGGACAAAATTCCATTAACATTTGCTCATAAGAAATGGTAAAATTTTCGATGGGAAAGAGTTAAGTAATCTGGGAGACTTAAATTGATCCCGAGCTTTGATTCTCTATAAGATATCTTTGAATATGCCACATTGCAAGCAAGAATTTGGAAGTGGCAAAAAACGATAATGGATGTAACTCATATTTGAGTAACCTAAAGGCCTCAGTGTGGTCTCTTATTCCCCTATTTCTACACAACTGTAGCACCCATTTGGACCTTGGCCTACTATAAGCGGAGCAGAAGAGAAGAACATGAAGTTCAGACTCTTCTGTCAACATACAACCTGGACAGTCCATTCTGGGGCTACCCTTCCATTTGTTTGTAAAAGCTCTAAGAGGGAGCAGCCCATGTCTGAATTGCAAAAATAATTTCTTAGCTAGAAGTGGATGGATCCTATCAAGTACTGGTTCAAGCTTGTAATGGAGTTTGACATCCAGAAACCTGGAGGTCAACATGCAAGAATTAGTACTCTGCGTGAGCTGTGCTAGTTTATGTTCTTTGATTGCAGATTGAAGGTTTTTTTAGAAATGGTGGAGCAGGTCTCTTCAGGAAAAAGCCACATGTTTGCCCTCCCCATTGAGTAGCATCTGTTCCGAATGTAGGACAACCATCGGATTTTCCCTGCTCCCAGAATAGACATTACATCCTTCATCTGCTCCCTATAATTCAATAGCCCAGGAGTGCTCCATAGGCGGCGCCAAAATAGGAGCGGGCGGAAAGCAATTATAGCAGTAATCGGACCGATCCCCATATCCATCCTCAACGGTGTTAAAGGAGTACTTTTGGGTAGGTTCAGAAGTTGTCGTAGAAAGGTATTCTCTGTTAGGGATAGGGCATTAGAGGCGGAAAAACCCCAAAGCTCCGCCCCATAAAGTGATGCTCCCCTAGCCTGCATTTTATAAATTTCTGCAGGTGGGCCTACCACTTTTTGGGTACAATGTTTGTATACTTTTAAGAGGCCCCCAGTTGACTGTGTGAGTTTTAAGTTTGCTTTGTTTACTTTGGTCCTCCAGTCCATCCTATCGTTAAGGGTAAGACCCAAGTAATCAAAGGTGGACACCCTTTCTAGAGACCTACCTTCAATTTGTGGCTGTGGACAGTTAATGGTGTTCGCATTAAATACAATGTATTTCGTTTTTTGGAGATCTATCTCGAGATTGCTATTCTTGCAGAATTGACTAAACTTCGCAAGTTCCCGCTGCATGCCCATTGGAGTCTTGGATAGTAGCAGCATATCATCTGCGAACATTAACGCAGAAACGTTTTGATTCGCCAACCTTGGTGAGTCTATATCTTTTGTTGCCAGCAGAGTCTCAATTAAGCCGTTTAAGAAGAGGGAGAACAGGGTCGGCGCAAGTACACAGCCCTGTCTCACCCCTTTCTCTACTGAAAAAAGGGGATGTTAGTTCCCCTTTCTTACCAAATCTGATTTTCGCATATGTGTCCTGATGCAGACGTTTCAGCATGTGGCATAGATACACGGGTGCACCCAGTTCCTGTAGGATACCCCTTAGCTGATCACGCTGCACCAAATCAAATGCGGATTTTAGATCCACAAAAGTTAGAAATAGGCTGCCTCCCTCCAAGATCACTGTTTTCCAGTGGATCAATTGCAGTCTAAAGATCTGGTCAATTGTTGAGATCTTACTTCTAAAACCAGCTTGTAGAGGTGTTAGGATATTATTTTCACTAATGCAAGGCTGCAAACGACCCACGAGAACATTAGCAAATAGCTTTTGAGCCACATCGATTAAGCTTATTGGGCGATAATTAGCCGGGTTAAATGGGGAACCCTTTTTATAGATTGGGATTATCTCTGCACCTGCCCATGTTGTAGGTAAATCCATCCCTTGAAGGATGGCATTAAATAGCACCGAAAGGTAGGGTGACCACACAGAGCCTTCATTTTTAAATAAGTCATCGGGGATTTCATCCAGCCCTGGTGCTTTAGCTGGGAGCATCTTGCCTAGCACTGTGGTGACCTACTTTACAGTACAACGGGGAGCTCTAGTATCCAGAGAAATTATATTAAAAGTTGGATCCTTGCGTAATTCACAGTCATTCTCAGATCTGGAGTAAAATGTTTGGAAGTGCAATCTCCAGACTTCATCCCCCAGGTTCGGTTTGATTGCCGAATTGCCTTTAGTCTTCCCAGTTCTTACTAGATGCCAAAAGCTTCTCATATCTCTATAATCGAGAGCCAGTTTTAGGGCTTCCCATTTTTTAAGCTCCCATGATGCTTTGGCTTCTTCTATAGTTTTTTATATGTAGCCCGTGTTGTTTTAATGTGTTGGGTGTCCTTATCTTTCACTGCTGACACCAAAGCATGCTTGGCGTCCCTACACACTTTATTGTACCAGGAGTGCCTATTCCTAGAGTTTGAGGAGATTTTTATATCTCCATTGTAAAAATGCATAGCCAATTTAGATAAGATTTCTTGGTGGTTCTTGCCTAATTCCTGTAGATAATCAGGACCTTGGTTGTTTGTTGACATTTGGAAGGCAAGTTCAAAATGGGGAATAATTTGTTGATATAAAGTGGCCACTTTTTCCAGTGACTGTACAAATGTTCCCCACCGAATTCTTCTTCCTCCTTCAGATACTACCAAGTCTGGGACAGATTGAGCGAGAGGATACTGGTCTGGCCCGACTTTTGGCAGGGTTAATTCAAGCACAAGGGGGTTATGATCGCTTTCACAGCGAGAATTAACAACAAAATCAACAGTTCTATGCCATAATTCTACATCTAGTAATATATAATCAATGATAGATGTATGACCCAGCTTATTATAGGTAGTATTACCCGGGCTGTCTGAGGAAAAGCGACCATTTTATGCCCTTAGCAAATTGGCAGAATGAGTGAATTCATCTGCAGGACTGAAGGAGTCCAGCCTCTTACCTGGTAAGCATTACATTCAGGAATTGATCAGATCGAATCCTCCTCGCTGGTGATATTATCACTCGGACCAGTTAGCAGTTCAAAGTGACAATTAAAGTCACCCCTGATGAATATATGAGAGGACTCAGGCAAAGTATGTAGAAATATTGCAAGGCGTTCTAAGACCTGCGATGTGAGCCTCTGTTTTACTGGTTGTGAGAATACATTAATGATTACAATTCTAAGTTTGTTAATGAATGAAAGGAGGATACACCGAATATCTGGGGAGAGTGTATCTATAGATTTAATATTACAACCTAAATGTAACCCAATCCAGATACAGAGGCCACCGGAGGGTCTCCCCTTGGGCCCCTGTACAGCTGGTATAGAGTATGTAATATACCCCACTCTGTATAAATCCTCCCTGGACCAGGTTTCCTGGAAAAGGCATATCTCATGCACATCTATATCAGCTCCCCAATCTGGGAGGTCCATTTTTGAGTAGAGCCCTGCTGTATTCCAGGATAAGATCTTGGTATTCTCTGCAGCAATTAAGTTGGCCGTAGAGTTCGGGAAAGTATCTGGATATGAGGTCAATGCCTCAAAAACCGAGGTAATGGTCTGGAATGACGTAGATTGTGGCACTGAGTTTCAGCTCGCTACAAACTTGTGCTACCTAATGACATTAACAAAATAGCCACAACCAATTTTGTCGCGGTCGCGAAGGAATTTTGGAAATTAATGCAATTGTGGTCACATCTTCCTTTGTCTTTGGTAGGGCGAATAATTTAGTTAAGATGACGATTTTATCTAAAGTTTCTTTCTTATTCAATACTATTCCTCTCTTTTTTGATCCGCTACTAATATCTACGTTACAAGGAGATATAACGTCTTTCATTTGGGATTAATATGTTCCAAGGATTGCATGGAAGAAGCTCCGACGGCGCAGGGAGAAGGGAGGCTTAGCAGCTCCTGATTTTCAAATCTATGCGTGGGCGTTCCAATTATCTCATGCTCGGATGTTGTTAAAAATGCCCACAGATCATGGGGTTGGATCTTTGTTCTCAGCCTTGCTAAAAGGTGAGGGAGTAGCTCAGTCAGGTTTTTTGTTTAAATTCAGAGATCCGAAGTTCTTTAAAAAAAATTAAACTAAAGATATTACAGGGGTTGGCAAGAGTGTGGGCTAAGGTGAGGACCTCAACAAAGCTTGGCAACTTTTCTAGTAGGGCTCCTCTGTGGGGGTCACCTGGGAATCCGGAGTGGCTGGAAGATGGTCTAGCCACCCCCTTGCGGGAAGCAGGGCTGAAAATATGGGGTGATATATTTGTTGCCATGGGAAACCTTAAAAGTGAAGGTAGAATCAAACTTTTCCAAATTTAAGTATATTCAGATTGCTAGTTGGGAACACTCCTTTTCCTCACAAGCTCCATCTCGTCACTCAGCTCCACTAGGGGGTAGTAACCAGCTTGAGTCTATCCTCTTGGATAAACCACCCGGCAAAAAGGAGATATCGGTATGGTACAACCTGATTCAAGAGGAATCTGATGGGGAATTTCAACTACCTGAGTCATTGTGGGGCTCTTCCCTCGCTTGTTGTAATCTACAAGACCGGTGGTTTGCATCATTCAAGGTCTTGTGGGACATTGTAAAGCCCACATGGTTGCGCAGGAACCATCTTTACACACTCCATAGAGCATACTACTCGCCACAGAGATTAGCAAAATGTGTTCAGGGATCCACGGTGGCGTGTGCCAGATGTGGCTTGATAGCGGCATCTGATGCCCACATGTTCTTTGAATGCGCCGGTATATCAGCATTTTGGGGTGACTGATGGAGCTCGGAGTCCGGCATACAACCATCTCTTTTACTCCATCTTATTGGCTAGAAGGAAGATCTGTAAAAAGTGGAAGGACCACCACCCACCTACACTTTTAGACTTTCGAGCTTCGGTCCTACAAGTTTCATAGCTTGACATGGCGAGGGCTGGGAACAAAAACAATAGAACCTTTTGGCATTTGCTTAATTGGAATTAACTGACTGGGGTTTTTTTCCCCCTGGTCCAATGATTAAGCTGCTGTGGTCTATTGCCCCGGTTTTGGTCCATACTAGGGTGGACATCCCAAGTTTGATGGCAGCACTGTTCACATTTAACTTATTTGGTTTCGCTATGCAATGTCTTGGAATATGCCTTTTTTTCTTGCTGAAGGGTGACGGATCGGGAACATACTATATCCCTTTCCAGTTAAATACTGAGACAGCGAGAAGGTCTTGTTAGACCTTTGCATATGTAACCATGGTGGAAAATGAGGACCAAAAAAAAAAAGATCTTGGTATTCTGTGCTAAAGACCCACCTTGGTGGGGTGCCTGGTGTGGGAATTGCTCATGTCGGCCCACCTCATCCTGTATGGTGCAATCTAGGTTACTTAAAAAAGTAGCAAGTAGTCCGGGTGCGTCTTCCAATAATATAGTCTCGGGACTATTCCCATAGGGTTGGTCAGTGATACTCTAGCTTACAGGGAGGTAGGGGATTCTGGGCGAATTCTGGGCCAGACTCTGGTTTTCATTCTTGGATGCTAGTCAGTCTACCAGATCGAGGGGACTAAATCGATTACTTACTGAAACATTAAATTGTTCTCTGTTACCCCAAACTTGCCCCATGTGTGACAAAACCCTACTCTTGGCGCGCAGTTCCCATTTTTTATAAACACTAACCACTCTCTCAAGAAGGGGGTTGGGGGGTAAAAATAACCCAATGGAACTGTCTGGATACCCCTGGTCAGTGTTGTTGAGCCCCATTTGAGGATGTGTTCAACCACCATTCTATCTCTGAAGTTGATCAAGACGCAATCCCCTGGGAAATCTTTTTGGCCCTGGCCAAGCCAGCTAACCCTTCGAGTATATAAAAGTTCAGTATGTACTTTGAGGGAGTGGTCTATTTTTACTCAGCCAGTGAATAGTTTTGTTTTTTAGCTCAGGGTAAGTTTCCTTGCGGCCTGCTTCCAATGGTGGGACTGCAGTAAGGATTACCACATAAGGTGTCGAAGCAGGGGGCAAATCAATACGAGGTTAGGAGGGTGTTGCCAATCTTAGTTTCGAGGGGATTTGATTCCTGTCGGTGTTTACCTCTGTAGCTAGTGGCTGAGAGTCTTCAGTTATAGCTATAATAGGGTCCACAACACCGGATTTTTGTGCGTTAGCAGGAGAATGCAGATGGGGGGCCTTATAAAGGGAGCTAGTTGATGGTTGACTCGGGTGAAAGAGTCTACCATTCGTAGTAGGCTGATTGGTTTGTAATACTTTGTTCAGTCCTTTAGGTCGGGCGTTTTATGGACAGGAAGGCAAAGTAACCTGTGATTTGGTGGTATCAATAATATTTAAGGCAGCATTTATTTTTGTTCCCCATATATCTATGGAGGTCTTTAGTTTGGCAATATTTTTCATTGCATCTCTAATTTCTGTTTTAATAAACTGTTCCAGGTATGATTTAAGCTCCTTTATTAATGGTGGAACCGAGCCCAGAGGCTCAATAGATTTATTAGAGCTATCATCCAAAGCTATGACCCCTGAGGTGTTATTTGTCGCTGGCCCTGGATGGTAAGCTACGTGTTTTGCGCCCTTAGAGGTGTCTGTTTTCCGCTGGGCCGTTTTCCTTTTCGCCTTCCCACCCGGACCCAGCCTGCCTGTTTTTGATGTAACTGTATTGACTTGGGCAGGGGGTAAGTCTATGGAGGTGGAAAGAACCAGTGAATTGGACATAACCGAAGTGCTGAATTCCATAGACTGTGAGGTACTTGGGATACTCTGTGTTATAGAGAAACGCCTCTCTGCACGTTCTATTTCATTAGTGACCTGCTGAAGCATTCTATCAATCTCAGTCGGCTGAGTAGTGGGTGTATGAATAGGAAGTTTCTGTCTGGTGTTGGGCTTTGAACGGGGAGGGGGAGTTTTCCCCATGATTCTTCCCTATCTTGCCCTAACAGTGCGAACAACAAAAAATTAAAAATTGTAGCTTTCAGTTTGACTTATATATAGTACAGTCGTTGTTGGGTATTGCCCCCAAAGTGTCGACCCAGATTGAAAAAGCTCAGCAGGAACAAATACCCATACAATAGTACTCACAAGAATGCAAATAAAAGAGGGGTGGCCCGGCCCTGCCTTGATCTGCATCGGACGGGCTCAGACGGGCCCGCCCTTGGCCCAGGCTTCGCCCTGCGCGTCCCGCGCAGAGGGGGGCGTGGCAGCGCTTTGTAGCACAGTGTTAACGCCTCCGCCCTTAGCAGCTGCGGATGGTTTGGGGCTGACAGTAGTGGAGTGTTACACTCTGGGACTCCAAGTCCCACCAGAGTGTGATGCCCACAAAAAGACGGCAGCAGGAGTCCGTGGGGGTGATGACAGGGTCTTCAAGAGAGGTGGAGTGCCTCCATTCCCCCAGGTTGCACAGACCGCAAAAACCAGCGTGGCAAAACAGGGCAAAAGTCCTCCGCACTGCGAGGCGCGAGGCGGTGCTTTATAGCGTGTTGTTGACGCCTCCACCCTCAGCGTGGCAAAACAGGGCAAACGTCCCCCCGTTTAATAAACCATTCAGTTTTCAGGTCAACCCTAGGCAGCGCATGCGCTGTCTCTGAGACATGCTGTATTCTCTATGTGGGCTTACAGGCAAGCCTGCCCATTGCCTTTTAATTTGTCCCTTCGATTGTCATTCAAAAATGCTTGCTTGCTAGTGGTTAATCCTTTCTCTTTGTCCCTCCTTTTTGTGTTTGGTTTCCTCCCTCAGAGCACTGCTCAATTACTGTTAACATAACGCTTTTGTGTTTGTGTTCATTTGGGAGGCTATTGTTTTCTTTGATTCCTGCTCATGTCACAGTTTGCCCATCTTCAGTGGTTCAGCTTCAGCTCCCCTCACTTAATTTCCCCTTACTGTTTAAATCAGGGGTCTCCAGCCTTTTCTGTAATGAGAGCTATTACTGATCAGTAGAAATCGTTGTGAGCCACTAAAGACCAAGTAACTTATGCATTGTTATGAGACACCCACTCACCCAGCTTCATTACATTTAAACCCAATATCCATGGAGCTTGATACTATGGTTTGAACAAAATATAGTGAGTAGAGGTAATGTAATGTAAATGTAATGTAAATGTAATGTACTATGATAGGGATGTCATGTGTGTCAGTGAATGAATGGTTTGTAGGGATGTAAGAACATGTGCGTGAATGAATGGGGTTTATGTGTGTATGGAGGACTGAGAGTCTGTGTTGTATTTACTTGTAGCACAGGATATACCTTTCGTCATATGTGGCACTGTCACGTGTGCATCATAAACATACAACCATTTTTTTTATGGGAGAAATTTTAAGTGTAGAAAAATGTTCTGTAAAAATGTTCATAATAAGGAATCTTTTTCTGCACTTGATGCAACATTTTTCTGCACTTTAAATTTCTCCCATTTAAAAGAAAATGACTGTATTTTTCAGTTGTAACTATGACGCAGTATCTACCAGCTACTGGGAGCAAGATGCTTGCTGTTTGTAAATGTGATACTTTTATTAGGGGTAAATTTAAAATGAAGAGCCAACTTAATCATTAAGTTAACACTTTATTTTTATTTTCTCTCATTTAAAAGCATTTATAAATATGAATTTGTTATCATTCTCCAATTTTGAGCAGAGAGTGAGAGTGATTTTTTAAAGAACTTCAGGTCTGAACGTCTGTAACCCACATGGGTCATATAGCTCAGTGGCGCACTGCTCATTATCAGGCTCTGCTTTCTGCAAGCTGATAATGATCTACAAAGCCATAGCCTTTACTTACCTTTAAATGCAAAATTATTTATTAAAGCTCTTCGTTAAAAATGAACTCAGAGCTGGGAGCTACTCTGAAGGTTTCTTTGAGCTACTGGTAGCTCGTGATCAATGGGTTGGAGACACCTGGTTCAAATAGTGAGATGTAATGTCAAAGCTTCAGACGTTGTTTTTGAAATTGCCTCTTTAATTTTCTATGACTTCAAAGTGCGAGGATTTCCCCAAAGCCCCTTCCCCTAATCTGCTTGTTGCTGTAGCGAGCCTTGGTCACCAGACTTTCAGCAGCCCAACCATGCACACAGTTAAGGGCAATGCTTGGGCAACTCCGGTCGCATTTTCTCTGATGCTTGTTTACATAATGGGAACTTAAATGACCCAAAGGTTTTGAAGCAGTTTACAAACGCGGCAGTAACATTACAAAAGGTCATGATATTTTTATTGTTTTTTGGTGTGCGGAGATTAAGTAATGCTGATGCCGCCCCTGTTTATTCATTATTTCTCCTCTACCTGACAATTGGGAGCAGCATTCCTCCCTCCCACCTCTACCCATTTCATTTCATGCCCGTCCCGCAGCCTCTTTCTGTTGTTCTTCTCCTCTCTGAGTTCTAATTTCAAAGTACATTCATGGCAGCTTCCCAGGGACTGTGAGACATTTTTTATTATATAATGTGAACTTGAGCGACTCAGAGGTAATTTTTCGGGGCATTTTTAAACAGTGGGAAGTCAACTGACCCAAAGGTATTGGAGCGCTTCACAAAAGCACCAGTTACATTACACAGGGTCAGGTAAAAAAAAAAAAATTGAGGTGCGCAGAGTAAGTGTGCTGACACCGGCACTTAAACGTCTCTGGTGGCTATATAACATGGTGCAATGTTGGTCCAATTACTTATACCGTGCCTAGAGCCTCTTGGACACATCTGAAGGCCATTGCGATTCAACAGAGTGGGAGTAGTCATTGGATATGGCTGTAGGTCATACCCTATTGTTCAGAGCCTCCTAAGCATGGTTGAAGGCCGTACCAATGACCTGAATGTAATGTTGGCAATGCTATTGGTCAAAGAGGAGTTGGATGAATGGAAAATGTCCTGGGAGGATGAACAAAAGCAACTGGTCCATATTCCATAGTTAGCATGCATATTAAAGTCCCACATAAAGGTGTGGCATTTTGGTTTTCAACCAGTGTTCCTAAAGGCAGATGTGAAGCCTAATACAGAGTTGCTAATCGATGAAGGAGACAAATTGCATTCTAACACGTATAATCACACAGAATCCCTCTGGAAGGACAGTAAAGGCTCATGACCAAGGTAACGGGGTCTTTCTCGATAATGAACCGTAAATGATGCTAGCGTTAAGGGCTCTTCATATCATTGTAAAGGTCCAGAGGGATAACAACTTCATAGCAAGTCGTTATCTTCCAACGTAGCTGCATTGCCATGGGCAGGACATGTTAACTGAGGAATGTGCAAATTGTGTGGCCCAAAAAGAAATTGATCAGAGATTTATTGATGACGGTTTACATGTATTTCCTGGCTATCCCAGAATGGGACTTCTCTTAGTTCACCTCTTTTGAATGCGTTTTTTTTATGGTTTCAAATAATATGCAAACAATCTGTATTTTAACAAAAAATAGTCGTACGATTTTAAAGTCCACTTTGTATTATATGAATATTATCTCGAGCTGTGATCAAAGAATCAGCAACATTTTTTCTCGAGACTTAAAAATCTAATTATGTTCCCTTTTTTATGCATTATTTTCAAGTACAGAATGTCCATACCCTCGCTTATTAGGGTTTATGTCAGAAAATGAAAAGCACTGCTTCATTAGATGAGGGATTATCCGATTAAAAATGCTGATATTGAGAGTTGCTGGTCTAATACATCCTTCCGCATGAGTGTGTGCCGAAGATCTTCTCAATCCATTGGAAAACTTGAACATCTCATCTCATGTTGTGAAATGAAATTGCATCTAAGGTTAAAGTAAGTGATGTGCACATCCTCTGACCACTGAACCATTGAGAACAAGAAATGCCGTGCACTGCATCTTGTTTTCTAATCCCACTTCACTTCATTATTGCTGAATAAGCCCTGCTCTAGGGTCCCTTCACCATTAGTGCATACTCAGTTTGATAGTAAGTAATCATGCCTTGGTAAGATAAAGGGGATAGATCTACAACACTTACTTCACATTTGTGGACATACTAAATCTCCAGGGTTCACCAGCAAAAGTGATGTAAGCGGGGGTTTCGGGGTGGGGGGTCCTATCTGTGTTTAGAATATTCGAAAAATTGCGCGGAATAGGCAGCATATGTCACTGCCTGCCAACTAATGTTACACATTTTCAAGCTTGACTTGGGAATTTCTCTTAAGACAAATTAGATAATTCTATAACCTTAGGATCTTATTAGGAATGTGTAGATGCAGGAAACTGAAGCTCGCTTAGAAGTAAGAAAGACCTATTTACTGTGATATGTGGCGCATGCCAATGCGCAATACATATTCATGGCTAGTGACAACAGGATTTCCATTTCAAAGAGATGGCAGCTGAATTTATGATCTGTGAATTTTGTTCATGTATCTGTATATGATTCTATCCATTCTTGGTGAATATCTGCTTTCTATAACTCTATGTGAGGAAAAATACTACACTCCAAAGAATTCTTTTGTAATAGGCAATGAATTTAGGGAAAGTCAATATTTTTTTTCTTTGCGTTCAACTTTGAACCATGTTTTTATTAAATGTATTTCATTAACCAAATGAACTGCATTTTCTTCATTGAATCCTCACCATCCTATTGTGAAAATAGTGCTACTAATGCATTTATTTCCCCACACATTCTGCACCATTAACACCTGGATAATTCAGGTATAAGTTTAGAAATGTACAGGAGTGAGTGAAAAGATTGGCAAATTGGTCACAACCCCCACACTTTGTAAGTGTTCACATCACTTGCATAGATATTCCCCAAACTCCCCACCAACATTCACCAGGGAGCGTCCACAACAACTCTTTTGTAGGGAAAATATGACAGTGAATGTTATAGACACTGTGCATAACTTCAGCACATGGATCTTCTGAGTGTTTGCCCTTTTCTGCTCATTCTTGCACCAGCACTTTGTCGGAGGCAGCCGGGTACTCCAACCCCCAACGACCCCTGCGCCAGAAGGTACTGCGTCACACACAATGCGCCGGGGGTGCTGAAAGGAACTTTCGGGAGCCCATTTCTTCTTATTCTAGCAGCAGCACTTTGTCGGAGGCAGCCGGGGACTCCAACCCCAATGACCCCTGCGCCAGGAGGCGCTGTGTCACGCCCAGCGCGCCGGAGGCGCTTAATGGAACTCTCGGGCTTCCGCAGCGTGGGATGCACGCTGGCGTGCCCGGGCAGAGTGCGGGCAAAGCCTGGGCTAAGGGCAGGCCCATCTGCACCCATCAGCGGAAGGAAGAGGCGGGGCGGGGCCACCCCCTTGGTTATTTGCTGCTAGCCGTTTCTCTTCTTCACCACAGCAGGCTTAACTGTCTCCACTTGGTATTTATTTCTGTTTATTCCTTTCTGGAAATTACATGTTTCTAAACTAGATCCAGCCTACTTCCAGGTATCCTTTCTTCTCTTGTGCTCGGGGATGGCTGTAGAGTATAGTCCCAATTGCGGACTCTATGCCTTTTGACTGGGTTCTGAATTCAATTTTCCTTACTCCTTAGGTGCACTTTACCTGGACACAATAAGGTTTCTTAAATCGCGTACTCTATTCTTTTTACTTTTCTTGTTCAAAATATTTTTTCCTAACTCTTCCACTCCTTTGTACCTCGATATATCACTGTTTTGTAATCATGCAATTTATGCATCTACCTGTCCCAATTTGAACTGTTTGGGCCCTTTACTGACATGACTATTCTATTTACCATCTGCTCACTTGTAGCCAATTTCCTTGCCCTCGTGGCAAATTTACTTTTCTCTCTAAACCCTCCATGTGTTCCTCCTTTTGAGGTCCACTATTGAATGTTATCTTTACTTCCTTGTACAATACTGTATTGAAATTTTGTAACCTGGTCCTGATGATGGCCTAAAATTGCATAGAGGCCAAAACGCCTTCGACCCCCACAGCGTAATTCATGGCGACTTCTCTGTGATTGTCCAGAAGATCCCAATTTGTACATAATTGTATTAATTGTACAGGCATCACAGTCAATTTCACTGTATCTATAACCCTGTTTGCGCCTCCATATTCCTTCATGTGTCACTCTCGCCATTCACTTTTCACGAGCACTTATGCACGGTATCACAGGTTACATGACATTTATTGTAACACAGTGCATTCTGTTTATGGATTCATGTGTTTTTGTGTTGACCATATAATTTACTTAAATATATGTTTAAAGCATTTGTATAAAAAACTGTCTCGCTCCACGTACTTGTGTTTCCCTATGCCCCGCCACAGCAATTTATTTTGTTCTTTAACTATTCCCCTTTCAAACGATACCCTTTGAGACATTGTTTATGTTGTACATAATTACATTGGTCTCTACTGGGTTTATGGGTAACCTCATGTAGTTTGCTTTTTACTCCCTCACCATAAATATCAATGGCTTCTAATAGTTTCACTGTGCCCATAGGGCTGCCAATGTCGAGTGATGTATGGAGCCTGTAAGTGGATGGTTGTACATTACCTCCTAGTGTCCTTTCACCAATTAGTGTGCCATAAGAGACATCTGGTGGATTTTGGGACAGCATGAAGAAAGGCTGATATGTAAATAACTGAAAAGCTCACACCTAGGGTGAACACCTCCCTCCAGTTTATTATTGACACTTTTTCCAGCCCGGTACTGTTCTCAAATTCCCTAATGCAATTCTTGGTGTGGTCATGTGTTGCTTTCACCGAAACTAAATAGACTAACACACCTGAAATCAATGATTTATAGGTGAAAGGTTCAGAAATTGAGACAGTGCCCTTAATGACGTGCAGTGGGGCTGTCACTCCACTCTCACACACACACACAGACACACCTTCGTGTCAAAACCTCTCTGATGGTATACTTGGTAACACTTAAATTGGAGTAACTATGTTAAACAAAACGAGGACATAAGAAATAGGGCAATGATTCATTGCACGGGTAATAGGTCTTTATATAACGGGAACAAAAGATTGTATTGTATTGTATTGTGGCATACTTATATAGCGCAACCTGTCACCACCAAGGGCATCCTGGCGCTTTGACCCGTACTCAATGAAAACAGTAGCTCAGCCTATCCTGGGAAAAAGATGAGTTTTTAGAGCCTTTCTAAAAGATAAGAGATCTCCAAGGCTTCTCAAGGATATAGGCAGAGAGTTCCAGAGTTTGGCTGCCGCTACTCTAAAAGAGCGGCCCCCCATCCTCACTCTCTGGAATCTTGGGACTACCAGTAGTCTGGATGACGAGGAGCGTAACGCTCTAGATGGACAATACCAGGCAAACATTCGCCGCAAAGGAATGGGGCCCAGGTCATGAATAGCCCTAAACACAATACACGCTGCTTTGTAGCGCACCCGTAGGTGAACTGGCAGCCAATGAAGTTCTCGCAGTGCTGCCATAGAAGAGCTGTGGTAGGGGCGAGAAAGGGCGAGTTTAGCAGCGATATTTTGCACCCTTTGCAACTTGCCCAAGAGTGTTACCGGGGCCTCCAGAAGTAGTGCGTTACAATAGTCAAGTCGACTTAGGATGGTACAACGCACTACTTCTGGTCTGGCTTGCACAGGGAGGAGAGGAAGGACCTTACGCAGCATACGAATCAGCATCATACATGTTGAAGAGATCTTATTCACATGTAGATCCAACTGCAGGTTAGGCCCAAAAATGACGCCTAAATTGCGCGCTGATTGTGCCGCAGACACCGTCTCTGAGAAGGACGGAGGCCAAAAGTCTACTGGGAGGTCACGAGGAATTCGATCAGTGGAACAGTGTAAAACCTCCGTCTTAGTTCCGTTGAACTGTAACGAGTTCAACCGGAGCCAATCCGCTGTCGCCTGCATGCACCGATGAAAGGTCTCCAGTGTGACTGCGTCCTGTCCCTCCAGAGAGAAGACCAGCTGGGTATCATCTGCATAATTAAATGCAGAGATACCGAAGGTTTTAATGAGCTGGACTAGGGGGCGGAGGTAGACATTAAAGAGTATGGGGCTGATGGCCGAGCCCTGAGGTACTCCTTGTCCCACTCTCCGCTCCTCTGAACTGAAGGGGGGTAACGAAACCCGTTGCTGACGGCAGTCCAAGTAGGAGATTAACCAATCCCTGGCCTTGTCCCTGACCCCGCATTCCTCCAGCCTAGAAATCAGGGTGGGATGGCTGACCGTGTCGAACGCGGCCGACATGTCGAGCAGCACCAAGAATGCTGCCCGACCACTGTCGACTCGCGCCCGCAGATTGTCTAGCACGGTCACCAACGCAGATTCGGTCCCATGCGCTGGGCGGAAGCCGAATTGCGTCTCATCCAACCAGCTGTTCCCTTCTAGGAAGCTGGACAGAGCACGGGTGACCAGCTTTTCCATAATTTTAACCGGAAAAGGGAGCAGGGAGATTGGCCGGTAGTTAGAGAGGCAGGCAGGGTCGAGCGTAGGTTTTTTTAAGAGCGGGGATACCACTGCCTTCTTCCAGCAGCTTGGAACAGTAGCTGTCTCGAATGACTGACAGCAGATGGCGTGCAGGGGCTGGAAGAGATCCTCTTGAAACACCCTCCATAGTCTTGGAGGGAGAGGATCCAGAGGCGAGCCAGAAGAAATCGTCAGGGCTAAGTCGCCGAACTCCTTCAAGGATGGAAGGGGAAAACTACTCAGCTGGGGTCGACTGGCCTCGCTCGCCGGAGCTCCCAAACTGAGGGCCAGCTCCAAGGAAGGAGAGAAGTGACTTCTCTGCTGGGGTCGACTGGCTACGGTCTCCGGAGCTCCGGTGTATTTTCTTGTGCCAGATATTCTGGCTGTCGTATTGCACACTGTGGCAGTATATCCAGAGCCTTAAGTGGCCGGGTTTCAAACCAAATAATATTTAAAAACATACATTGAGACTGGTCCCTTTTGAGCTCTCTTCTCGTGCCCTTAACTTTACCGACAAAAACACAGATCGATTTCTGAACAGTAAGTGTAAACAACGTTAAGGTGATCAATGTTATTTCTTTTTATATTTCGCATGCCTTACATAATATTGCATTACCTAAGAGTGTTCGCTATTTCCAGGATGTGTTTTGCATTTTTTCATATAGTATATTACTCTTGTATAGTGCATCCTTTGATTTAATTACATCCAGGTCATTGTAGGGGCCACGACTGAGTTGAGGCGGAAGGCAGTGCAAGCTTCTCTCAATTACTGTTGGGGAGCCAAAAAAGGTGTTCAGAGCACATGGACATCCAATCCTTGGCCTCTCTGTAGAGCTCATCGAACAGGGATCACGTATGCCAGTTTCACTTGTGATTCTCTGCAAATGTGTGGGTAGGGTGGGACTCTAGGGAATTTTACTTTGCATGTTTAAGTCACGCCATAATTATACTGGGCATGCCACTTTTAGGGACCCCCTACTCACATTTTTCTTCCCACTTAAAGCCCTTATGTTTAAAAAGTGCAGAGCAGCCACCGCCTAACCAGGCACCAAGTGGTATCCTATCCACACCTCCTCCATGCTTCCCGCTGCCTACAACCGATGTAGGAGTGGCGCTATTTACCGCTTGCGCCCCCTTACCGATGCTGTCTTATGCGCTTGGCTGGTTTTGCTCTGTCAAAGAACTGGCACTTTAAACAAGCAACCAAATCAGGATTGATTTCAATGGAATGCCTCTGACTTCAGTCTTGCTGGGTTTTACTCCTGCTGATGGAATGTGAGATGGTATTGACAATGAAAATGTGACTCTCCTCCTCACTTTCTGCCTGAATTCTGGGATGGCCGATTCTTAGATTTACAGCAAATATTTTTCGGGAGAACTAATCCTGCCTGACGCACATGATGACGTCTGTCTGACATAAGGCAAGAATGTAATAAATTAAGGATGTTTTAGAAGGAAAAATGTGCATTTCTCGGTGGATGCTTGCATGGCTCCAGGATGTCAGTCGTTGGATATGCTGTGCAGTAAGAGAAGAGCCTCTGAAATGGGCTGCAGTGAGACTGGAACATTCTTGTGATAGCTTTGATAAATTTGAGGAAATAAACGTGAGCAGCGAAACATGAAATCATTTCCCTGAAATATGACTTCTATTTCCGCTAATTTTGTAAATAAGATAACTTTGATGCGCTCATTAGGTCTCATTTCAGACGTTTCCAGGCCAGAGCGAGATATTCATGTGACATCCATCAACGTGAAATGTAAAAACAACATGGAGCGGGAAAGCCGCGCGCTGCCTGGAGTGACGCAGCCGGGCTGGCTGGGCCTGCGCGCGCTGACAGGCTGAAGGGCGCCTTTCTTCTGTCTCTGCATCTCTGACAGCCCTTTGTCTGCGGAAAATGTGCAGCGCCCTGCTCTCGGCGATAGGGATTCTGGGACTAATGTGCCAGCTTATTGGTTCAAAGCTAAGGACAGCGGTTGAACACCCCGTCAGAAATAGGATTTGAGCTGTATGCCCATCCCCCGCCCGTGCATGCCCTCGCTCGCTCTCTCTCCCCGTTTCCCCCTCCCCTCGCCCTTCCCCTGCCCTCCTTTACTGTTTCTTGTGCTTCTCCATGTCCTTTCCTCCTCTTCTCTCTTTCTCTTTCACTCTCTCGTCCCTCCACTAATGTATCGCTTCCGGTCCATGCACTCTCACTTCTTTTTTCTCTTCTCTTCTCTTTTAGGAACCCTTTCACTCGTGTCCCCGCTTCCTATCATTTCTCTGTCTTTCAGTGATTCTTTCACTCCTCCTCGCTCCTTTTCATGCACACTCATGCTCTCTTCTCTTTCTTTTCCTCTTTCTGCCTCATTCTTCCTTCTCTCATTTTATGAGCTAAATGCTTTCCACAGGATAACTTTCTACCGCTGGGTCCTCCTCACACCAGACATGAACTGAAACCACATTCATGTCCTCAACTTTACTGGTTAAAAGGCTGATCTATTTCATAACACTGACCGTTAATACCCTCAAGGTACTGTATGTCAGTGATGCAATGTCTGTTAACATTTCACTTATTTTACTTAAACCTTGCATTCCCGCAGACTATTTGCACATCCAATGCTTGTCCTCTCTGCAGAGCACACAGAGTAATTGTCCTATTGGTACTGTGGGAAATGTGGGAAACTGAGATATACAGATGGACGTTTTCAGAATGGTGTAGAGAAAAAGAGCACTATTGTATTACAGAATGAGAGACTTCAGAAGAGAGTGGTGTGAAGGGGAGATTGGAATGTCAGAGACACTGTAAAGGTGTTTACCCCTTTCACAGACTTTAGTAATGTTTAGTTAACATTCTCAGAATTGATACATTTCAATTTTAATTATTCACAGCAAGACTGTTAATATTCATGTAGCTGTTACAGTTAACAAATGTTGACACATGCAATTGGTCTGACTTGCGTTAGGAATATGTGGTGTTGTGTAATGCAATAACAGAAAAGTTACAGAGAGGCACACAAATTCTACTCAGATAGCATAGTGTGTGAAGCACAGGATTTTAGTTTAGACATTTTAAGCCACAACCTTAATTACTAGTTATGCTTCTTCGGCCATTCCACTTTTAGAGAACCCCCCACCCCATATCCTTTTCATCTCACTTAAAGCCCTGGCCTAGAGCAGTCCTGTCTGTAATTTTCAGATTGTGTGTATTTTGCCTTTTCATATATCTTGAATGTTGCACCTAATCCATTCTCAAGATCTTCCACAGGACTAACTGACGATATTTACTCTGTAGAGCGTCTCATAGAGAAGGCACGTCCGTTGCGGGCGGCCACTCGAAAATGTTCCTTCTACATACCTCACAACAGGCATGAACATAAAAGTTGCTAACAGCAGAGTACAAAGTTCCCCAGGGAAAGTGTGACAGAGTGGAGCAGGGAGTTGGTATCACAAGTAAAGTAACTGGAAGGGTTCCCTTGTCGGAACTAAGAGAGCCTCATACACCCAGAGTATTAGGTGTGAAACACACCCTGACTGGAGGGTGTCCAGTATCATCATCGACTCACTGCCCCACGACAGACCGGCACTGCAATGTCTGACGGAGCACCCAAAGGCACTCTTTTGGCGGGGTTCTTTTGTTCCTTGCCGATGGTGGGTGTGAGTGAGGATGAAAGAAAGTGTAGTCGGTGCAAAAGCGAGTGAAAGTTTAAAAAGGGTAATCAGTCCACTCTGACTTTTATTAACGTGGCTGATTTCCTGGTTAAAAGGGGTGTGAGGGGAGCTAGAGACCGTATAAGTATACAGAAAGCTAACTCAACCCCCTGGTGTGGTCAACATGTTTCTCGCCAACCGGCGATTCGTCAGGACCTCAACAAAGTACTACACAAAAACACATGCTCATTCACTTTGAAGAAGACAGATACAACCTCTCTGGGTCGGAGGTGAAGAGGGCCACGGGGTCCTGCTCTATTTAGGCGCCCTAAAATAGGGTAAAAAATGGGTTACAGAAGAACAAGTCAAGTTAAATCTCACTTAAGTGACTTTCCGCTCAGAAGATATAACGTGACTTTGGTGACAAAGCTCCACACTGTGAGGGGTGAAGGGGGGGTTTTATTGTGAAGGGAAAACAGTTGTACCGGACATTGGGTGTAAATTCCTTTCTAAATCGGTCTAGTAATGGCTCGATCAATGTCTCACATTGGAGGTATCCCAAAGTGCTATTCAAACACAAAACTGAGGTGTGAACACCCATTCCTAGGAAAAAACCAGGCATGTTCTTACCCTAAAGGAAATGAATAGGGCCTCGCAGCATACTCCCGTGAGGCCAGCGCTGAAAGGTTAGATGCACCTGTGGGGTATGTAAGGAAGTTATAAGTTGGAGTATAGTCCAACAAGGTAAGGTCAAAGGAAAAGCGGTGGTGGAGACTGGTTGGAAAAGTGACCTCCATGATGAAACCCCTGGATATCGTTAAATACAAGTGCCAAATGAAATGTCAAGATATATTCAGAAGGCATGGAGGCGGGATGCCCACTCTATCAGCCCCAGAGTTGTCTGGAGTCTGATTCAAAGAACAATCTGCATGTTCCATTATCCAGCGTAATGCTGAAACCGGCGCTATAGTGAAGCACTTCAACGCGTAGATCCCAGCCTACCGAGTGAATATAGAGGTGAATGGCAGTCAGTTACAGTCATGCACAGCTTTTGGTGTTCACTCTCGCTGTGTTATGAGAGTAACCCGCCTTCAAGGGTAGAATCAACCCGGCGGCAAGGGGGAAGGAGGGAGAGGAACCAACTAAGAAAAGGGGAGGGATTAACCCAGGGTATTACCCTTACTCCGTACGATTCAGAACCGTGCTGCAGAGGACGATGGTGGGGTATAGTAGCCAGAGGAAGAGCATCCCGCACTCAGTTCTCACAGTGAACACCCCATCTGGGTTAGGTAGTCCATGCTGGGATGAGACAGGAGCCATAAGAGAAGGAAAGGAGTGTCAGAAAGAGTAGCCTAGATACAGGAATTCAGCAGAAGACTGAGAATTATCTAAGGCTCTAAAAAAAGTTTAAAATATTTATTAAGCGCAACATACACCTGAGCGGTTTCTTGGCGCTGAGATAGCAAACAGCCAGCTAGGCAGAGTCAGTCGCTAAGACATAGACTGAAAAGGGGAACAGAGTTTAAGACAGGAAAGCCTGAGTGAATAAAAATGTTTTCAATGCTTTACGAAAAATGGAATATTAGGTGAGAGACCTAAGGTGGAAGGGGAGAGAATTCCAGAACATGGGGGCAAGAGTGGAGAATTTCGAGCCACCCTGTTTTTTTTTCCGGTAGCGAGGGACTGCTAAAAGATGTTGTGCCGAGGAGCGAAGGTCTCTGCCAGGGACATAAGCTTTGATGGCTGAAGATATAAAAAGAGGGGCCAGGCCCGTCCTGGCCTGAAACGCCATGCAGCCTAATTTAAACAAGGCGCGTTCCCGAACGGGAAGCCAGTGAAGGGTCTTCAGAAGGGGAGAGGTATGATGGAATTTGGGAAGACCGAAGGCAAGGCGGGCCGCCTGGTTCTGCACCAGTTGCAGTTTGCGCAGGCAGTACTGAGGGATGCCATTGAACAAGATGTTCCCGTAGTCCAGGCGGGACAGGACCAGTGCGGACATAATTAGTTTAAGTGCAGAGAAGGAAAAAAAACAAGAAATAGAGCGGATAGTACGGAGAGTAAGAAAACAGGAAGAAATCACCGAACCTATCTGGGAGTGCATAGTGAGTTTGTCATTTAGCTTGATGCCAAGAGTCTTAACAGAGGAAACTGGGGTAGGAGGAGAGCCAAAGGAGGGGGGCCAAAATAGAGAATTCCAGGGACTGGAACAACCACCCGTAACCACAAGTTCCGTCTTATCGGGATTGAGCTTCAGGTGGTTGAAGTTCATCCAGTCCCTGATGAAAGATAGAATAGATTGGAAGTTAGAGATAGAGTCAGGGGAAGAGGAAAGGTTAAAGATGAGCTGGAGGTCATCGGCATAGTTATATACCGTGACCTCCAGCTGCTGTAGAGCAAAGATAAGAGGTGAGATGTAAAGGTTGAACAGTAAAGGAGACAGAGAAGAACCCTGGGGAACACCGTACTGGACCTGGCAGGGGGTAGCTGAAAACTCCCCAAGATGAACCGCCCTAGCTCAGAAACGTATAACTATACATTTACAAAATTCCATGTCACCCCATGGAGATTAAGGGAACCTAATATGAGCTGACCCGAATGAATACCAAGCTATAATCGTCAACCGTAGCTGTGAAGGTCTCAGTATCTTGGTCCTGGAAGATGAAGTACTGAAAGCTTAGTATATTGGACAAAAACCCTGCTCCACCTGAACATGACTATTTCAGAAAGATGGGACCCAAGTCCCCCTTAATGCCCCCTTAGGCGCCCACGCCCATCACTTGGTAGCTTAAAGCTTGAAGACTGCAGCAGGTGATGGAGGCGCAGAAATCAGTTTAAGACATAAAGAAATAAAGAATACAGTCCTCAGATAAAATATCCTAGTAACACAGAACAAGAACGCCTTAAGGTTTTTTGAATATATGTAACCACCTTTTATATTACTAGATAGATAGATAGATAGATAGATAGATAGATAGATGTAATACTTACAACCTTACTTGCAAAATTACAGCCCTGTGAGTATACAGATGCTGGTGAAAAGAAAATCAAGCAAACAACTAATATGCCCATGTGTAAAAGTATGACAACTGGCAATGCCTGCCTTTGCATTTTATATTTTTATGCTAAGTAATCTTCCCTGCAGGGCTCATTGTGCCTTTCAACTGCATTGTGAATAAGCACTCTATCTGTCAATGAATGAATAAGTACAATACTTCATTTTCAAGGAGTGTACCTACATCTGAAGCTTTAGGAGCATAGACAATGTAGAAAGACTAAACAAGGAGAGTGGGCTTATTCCACTTTCCTATGATATTTGCAGTGTGGTCCACGTTCTCCAGATGTGCCCAGCTTATTTGAGTTTGTGAACAGTCTGATTCACGGAATCGGGCCGTTTCTGACCGCAAAAAAAGCCTTTTTGAATGTGTAAAACCCTATTTTGCAACTCATAACCTATTATCACAAAATGGGTTTGTGATTCAGTATTAGGAAAGTGCGTGTTAAAGGAGTTTAACACACCCCTTCCTAATACTGAATAACAAACCCTCCGAATAGCCACTCAAAGTGGTATTTGTGAATGTTTTGTGACCAAAATGCGATCGCAAAATATTCACATTTTACCGCCTACTTCAAGTAGGTGGTAACCCATTCGCAAATGGGAAGGTGTCCCCAAATGACGCCTTCGTCTTTGTGAATGGTTGTGAAAAAGAGCAGGCAGTGGTCCTATTGCCTGCTCACATAACATAAGTGTAGGGTGACAATTGTTATCAAAAATTCAAAGAACCATGGCCCTCATTTATGAAAAGTGACGCATCGCTGCGTGAAAACAGCGATGCGTCACTTTTCACTGCGCACTCCTTACGACATTCCTGATGCGTCAAATTTAATGTATGACGCATCATGTCGCAAGGAGTTACAGATACGTCAGTATTTCTGACGTATCTGTAAGCGCAAAAGTGACGCATTGCTGGAGTGTGTCACAAAAGTGACGCAACTCCAGCAATGCGTCCTTTCACATGGGGAAAGCGCCATGTGAAAGGGCTTGCGTCAGTCTTACGCCTGCTGTGAGGCAGGCGCAAGATTTTGACGCAACAGCGTCCTAAAAGTGACGCAGTGAAATCTCATAGATTTCACTGCGTCACTATTACGAGGCTTTTTGCGGGGGACGCCCCCTCTGCATACATTATACCTGACGCAGGTATAATGTGGCGCAGGGGTTTAAAAAGTGACGCATCTACCTAGATGCGTCACTTTTTAAATATGGCGCAACGAGGCGCATTTTTTACACCGCTGGTGCGTCACAAAAAGTGACGCACCGGTGGCACAAAACTGACGCATGGCCTTCATAAATAAGGCCCCATGTACTTAGTGCTCCATAATTAATGGTTCTGACACATATAGACTGAGCGAAATTCTAAACCTTCGATTACTGTCTGTAGAAAGTCATCCTTAATGGAAGTGGAAACCTCACACACTTTTTAGTGTCATGCTTCATCATAGGAATCCTATCCCCACCCTGGTAGGACAATACCACCAAGGCGGACTCAACCTCTTCGAAGATTGATTATATAGGAGGGAGTTCTTGCATAAAGCTTACTGGACAACACAGTACGACAGGAGATCCAGCGAAATATTTAAATATACCTTAGTGTTCCTAGGGGCAATACCTTTATTCAGCGGACACTAGGTATAGTTAAAATGTCAGAAATGGTTGGGTAGTGGAGTACAATGAGTCACACCCAAATGCTACCTGCCAGTCCTATGGAGCACTGCCTGCTCTTAAAAAATGAGATGAAAACTTGTCATTTTTCTGTATTGAAACGCATCCCATGTTCATTTAAAAAAATGGGCAGCACAAAAAAAATATTTCTTTGTTTAAAAGCAATCGCATGCATGGTGGTCTACGGACCACAGCAGGCCACCATCCATGTGATATTAGCGGTTCCCAATGGGTCGCCAATTACCACCTACCTCATGAATATTAATGAGGTAGGTCTATTTGCGACCCACTGGGAATCTCAAACAGTGTAAAACACACTTTAGTACATCACTGTTTTTGATTACCTAACAACGAATCACAAAAATTTGCTATTAGATAATTGCATACACTAAGCTATGCAAATCTGGCCCCTGGTGTATAAAATATTAGCACCGAATGGACATGGGGTTCCCAGGACAAGATATGCAAACCTACAAGGACTTGTGTAAAAGTTGTTTTGTAGAAATGGTAGAACCATCTCTTCAAACGGTCAGTTGCGCAAAAGTCCAAAGAATATAAGAAAGATGGGTTTGTCTTAGAGTTCACCTGAAAATTGGGGCAATCTAGAAATCAACTGGAGACCATGGAGATAAAAATTAGGGAAGATGTTGTAAAGTTTCATATTTTATTTATTCTTTTTTATTTGAGGTGTTTTATCATTGGAGGATATTACTAACCTGCTCAGCAATGACTGATCTAAATGAGGACTGACACTGGCAATTTACAGGGCAGATTTCTACATTGTAATGATAAACCTGAATCTATTCATAGTAGAAAGCCAGATAGAACTTCCTCCTAGAAACGTTCAACAATATGGCGGTGCTTTTCAGCAAAGCCTTTATCAGAACTGAACGATGCGATTTTTTGATTTGAAAATTGGTTAGCTGAACGTTTAGGACATGCAAGCCTTCATCAAAGAAACAGTTTCCAGCCGCAAGGAACACCATAATGTTGTTAAATTGTTCGTTGCCTGACCTATTTAGAGCGCAGAAATTCTCCTTCTTGTAGGCTACGTAATTAATTTTTAAATGAAACACGATAAAGAAATTATACCATTATTCTCCCGGGATTCGAATACCCTATTTGACTCCGTGCAGGATAGCAGCACAGGCGTGCTTTAAAATTTAATAATGGCCTGTCCTCGTTTCTTCAGCCCTTCAGAGTGTCTGTGGCAGCCGTGCAGTTCCGGCCTGAAAACAATATTCGCACTTTCCTGTCTTCGGGTCGTACCTGAAAGGCGGCTTCAGAGCGATTTCATTAAAGCGCATTTAGCGTGACTCCCAGAAATCACTGGTTAACGGCTGATGGGAGCTCGCTATGAATTCAACACATGAAAAAACGAATCTACCAGCATTAGCTTCATTGTCGCTGAGAGGCGGGATCCTAGCCCTGCAAACTCGCAGAACCCTGTTTCTTAATATTTTGTTTACTGTTTACTTGTATGTTGTTATAGTGCTGCGACCACCCTAAACATGATACTATCAAACATAAGATGAGCCGTGTTTGTCCTCTGCTCGAAGTGCCCAAGGGGGTCGGGGTGTGGCCCTTTTGTGCATCACTGTCTCCTCCTTGCTTGGTGACTTCAGTTGGAGTCCAGTGATGGGATTCAAGTCACTTATGGGTACCCCTCCACCTATAATTCTCTAAGTCCTGACAACATGGAGTCTTCTGACATCCAAAATGGTGCCCGCCATCCAATTCCCACTTTACTCCTGTTGGGTGTCCTCAGTCAGGTGCATTGAACTAAGACTCTAAATTTCAAAAATATAGCTGTATTAATTTTGTTCAAGCTGTGGCACCTCTTTCTAATTCAAATTCTTGGCATTCCCCGCCCTTTTAGAATTTACACAAAGACGTTTTATCAAAAATCCCTCCCACCCCACTTACCCCCATATACACACCCCATTGCAAACTCTGCTACCTTTGTTTATTTCTGCTGCTCTCCTGGGAAACATAAAACAACCTGGGCTTGAGAAATCATGTTCTTTTTAGCTCTTCCTCTAAAGGCAGCAGAAAAATTGAGCTCCCCAACACATCCAACCCAACACAACCTTTTCTTGTTTCAAATATGGTTTTCACAATATCACAAGTTAGGACCTGACCCCCAATTGGATTATGGGTACATAATAGGAGCACGTGCAGAGGTCAACGTTATTTGTCTCTATTTAATCATTTATGTCTACTATTGCATTGTGAAAAAACAAGCATTGGCAAAGCCAACGTGCCTGGATCGCATTTCGAGTCCTGACTAAAATATTTTTTTAAAAGCCTTCTGCCATGAAAAAACAAAGCAAGATAACATTGCTTCAGTATACAATTCATCTATGAGATAAATATTTTACTGATGGTTCAGAGTATCTTAGAAATATAAAATTGTTTCTCATGCATTGTAAGGCAAGCGTTCTCCGGCAGACAGAAAGATACAACCAACAGCCAATAGCACAAGATAATACATTTTTGGGGGGGAGCCAAATCCCACTCTATTTATGTTTTTGACAATAGGGCTGTGCCACCAAGCTATACCAAATAAGAATTATTATTTTATGCAAAACTATAATCGAAAACCTCAAACCACACCAGGGATCTAATTTTTATTATTTCCAACGCTCTGAAACTCTTTGTAAATGCTGTTGTAAAGAAAGAAGATCCAGGTAGCATTTTTATCAGGCCAGGTGGCTGTTCAGGTAGAAAGATTGCAGTTGTTGCCACACATCACCAACCATGCACAAGCAATGTGGTGATTGATGGTTGTGGTCTAGTCTCCCTATTTTCCAATGTGTCACTGTTGAGGTTTGATAGGCAAGTATCTGCCTTTATAGCAGGGAAAGGTCAGCCATCTTGCCGAGCGCTGCTTGACCTGCGGCCGTACGGATGAAACGAACAATAGTGGTCCTTGGAGTACATTAGAAACACATGCATCAATCAATCAATCAGGGGTTATAGAGCACGCTGCTCACCCGTGAGGGACTCAAGGCAGTGGCATAACGAACCTTGAGGGGCCCCCTGCAGAGTACGTGAAGGGCCCCCCTCCGGACTCAATCTAGACCTCCCCAGCAGAAGTGCGGTGCTGACGGGGCCCCCTGGAGGGTCAGGCCCCCCCCCGCACCACGGGGGCTGCAGGGGCCTGTGTTACACCCCTGACTCAAGGCGCTGGGGAGAGGGCCGGAGGGTGGGGTGGGGGGGGGGCAACTTAAAAGCTATACAATGATCATTCATAATTTAGTTCACAAAGATGTCTGATTGGTGGTCAGAGCAGTGCTTATAGTTCACACGCTCCACTCTGCTCATACATTTCCCCAATAAGAGAGGTTTTCTTCCTTCACGGACAAACACCCCCCTTCCCTCATAAAACCCCGTAGGACTTTATGAAATACTCCTCCGCGTACGATTGATCCATCAGCCTGCTAATACCAGGAATTCAACAGCAGCAGCTGCTGCCCCGCACTGCTAAAGTGGTGGTTTCAGGGTCTTCACCTGAAAGGCCCTTCCTCTGGAGGGTCATTCAGCATCTATGCTTGTAGCCAGCGCACCTTTGGTTTGTTTCAGCAGAGGGGAGCGTCAAAACTCACCGCCGCATCTGCCATATTTATTTATTTAATTATTCGGGATGAAAATGAAAAGGCGCTTTAAACAGCTGCACAGCCAGTAACGCCAGTTCTGAGCAATCATCCACAAGAAAAAAACACCGCACTTCTCAGGGCAGAAGAGGGAAAATCAATTCAGGCTGTCACAATCTATCTAGAGTCATATTGTCCTCGGTCATTCATATAGAATGAGAACATCTGGGAAATAAAATCCAATTACTCTTGACATGAATAATAATATTTCATTTTTGGCGGATTGAAATTTATTATGGCTAAACTTCCTATGTGGGCTAGAACGCGGACACCAACCGAAAGCTCTTGCAACTGTCTGTGTATTGTTGGCAATGCCAATAAAGTTTATATAAAAAAGAGAACACGATAGGCTACGTTAACTCTGATGGTTTTGACTGTGTTCTGCTTTAAAGGGAAATATTCAGGGCATAGTCTGGTGTTGGATGCACACTGCCATCTGTCTTCCTGGGTTTGAGCTCTGTCTCTCCCTCTTGACTTTATGTGACCTTGGGCAATCCCAGTAAATCAGGAGGAAAGGACAATCCTCATTTTCGTGGCCAGTCGTTGCTTTTTTGTGTGGAAAGTTGCTGTTACTCACTGTGTTATGAAAATGTAATCTAACACAACAATAAGAATGAGTTAAATATACCCTGTGAAGTGAGCATCGCACGACGTGAAATCAGTAGGCTCTGGCTGAGCCCTACATGCACTTCTGCTCTCACCTGTGTTATTTTTAACAATTCTGTAAATAACAATACATATCAGAGTGTGCAATATTGGGGTCAAAACCAAATAAATAAGTCTACAGGTCTGCTCGCGTATGACTCTAGACCGGTGATTGTCAATGCAACGAAAGGTCATGCATTGTCCATTGTCCGTCACCTAAATCTAGATTGACCCTCTCATTAATGGAAGTCAAAGGAAAACCTGTGCATCCTGGACATCTGTTCAATGGAGGCTGGAATATCACTTGTATGCGGGTAGCATTAAACTCAGTGGGCAGGGATTAATCATAATGGGGCTGCTGTCAGAATTGAGGACTTATTTCAAGTTTGGTGGATGGGTTGCTCTGTAACAAATGTGACGGATGTCCAATCTGCCTTATTGCAAATTCCATAGGATATATTGCACTTGTAATATGGCAACCGGAATCTCCATCACTTTCGACATTGAGTAACCCATCTGCAAAACTCGAAATCGGGCCCTAAGATCACAATATGCATCTCAATTGATCAAAATCTGGGGACACAAGTTGACCATAATTAACTGTTACACCTCACAGTAATCAGAAACGACATGGTCAACATTTCGCTGACCATGTCATATTCAATTTCTGACTGAAATCATGCATAAGATGTGTTGATGTAATCAGTTAAGAAGATTACAAGTATTCATTTAATTAATATTGTAACTAGTTGAAAAACTGAAGAAATGTGGCTTTATTCCGTCAAAATAGATCTGTTAAAAAAAAGCTAAATTGTATGGTTGCGTAAGAGCTTCTATGGTCTAGACTATTGGAGATGCCAACGTTTGGTCAAGCAGTGGCTGCTCAGCTTTTTGACTGGATTACACTGGCTACTTTCCTGTTGTCCCTGGAGAATGCTTTTCATATAGAGAAGAAAGGCAGAGCCATAAGCATGGCGACATCAGACTCCGTCATGTCTACTCTTTGGTATCTAGTATCGCCAGGCACCTCTGAAGCTACTCCACCCTTGATACCTTATTGCCTAACGAGGGTCATTGCTGGTCAGGAACCCATGATATGGAGCAGGTCTCCTCCTCCTCACTGATGACTGAGGTAGATATAGAGGCATCCCATGATACCTCAAAGTAGAGGGCACACCATGCAAGGATATAGAAGATGGAGACAAATGGCAGATTATTGCCATTAAATCCAAGCACAATGTATCTCTTGGATTGTTCGCAAAATAATTTACATTCTGGGGAGGGTTGGAGGGGGGGGGGGTGATAAGAGAGCTTTGTGTGAGAATCTTCTACCAGAAGCATCATGATGACTGTTTATGTATTTCAGTTTATGTTGCTTAAAATTCCTGCTAACCGCGGTTACCCACTTTAATAATACTTTTAGGCCTCCCCTAAAGACGACATTTAGCTATCTGTGTGAAAGACCTAGTTGGACCTATTTGGACAATACCAATATTTACTCCAGGCTTTGGCCCAGCCCATTGTTTTCCCGTGGCTGGCTTTCTTGTCAGCCTCATTTGCTTGCTTCTATTTGAAGGTTTTTGTTCATCTTCTTGTGTTTGTTTCTTCCCTGGAGAATAGCTTCTTTATCATCCTTTGATTCGATACATTTTATTCTTCCACTGCTCACATTCAGAGATCTGATTGTTCTTGTTTTTTTCTTGCTCTCTCCCTCATGTGCTGCTTCTCCCCTCAAAATTCACACCCACGAAACTCTTTGGGTTGCTCTCCAACTCCCCTCTACCTTCTCCATTGCTTCCACAGCCCTCACGATCCCTCAGAGCTTTTGATTTATTGTTCTAACCTTCTTCCCCTAGCAAGCCAACTCCTCCATTGTTTCCTCTCCCTGCTCTCTACACTTGGAAGCATCTACCTTTCCCCCAAACACACTATCATTGCTCCTACCCCCTCTCCACATCTTTTTTTTTTAGCATCCAGCAGCTGCAATTTGCTACAGTTGGGCAAGTTTCTTAAAACATACTTCTGTGCACATTTTATTTCTGTTTTTTTTTATTTACCACTCCAAGGTGTTCATCACCTTGGAACAGTACATATAAACTGACCAAAATGGCAGCAGCATCAAGCCATATGTGCCTGCATGCATGGTGATGCATGCATGCATGTAAGTCATCAATTTGTTCAGATCCCAGCGAAAAAAGAGTCCAGAACAAAGGCAAACATTCTGGGGTGAACATGCAAAAAAGGCGGATTAACTCGTTTAAACAAAGTGTTAAAGGGAGCTCATTTAAAAGAGGCCAGAAGAAAGCCCCCTCTTTTCCATTTACAGTTTGCTGTGAAAAGTGACACCAAGAAATGTGTGCATAATGGGACAATGTGCATGAATGCATGATCCCAGAATAAATGCACTTTGAGCAATTAGACATGCGTCTCCGTTATACTTGCTGGTGTAATTTTAAAACAAAACATTCAGTATAGAAGCCGAGATCAATCTTTTCGAGCTTTGTTGTGGCTCATCCTCTGCGCACACAGGTTATTTCGCATCCCAGGTGTAGAGGCAGAAAATGAGAATCAAGACTGGAAAAAATGTGAATTCGTTATAAAGTGCCAGCTGTTAAGCTGCTTATTCCACAAACGACACTCTCCTTTATGGCACAGCATTAAAAGGGAAATAAAAAGAAAGAGAACTGACGCTCTGTTGCACCTTGGCTCTCATACAGAACTGTGCCACGTTTTTCATTGGCTGTATTAAAAAAAAACCTTTATTGTATATATTATCTTCATCAGGGTTCAGCATTTGTCTTTAACAGACAAAACTGTTTTGGTTATGGTTGTCCTGCATCTATGCAGCGCGTTTATTTCACACTTTCGATGTGCAACTCGTGCCTCAGGAAAGCTGAATTGGAGAGACCCCCAAGATTCCATGAGCTCTGGATGCAGACTAATGTAAACTGATTTATGAGACATACGTACCCCCTTTCTTTCTGTATGATTGCAATAAATGTAGAATTCATTGTTGAAATGGTGATGAGCCTTCTGTAAAGGTATGGGATATGTGTTATTCTGCCGTAAATGATTGTCGTGCTCCCTCCTCATGGCACCCCCAACTATCGAACTGCCTGTGGCTCCCACTTTCCAGTTGCCTATAGCGCGTGTTGACTGAACCGCGTTAAATCTGTTTGGGCAGAACAGGCAGGGTAGTCCAAGACAGAATGTCAATGGCGTATCCTGTGTGGTTTCTAGAAATGCGCCATGGACATTGTTTCACACAACACAGGATGTGACATCATATGACCTTTGAACCTGGATTGTTTCTGGAAGTGATGTCATATGATCATAACCCCAATGACTTCCTATTAATTGACATAATTGATGTTCCATAGGAACTGTATCAGGGCGTGAGCCAGGAAGAAAGGTTTCATCCATTCGCCGAATGGATGAAACACAGCCGTTTGAAACTGAACTCAGATAAAACAGAAGTCCTCATCTTAGGTACATCCCCCTCTGCATGGGACGACTCTTGGTGGCCGGAAGCCCTTGGAAAAGCACCCATCCCGACAGACCACGCTCGGAACCTAGGCGTTATCCTGGATTCTTCACTCTCAATGAACAGACAAGTCAGCGCCGTATCTTCATCCTGCTTCAACATTCTTCGCATGCTCAAAAAAACATTTCGCTGGATCCCCACCGAAACCAGAAAAACAGTCACCCACGCTCTGGTCACAAGCCGACTGGACTACGGAAACACCCTCTACGTCGGTACCACTTCAAAACTCCAGAAAAAACTCCAACGCATCCAGAACGCTTCAGCCAGGCTCATATTAGACATCCCGCGTAAAGAACACATCTCTGGTCACCTGAAAAACCTCCACTGGCTTCCCGTCAATAAGAGGATCACTTTCCGGCTCCTAACCCACGCACACAAAGCACTCTACGACATCGGACCAGAATGCCTCAACTCACGTCTGTCCTTCTACACCCCCTCCCGCCAACTACGTTCTTCCAGGCAAGCCCTCGCCACTGTACCTCGCATCAACAAGACCACCATGGGAGGCAGATCCTTCTCATACCTGGCTGCTAAAACATGGAACTCACTCCCCACTTACCTTCGCCTTACCCAGAACCACCTAGCATTCAGAAAGCAACTTAAAACGTGGATATTTGACAAGTAATCCTCCTCCCCTCCCTAAGCGCCTTGAGACCCTCTGGGTATGTAGTGCGCTATATAAATTCTTTGACTTGACTTGACTTGTAAAGAAAACCCCAATAACCATTCTACACCCAGACAAGAGTAACGTCTACACCAAGGAAAGGATGAATTCAGTAAAATGGATGAATTCCATGACTCGTGGATGGAGTCTCAAACATTTCTGAATAAGAAAGAAAGATTACAAGCATCGAGTACAATTTCCAAACCCAATACACAAACTAAGTATATAGGAGAAACAAAATCCCAGCAAACCAAAACATTTAACAAGTTTACAACGCTATTTAATGACATAGAGGAAAAAAATCCAGCTGGGGGCTTACTAAGTAAACAACTGACGCCAGAATCAAAAGCAATACAGGAAACAATAATTGAGATATCAAGTGTGTCGGAACAGGTAGAACAAGTACTCACAGAAGTACTCAACAAAATATGCCAAAAAAAAGACAGGAAATAATGATTGAGATATCAAGTGTGTTGGAACAGGCAGAACAAGTACCCTTAGAAGCACTTAACAAAATATGCCAAAAAACTGAACTAAACCTGGAACAAAGAGCTGACATGGTTAGGGAAAATGTGGTGGAAAACATAAAAAGTATAGCAAATCCATTTAATCATAACACCAACTGGTGTCAGCAGTCAGACAACAACCTTAAGGGAAAACAGGATCCAAATTACAACCTGGAATCTCTAATAAATCTACATGGTGCTCTAGGGAAAACATTAGAAACATCAATCAAAACTCTGAATATGCAGTCCGACAAAATTGATATTCAAATAAACGTAAAGAGTCTAATCGCTGAACATATCTCAAATATAAAGAATAAACTTGATACCATGACGAACATACTTGCAAACTCCCAGGATCAAAATAAAACGCGGCCCCAACCTTCAATCTGCCCCTGTAGCCCTATACTCGATAAATTAAGGAACCTACCAAATATACTTAAAAGTATCCTTTACTAATGCAAATGTGCGAATTGTGAATCTGAAAATATGGAATCACACGGTAAACACTGCACACTGGAAGGAAAAACATCATCAACATTGCCCTGCAAAAAGATGCAACTAATGATGAAATAGATAAAGTAGAAAAGATGATCGGAAAAATCCCTAAAAAAATTCCTCAAAAAACAAAAGCACTGAGCACCCCACAAAAAAAGGGAAAAAAGTAAAAATTTGGAGAATCAATTCAGGAACCAATACCACCACATAACCAACCGTCAGAGTTGACTAAACATTGTCACGTTTTGACCATTGAAATAGATCTACAAATGCAAGTGCAGAGGAGCATTACAAACAATGAATTGCCCGCCTTAACCAAAAGACAAAAAAAACGAGGTAGAAAAGCTAGAAATCAATTACACACTAGCAAAACTTCCAATAAACAGGTCTTGGATAATTATCCAATTTTTAATCTTTACAAGGGCACAAGGAAACTCCAAAAACAACCAGGGAAAGTGGTAGAACATCAGTCCACCCCCGCGGAAGTATTACACCGACGGAAAGTAGTTGTGCCAAGACCAAATAGTCCAGTTAGCACCGAGGATAGTAAATATGAACAATCTGCAACACATACACTTAAGGGGAGCAGCACAAACTGGAGCTTAGAGAGTGGTGACCCCGAATCACCCATAATAAATAGATCAGAGGGGAGTCCAATGGGACAATAAAAGAGCACTGGAAATAAAACTAAACAAACGACCAAGTCAACTCAGTTTGAAACTGGACAGATTATGATTGCACAAGAGAATGGTGTCCCCACAGATAGAAAAACCAACAAAGACTCAAATTCAGGGGTGGGCAAACAAGGATCCTCATGGGATTCGATAAACAACGTCAATAACCCAGAACAAATAGTAAGCCCCGCTCAGCAAAAGACCATCAGTCCCAGAGCTAACTTTAGCAAAGGCGATACAATAAAAGCCAGGCAAGTTATTGTGAAGGCTGACAAGAGCTCGCAAGATTTGCTATTAGTCAAAATAAATTCGGATTGTGACGATGTACATACCAACAGAAGTGCGGAAAAAGAAACTACGTTAAGGCCAGGTTACTTGACAACCCCACTAGTTCACGGCCGAAATCATAGAACCAGTGGCTTAAAGATAGGAAATCAGAAAGTATTTACAAAAGTAAATGAGCCTCCAGAGAATACCAAGAAGGATAATAACACGAATAACGTAAAAAGTCAAGTCAATGGTATAAACGACAAAGACTACAGAGACTTAAGGAGACACCGGACGAATGAGCAGACATTAACTTCTTTCATGCAAAAAAAGGAGAATACAATGAACACAATAAGAAGGATTCTATTCATCCCAAACTACCAGTCACAAGGTCCACAAGACTATTTGAACAGAGGAAACATCCTACGATTAATGGCAGAAATTCCAACACTACAACATATAACATCTTCCGATCTAATAGCAATATAATTTGTAAACCCAGGAAACAACATAGGAAAGGAAGGCACCCTAGCAACATGGAGAAATGTAGAAACAGTCAAAGTCATACTACAAGAATTCACCAAATTTGAAGAGTGGGGAATCTCTCTCTCCAAAGAGGTAATACCATGCTATCCCTCTCAATTTCTAATGTCCAGTGTCTCCAAAGAAAAAATTCCAACAAAAAAATGTAATGTACAGTCGGTGTTGCAAGGTGCCAAGGGGGCAGAGGGCACAAAAGTAGAGCACCAGTGTAGAACAAATACTGAATCAGGAATTAGGGAGGAATTAAACTATAGTCTGGGTGGTAAAACAGGCCTTGTCTCCATAAAAATTCTATCTTGGAACATCGCTGGAGCAAAAGGTATCTTACATGATAAAGGAAAGACGGAGTCCTGGGACAGACACAAAATAATCGTATTACAAGAAACATGGCTAACAGCCCCAGTTGAAGTCCCAGGCAGAATAGGCCACCATGTTAGCGCAACAAGAGCTCAGCAAAATGGACGAGCCAAGGGGGGCCTAGCCGTTTATATTTCTACAGCACTAAAAATCAAGTCTTCTCAGTTGACATCAACAACCCCAGCTATGCAAATAATAAAATTGGAAATGGGACCATCCGCAGGGGTATGCACCATTATACTTATTAATATCTACGCACACCCAAAATCCAAGATAAAAAAGAGCTCTTCAAAAAAGTTAGTGATGCTATAGCGGAATTTCGCCTTGAACAGCCAACTTGGGAGATCATTCTTACAGGAGATTTCAATTCTAATCTACTACACCCCCATGAAGAGGAAGAAAACATCACAGCAAATGAAATCTGGGCAGTAGAAACGCAGGTGATCCCGGTAGCACCTCGAAAGGACAAAGTGGGCCGGCAACTCATATGGGACCTTGAACAGCTAGGTATGCGTGCACTAAACGGGAGAATAAAACAGGATAGACCCACCAACTGCACGTATATTGGTCCCAGCTCAAGCTCAATCCTGGACTACACCATAGTCACTCTTCCCCTTCTAGGGTTAAATAAGAAGTTTCAAATCAAATGTTAATCTGATAGCGATCATTCGGTCCAGCATATTGAGCTAAAAATAACTCCTCTAAAACATCTAGAAGCGCCAATAATAGCAGGGGCAACTTCTACATTAAATCTGAAACGTCTAAGGTGGACATGTACCACATTACCACAGATAGCTCAAAACGCTAAAAACCTAATTTTAACGCTTGCGCCAGAAAACCAAATGACCATGGAAACATGGACAACCTTCTTGAAAAAGCTCCCAAAAGTAGGAGTCTCAGCTAAAATGACACACAACGGAAATAACAACATCCATCTTAATCAGATATCCCGAGGCTTAAGAAGGCGTCTGAGACAGACTCTGAAGAGGGCTCAAAGTCATAATCCTCAATCAAAAGTATGGCAGGAAGTACGGTCTTTAAAGAAACAATATAAGAAACAAATTTGGAATAACAAAAAAAATGAGGATAACAACTTCTGGACGAAAATAGTTTACAATGCAAAAAAATCTGACTAAAGAGCATTCTGGTCTCAGGTAAATTCAATTAATAGAACCACAAATATCATAAGTATTACCTGCGTCTCGGAGAAGGCTTGGGTCCAGCATCTAATCACCTCATTTTCGATAAACAACCTGGAACAGCTGCCACTAGCTGCAACTGCAGTGTACGAAAGTAAAAACGTAGAGTTTCAGCTTTTAACCCCCTCAGATTCCACAAACAACTTGGAACAGAAAAATGAAGATTCAGCTCAAATTACCCCAGCTTATACAGAAGTAGAAATTTAGCGAATCATAAGGAAAAGTCGGTTAGACAGTGCACCTGGACCGAACGGCGTCCCACGGGAAATTTACAAGCAAGATCCCCATTACTGAGCCTGTAAACTCAAAAGCCTGTTTCAGACGATCAATGTTACCAGTCGTATTCTGGAAAGCAGGAGAGGCGCGGTTATCAATCCAATATATAAGGGCGGGGATCGTACGGATCCAGCAAATTATCGCCTGATCGCGTTGATAGATGCGGAGGCCAAATATTACGCTTCATTGATTCTAACTGACCTTGTAAAATGGTCCGATGAGAATAAAAAAATCCCAGCAAATCAGTCAGGGTTTCGGCGCGGTACAGGCACAATTGCAAACGTCATAGCATTAAGCCTAATAGCAGAAAAAAGCCTACGGGAGCGACAAGCACTTCATCTATGTTTTGTGGGCTTTAAGGCGGCCTTTCATCGTGTTAGCGGACAAACATTATGGGCTAAATTAAAGCGACATGGCCTGCCGGACACGATCTTTAACACAATCATGGACCTTCATACCAACACTTGGATGCAGGTTAAGATCGATAACGGCCAACGGCTTACAAGGAAGATTCTAACCAGCGAAGGATTAAATCAAGGCTGCGTTTTGGCCCCACATCTGTTCAGTCTATTTATGGCCGATTTGACACCAAGGCTAGATGGGGTCAATGCACATCCGCCATGGCTAGGGACATTGCCCCTCACGCACCTATCTTATGCAGATGATGTTGTCCTTCTTAGTCAAACAAGAATAGGATTGCAACGTCTAATCCACGAGTTGGCTGAATTCTCCAAAACGAACCTGATGGAAATAAATAGTAAAAAAACAAAGGTCATGATTGTAACGCACCGTCACCTCAAACAGCCTAAATTCACAATTAACAACACAAATCTGGAAGTGGTGGACAGCTACAAATATTTGGGGATACACCTGGATAGAAGGCTTACATTCACCATGCATTTTGATACTATTGAAAAGAAGGGAACTGCTTTACTGCATGATTTCTGCAGAATATCTAAACGGCTAAAAGGTCCCTTGTTTACCCCCCTTCTCACAGTCATTAAAGCTAAGTTACTTCCAACGATATCTATGGCAGTGTGGTTCATAATGGAAGAAGTGCACCGATACTAGATAAAATTCAAACAAGAGTATATAAGTTAGTATTTTGTTTACTGCGCCATGCTTCGCCAGCACAGGTACGTCTCGAGTTTGGATTGCAGCACCAAATATTACATAAAAGATATGAGGCAATTAAATTTTGGTATAATATCTGGCTCAATCCCGATGCAGAAATTAACTTGGCCATTTGGGCAGCCTTGCAAAGCAATCCTAAATCATACTACACGAAGTACCTAAATGCCTCCCTGAAAATCACCAAGATAACAGACGTTTGGCAAAGGAAATTACCAGTATCAGCATTCAAGCAGATTGTGAAAAAAGCAGCTAACTTGCACTCGTTGACCGAAGATAAAACATAGAACGCATGGATGGTTTTACAATCCTACACAAGGCTGGTGCCAGCTGCTTACCTAGGTTTTGCTTTCCCTCCCCACCTAAAGCTAAAATATTTGAAGTTACGCATGGGGAAACTGCCCACAAATGCCGACCAAACTGATTGGACGACCCCGGGCCCTAAGGAGTGTAACCTATGTGGCGCAGCAGTTCAAGATTTCATACGTCTGATTTGTATCTGGCCGGTGTTAGAGTGTGATCGCCAGAGTTTACTCAGGAGAAAGTTCAATTAAAAAGGCATTCGCACCTGCCGTTCATCAATATTAAACGTGTTGAACTCAGTTGACCCACAATTTATCTGTCTAACAATTAAATTTGTAACCAATTTTGAAAACCTACTGAAAGGATAACATAAGTTAGAGTTTTTGACTTTGCGATTTATTTCGGTTTTGATTTACAATTCATTTGTCAAGTAATTAATATTGAGAATTCCTGTAAAGGACAACAAGACCAAATTTATAACCCACCAAGTTCGATACGATTTTAATAAAAAATTGTACACGTTTTTTAAAAATGTGCTTTTAACACTTTGAATTTAATGTAGTACGCAAAGGAAAAGTATTTTATTAATTGGAATATTGTAACGGTTTTTATTAACTATACAATAAAGAATTTATATATACATAGGAACTGTATGACTAATATATCAACACATCACAGAAAAATGTCTTTTGAATTTCACAAATGTCAGGGTGCTGATACTATATGCAGAGGAACATTACTTGTTTACTATGTGGGCAGTTATGTGTTTGTCTGAAGAGTATATAGTGCTACAAAACCAAGAACCAAGAACAGCATTGAGAACCTAAAATATTTATCTCACAAAAGGTCGTGATTTAATAATTCCCCTAATGCATGCCACAGCCAGAAATGTATAAATAAATGAAAACAAAACATAGATTACAAAAGTAGCAGTTTTGTTTCCCAGTATTAAATGAATTGATATAGACCATATATTGAAAATAAACTATATAAATGGCTCAAAGTAGTCCTTATTGTTAATACATTTTGATATATGATCATTTGCAAAGCATTATCTCTATGTTCAAATCAATTTGCTCAAAAGACATAGGCTAAGAAAGGGCACAGATATATTCAAGTAATTTCAGTGTGTGCCCAAGCAATAAAGCTTAATGTGCAAAATTTGGTAGAGCCAGTATTTTTCAAGGCTGCACCCCGTATGCCAAGGGTGCCCCTTTTGGCCAAAAATGATATGCAATATGCCAGTTGCTAAATTTTGACAATACTGACCCTTATGGAAAATAAATTGTCCCTATAGTGTTATGCCCAGCATTTTGTGATTGTTCTCCGTTTTGCTGAGAATTACTTCCAATGTGTCAGAGCCAGCATTTTGCCACTGTTTCCAAGTATGCAAAGAATTCCCTCCAGTATGCCAGTGCTAGCATATTCTCACAGGTGCTCTTATGCCTTCAGTATGCCTGTCCTATCACATGGGTGTCCCTTTTGCATGGCCATTTGAATTATGCTTGCAATTACATCACATTCTCTCTTAAGCTCACTTATATTCACTCACACACATTCTCCCTCTCCCTCTTTCACCTTCACTCTTTCTCATTCGTACTCGCTTTCTGGCACCCACTCTTACTCTCGCTCACTTATTTACATTCACTCTCTCTTAGTCAAATGCACTTGCACTTACTCTTTCTCGGTCACTCATTCTTACTGCCAGGCTCATTCATTCTCACTGACAGTCGCACTCACTCACCATCGCTCTCACTCACACTCCCTCACATGCCTCTAACACGCTTTCATAGTAATTTTTACTCATTCATTCTAAATCACTCTCATTCCACCAAGACTGGCCTGATATTCACTCACCTAGTTTTCCCAGATGTGGGAACGCCATACCCGAATAGGGTCTGGTAAAACCGCATGAAACTTTGGCTTTGAAAGGAGCCAAGCATTGTCCCCAACTCAACCCTGATTTTTTCAATTGCAAAGGGGAGCATTCAATGCCCCACAGCCGCCACAACTATTCTTCTCATTCCTTCCCTCACCCTTCCTCCTCCACAATCCTACAAAGAACTCCCCCACACTTACCACATGCTAAGAGTAGGTGACAAATGTGAGTGTGAAACTCCTCGGAAAATTGAATACCATGCAGTATATTGCTGGTTATTCCCTTTTTCATACAATTATTCTCCATTTTGACGGGTATAACTTGTAATTGTACGGTAACTGGTGGGGTGTTACTGAATGAGAACAGTAATTATCTGTGTAGTGTTTGCAACTCCTAACCAAGTAAATGTTTAACATAATTTGTACCAGTTTGACACATCAATATACCAATCCGCAACTGAAAGGGTGACCAGGTAACCTTTATAAATGGTGTTCCATGGTGCCCCCCCCCACCCACCCCTGTTTTGTGATGTTTTTTAGTAACGCTTGATGAGATTGAGCTAGAAACATTTTAATGTTAAAATTTGCAAAATATTGACCAATTGGTGGATTATGTAGTAAATGCAATAAATCATATGAATGCGGAAAACCTCACGGAAACAGAATCTCCACTTTCCGGTGGCCTGGTTAATGGCATATTGTTTATTGCTTCTTAATTGTGCAATGAATGCATTGGGACATTGCCGAGTGGTACAGGCTTGAAGCAAGCTGAATCCCTACTCAGGTTCTTTCTTTAAAAAAAAGTTTTACAAAAGTGCCATTGTTGCAAAATAGCAAAAAAGGTAAAGCCTTAAGTGTAAACCCTCCTCCCACCACCCCACCCAAATAAATTCTCAGATTGGGGGCATTTCCTGAATCTTATTTTAATGAAGGATTTTCCTTTAAAAATGTTAACATTTTATAAACATTCCTTTAGATAGCAGCTTCACTAAAAAGTACTATTCATGAAGCACTCACTGCAAACAGGATTACTTCTGGATTCTTATAACTGGTATTACTATTTACCCAACTAAATAGCGCACCTGTTGCAACCTTCAAATCATTGAAAGCTGAGTGGAAGGGCCGGAAAGTTGGACACATTTCTTCCTGAGCAGCAGCTTTTTTCACCATTGATTTTCTTTCTTCATTTTGCTCAATTATTTGGTCTTATCACCATGTCTGGTGCAGTCTGAGTAGAATAAAATATGGTGTTTTGCTAAAGGTTCATGCTGAAATAGGAGTTCATAGAATCCCCTAAAGATGGCCAGCTGTGGCTTTGTGGCCGAATAGGTCTGAGCTGGTGGACTGCACGCTGCACTGATGTTGTCTACCCGAGTTCGCCCCCTCAACTTAATGAACAAGCATTTGCAATGCAATAGGTCTCGCATTTCCAAAGTTTTAAGCTATTGACATTGTAAATGGCATTGTGAAAGGCATTGTAAATGGCAATGCATTTTATTTATCTGTTTTCAAAACCAACACATAGATAAAAGGTTTGTTATTTACAATGCCGGAGCTCAATACCATTGCAGGAGAGAGACACATAGAGCTCCGCCAGTGCGCCTCGATCTTACCCTATTATTCTTGAACTGGAACGAGCACCTGAGACCACTGTTGCACCACTCCTACAATTCCAGTAATAAAACAAGAACACCGTACTATCCTAGTGCTGACGACCCAGTGTGTGCTCTGCCAGGGCCCCTCAATGCTGAGCCTTGCTTTTGTACTTCTGAGGCTAATTCACAGCTCTGCCAGTGTGACTGACTTCTGATCTGCGCCATCCCTGCCATGCCACAAAGACCCACATGCAGCTCTCCCGCTGCATCCTAATCCTGGACTGCAGCCCCCCATTTGATTCCAGCTCTGACACCACACACTGTTCTTCTAATGCACCTCCTTCCAAAACGTACACCCTTACCGTTCCATTATATACAGCTCCCCACATGTACCTGCAGCTGTGAACCCATACACTGATCGGAAACACACAGAACACAATTAAACTAATAGCCTGAATTGCCTATATAGGTCACTTCAGGTGCACCCCGGAATCGAACAGGGTGGTTCCCCATACGGCTCTGGCTGCATCCTTCTCGACTAGTGGTGCTATCGTGCTGTTAAGAATCACTTTGGTTTATACTATCATAACCATAAATAAATTATAGAACAAGCTTTTTCTTTTTACCTGCTCGGCCACAGCTCTAAAGAGGCAGGAACCATCCTTTGCAACTTTCTTCCGGTAGAGCCCATGCGAAGCCAGGTACTGGTCCGTCAGTGCCTCCCCTGTCAGCTGCTCCTTCCCCGCCCAAGTGATCTACCGGCTAGCCCCACCGGTCACCTCCATCTGCGCCCTGGGCTTCACAGACTGCCGCTAGCATGGACGGACGGAGGCGCACGCACTATTAGACCTGCATACAGCCTCCATAGTCGACCAGTGCTAAGGCGCCGTTCTCCCCACCTTGCACCGTCTGCGCACTGTGATTAGTCATATTAGTGCCCCGGTGGTAACGAGGCTGAACAGCCCTGAGCCGCTCCTTGCCTCATATCCCGAAGTACCGCCAGGAACCGGGATTTATTAACCCACAGAAGCGCAGACACTGCCAGAAGCTGCCTAGAACGAGGAGAGGCCAGAGGTTGGGAGAAGACACGCGCTGATCAGGGAAACACAAACAGGAAAGTTTATTTTCACTTTCACAGACACAGGCAGAAGGCATTATGGGAACTGTGGTCCAGAAGAAAGGGAAGTTATGTGCTCACACACATAGAGGTAGGACTTACCTGAGGCCTAAACCCTCTCGTGTTATTCGCCTAGAAATGTGACAAACTTAAGACAAGCTGGCTAGGTGACGTTACATAATATCATCTGGTACCATTATATACATTCGAAAGTATTATTTTGTTGTACGTCTTCCTTACTGGAGGATTCAGTGTCGTTTGTTGAAGACTGATCACAGTAACGCTTTTGGCTAATAATAATTTATAGTTTCGTTGACGTTAGTAGAGTCTTGCGTCTGAAGATCGAAACTCCCTTACCTCGCAACCTTGAGACGGTACTTCTCCAATATGTTTTAGTAAGAGTGGCAAAATGTGCAAGATGTCCGTCCAATTTGTGTTGGAAAAACAGCGATCTAGTTGCAGAATAGAGATAGTCTAAGGACTTAGAATATGGACTCGACTATCAAACATTCATCTCCATTTGATGCGATGTTTCTATTGCGAAGAGTACCTTAATCTGTGATAAGTTAGGCATAGGCATGTTACTTTAAATATAAACAAAAGTAAATAATGATAACTGACGGGGTAAATATCTGCTTCTTTTCGTTTATTTATGCCAAGTAAGTACACTTTCTTATTTTAAGACCACAGTTTACTTCTTTTTTTAACCGAAATAAATTACATGAATATCAAAAGGTTAAAGACAAAAGTACTTAATTCATTCCACTAAGTTTCCTGCCCTCTTTGACTTCAAGTAAGCGGGTAATGGTATTATGCAAACATGGCCACCACGTTTAACTGTTCTCCAAAGTGATACGGTTGCCCCTCTTTTGATACCCTTTTCCGGAGAATGCTGGTAGAGGTGGATAGGCTCATAGTGTGTACGAAATTTCTATTGTATGTACTACTCCCAGATCTCCTCCAGGGAACGTCCCAGGTAGGTAGTGGGGGCCAGCGGGCTTACTAGGGGACTGGTCCGGCCGCTGCTGCAGCTGCCGCCACCGCTGCTCGTTTCGTGCTGGTCGCCCCCGCTGGTGCTGCCCGTCCGGCGCCCAGCCCGATGCCGCTTTCTGGTCTCGCAATCTCGCTGATCTCGCTCACAGTGGATACTAGCACGTGTTCATGCTTGCGTCCACCGCGTTGATGGGCCGTGGAGGCGACGGGGGTTGGGGGAGGGAAAGCGAAAGTAACACTGCATGATCTCACTCACAGTGGATGCTAGCGCGTGTTCACATTTCCAGTCCGTCTCTTGCGTGTGCCCATCCCTTGTCTCGCATGAGAGGCAACTCAGTAACAATAGTTCTTGCTGGCGACAGCGTTCCGCGTTGGGCCGCCAGGAGAGACCTGAAAAAAGTAAGTGGCCAGTGGTGGAGCTCTTGAGTTTCCCAGCAGCATCCTTGAGTAACTCATCCATCCAAAGAGTGTCACCATAGGCCAGTGACTCCACATTTGTATGCGTATTTTTCTCCTTACCCTTAAGAAAAAAATTGGGTGATCACACCCCAAATTACATACTGCCCATTTTAGCAGTTGCAATGGCGGTACCTCCGGTAAGGGCAGGAAGAAGGAAGAAGAAAAAAATTGGATGATCACACCCAAATGACATACTAGCTGATATTTTATCAGATGCAGTGGCGGTTCCTCCGCTCAGGCGGAGTAGCATCACCCCACTGCTTTTAAGCACTGTCGCTAAAGGAAAAATAAAATGATAATAACTCTAAGTTATTAACACGTTATTTTTAACTTGTTGCTGCAGCTTTGCGGGCGGGACAGGACGGGGCTGCTCTGCTGACAGAGCGGGGGGGAGTGGTTTGCACTCCCTAAACTGTGCATGAATGCTTAGCCAGCACTCGGGCCGGCCAAACATTTATGCGCACTTTGCATGTTCTCCATGCAGGGAGAACATGCCAAGCCTTCCATTCTTTGGCTGAGCGCTGATCCACGGTGCTCACACCAATTGGCTTTCAGGAGGCTGGGAGCATCCTGCTTCCTGCCTTGGAAGCAGGGAAGAGGACCGAGAGGAGGCAGCGTCGACGGCGGGCAACAGCGGCAGACAGGTAAGTGTATGTTTTAATTTTTTTATTTTATTCCCTTTTCCCCGCCCCTCTACCCCCTTCAAGTACAAGTTGCCACTGAGCAGTTGACATGTCCAGTGTTCCATCTAGTGAACAAAGTAAATCATTGTAAAGAGAATCAATGCTTTTCCACTAAAATATTAAAACAATAGATGGTTTTCATTAGTCCTTTTGTTTTCTCACAACAAAAATATGGAATAGTAAACTTTGGGAATAAGGCAAACATGTTATGTGGAAGCTGGGCAGATATCCCTAAAGAATAGTTCAGAAACAATATTGTTGTTGCTTTTCACTAGCAATAAATCTCGTTTTAAAAAAACGTTTAACACTTTCTAGGGTGACGTGGAGTTTTCTCCTGCAGAAAATGTTGATTTTTTGACTAACATCGATCCTCATTTTTCACCTTTTTATTTTTACAAAATCATACTCTCAGTTCAGTGTTCCTTTTTAATGGCACATTCTGCAATATACATGTGAAAGGCGTTATTAGTTTTCGAGGGATGCTTGAGAAGTGGTGGGATTCTCCACCTATGTAAACTCAGCTTAAGTTCACCTGACCCCGCCAACTTCCAGAGGCTCACCCCCTATTTCAAGATTACTGCTCTAGACTCCACACCACCTCATATGTCCTACTGCTATTCATCCCGACATTATAAGCAGCAGACAGCAGACTATCCTGAGCAAGATAAGCAGCTGGCTCAGAGCAGAAGGCGACCAGAGCTGCCCCTTGCCTTCTGCATACCTGTTCTGCTAATGAATAATGATTAATGTTGTACTCTGGGTATATTATGATAACTGAAATGATTAAATACAAGCTATTTATACATTCCTGGAGCTCTGAAATTTAAAAATGTATTTGGCATAAAATTAACATACAGCAAATTATAATTTAACACAATGCTTCTGAAAATGTGTCTTCAATTCTCAGCTGTTTAACACATGCGCTATATTGAATACATTGTTCGCTCCATTGTACATTGGGACTCCATTGCAAAACAGTGCTCTGCTCCATTGTGGCAGAGAGCCACAAAGAACCTAGTGTTATACTTCTGTATTGTTAGTCAACTCAGAGGGACCCCTGTTATGTATGTTTGTTGCGCTTATTCTCTACGATTACTATATTAATAACATTGCACTAATGCTTCTACAAAGATGTGAAATCAGTTTTACAGTTAATCATGTGTTATTACATTCAGGCAGCATACTTCGTACTCAATTTATGAATCTGATGTTTACCTTTTGCCATGATGCATCATGAGAAGATCCATATCACTGTGGTGGGTTCAGTAATCTTGCCACAAAGTATTACTGGGAATAAAGAAGTCCACATGCTCTGCTGTTGGGATCTGCAGGCACGGAAGACATTCCTTTCTAAGGATCCTTCAAAAAAATGGGCGTGTGACTCATGGGCTAGTGGTATATTTAGCTTTCCTACATTGATTAGATGCCAATTTCCTTGACAGAAAGGATGCAGTTCTGACAACGCTTCCAATTTTGTCCTGATGATGACCCTTGGAAGTTCATGTTGTGGCCAAAACACCATTGACAAAAAAAACAATGTACTGAAAGTTTGAATTATAACTTGCTCCAGCCACATAAATTGCATTCAGCCAGTCTTTTGTATGTTTACTATGAGCTCACTGCATATTAACCACCAGTATACAGTGTGTATCTCACAGTACCATCAGCACCAGGTTTGTCACACATGTATCATTATTTGATTGAACATTTAATATATCAATACAACAGAAACATAGGGGGTGATTACGATAGCAGTTGGTCGGACCGAACACCCCTATCACAGCAGTCAGGAGACTGCTCGGCAAGCAGTCAGCAGTTCAACCGCCACATTAGGATGAGACCACCGGGCTGGTGGTCGCAAAGTGCTCCTTTCACAATGGCTTTTGCCACAGCACAGGAAAAGAGCCGCAGTACAAGCCGCCATGAAAAGGAGCACTTCATGCACGTCCATGGACAGTGTGCCATGCACCTTGTGGTGCATGGCACACGATCCATGGAGGTGAGTGGGGGCACTACATGTGCCCCCACAGCCACTTTGCAGGGGCCCACGAGGGATGGAGCCCCTGTTTGAGGCCCCCAATATCCCTTTCCCACAGCCTGTACATGGCAGTATTCTCACCATGAACAGGTTGTCAGAAAGGGATATCCAAATCTGGGTGGTGGTGCCTGGCTTGGCACTGTTGTCATTATGGGCGACAACTCAGACTGCTGCCCTGTCGGGATCTGAGGTCCTGTCAGAGGCGGCAGTCTGGACTCCACCCGCTGTGTGTCAGACCGTCAGCTTGAAAATGCAGTGGTCAGACCAGAGGGCTATTTGCGGTCGAACCATCATCAATGGCCTGTCGGTGTGCGGTCTGTCCGCCATCATAATCAGCCCCATAATTTTCAACTACCTGAATTTGTTTGTTCTCATTGCTTCTATAATAAAAGAAGTAATACAACAATAGTCGAGCCAGGAGTATGATCCAATCATGTTATGACCTATAGAGAATGTTTCAATGGGTCATAGGAAAGCCCTTCTTCATAAAAATATGCAACAGCCAGGTTTCACTTCAGCAATACAGAGAGGCCCTAAGATTGCTGAGTTCCAGAATGGGTTCAGGTATTCCTCCAAAATCAGTCAGCTAATCGAACTGGGTCAACTGAACCATAGTCCTTCCCCGACACCCATATTCCACTTCACTGTGTGCAAACTGGTCCTATCAATTGAACATCCTCATCTGCAACTCCAGATGCATGCGGAGGACTCCTAGATCTATAGCCATCAAAAACCTCTTGAGGAAAATGACTTCTGCCTAAAAGGCACACAACAGATACCCTGGCACTGAATCGCATAGACTATAGTTTGATGATGTTTTCATGACCCACAACCATGAATGAAGCACTACCCCTAATGCCAAAAGCCAAAATATTGTTTGAAATGAAATACTGATATTAAATTGTCTCCATTCGAACAAATTCAGGGGTCTTGCCTACCAACTTCCATCTATTTAAAGTGTTAAAGGCTTTATCTTTCCAAGGATCTAGCCATTCATCTGATTTGCTTACAATTCCAGACACTGCAGGAGGTGGGATGGGAACCTCACATTCACTATAGTTGGGCGCACTGTCAGAATCTGCCCTAGGATTTCCCATTTAAAGAAGGACGGTTGTGCAGACTAGGACAGTGCATCTTAAAAGTAATCCAGGCCCTGGTACCTCGCTTTTTTGTATTAACTGCTCCTAAATCATCAGCACGGATGATATATGTTCTACTATCACAGCGGGAATGATATTCTCAGGTTATCGTTCATGTATGGACGTGATGAATTGCAGTCAATAGTGATGAACTCTCAACAACATTTTACATGACAAGGTATGCTGGGGGCTGTGAGCTCTCCCATACTGGCTGAATGTTAATTTAACCTTGCCTTAGAAGGTGGACATTCTAGCACTTCCTTTTCCGCCACTTTACAAAGGCGAAGTGGAAAAAGTTACTTTCTAAGACCAATGAGAGAAAACTTGTAAATATGTTACATGTAGCAAATCTACATGCAGAAACATTTGTTTCGGTAATTAAGACAAATATGAGAAGCTGTGAAGGCAAACAGATAGCAACACCACATACTCCTCCACCAGTATTGGTAAATAACTCAAAATGAGGAGATACAGGGCACGGTTCACGCTGCCAGCCCTGGGACCAGTCCTGGTGAGAATGATGAAAGGATGAGCGGTAGGTGACCCATGCCGTCTGCACTCCCTTGGAGGCTCTATGCTGCAGGCGCCGCCATGAATAGGTTGAAGTGCCTGGTAATGTGTATATTACAAGGTTTTATGACACTAGTGCTCGTCGGGAGAGCATACGCCTCGTTTGGGTCTGCAATTATTTCGAATTGACTGCTAATCCTCTGAGGGCACGAGGGAAGATCTCTTGGCAGGCAGATGTTCAAGAATCCAAACAAGGAGGGCAGGGCTGATTGTCTCAATCATAAAAAGGAGCCGTAAAAACGCCATTACCTTTGCATTGTTGCATAGAGCTCTGGGAACAGGAGGCAGCACTCATTATGAGAGCGCAGTTATTCTCCTTACAACCTCGAGCTACAATCAATTGCAGGTCATTAACAAAACAGAAGATCTTTACTAATTAGTTTTTATGATCAACTGGTTATGACTATGAACGTTGCAGACATTTGCAGAGGAGGTGTTTTCTGCTCTGCGGGAAAGAATGAGGGGGGAGCGCCAAGGATGCATACAAAATTGTTCAATTAATACCTCTGTGGAACTGCGGAATGGGACATTGTCAGATACTTGAATTCATCGAAAATTATGTTTGTTTCATATTATCACTTTACATTTTACACTAGACTTGGGTATATTACGTTTTTATTCTGTGTGAACTATTTGTAATTTTTGCGAAAATAGCATATATCATAGTCCATCATCCACTTGAAAATTGTCTGTGGACTGCCCTGCCCATGTGTACCAAAGACATAGACATCTGCTCAACATATTTTCCGCACAGCTGTTAAGGCACATGTTGCTGTGGCATACATCTAGTTTCGCAGTTGTCACAGAGCATGTGATGGGTGGGTGAAAATGATATGGAAAAAGCATACACTGGAGAAAACAAAAAATTAGTCAAATATGTGGTGAAAAAGATTAATTGAAATTTACACGAGAAAACACTAGCGAAAAAAAAAAAAGATCACCAAGGAAAGCAGAATTTGATGGATAAATACTGGCAGCTCTAACACATGAGTCCCCGTCCTTATCTGTGGATTCCCCTCAGCTGTGGTCTAGTTGAGTGCTTTCCTTCCCATGCATAACTTTGAAAACTCTTCTTGTACTCCAAACCTATATCGATTCACCAGTCCATATCTGTTCCACATGCTCTCCATCTTTATTATTGGTGAGATCTGGCCTCTCAAACCAGCCACAATACGCTGGACGAGGCTCATGGTTTCTCCTTTCATATTCAGAACAGCTCCCTTTTCGAAAAGTCTTTCTTCTCACAAAGTTCATCTGATCATGGAGTTCATAGGATGTGAGGCCCCTTCCAAGGGTTGCTGGCCCACTTGGCGAGGTTCATTGGAGTATCTGCCACCATTTGCTGGTGGCACCTTAGATGTCCCTTGCCTTTGGAGATTGGTAATCCAGCTTTAATTTTTTTAGTTGAACACAACTCTCCCCATGCATTACCACGTCTTTCTCACTGCTACACCCCACTGAGGTCTTCCATCATAGTATGCCCTGGATTTCTCTCTTTTATGTGTAGATGTGATTATGCACATCCTCTCCTGATTGAACCTAAAGTTCCCTTCCTATGCATTACCCAGCCTTGCTCACTGCTTTACCCACTGAGGTCTTCCATCATAGTATGCCCTGGATTTCTCTCTTTTATGTGTAAATGTGCTTATGCACATCCTCTCCTGATTGAACCTAAAGTTCCCTTCCTATGCATTACCCAGCCTTGCTCACTGCTTTACCTACTGAGGTCTTCCATCATAGTATGCTGTAGATTTCTCTTTCTTATGTATAAAGGTGATTATGCAATATCCTCTCCAGTACCACTTTAATTGTTCCATTTTGACCGGAAAGCTGCACAGTCGATTTACTATATCTTCTGTACAGCATTTTTCTATACAGATTTGCAACAAAAAAGAAAGTATAAATATAACAAAATGAAAATCTATTTGTGAAAGGGTTTTAGATTAAGGAGAATTGCTGGGCGCTCTGTTAGCTGTGGACGCAAAAGGTATGAGGGGATAAAAGGTTACAGTGGGGTGCAACTGGGTGAGGGGATAAGCCCTATAACCCCCCAGAATGTGTGATGGAAAACCACCACACAGTAAAATTGCAATGAGATACCCAATGCACACAACAAGATAAGTAGAGCACAAGTGTATCACTGTAGACACATGTAAACTTCAAAACAAAGCTGACAGAAATAACAACAACGTCTTTTTGTTTCATGTAAAAGTTTAGGTCTTCATTTAATTCTTTCAACAAGCCAGCCGACACGTGTTTCGTCGCATGTGGAAAAATATTTCCGCGACTCCTCAGGGCTGTATAACAGTGAAAGCGAATGTAGAAGTCGCTACACCGGTGATAATTCCGACCCGGCAGGGCCTGAGACTTGAATGGTGATGTGTTGAGAATTATGAAATAGGATGGACAGAAGCATCCTGAATTGAGGAATTACTTTTTGTATTCATAAGAATAGGGAATCTTGGCAGAGTGAAGCTTTCACACAACGTAAAATGATATTGATTTGATGCTACACCTACGCATCTCCAGGCACAATTATAATTTGAATGAGAGTTTGTGATATTCACTCTTTCTTCCCATGATCCATTTTAGGTAGTCCTCCATACACTATGCTGCCACTGTGTTGCTGATAAACAAATTTAACTTTTAAACTGTCAAAATTGCCCCTTACGTCCACCTTCTCTTCTTTCTTCATAGATTTCAACATTTTATATAAAACGGGGCTACTAGTAAACATTGGGATGCTAATCAGCATGTGTTTAATCATCCTTTCCTAGGTATCTCTTTATAAAACTGAAGCTTAGCCTAAAAAATGACCAAGATCATATCACACTGAGAAGCTATGCACAGGACGTTTAAGATGATCTCAGCTGTTTCCCTTTAACCAGCTATTCCATTCATTTAAGAATTGTCCAGGGGAAACTACCCAATCAATACCAAGCACCCCCATTCTTTACTGTTGACACCATGTTAGCACACTACTGGTTTGTTTGAGGCTGAATGTATATTTCTTTTAGATTTCCAGAGAGTCATTATAAAAATTGTACATGTTTGTATATGAATCCTCTGGTATCTGTCTACAGGCTTAATGAATATATTTAGCTTGATCTACAATTTGGCAGACAGGGTAATCCATTACAAACGCAATGGAGTACCATGCTTGCCAAAATTAGGGTCTACCTGCCATATTTAGGATCGAGAGAACCATCAACTTTCCATCACAGACCCCTGTTAGAAAGCTTCATCTGGCTATGGCTCGACTGTTTTACTCACCGTCCCCTGATTACTTACTGTATTGGACTAACACCTGTGAAGCCCATAGTCATCTGCTATACTCATATAAGTAATATCTGTTCTTCTCTCAGTATGCTATTGTACTAGCTAAATGTGATTTTCTTTGATACCTCCTCTTTCATTGTTCTTGCTTGCATACTTAAATGACGCTGGTTTTTCCCTTTATTATTTCCTACCCTTCCAAAGTGTGAAGTGCTCCGATACCCATCTGGGTCATGTTCACGCTATACAAAACTTTATAAGTAAATAAATATAAATAAATCTGATGCCCTGACGAAATAGGGTGAACAGTGTGAAGTCCATTTATTTCTGTCAGCATCAGTACCTGACGGAGAGGAATAAAATAAGATAATGACCTCCACACCAAGGACAAAAACTCCCTGGGTGTAGGGGTCATTGGTTTGTTGTTTTTCAATAATCAACTCCCCCTTTTTGGAATTTCTTTCTGAAAAATTAAAATTTTGTAAACATTTGGTGGCCGGCCATCAAAAACAGATAGTGACTGTCCACCATATGTTTTGTAATTTGACAAGAAAGGTCATGACCGTGGTTCCTGTTAATGTACATATATCCCCGCTGTGTCTGTGGTGATCTCTAAATGTAGGCGACAATAGTCCATCAGGGTGCTGGAGGTGATGTCCTTCGACATAATGCCCTTCGCCACCCTGACGGATGGAGTACCCTCGTCCATCTCTAGATCACCCTTTAGCAATATTGTTTCTAAAACAGAATATTGATTTCCAGATTTTTCTACTATCATACTATTATTTTTAAGAGGTCCATCTATTTGGGAGAACACACCCACCAGCCCACCATTCTTCCTTTTTCTTTTGAATTCTGAAGTACCGAAAAAATGCTGCATGCACTCACTGTCAATTTTTCCTCTGAGCATCTCATTATGAGTGGGCCGTGAACTTCAATGTGTTCAGACACAGAAGTAACTGGCCCCATCAGAATGATTGGTTTTACATCTTTCACATGCAGAGTTTCAGGAAAAACATGTGGTTATCAACAAATAGCATGTTACATCGCATGCTATTAGATCGCTTTCCTTTTCAACGCAGTCGTTACAACGACCACGTTGTTAAACGCTATACCTTTACAGCGCAAGTCATTCGATCAACTGCTGTAGGGGGCATCCTGGACTTGGGAATAGTATAATTTACTATTCCAACTCCGGTCTGCACAACAGTAGAGAAGGTGTTGGTTTAGTAAATCATACTATTCCTTATGTTAGAGCACCCCCTACAGCGTCGATCTAATGACTTACGTATTAATGGCATCGCGTTCTAACAACGTTGTACAGGTAATGCGATGTAATAATAGCGTTGTAAACACTGTTTCCCTTATCAACTCATAAATACTAATTCCAGAATCTTACTCCACAAAATCTCATATACTCTGTTATTTCCCAACCCCAGGACTGAAAAGACCTCCGGGTAAGGCAATTCTATGATGGGAAATTAACTGTGAATTAACTGTGATTTTAACTGTGACTACTCATCAAGAGGGCCTTGGTCAGGCGGCTCAGGCCTCCTAAACCCTAAAATTATTATGTCCCCCAAAGGGGGCAGGAGAAATGTTACTATTGGCACCAAAGCCTGATGCAAAAATAACCATGCTAGATATGCCTGGTGCTCGGGCATCTACTTCCTTACTAGCCGTGACCTACTTGTTTGGCTATGGCCCTGTGAAATGTAGGCCATACCATAGCAAAAGAAGAGGCACAAGTTGAATGTCAAAATGGTGACTCCGCTTTGATGTAACAAAAGATTAAGAAGATGATTGGCTCTAAGGAGGTATTGGTAGTCTCAATCTCCTGCACTGTCCTCAACTACGCAGATGATATGCAGATCATCTTTCCTTTAGACACCCCGGATGCCGCACCTAACTTCCAGGCAGTAATGCTGCACATCCAGCAATGGATGATTTCTAACCAGCTCAAATTAAATCCGGAAAAAACGGAATTTATCCTGCCTGGTACCAGCTCGGCACACTGGGGACCTCAATTCTGGCCAGTTGAGCTGGGCACTGCCCCTATTCCGTCGAATGCAGTAAAAAGTCTAGGTGTCACCATTGACAGGGACCTCTCCCTCAAAACCCACGTCGGAGCTATCATCTCTGCTAGCATGTTCCAGTTACGTAAAATTCGAAAAATCTCTCACCTGCTTTCCCACGAGGCCTTGGTTCAAATCGTTATTTCCCTCGTCCTCTCCCGCCTCGATTTCTCTAACTCCCTCTTCTGGGGCCTACCCAGGTCCCTGCTTCACCGCCTCCAGATGGTGCAGAACCAGGCAGCAAGACTCATCTGTAAAGTCCCCAAATGGCAGTCTGCTAGACCCTTTCTGGCCAAGCTGCACTGGCTGCCCATTGAACAAAGGGCTGCCTTCAAAATTGGATGCCTAATCTACAAAGCCCGGCATACCAAATGCCCGGCCTTCCTGAAATCCCTCATTAATCCACACTGCCCCACTCGCAACCTCCGTTCTGCCCATCTTCACCTTCTCACCGTCCCAGCGATCAAGTTAAAAAAACAGGGTGGCCGGAGATTCAGCTTCCTGGCTCCCAAGCTGTGGAACTCCATCCCCCTACACATCAAAACCTCTGACACCTTGCTAAGCTTTAGAAAGAGCCTAAAGACCTGGCTCTTCTCGAACTCCCATTAGCTCACAGTCCTACCCCAATTTCAATCTCAGCGCCAGGAAACTTCCGGTGTCAGTGCGCTCTATAAATTCAGCCTAACATTAACATTAACATTAACATTCACTGGAATCATAAGGGGTGCCACAGGTAGAGCACCATCCTACGAACTGAATAACCTAATTGCAGAGATCTCATTTTGCAGAGATGTCCATTACGAGGGCTGGAATATATAGCCAGTAATGGTATTTAACCTAACAGCTCGATTTACATACTAGGATCTGTAGTTTTACTTTTCTCAAGACTACAAGGATTCTAAGATGTTATACTTTAACACTCATCTGAGGATGGTTTGCCATGAGTAATAAAGTGCATTGTAAATCCTTCATTGGATATGTGTTAGGAAACATGAATTGATCACATATTGCATACCTAAAATATGAGTACGAAAACAATGACGGGCTGAATACTTCACTTGTGACGATTTAAGAGAACTAGAATTGCCATCTCTGAGGGCACTGATACTCAAAGTACGGCCCTGGTGCCACTTGTGGCCCCTCTGAACTTTAAATGCAGGCCTGCGGTGAACAGAAGCACTGGGCTGCTGCTCACTTGACTGAGCTATAACAATCAGAAAGCTCTGAAATGAGCAGGCATTTTTTATGTTAACTGAAATAAAGGAAAGAAGCAAATACGGATGCCTCCATCACTCATCTTTAGGAACACCTTCATTTTTAAAGACATTGTGCAACAAACATATAAACAATATGAAAAGGTCTCTTCAAAATTCCAACACCTGTATTGCTTTAACACAGAGAAGCATGCCGCCTTAGTACATCCGATTATATCACTGCACTGAGAGGCATTTTTTTTAAAGTGACAATTTTCAAGTGAGCATATAAATAACAGGAGTCACGCATAAACCTCCAAGGGGCCTGGGTATAGATAATAAGAAAACAAGCATTTGCAACGCAATAGGTCTCGCATTTGCTAGAGTTTGAGCTATTGGCATTGTAAATGACAATGCCTTTTATTTATGTGTTTTGAAAACCTGGAATCAGTACATAAACACGCACTTTGTCATTGCATATGAGGAGCTTTACTTTGCTTCTTATAAACAAGGACTACAAGTACAAAGTGCATGTTTACGCAGCGCTTGAAGGTTTTCAAAACATATAAATAAAAGGAAGAGGGAAAACTAGTTTAAAATTAATTTTGAGTTTTAGCCTACTAATAACTATAAAGAAACACTCTCTCTTCAAACTCACATTTTTCGTTTAAAAAACTTCAATAAATGATTGATGAATAAGTAAACCCTTAGACAGAACAACCTCCTGTATCTATCCACTGACTCCAAACAAAGACTAATGACAAAATGAGTACACGCAGTTACAAGTAACATTGAGTTTTTTAGGAACCAATTATGGTCAGACACTTTGCTTTAAACTTACTCTCGTCTCATTTTCAACACCACATAATGCGTTCTTCTTGGATATTATCCTTCACAATAAGTCACTCACGAGTGCATGAAGCTTGTGCAAAATGGTAGAGTGATGAAGACAAGTCACACTAATTGCTAGGTACATTCTTTATTTAATATAGTCTGGCAAGGGGCTGCTGCAAACCTTTACAGTCACTTTTTTTTAGATAAATGAGTGTAATACACTGTAGAGTAGAATAAGTTACAAGATAAAATGCATCAACAAAAAAGTCAGGAACACAAAAGTTCCACAGTGTAGTGCAAAAATACTTACCATCCATAACCTACAGTAAAAAGAAACACTGATCACAACATGAAAGATGGCAGAGGCCAAGGGTTTTGATTTTAGCATGATGAAATATTCGGTCAACTCTGCAGCAGGTTGTTTTGAGGGAAGGGAGGTGAAACCATGTATGAATGGTTCAGAAGTATTCTAAAACATAACAAGCACTGGCAAAACCATCAGGCATCAGGTCTGGCCTTAATGTGCCAACACGCACAAACCTAAGCATTGACACAGACTTTGTGTCATGTCTTTCTGTAACCTCCTGCATGGCACCATAGGATTGCCTGAGAAGAAATGAAAAAAAAGGACACAGAAAAGTGTTATTTGCATAGGGAGACAACGTGCATCTTTCTGAATGTCTCTCCATAGGTTCTCAAAATAATCCCAGACGTGCTGGCTTTGCTAACAATAGTTTGTTTTTCTGGGGGAATTAGTATGATTTACCGTTGGTCCCATGTCTGCCTGCAGTACCACAGAAATCAAGTTGCACCTTTATGAGGAGACCCCGCCAATCCTAAAAGCAGTTAATGCTGTAAGTGCTCTGGGTCAGGGATAGGGTTCTAGCAGTGCAGCTTGACTGGACCTGGCATTGAATATAGTTGTTCTACTCCCGCAGTGGCCTTTACAAAGAGGACTGTTATCAGGTCATATTAATTACCAGTGGCTGTTACTACTGTGCTCTCTGTGGTTGCTGCATCTTCGGCCCGGGGACCCTACTGAGGTTACAGCTATGAAGAAAGCTGTAACCACTGCTGTGGTGTATTTGTGAGGGCAGAAGCACTAAGAACAAATGGCCAAAATGCCAGCATTCATGTGATAAACTAAAAATAGAAACAAATTGCTACAGTTATTTCGAGCTAGACCTACAACGAAAGTCTTCCTATCTAAGCAACTTCATCCAACTACTGACAAATGAAATGACCAGGCCCCGTAGAAATGCAATTCACATTCCAAAGTCTTACTCTACATGCGAGCTCCGGTATAGCGCCCTCGTCAGTTGAGCTATCTTGCGATGAAGCCCCTGAAGAAAGTTCTACCAGACTGCACACTTGACCCCCTCCTACAAGTAATCAGAGCACGATTACAGCCCATGCTGACATATGGGAGTGAACCAACACAACGAAAAGACGCGTTGATTCTAGAAAAAGTGATTAGCAGTACATATAGAGCAATTTTTCAGCTACCCAACTATGTATCACCTGCCCAAATACGCCTCGAATTTGGCCTTCAGAAGCATACAGTGGAAAGAAGGGGCATCTACATAAAATGCTGGTACAAGATCCGAGACGCAGAGCAAGGAACTCTAAACGCCCACCTTTGGACCGAGCTGTTACAAAGAGAGCAATCACCAGCCAGAGAGTACCTGTTGGAATCACTAGAGAGACTTGAACTGGCCGATCTTTGGGGATCGCCAGAAGATCATAAGAGCATTAAAAAGGTTGTAACCAAAGTAACGAAAATGATATCCTTAACAGAAGACAAGGAAACTCTGGCAAAGAGGGCACACGGCTGGACAGTGTTGAATGACTACAAAGCACTTAAGCCACAAGCTTACTTGAAAAGGGGAATTAAACAGAAGATAAAAGAAAAATTTTTAAGGCTGCGGTTTGGTATCTTACCAATTCTCCCTCACCTGGCACCTTGGAAAAGGAGACAAGAAGAGCAGACCTGTCGTCTCTGTAGAATAGGATCCGAGGATCTAATACACATAATTTGTATTTGCCCAGGATTAATGGATAAAAGGTGAGCTTTATTACGAGCTAAATGGAACCAGAAGGGCATAAGGACTTGCAGGCAGGCAGTCAAACTGTGTTTTAACCCGCAGTAGACCCAGTTAAACTGCCTTCTCTCAAAATACTTTGATACAGTGGCTGGAAGACTAAAGCATCAGCAAAATGCGGAAGCAGACTAGCAGACAGCTAGCCCACCTAATTGAGTAACCCATTGGGACTCTGACTCACAGAATAACCCCGATAAACTAAACTGAAAACATGAATTTTACTCACTAACACATAAAGCGAGACAACGCTGACCTACGTATTTTAAAGTTTGAAAGTTTTTTATTCTTTTTAAACCGTGAGTTTTAAATTGTGAGTTTTAATTAACTCTACAATAAACATTACTTACTTACGTCTACTGAGCGGAATTAAAGGGCACAAAAGCAATGCATGAAAATGAAGTCAATATGTCATAGTAGTCTTAAAAAATGACAAACAGGCTTCATTATTCGGCGCTTAGCTCTGAAAAGGGACTGCTGATAATGGTAACAAGCAGTTGCTAAGGACGGCAACAACTAAACATAAAAAAGAAAAAATAGACCCTTAATAACCTACAGTGTAACAAAACTATAATTGGCCGGTGCTCCTGGCTTAAAAACAGAAGTGATGTATCGGGACTGGAGCACCTGCCAATAAGGAGCAGCGATAGAGTTGTCAGGCAATGGCAAGCAGCAGCTGTAATTTCACTCCTGTAGAGTGCATACAGCAGGTCTTGCAGACAGCGCATGCACATGGATGCTTGACCGAAATAGTGTCCTTTGCTTCCAGATGCAGGAGCTTTCTACTTGTGATTCATTCGATAAAGCATGAATCTTTTGCTTTCGGGCTACCTATGAGCCCCTATTAGATGCTGCGCTCCCTTTTTTCAACAACCAAGTACTGGCTTTGCAGCAATTTCCTTTTTCTGATGTTCCGTTATTGTCTGGTCCGTTTGATGACCATTTGAATCATGTAAAGGTCAAAACATTGCCGACAATATATCAGCTGGAAAAGAATTGGATTATCTTTTTATAACAACAGAATCTTGTTGAATTATGATTTATTTTACAAACATTGTTATAATAATATTTCTTTTTGCTGTTTTTTATTGTTCTGCCCAATATTCCTTGGTTGCTTGCACTTTTTAGAGCATGTTCTTTGCACATTGCATTTAGGACACTTTTTCAATGTTGCTTAAAAAATGAAGTTATTGAATATTGTTTACATTGTAACAATCCACTTTGGGTATGTCGGAGGGAGGGTCAGAAATGAAAACTAGGAGGCCTTAAAGGTTGAGCAGTGGTGATAAAGGATTTATTTTTACTCCTCATATTGTATGGTGGATGGTAGGAAACGATTAATACATAGTAGGGGTCTTCAGTGCAATGTACAGTCTGTTCATTGAGTGGGGAGGTTTGATTAGCTGTTCGAGGGTGGTGAGCTTCTGCTTTCGGGGTCTTGGAGTCTTCTTCACCGGTGGTGGTTTTCCCAGGATACTCAGAGAAAAGATAAGAAACAAAGTGGTGGTAAGACTTCTGGTCTCTATCACTATAATATCTACGGTACCCTTCACCACTCCTGGTGCAGACAGTGCTTTACAATAGAAAACGGTGGTGTGATACTTGAGGGGGGAGTGCAGGGTTTGAATTGGGTCGTAAGAGGGAAAAAGGTAATGAAAAAAACAGCTATTTTTTATCCCGATTTGGGAGGATAGGAGCAAGGTCAGTTTGGGATAGTTATGTATACGGTCTTTGTCACTCCAGGGCACTAAGGAGACTCCAGGCCCAATCATTAAAAGAAAGAGAACCCATCGCGGAAAAGAAATGCAAAAGGAAACACAGCTCTTCAAACAAAGTGTAAACAGGACTGTTCTGCAGCTAGCAGACATCTGCCCCAGTCCGCACATCAGTTCTCTTCATCCCACCCGGGATTCCTTCTACTCACCTCCAATGCCGTAACTCTCCTGAGTTACGGCGGCAAACTCGGGTCTCCCGGGGGTATACACCAGTCCTCACTCCACGTTTCCGGTTCCTCAGCAGCAGCGGCGTGGTCTGTCCTGAGGGCTCCCGGTTCCGGTTCTCCTAGGCTTCTCGGCGTCCAGGGATCTTCCCGCTTTTCCTCCTTGGCGTCTTCAGATGTACTGTCTTCGGTCTCGACTACTTCCGCCTTCGCCCCGTTCTCTCGCAAGAGGTCCCTTTTCACAGTGTCTCCCAGCCCGGGTTGGTCGTCCCCCACAGGTGATGTCCGCATCATCCTGTACAGGAGAGGGTGTGAGAAATTTGTTAACCCTATGGATGCCAGACCCAGTCTCCTTCAACAGCGAGGGTCGCGCACCAGGGCATTTAAAACTCGGTCACCATCCGGGCTCCTCCTGACAGGGTCATACTTCTCTTCTTCTTAGGATGGTATGAATTACCTAATGTTACATTTATGATAGTTGTTTTTTTAATAATATTTTTGAGACCTTGTTTTTGTGGTTCATTTTCGGACAAGTACATAAAAACATGCATGACTTCCACTCGCCACCCTGGCAGCAATGCCATTACTGAATCAAGAGGCAAAACATGTGTCATGTGCACCCGCTGGGCAGCGATGGTTGTTGTTGTGCATGGAACAACTCTTATATGTTATCATGAAGCAAAATGAGGCAATGTGAAATGAAACAATTGTCTAGGATTACGCCATTTTCTCAAGTGGGAAAGCCTGGATTGGTCCCAGGTTTGTTGGTTTCACATTGTGCAATTCAGCCACTCGATGAGAATGTCTTTCGCTTTCTTGCTTTAGGACAAATGTTAATGGTTTTCTTAGTGCATGAGTAAGGTTACAGTGTAGGTAGCAAACCAAAGCCAAATGAAGCCTTGGCTCATTTTGGGCTCGAGGGTCTAAGAGACCTTCGAGCTGAGCCTGAGCAAGGCATCCGGCTCTAGCTAGGCTTGAGTCTTCAGTTGCTCGCCCACTATCACATACTGGCAATTAAAAGGCATGGGAAGGATATGATCTTACTATCATCAAACAAATTGGTGAAGTAGGATTGCCTTCAACACAGTGCAGATCTCCTTGCTTCAACAGTCATAACGTTCTCACTGCTTTATATTTTAGCAAGTTGTTGGAAAGTGGGTTTTTAGTGGCACATATGCATCTACCACTGGCAATAATACCACTCACACAATAGAGGGCTCAGAATAGGTTTTATAACATTAATCCCATGCTCACCCCTTGGTAGCTTGGCTGTGAGCAGGTAGACTTAACGTCAAAGACAGGGATGTAAAGCATTTAAAAACACAAATCCAATAAATGATTAAGACACAACACACAATAAAAATCCAACGCCAATTTATCAAAATAAGATATATTTTTATCTTTAAAAGGACACCAACACTCTTTAGTCCTTCTGAAGAAAGGTAGATCCACAAGGCTGCAGTTCCAGATTGTGCAGATTGTTGGTTCAAATCTAACTTCTCAGCATGGACCCTTCTTCTTGTTTCAATCAGCAGATCTGAGAGGCTTTGCCCCTCTCAAATACTTATTCTAAGTTCTCTGTGTAAAGAAGGAGGACACTCCTGTCCAATGAGGTGCAGGGTGACACCCCAGAGTATGACCATATCCTCCAACGTGTGGCGCTATAGTGTCTTAGCACCATTTCTCCAAAATTGAACATGCTTGATTTTTCAGCATAGAGACAAGAGCTGGCTAAGCAAATCTTCAGGATGGTTCATCTTCATAGTGTCCCTCCCCCTTGCATCTACTCATTCCTTCCTTAGTCCTGTCACCTGGCAGGATTCAAAGAGTTGGGGTGTTAATGAAACTGGCTTCTCCTGCATGTCTCCTCCTTTTATTAAAGATTCTTTTTTACATCCCCTCTCCCTCCTCTACCATTCCTATTCAGCAGAACCCTGCCTTCGCAGAATGGCTATCTAACTCCCCTCATCAAAGCAGCCTGGCTAATCCACTTAACGCTAACCAATCAAGACAGACCACTGGAACGCTGCATTTTGGCTTACAGACAAGAAAGTCTTATAACTTCTTGTCTGTACATTTTGGGATAAATTCAACAGTATCATATTGTTGGTTTAATCAATACCATCCTAGGAAGTCCTTGAATTATATTTTTATGACATCCTTGACATTGGTTATTATTTAATACCTTCTTGCCATGTTAACTTATGTGGCTGGGATATGCAATGGGGAAAATGAACTGGGAATTTTTCTAATATCAGGGCTTCTATACATATTTTATAAGGACCCTTCCTATATCAACAGAACCCCACACCCCTGGATCACCTAGGGGAGACCTTAGGGGGGTCTGAATAAGCAGCCATATTGCAGATGCTCACTCCACAGTGCTCCTTGCACAAAAGTCAATTTTGTGAAACACTTTCCTACAATGGGAGAGTGAAATGTGTCATTTCCTTAAACCCAATGCAAATAAAAATATTTTTATAAGGGTCCTCCTTATAAATACCTGCCCCTTCTTCCCAACCACTGGAACACATAAGGAAAACCCTGGGGGTACCTAATATGCCACACCATTGTAGTTTATTAAATTTTAAGTGCCCCAAACACTAAGTCAAGTTTGGACACGATTTGCATTTTAAAAGCAGTCCTGCAAAACATGGCTGCTTTTAAGCTAACCTCAGGTCTCTGTAGTTCACACATGCAAGGGTAAAAAGGGCTTCTGGCCTCTAAACGGACATTCACTATTATATACTTGGGACTTGAAGGTAGTTTCAATCCCCCTGCCCTATTACGTACTAGGGCCTTATTGGGGAGGCCATGCCAATCATAAGGGTACCCTAACCCATAGTTTACCCTAGTGTATGGAGGTGTTTTCACTGTACTCTAAGCGTTTTTTCAGCATATCACTGGCCCTGGGCCTGGTTAGGCAGAGCCCAGGTCAGTCAGAGTCAGTTACCACCAGCCAGCAAAAAATGGGGGTGCTCAGGGCACATGGATGACTTTGCAACACAGGTTGACTAAGATATTGGGCGTTCTCTAAACCAAGGGTAAAATCGGATGATTGTTGGGTTACAGCCCTGTTTTTTATCACATCCTTACTGCTCAGTGTTGGATTTAATATATGTTTGAATAACAAAAAAAGGGCTTTGGAATATGTTCAGAAAGTGTTTACCAAAAACAGCCCAACTTGTCAAAAGGGGGGGCCCAGATTAATTTTTAAAAACAAGCATCCTTGTTCCATAGTTTCCATCTTGCTCATTACACAACAGGGTGTGATTGTTTCGGAGCCTCACAGACTACTCTCACCAAAGAAATGCTTCTGTGCTGGGGAACCTGCCCATACTTCAAATACAGAGTTCACAAGCAGCATATTTTATCAAAATGGTCAATCACCATTAAATCTCAATCCTATTTCATTCCAGTTCATTATTTAGGCTACTTCCTTTGTAAACTTTCTCTCAAAACCTGGTTATTTAATTTACATTTTTTTCTTCACTCACTCTGTAATCAGTGCCAACAAACCATTGGGTAATTTTGCACTTAATAAATGCATTTAACATAATATAACATAACTTGACTCACTAAAGGTAGCGAAAGCAAGCACAGAAGGGTTTCCCCAGGGTAGGGTAGAGGGATGGCGACTCTGATGCAGCATAACATAGTATTATCAAATCTATGACTCTTCTAGAGACTTGCAGCTTAATTTAGAAGCAGTATGGAATGAATTCCTCAGCATAACGCTACAGCTCAATGTCCACACCATGTACATGCTTTGTGTCCCCTACACCTACCATACAGCCCCCTCTCCCCACCCTGCGGTTTGCCAATTGGAATTCAATTTGTGATGCAGCCAATCGCCTAGGTCACATCACAAAGTCTACATTTGCAAATGGTGACAAAATTACCTGCATAATGAATATTAATTAGGCAGGTTACAATTAGCGCCCCCCCTCCCGGGGATGGCGGAAAACAAAGGACAACAGACAACCACCCGTGCATTTGCTTTCTAAAACGGGACACCTTTTAAAAGGACAGGTGCTACTTTCTAAAAGTAAATATTTCCCATTTGGAAACACATTGAGGTGAGCAGAGAGTGAGTGGTCCAGTGGACCATTGATCTCCTTGAAACTGCCTGACATGCCTCCCAAGAGGAAGCTGTTCCTTGAGAACAGCATCCTATTTTCAAATCAGGTCCAGCTCCCTTTGGGGAGTGGGTACCTAATCAATGATTTCCAATTGCCAATGCATTCGCAAAGCCTCGATACATTTCATGCAACTCCAAACAAGGGGGAATGCCTCTTTCATGGCCCAGAATATTTGTGACTCATAAAAGTGATTTTGTACATTTTAAAACACTTTTTTTTTAAGTTGCAAACTTTTTGATATTGCACAGTTTGTGAGCTCAAAATTATTTTGTACACAGGGGCCTTGGTTCTGTCACCTATTACCGGAAATGTGTACTTAATGTATTTTGCAGTTAGGAAAGTTATTCACCTCAGAATAACACAGTCCATTTAAATGCCTCCCAGGCTCAGAATGTGCAACAGCAGCGCTCCCCCTGCAGGAGGCAGGGTGACACTACTACGGCCAGATATGGCTAATGAAAAAGAGAAGAGCTGTGTAATTGGAACACCAAATCCTGTCAATCAATGTTTCTATTTGCCGTGGCTTTAAGAAAAGGTCATAATGAAAAGGTCATCTCTGTGTACTTATTGAGTTTTCACAAAGCAATATGAGGTACCAGAAACAATTAACTGCAGCTACATTTTAGATTTGTCATTGGGAATTGATTTAAAGTCATTACATTTTTCTTGGTATCTCATAGGAGGGATTTCATGTTTAAAAAAAGGTGAGTACAGCTTCCTACAGATGCGCATGTCTGGGCTCCTGCAGGGAACCGGAACCAGATATCTGTATTAGTGGAATAGAATTGTAAGCAGAGGGACCAGGAAGATTCAATCTCGAAATCCCCCCCCCCCTTACCACCCCACCCCCAAACACACACTCTAACTTATGGTCAAAAAGAGCATGTGATGATAGAGGTAAGACAATCCAGACACAATTTGTAGCCATATTTTTCACATTCCAGGCAAAATGTGTGTAAGGGCAGGGAAGACATGCTTCTCCAGCACACCCCCTGCTGCAGCAACTTGAGATGGACATTTAAAATCTGTAAATGAATGACCTCTACTCCTCTCGAGTGATGCCTAAGCACTAAAGAGCTGGCATGCCTTCTCCCCTCTACCTGAATAAAAGAGCTCACCATATCAGGGATCTCACAAGCATCCATGGGGCACTCTGAGATTTAATAAACAAAAGAATCTTTCTGCAAAGGCCCCCTCACAACCTGGGCGTGCCAAAGAGTATCACAGTGCTAACAGGGCTGGTGTAAAGAGGTTTGCTGCTCCCGGCCTTCCCTTCCTTTTGTAGGACTAAAATAAAATGGAATAAACTGGCAAGGTGATGCTGAACGGCTACATAGTAAGCACTTGTTCTCAATGAGCCATGATGTCTAGAACCAGATCCACAAAATCGAAAGATTCCCTTTTCTAGGGAAGCACATACACAGCGCGTTACCCCATTGATTGACAGTTTCCATAGAATTATTGTGCCCTATTCGCAAAGGTAAAATTGGTTCTGAAAGTATAATTGCACTACATTTCGTGTGCCTGCCAGGATTTCACAAAGAGATTCCTGGCAGGCATAAATACATTCACTACTTTGGATTTTTTAGACAGGAGTGCAGAACAATTTTCACTAGAACATCCCACACAAAGGGGTGGGAAGTTAGCATTCCAAGGCATGGTTTACCTTGGACCATTGAGAATGCCTTGCTTCCTCTCTGTTCTCTTTCTACCCTGGAAATAGTCAGAGATTGTAATTCCCCTTCTAGGATGTGAATGGAACACTCAGTTTTGCTGTGGGTTTGGGGTGGGTGTTGCTGTTTCAATGAGATTGTTTCCCTCTGGAGGAAATGATAATGCACATTTGCACTGGAGGCTCCATTCAACTCAGCACTTCAGGAGTAAGAGCCCTGGGAATAGGTGCACGGTACAAAAACCGTTAACATAACATAACATTCCATCCACCATGACCAGGAACCTGCGCCTGGCATGACTTTCCAGGCGTACTACTGTGAATGTTTGCGACTAGCCGAGTCCTCTAGTTGTGCATCCCCTTCTGCTACAGAGGGCCCAGAGTTGACTTCCAGCCTTAGTGTTGCCTCATGTAGTGGCATGTGAGCCTGCAGTCGGGTTCTGCTAAATATGTTACAGCTGTTCTCGGTTTCCATTCCATGTATGAGAAATGATCATTAGAATCTTAAATGTATGCCCAGCTTGAGCTGTCCCTGACAAACCATTCATAAATCAGTGTGTGCAAAATACATAGCAGAGGAGACAGATCCTTCCAAGATATAGGCTGAACTTCTGTGCATGATGGTAAACTTTCTCTCTCTCTCTCTCTCTGTCTCTCACTGTTTCTCTCTATCTGCCCCAGCATGCTGTCTCCATGCCTTGCAGTAAACATTCCTTCCATAGGTCATTTAATCTGATGTATTGTAAGCTCAGCTCGCCCAAGGCAGCGTCCCATATGCCGAGACTTGCACAGCCCCCAAGCTAAAGCCAGGATGCTGAAGCAGGAGAGAATTGATGCCTGCTTTTGTACAGCAAGGGTGCATTAATGCAGTCACTCAAGAGGATTCTGCTAAATACCCCCACCCCTCTCTCAATCATTGTTTCTAGCTAAATCCAGGTAAAAAAACATAACTATATTGATTTAACCATACCTGCAACCTGAATGTTTTATCCCACGGCCTGAGGATGGAAGACGGTGAAGATATTAACACCTGTCAGGTGAAATGATCTGGGTGGCGTTCCTGTATTCCTACTTCATGAACAAGCATTGCCAGGCCAACAGCTTTGATGTGTGGGTGGTATGCAGAACAGATGTGTGCGCACCCTGCAAACATCAAAGCTATCATACGAAGCACAAGCAAAATCATATGAAAAGGAATGCTACAAAAGAAAAGCGACCCTTTTTCTGTAAAATCCGTGTTTTTTAATGTTTTGGTTTATCAGTGATTACTCCCCATTGCTACCAGGCAAACTCCACTGATTTCTGTCATAAAGTAGTCCGTCAGGTATTCCAGCAGAGACTCAGGGATATTGCAGAGCATCCAACAGATAAACCATGAGACTCAAATACTTCTGTGGCCTAATCCAAGGCGTGATTGACAATGCCTCCAGCCAGAGACTGAAAATGACGAAGCCAAAGCAGCCAATGGAGTAATGAGGCTGGTCACCGCTCTCAAAGTGAGCCTAGAACTTGTGTCCGCCATGAGTGGCACAAGCCCCACACTAATCACCCCAAATATGATGCCATCTTGAGCCTATCTAGCTGATCCCCTGGTCCTCAGTTTTCATACTTGCAAACATATGAGAAGTGCCACTTTCATCAGGGCATGACCAGGGCATGCCTCAGACCCTATGCACCTCGCACGACTCTTTCCTCATCGGTCTTAGTAGAAGCAGATGCCTCTAAAACCAAACACGGAGGTCCGCCTGCAATCTTTGAGAGCAGTGGCACTACACTCATGACTACTGTGGGACCTGGCCCCTAACCGTGTAAGCCTCTCTCTAGGGCGTCAGCCTCTCGATCGAAAGAGAAACAGTAACCTGGGGCACATTGAGAGGAAGTTTCAGTATATGGCGCCACCTCGTGGCAATTGGCGTTACCTGCCTCATCATAAATATATCGCAAAGGCAGGCAGTGTCTGCTTTCTGATCTATTCACATACATTGCCACCAGTGGCAGCGCGGGGCCCAGAAAAGTGTGGGACCGGGGCAAACAACTCTGCTGATTGTGACAGCCCTTGTTTCACACAACAGGGGTGCCAAATAAGATAGCATCGACACCCTACGTCATCAGCTTCCAACTAAAGAGCCCACGGTAGGCTATCATCGACTGCTCAATACAGCATGTACAAGGGCCCTGAATTCACCAAGAGCCCTGATTTAATAATAAAAAAAGTCCTGCTACAAGGTACCGGTAAGCAGTGCCGGTAACTGTTATGTTTTCTTTATTGTGCGTGGATATTGTTTCCATGCTGCAGCCAGGTCACTTCAATGTTAGAATGTGGCTGGATGGGAGCACGAGCGCCCTGCAGGACTGGAGCATGAATCCTTTAATATCCGGAGGGGCGCTGTGGCAGTGAGGCTCGGCAGTCTCGGGGGGTTGATCTCTTTACCGGTGCAGGAAGTGGAAGACACATTTGGGCCGTTACCACGAGTATTACCATACCCCTCAAGTGAAAGTACATCGAAATCTATCCTGACAATACAGAAATCCCTAATTTATTGAGATTCTTAACAAAATGTTTTAAATCTTGCCAATGCGCCTTGAGGAGGGTCAGTCTATCGCAGAGGCACTGGTGATTTTAAAACGGTGCTTTTTGATGCCGGGGCTAGCCCGCCCTGTAAGCCAGGTGTTGACATTTATGGCACATATGCGCCCTACATTTCTAAAACGCGCCTTGCGGTAAAGGGCTTGTCAGCAAAACCCGTGGCGTGCACCCGCAAATTAGAGAGACAAGGTCATCTTCGATGGAACGTCTCTGGAACGAATGCACCTTGCGCGTTTCCATTCTACGGAAAAGTGCTTTTTCCGAGGCACTACCATTAAGAACTCAACAGGCCAAGATAAGCAGGAGGCGAATCAAATAAACATGGGTAACAAATGTAGCTCGCTCACATTTGAGGTTTGCGCTTCAGACAGTGACCTTTAAATATGGCGGCCGGCAGAACGTGAAACAGCCCGTACTTCCGTCAGCATGTTTCTGTATTTAAACGTGGGCCACGCGACGTTAGGCTGGATGCACTCTGACAGCAAATATCCACTAAATATTTAACTTGTAAAGTTGTTTTTCAACAGGGACTGAAGCGGCATCTCCCGCGTCACTTTTCATCTGTGGCGCAGTCATTCACAGACCAGCAGACTATAAGATTGCTTTCCTGGATGCGAATCCGCTGATGAACCCATGCGGGCTCGTTGTTGTTCGCCCTGCTCTCCCCCCAGCGGGGAAATCACCCCCTCGGTGTTCCTGCGGGAAGAATGTTTTCCTAGCTGCTGATTTCCCATTGAGGGGGGATGTGAAGATTAATGGTTCTGCCAGGCCTCAACAGGTTTGCACAAAATGGAGGAGAAGTGCCCAGCGGCGGGCCCAGGCACTGGCCGCCTCGGTTGTGCAGTACAGTCTTTTCCGTGTGGTGAGAGTGGCAGCTTTGTAATGGAGTGTGAAGTGTATCGACGGTGTCTTGGATGGATTAGCCGCCCCCAAGAGAAACTCTCTGCTCTATTCAACTGCTCGGCCATGTTTTGTTTCATTTCGCGCATAAAAGGTGGTTGTTTTTATCTTGGTGTAAGATACCCAGGGAGGTCTGATTAATTGAAGATGGGAACTGTTAGTTCAAGATCTCCATGGTGGACTCCGTAAATATGCAGGGTGAGCAGGCATCTCGGATTTGCCAGGAGAGTCCCTGTTTCTCATCAGCTGCTCCGGAAGATTCAGGCATATGACCCGGTTATCAGAAAACAAAGGGAGGCACGGTTGTGTTCCAAGGCAGGATGGGTTAGTAGATCTTAGCAGAAAACGATTTAATTGACAATGCATGATAGTAGGTTTAATAGAAGATTTAATTTAGTCCCCTAAAAGCGTTGCTTTTTAAATCAGACTGTGCTCCTTGGTTGATGTATAATTGCAGTCCCTTTTCTATGTTTGCTAAATGTCCCAATCTTTGGTCTTCAAAATGTGGTCACTATGTAAATATGTGTAAATATACCCAATGATTTCTGGACGAGAGGATGAAGCAAAGTGGTGGTACAACAGGTAACACATAGGGCCAGCTCTTGGAATCTGAGCCCCAGTTTCAACTCCAGCAGTGTGCTAAACCACGAGGCACCAATAGAATTAAAACAACATTCAAAGTACACAATGAGACAATTGCACACTTCATATGTCAGGTCGCCATATATTTTGGTCAAAGTGTCAGAGGGAGCATTGCAGGAAAGCATTTTGTGCCTGCAGTAGGAGAAACGCATTGAAGAAAATAGTGCTTATAGACATACCATACAAAAACAGAAGTAAAACTGCAAGTCCTGATGGGTGGTTACAAATGAAGAGAAGGCGGTACTAAGGACCTATTAATGAATCAGAAGCCAGCATTTGCAAAGGACAATGACAAGCCAATGAAAAATATGGACAAAGTGGCCGGAGCTTCAAGTCCATACTCGAATACAGCAGGTCTCCCAGAGCAGGGTATGTGTTGCCCAGGCTTGACCCAAAAAACCTATTGCATTAGCTATTTGTTGACTTATCACTATATCCTATTGCCTGTGACAAACATTTATAATCTTTGGTGCCGAACCCATCTTGAACATTCCCAGGCATTCATGTACTTACTCATTCCATCATTAGGGAATATTGTTTATCCTCCAGACACAGGCCTATCTTCAAATTTCTGACTCTAGCAGCTTTTGTTAGGTTCACTTACAGGAATAACAAGAATAAACTCAATAATTCACACCTCTGACATAGCACCCCACATGCGCACCAGCTCTCATATGCTCAGCCTTTTCATGAGGCACTCAGACTGTCTCCAGTAGAGCCCACTCAAACGTCGAACACTGCCTGCTCCATGCACGTTTTAACATGGTGGACACATACTCACTCAGCTAATAGTGCAATTACGCAATATCCAAGACACAATCTTTATCAGTATCATCTCTACCACACATTAATGGGCATATCTCGCCAATTATATCCCAGTTCCTAGTCAATGCTGGTCTCCTTGCAGCTCAGAAGCTGCCATATGGTAAACACAGTTTTCGGTGTTTCACCTTCATTGCCTCCTTCCTTTGGAAATGACTCCCAGTTGACATGAAAGGCACTGCCAGCTCCACTTGATAATGATCATCACTATGTGAAGCATTTATTTTAGAAATACTATTGGCCTTCAGTAATCATGAATGTAAACAAATATATTTTAATGTATAAAAAAACAGAACTATGGTATTTGTTTCATTGGTCAGTGCCTAAAGTCCTCAAAGGAGTGATAAATAGGTTTAAGTATGTCACATTTATTAGCTCACCACTAGACTCTAATAGCTTGTAAGGGTTTAACAGCAAACATTTTCCTTTTGAACTCCAGTGTATAGAACCAGGTCTTATTCCATGATCTAAGCGAGCACCTCAGCATATAGCTCCTCGGGCTATGGTTCCAGTGATTTAAGTCTTTCTGGTGTATGTGTTTTAGAAACCATGGTAAGACTCAAGATCTAACATGGATTGAAACAGGAAGCATATTGTGTCTTGGAACTGTTGTTCCACTTTACTTGTGGAGATTCTGGACATCTACCACTAGGTCTGGCAAATAAGTATTTCCTTCTGTCATGTAGTTCCTATATATCTATGTAGGATCTGCACGTTTAGACAACATACACTGTAGGATTGGTGTCCGGACTGATTCTAGACACCCCTAATGGGTATGTTAGCCTGTATACCAACTAGCTCACAGTGCCACTAGAAACCCCGCTTACCAAGGATAGAATAGTTCTTGGCAACTATCGAACATGACAACCCTAAACCCTCAGGATTGTGGAAACAGTGTACTACTTTCCTCTCAGTCACTCATGCTCACTTTGTCTCAGAGAGATACACAGAATAAACGGTGTGGACGTTCTTCAATAAGCATTTATTGAACCAGCGTCATTCTACGGTAAAATAGGTGTGCTGAAACAACAGATACACATGATTATAAGCACCAACAGAGTAAAAGGATGGTAGAATTTTACCATTGTGCTAAAACAATGAATACAGGCAAGTATATAAACTACATGACAGTAGTAAATGCGTACCCCTACGATGCGACCCTAAATAGATGTACCTAAGTGTACCTAGCATGTATCTGGGTGTAAGCTAAGAATCCCTCTAGGAAGAAGACAACCCCATTACCTGAAGTGAGAGACTGTGGGACCCCGTCTTGGTCTCGAGGGGGACACCCCGCAAGGGTTGTCAGACCACTTCGAGCTGGTGTGTCTGCGTGCAGGAACCTCAGTGTCTTGCGTCAATGTGTTGGCATGGAAGCCGTTTCCTCCTCTTCCTATCTCAGCAAGATATGGTGGATATATATACCCAAGGTGGTACACCCTGGTGATATACCTTGATACCTTGTTATGGCATGTCGGACTAGGATGACGGAAGGAATAACCCTTATACATAGTTATTATGCAGGAGATGGTAGGCCTGCTGTCCTGCTGTGATTCCGAGAATCCTCATGCATAATGAATGAGGCTTAAGCTTTTAAACCCTAGGTCATCTTTGGAATTACCAGAACTAGGTAAAATGTCAGTACTAAGAACCATTATGCAGTGTTAGGGTAGGGGAGAACATAGGTGAAAGGTTAGTTAACTACCTGAGCCTATATTGAGGTACCTATATGGAAAATAACACTTCAGATGTCCAATTGTCCTTTGAGCGACCCCCACAAAGATTGAACAATAGTCAAATCTGTAGCCAATGGCTGCTGTAATAAAGGTAGGCACAAACTGCTAAAAAAACGCCCGCACACTGATCTATGAGACCAGCCCATTGGACACTGCCTGATTGCCTTATCGGCCATGCTGACCCTGGTGAACAGCATGGAAAATAGAGGGACCTCTGATAATCTACGGGGAGAAGCAACAGGTAGTGTACCAACTCCATCGTTAATGACTTGTAAGGTACTGTACATGAGAAAGTCCTTGAACTGCTCAGGAGAGTTGGAAGAGACCCTCACAACCTGCTGTAAATGGCACAGGAAAATAACATGGTTTATAGTTTTGAATGCGGCTGAGAGATCTGGAAGATTTGCAGTGCTGATAGTCTATTTTATCATTATTTACTGCAGTCTTACCCCCCAAAAGGAAGCTCTCTGAGTAGGCTGAAGGGCTCAAGGTGTGACCTGAGTTAATTCATCAGCACTTTTTCTAGGATGTAAATTTAAAAAAAAAAGAGGTGGTCTGGGCAATTGTCATAAACTATTTGGGCAGAGAGGATTCAGCTGGGGATGTCTTCAGCTGTGAGGTTATCTTGGACGGCTTCAGACTTGCTGTGACACGGGCATCCACTGGTGTCAAGTTTACTAACTCGGCAGTGGCAGGAGCCACTGCTGTAGCAGTGTATCCCCAGTACCCATCAGACTACCCCTAGTGTTAATAAAATTGAATCTGGACAACTGGAGTATCCTTCTGACATCATTGTTCATCAATGTGGTTTTTAATTGCCAAAATGGACTGTGGAATCCAAGAAGAGCGATGGCACACGCACTTTAGTTCCGTTTACGAAGAAGAGACCCTGGCGGTAGAAAGCATGATCGCCTTCCCTCAATCACCCTATATCTTAACTGTGAACGAGGAGGAGGTGGCAGTGGCCATCGGTATGATGACCAGTAACAAAGCTCCTGGGCCAGATGGCGTCCCCTCTGATCTCTTTAAAGTTGATATTTTATTTTGGTCCAAAGTTTTAGCCAATGTTTTTAATAGAGTTTCTAAGACAGGCATTCCTGAGTCATGGACACAGTCGGTAATTGTACCTATTTATAAAAAAGGGGACCGGGGGGACCCTGGCAATTACCGACCCATATCCCTCATTGATTCCGCAGTCAAGGTTTTAGGGAGGGTGGTTTTAGGCAAACTGACTACTTGGTTAGAGGAAACTAATACACTTTCCCCTCTACAGTACGGATTCCGAAAGGGACACAGTACTATCGACCAAAGCCTAAACTTACAGCTGCTCATCGGGAAGTACACCTTAGCTAAGCAGGGGTCATTGTTTATTGCTTTTATGGATCTGTCCTCGGCATTCGACCGGGTAAACAGATCCAAACTGTGGGGTCAGCTCCTTAACATCGGAATAGACCCTAACATAGTATATTTCCTAGCAGACCTCCATAGGGACCTTACCGCAACGGTCCGTTATGATAGAAAGGGGAATTGCACAGAAAAAAATAGTATTATTAATGGTGTGAGACAGGGGTGCATTCTTGCTCCCCTGCTCTTTACACTATATATCAATGACCTAGGTAAAGCTTTGGGTGTAGTTTGCAAGGATATCCCGAAGGCTGGGAAATACTTACTGCCTGCCCTACTGTATGCGGATGACGCTGCCCTCATAGCTAGAACTGCAGTAGGACTCCAATGCCTGCTGAACTCTTTTTATGTTTTTATGGATAATCTTGATCGAAGCGTTAACTTTGGCAAGTCTCATGTTATGGTAGTAGGTCACAAAGCAAAGTCCAAAAAAATGTGATGTCATTATTTTGTAACAAACACAAGTTGTCACGAGTTTCTAGATTTCCCTATCTGGGGGTGGTCTTCGATGAAGGCTCCACGTGGCATCCCCAACTGGTGGAGAAAAAAACATCCTTGGCACGTTCAATTTCGGCAGTGCTAAGTTTCTCCCGTAAATTAGGGGTGAAGCCCATTGAGGCAGTACTAAAAGTATACGCTTCCAAATGTACTGCCATCGCCATGTACGGGGCCGATCTGTGGGGCTTTAGGCCAGTCTCATCACTTCAGGTCACAGAGGACAATTTTTTAAAAACACTTCTTTCCCTCCCAAAATCCACCGCAAACTACATAGTTCATCAGGAGTGTGGCGTGGGTTACCTGGAGGATAAAATTGCCATGGCCCCCTTACTAAAATGGTTGGCAGTCTGGTTAAACCCAGAGCTTGAGGTAAACTATGAAATTTTAAAAGATTGTTTACTGCTGGACCACTGGGAAAAGATCCCCTGGTTGAAGTACGTGCAACAAATGTGTGAAAAACTGGGACGCCCCGAATTGTTTGATAAACCCTTAAGCTTGGTGAAAGGGGATTTGAAATGGGTCAAGAATACTTTTTTGCTGAACAGAGGAATGGACAGAGAGGGCAGGGAGCTGCTTAAACCCTCTGTTAGGACCCACCAGCTGATCGTTTCACCTGACCCCGAACCGGAACTGTACCTTAAGGTTGTGAATAATGCCAATCATAGGTATTTGCTAACGAGGTTCCGATTGAACAAAATTCATCTCTTAATTTCTGGCCGCCCTGTCTGGACTAGGAGCACGGACTTAGCTCTATGCAAATGTGATGGCTGCTCAATCATGGACACGGCTCACTTTTTGTTCTTTCGTGATCATTTCAAGGGTATTAGATTAAAATTTATTATACCATTGTTAAAAGGAAAAGGCTTTAGGCAAGTGAAGCCAGCTTTGTTGTACCTCCAACTGTTGACAGAAATATGGGTCATTTATAATGTGGCAACATTTTTAACTATAGCAGTGAGACTTGGCAAAAAGATCGCTTGGTCCTAGAGGACTTTTTATAAATATCAACTACTGTATGAATTCCCCAATCAGGTTACCATTGTTCATGTTGTTGATTTAACATTTTTGCCACCATGTACTGCATATCTCAGGGGTCACCCCCTGTTTTGTATCTATGTTATATTTTATTATTTACCATCCAGCCTGGTGGCTCGTGGACTTTTTAATGCTTGTACACTTTTATGGTTTTTGTGATTTAAACCGAATAAAGTATCTTTTGAACTTTGAACTTTGAATTGCCAAATTCTCCATCCTTTAAAAGTATCAATCCTACAACCCATATACAAACAAGGAACAAGAACCCACACTAGCAGTTACCATTTGATTGTCCTACTGGATGAAGTAGGAAGTTCATTCATCAAACAACTGCTAACTTTTTTTGTCACAGTGAGCCATCATTACATTTTCCAATAAAGGGTTTTAGACCTCAGGGTTCAACTGCTGATTATTAACTGCTGATCTATACTTTGGCAAACAGACAGCTCTCAACTAAATATAAGAGGGTGTTTATATGTTACATAGACTGCTTGACACCCTATTAGAGAGTGAAAAGGAACAAGCTGTGGGCTAAACTGCAGTTATGGGAAATCAACCAATCTAGCTTTTGCCTATTAGTGGAACACCAAACAGATATATTGGCACAAATAAAACTGTCAGACAGGTATAACAAGGAATGGCCTAAAGCAAGAATGTATCCTGGTCCCTATTCTTTTTTCATTATATATTTCTGACCTACCCGTAATACTGAACCTTACCAATGGCAACGTTTCCAGACTTGGGCAAACGCATGTTACTTAATTACCGTTTACAGAGGACCTGGGTTCTTATCTCCCACACAGAATGTTTTTCACTGACCATAAAATAGAATTTAAGAATATAGCAGTCTGAATATACTGAAGTTAAATTACAGGAAAACTAAAATCCTGTACTTTGGATTTGCTACTCCCAGGTTCCCCTGGGTTGTAGAAAATAAAAGAATCAACTAGATTACACATTACACTTACCTTGGGGTGGAATAAATATGAAATGTACTTGAAATACACACATTATGCATCTGTTAAACATGTTGATGTCTCAGGGGTGATTTAATGCTTCTCTAGGAAATATGGGTGTGGACTATCTGCCCAACAATTACTGTCTCAACTAGCAAGCTACTCACTCTGGTTTTACACAAAGTATTGATGTTCAAACAAAAAGTTACAAAAATACTTGAGAAATTGTTCATAAGTCATATCAGGATCATCTTTGATCTAAAAATATCAATGCCTCATTGCCATCTAAATAAGAATTAGAGTTTACATCCTTGATAGTTATGAATAGTTTTAACTTTATCAATTATGTCTGCAACTGCATGATTTCAGATGGAGCCATATTAAAAGAACAGATAAAAAGTAATTACGTTTAACAACTGGACAGTTGCAGTGTTTGGTGGATTAACTAAGAACAATAATATGAATGCCAATTACTACTGATGCCTGTACTCTCTAAGATAAAGAGGTCACAAGATAACTTTCTAATAAAGAGGAACATTAGAGCTATCCACTTTTCACTCGGTTTAGATCAATCATAAAAATACAAAAATTATAGCTATTTATGAACTATGTGTACGATGAAAAGATAATTTTACTTTGACCCCACCATTATCGCACAAATTAATAAAAAACATTTTTAAGATTTCGATTTTTATACATTTCTCTTCTCGAATTTAAAGGATTATGGAATCGGTCCAAAAAGAGTCAAATATGCCATTCCTATGTGGAGACTATGTATCATATACTTTGCTTGTTTCCCAACTTGCTTGAGCTACGCAAGAAGTTCTTGCATCCGATATTTCTTAACAATAGTGTTAGAATAATCACAGAAGTTTTTTTGTTGTGTTTCTAAAGACCAATACAAAACATATCAGCTGCCTTATGAAAATTTTAACCTTAGCTGAGCAGATTTTAAAATTGTCCTTATGAGTGGAATACCAACACACATATATATGTAAATCTTAATTACACGAATGTGTATGTTTTATTTGCACATTCTAACTTTTATAATACGCTTGTTTTAGTCATCTTTCTATTTCTAACTAATCTCCGTTTTTTCTTGTGATGGGTGCTTAGAAATCCTACACACTAAAGAATTAAACCAATCATTGCAGGAGTAGGGGGATCATAAGAATCTCCTGGACATTGAGTCATACTCTTAATAATACCCTCAGTCTTGGCTGTGTTGAGCTTGGATAGGGAAAAGGTTGGAACAATTTGAAGAAATATACCCAAAGTAAAATGTGTGCTTGAAAAATGCCCCACATCCTCTTTGTCCTTGGCTGATGCCCTAGTCTACATATCAAAAATAACAATCTCTTTTTTTTTTTAAACGTGGATGCTGTGAGTGGAGATGGTCTCTTGGGAACAGCCAGCGGGCTCAGTAGGGAACTGTTAGTAGGAACGTCTTTCAAGTACTTAAAGATTTATCTGGTAAAATGATCAGCCCCCTCAACCCTCCTATTCTTGTAAACTGATTTAGCATTCTCAATATTGCACCGTTAATGAAGAGATCACAATTTCCTCATCTGCTTTGACCGGTTTTGAATTCTGTATATATCACTTCAGAGAGAGACAATCTTTCTCACTCATAAGACCCTCCTTAAGTGGAGCTAGTTGATGACATGTCCCTTTTTAAATTGACATCGCAATTAAATCTGTGTTCCAAATAGTCTATTGCACTAAAACTCCACTATTGTCCATCCTTGATTATACCTTGACCAAATTAATTAACAGTTCCATCATTCTATTCCTCCACAGCCTGTCTGGTACATTCAGCAACATGAATCACTTTGAGTGGCCGATGAGCTATAGCCACTACCTATGATACAGAATTACTCTGGTGGAAAACGTTATTCCACATTTCTTCCCCTGTGCCATTCAAATACGTCTTGATAAAACAGCAACTCTCTTCTATTTTACTACTGTCCTACTGAATATACATTTTCCCTGGTGTATCTTAGAATGATTGATCTCCAATTTCCTAAATGCCAAGTTGCAGAAAAACTGCTAGAAAAACTATGTTGACCAGTGACTTATTTCTTGAAATGTGAGTATATTTCAAGGAAAAAAAGTGACGTAAGAAAAATAACATGCCAGCGTTTGTATTCTGCATCCGAGGGAGGACATAAATGAAGAAAATGTATGACAAATAGTAAAATAGAAGGCATTTAGGGTTTATTTAGTTGAAACATAACATTAAAATTGCCAGTTAGGGAAATATGAGTTGCAGGAATACGTTTTCAATTTGTTATAAGGAAGATAGAGGAGAGGGAGTCAGACCAGTTGGAAAATAAGTTCAGAAAGGCAGTAACACTGTGGTTATCATAAAGGAAGAAAACTTTTTTTTTTAATTAGAAATAAATGTGCAGCTAGAAAGAATGCTATAGGAAGAACAATGTGAGATTGTGAGTGGTAAATTTAGAAAAGAAGGTAAGGCAGAATAGCAGTCCCACTGAAAACGTTTTTTTAAAACTGCACTGCATTTGCCAGAAATTATCAGATAAAACCCAAAACTGAAAATAAAAAACGAAGGGCTAGATTCACCTGGGTAAATCATATTTTTGAGTAATTTACACTTTTGAGTAAGTTTACTACTTTTTGCTTCTTCACAAAGTCCAAGTGTAAGTTACTTCTGAAGTTTAAATGAAAAAAAAATCTCACCCACATAAAAAATATTGTTTAGTATGCATTAATAATTATTTAAAGTGATGCCTTTAAGTAATTAAAATTAAGTTAGTTCTTCTTTTCCATAAAATGTAGTATTACATTTCTGCTTAAATTCAAAAGAAGGTATTACAATATTTCATTATTAAGTAAATATCAAAATGTTACTATTATATGTTTTAACATTAAATGTTAATTATGTGTATGTTTAACTATTTCAAATCTAATTTAATTTAACAATATTTCCTGTGGTGTATTTTAATTCCCTATCTACATTATTGTCTATGAGAGGGTGTTCCGGTAACAGCGGTTGGCCATGTCTGGAGCTTAGCTTACTAAGTTTAAATGACTTAAAAGTAAATTTAACTATGGAAGGAGGCCCAAAATGTTCATCAGCTCTAATGTGTTGGATCTGATTTGTTAGAGCAGTCTTTCGATGGCCGGCCATTTCTCAGCATAACATAGAATGGTTTCATCATAGTCACCATCTTCAGGACTTTAGACATCCTTTTTTTCCAGACATCAGATAGCCTGGGCTGCAACACCCCTCTAAGAGAAATATCCATTTCAGGAACAAACCTCGTAAGATATGTGCCTCCTTTGATGTAGAAGAGATTGCTACACTCCTTTGGTGAACAAAAGCAAACTTGTAAGAGCACATTGCCCCTTGGCACATAAGTTCCATCAGTCCCGTATTTGTGGATGTGAATTCATCACTGTACCAGGAGGAAAGGACTTGACCTCACATGCCCTTTAATCGCTGATGGCATCACATATTCAACCCGCTGTCCAACTTCAAGTCCTTGAGCAGTCTTCATTTAGCTTGTGAGATAAAAGTGGAAATTCAAAGACTGGGATCTACAAAAAGAGAACAGGACTGTCAGAGGCCTTTTTAGGTCATAGCCTACCAGAGTGCACAGCTATCTTGTTACAAACACATTTTGGGGACATGCTGAAAGCTTCTCTAAGAATGCATTCCACACATTGCTTACTATTGGCTTTGTGTTTTGTAAATCAGATTTTTTTCCTTTCTATTTGCTGGCTTTATTTGTTTTGGGCTGTCCAGCAAGAGAGTAGCCTGAAAATGCAAATACCTTCCCCTTTGAACCAACGCTTTAATGGATCCAAGATAGCAAAGCAAGTAAGCACAACCCTTCTCAATCATTTCATCTTCACATGCTGCCACCCATTCATTCTTTCATCCATCATTCAGTATTTCACCATTCCATCCACCCTTTCGACCAATCCACCTATCATGTCACCCATCCATTCTTTCACCCATTCACTCACCCATGCATCCTTTCATCTACCCACTCATCATTTCACCCATCCACCATTTCATCCACACATCCTTTCACACACTCACTCAATATTACATCCATCTACACATCCTTTCATCCATGTACCCTTTCACCAATCTACCCATTCACACATTCTTTCACCTGCACACCCATTCTGTCACTCAGCCTTTCTCCCCCTTGCAAATCCTTTCACCCATACACCCTTTCAGCCACCCTTTCTTCCACTCACAAATCCTTTCACCATTGCACCCTTTTGCCTACCCACCCTTTCACCCACCCCGCATTCTTTTACCCATCCACTCTTTCATCCATGCTTTCTCCCACCCATCTTTCTCCCACCTACTCATCCTTTAACCCATCCACCTTTTCACCCACCCAATCTTCCTTTCATCCACCCACCATTTCACTCACCCATACAGCCTTTCACTCAACGTTTATTTTAACCTTCCATCTGTCTTTCCCTTTCCTGTCAACCCATCCTTCTTTGGTTAATTAGAAGCTTTTGTCTGCCAAGCCGCAGACAGAAAGGCCCATAAAAAACATACCCCCACTGTAGCTGCTAAAGCGGGGAGCTCACAATGCCCCTGTTGTCCATCTCGTCTTTGATCCTCCAGTGGAGCATAGCTTGTTTACCACCTCTCTGACTGGCTCCTTGTATTATTTCATGATGCACGCTTTCTGGGAACTCTTTTTTTTCTTTTTCGTGAGGCACGCCAGCAGACTATGTGTTCTCAGTTGTCACCCTTGTATGCTAGTTCACAACAGTAAATGTGCTGTATTTCTTTGAAACGGTTTCCTGCCCCTATCTTTCTGCTTATCTCTGCCACAACCATCAATCTCACATGCCTGTGAGAAACAATTTCATGGCTACAAGCTTGTTTATTTTGGTAAGTACTCTTTACTGACAGCATAACATAAAGAATCCTCTTCCTCAAATTCTAACCCATGCCATGGGGGGTGGTGGGTGCTGAAAAAACCCCGAAATAACCGTGCTGGTATTCAGAAGTGAATGAGCAATAAACATGCCTATAAAGTTTGTTTTTATCTGGTCACAATTGCTGTGCATTCAAACACAATGGCCAAATGTTAGGCTCTGTCTTCTGAGGGATGTTGGTGTTTTCTTTTCATTCTCTGACTGCAAAGTGAGAAGATTTATGTGTTAATATTGCTAGGTACTGAGATTGAAAGCAAAGGCTGTGGGGTGTTATTTTTTCATGCACACAACAAAATTTAAATGTCAGTAAATTAACTGTACACATATTTCTCAATTTATCAGAATTGGGAAAGAACAAATGAAGCACATTTTTTTCTAATTCTAAACTGTGGTGGAAACAAATATTTTAATATGAGCAAAAGAAACCAATACACTAGGGGTCAGATGTTTGACCACTTTTTTCAGTCGCAAACAAGAAATTGGAATGTTTGCGGCCACAAAATAGGTCTGCCCTATGTATGAACAATATTTTGCAAGTCTGTAACCTAATACCGAGTCATACTTCAGTTTACAAATGTTTTGCAACCACAATTGCAGTCGCAAAGCACTCACAGTTTACCACCCATTTCAAAAGTGTGGTAAGCCACTCGCAAACGGGAAGGAATACCCAGGGGACCCCCTCGCCTTTATGACTGTTTGTGAAAATATGTTTTGTAGAGCTGGCAGTAGTCCCACGGACCACTGCCTACTCTTAAAAAAATGAAACAGAAATTGTTTTATTTTTCTTTTTTAAATGCATCCCATTTTGGTTTAAGGAAAATGGGCTGCAGTTTTTTTCTAAACTGTTTTATTTAAAAAGCAATCCCAGAAATGGTGGTCTGCTGACTCCAGCAGGCCACCTTCCCTGGGAGTGCTAGCCATGCCAAATGGGGTTGCAAATTGCTCCTGCCTCAAGAACATTAATGAGGCAGGCAATTTGTAACCCCATTAGGAATCGCAAACAGTGTCTGAGATACTGTTGTAAATTCCATTTTGCGAGTCGCAAATTGCGAGTAGCTAAACAACGCAGTTTGCAACTCACAAATTGGAAAGGTCCTACAAATGGCCCTAGGTGATGCCAATTTCAACACATTATCGTTTGTGTGTGCTGTATTTTTATGTCTGTGCAAATGTAATGGTAAATGTGCTGCCTGTAATAGCAGTGTGCTACCACACCATGCATACTCTGCTCTATGCCACTTCACTCCACTCTACTCCACTCTACATTTCTCCACTCTATACTGCACTATGCCTCTCCACTCTGACACACTACCCCACCCCACTCCACTTCACTCAAATACACTCTACTCCACACCACTCTGCTCTAATTTATGATACTCCATGACATTAAACTCCACTCCCTGCTGCACAGCAACACTTTACTTCACTGTACTCCACTCCACTCTACTCTGTGACACTTCACTCTGAAACACCACTCAAATCTGCGATGCTCCACTCTAAGACACTCCACTCTACACCACTCCACTTTACACCACTCTATACCACTCCACTCTACGCCACTCCAGACTGTGCCACCCTACAACATTGTACTCCACTCTACACCACTCCACTATACTCCACAAAATTCCACGCTTTAACACTCTATTCCACACTGTGCTACTTCACATTACACCACTCCATGCCACATTACTCCACTCTATGCCTTTCCACTTTATGCCACCCCAATCTATCCTACTCCACTCAATGCCACTCTATGCCACTCCATGCCACTCTGCTCCATGCCACTCCATTCCATTCTACACCACTCTATACCACTCTACACCACTCTTTACCACTCTATACCACTCTACACCACTCTACGACACTTTAAGCCACTCCAGTCAGAGACTCTCCTCCACTCTGACACTCTGTTCCATTCTGACACTAAACTCCACTCTACAAAACTCCACTCTACAAAACTCCACTCTACAAAACTCCACTCTACAAAACTCCACTCTACAAAAGTCCACTCTACAAAAGTCCACTCTACAAAAGTCCACTCTACAAAAGTCCACTCTACAAAACTCCACTCTACAAAACTCCACTCTCCAAAACTCCACTCCACTCTGACACTATATTCCACTCTACTCCACGCCACTCCGCTCTGCCTCACTCCACTTGACACCACTCACTTGATGCCACTCCACTTGACGCCACTCCACTTGACGCCACTCCACTTGACCCCACTCCACTTGACCCCACTCCACTTGACCCCACTCCACTTGACCCCCCTCCACTTGACCCCACTCCATTTGACCCCACTCCACTTGACCCCACTCCACTTGACCCCACTCCACTTGACCCCACTCCACTTGACCCCACTCCACTTGACCCCACTCCACTTGACCCCACTCCACTTTACCCCACTCCACTTGACACCACTCCACTTGATGCCACTCCACTTGACACCACTCCACTCTGACACTGTACTCCACTTCACTCTGCCATTCTAAGCCATGCCACTCTACTCTACGCCACTCCACTCTACACCACTCCACTATACTCCACAAAATTCCACTCTAACACTCTATTCCACACTGTGCTACTTCACATTACACCACTCCATGCCACATTACTCCACTCTATGCCTTTCCACTTTATGCCACCCCAATCTATCCTACTCCACTCAATGCCACTCTATGCCACTCCATGCCTCTCCATTCCATTCTACACCACTCTATACCACTCTACACCACTCTACACCACTCTACACCACTCTACACCACTCTACACCACTCTATACCACTCTACACCACTCTATACCACTCTATACCACTCTACGACACTTTAAGCCACTCCAGTCAGAGACTCTCCTCCACTCCTCCACTCTGTTCCATTCTGACACTAAACTCCACTCTACAAAAGTCCACTCTACAAAAGTCCACTCTACAAAACTCCACTCCACTCTGACACTATATTCCACTCTACTCCACTCTACGCCACTCCGCTCTGCCTCACTCCACTTGACGCCTCTTCAGTTGACACCACTCCCTTGATGCCACTCCACTTGAAGCCACTCCACTTGACGCCACTCCACTTGACGCCACTCCACTTGACGCCACTCCACTTGACGCCACTCCACTTGACGCCACTCCACTTGACGCCACTCCACTTGACGCCACTCCACTTGACGCCACTCCACTTGACGCCACTCCACTTGATGCCACTCCACTTGATGCCTTTTCACTTGAAACCACTCCACTCTGACACTTTACTCCACTTCACTCTGCCATTCTAAGCCATGCCACTCTACTCTACGCCACTCCACTCTATGCTGCTCAACTCTACTGCCCTCTACTCCACATTATGACACACACTCCACTCTGACAGCCTACTCCACTCTACGGCATCCCACTCCCCAACACTCCACACCTCTCCACTCCATGCCATTCTACTCCTCTCTTCACCATTCCACTCTACGCCACTCCTCTCTGACACTCTACTCCACACCACCACTCTATGCCACTCCACTCTACACCAATCCACTCTACACTGATCCACTTTTAACACTACTCCACTCTATTCTACTCCATTCTGTTCCACTCCACTCTATGACACTTTACTCCATTTTCCTCTATGCCACTCTACTCCACCCCACACCACTCCGCTCACTGTCACTCCACTCCACGGCCACTGTACTCTACTCTCCACCCCTCCACCGTACGACATTCCTCTTAACTCCATGCCATGCCACTCTCAACTTGAATAAAATACATTGGCAAAGACAATACATCTTGCAGATGTGAGACCTATTGGCTTTGCCAATGCTTGTTACTTTCTATTCCTCCTTCTGCCTTCATGGCCCCTAGCACATGCGGTAAACGCCAGGGGTAGCATAGGCACGCTCTAGGAAGCAGCTAGTCATGGACACCATTAATTGGTGTCAAAGTCTGCCTTACCCTTCTGCTTCAGTGAACATCCCAGCGCAGTGAGAAGGCTCTACCTTAAGAAGAAAAAAAATGAAATAGATTGGGAAAAAGAAGCAACAATACCATCAACAGCGCTGTGGTAGGTTGAACATGACAGTGTGCAAGAGTGCGTACAATTAATATTGCATCCTCATCACCTGTCGGGTTCTTTCAGAGTTCATCAGGAACAGGTAAGTGTGTGCTGGACCAGTATTAGGAGCTGCGCCCTGTGCAGTCTGTGCACATGTCGTTGCTAACGGGGTGCCCTCTTTCGTCTGCTGCCGCTATCCATCATAGGCCCAAAGCCTGCGTGGCACGGCTCTGGAGGATGAATGAGTGCCTGGGAGTATTTATCCTGCTAGCGCAGCTGCTGCGCGCCATCTTAACTGACGTTAGTAGGCCACCGCGGAAAGCAGAGATACAGATTACATTGTGCTGCTGCCTGTCAGTTGCTGCAGCTGCTTGAAAGGAAGAGAAAGGAAGCGTGAACACCTTGGCGCCATGTCTTTCTGCAATACGAGGCCATGGAATCCGTATGGAAGACCTATAGCATATGTTCTAAGCACATATTGTATGTTACATCATTACCTTCTTTGTTTGCAGCCTCATTCAGACGGTTCAGAGCCCATCACAATATTATACCTCTGAATATGCTGCAAACGTCATACTCTGCACAGTAGCATAAACTCCCTCAGGCCCAACGCCTTGGCTAAAGGTCAAAGTTCACTTTAATCCGCCCTGCATCACTAACCATCGACAAGGGCGTTCCAGAACGTCGCTTTGTTTGGTGCCTGCTGCCGTTTTGAGATTTATTGTGACATCATCCACTGTATGGGCCTCTTCAAGATCACTACAGTGCCTCCATGACACCTACTACACGGCCTCCATGACACCTACTACACTGCCTCCATGACACCTACTACACGGCCTCCATTAAACCTACTACACGGCCTCCATGACACCTACTACACTGCCTCCATGACACCTACTACACGGCCTCCATGACACCTACTACACGGCCTCCATGACACCTACTACACTGCCTCCATGACACCTACTACACGGCCTCCATGACACCTACTACACGGCCTCCATGACACCTACTACACGGCCTCCATGACACCTACTACACGGCCTCCATGACACCTACTACGCTGCCTTCGTGACACATACTACGCTGCCTCCATGGCACCCACTACGCAGCCTCCATGACACCTGCTAGGCTGCCTCCATGACACCTACTAGGCTGCCTCCATGACACCTACTACACTGCCTCCATGACACCTACTTCATTGCCTCCATGACACCTACTACACGGCCTCCATGACACCTACTACACGGCCTCCATGACACCTACTACGCTGCCTCCATGACACATACTATGCTGCCTCCATGGCACCCACTACGCTGCCTCCATGACACCTACTAGGCTGCCTCCATGACACATACTACACTGCCTCCATAACACCTACTTCGCTGCCTCCATGACACATACTACACTGCCTCCATGACACCTACTACACGGCCTCCATGACACCTACTACGCTGCCTCCATGACACATACTATGCTGCCTCCATGACACCTACTTCGCTGCCTCCATGGCACATACTACACTGCCTCCATAACACCTACTTCGCTGCCTCCATAACACCTACTTCGCTGCCTCCATGTCACCTACTTCGCTGCCTCCATGTCACCTACTTCGCTGCTTCCATGACACCTACTAGGCTGCCTTCATAACACCTACTTCGCTGCCTTCATAACACCTACTTCGCTGCCTCCATGTCACCTACTTCGCTGCCTCCATGTCACCTACTTCGCTGCCTCCATGACACCTACTAGGCTGCCTTCATAACACCTACTTCGCTGCCTCCATGACACCTACTTCGCTGCCTCCATGTCACCTACTTCGCTGCTTCCATGACACCTACTAGGCTGCCTTCATAACACCTACTTTGCTGCCGCCATGACACCTATTTCGCTGCCTCCATGACACCTACTTTGCTGCCTCCATGACACCTACTTCGCTGCTTCCATGACACATGCTTCGCTGCCGCCATGACACCTATTTCGCTGCCTCCATGACACCTACTTCGCTGCCTCCATGACACCTACTTCGCTGCTTCCATGACACCTACTTCGCTGCCTCCATGACACCTACTTCGCTGCCGCCATGACACCTACTACGCTGCCTCCATGACACATACTACGCTGCCTCCATGGCACCCACTACGCTGCCTCCATGACACCTACTTGGCTGCCTCCATAATTCCTACTTCGCTGCCTCCTTGACCCATACTACACTGCCTCCATAACACCTACTTCGCTGCCTCCATAACACCTACTTCGCTGCCTCCATGACACCTACTAAACTGCCCCCATGACACATACTACAGTGCCTCCATGACACCTACTACTCTGCCTCCATGACACCTACTATGCTGCCTCCATGACACCTACTACGCTGCCTCCTTCTCTAGGTGGGTCACTTGAGGTGCTGGTGTCTGGTACATGCTAAGTAGCAGCATCTACCCTCGACTTAACCTAATTTCTCGCTGACAACACACCTGAGAGGTGCTTTGCTAAAGGTACAGCAGAGAACCATAAAAGGCGAATACGGCTAATGTGCAACACATGGACACCCAGCACTGGGAGGGTCTAATCCTGACGAGAGGGGCGGAGGCTGCAGCATCTCTGAAACGGCCCAGGCGAGAGGATCTCTCGATCACTCGGTTCCGGAAAAGGATCTCAATTTGAATTTTAAAAGAATTCAATTGGTCTCCATGTCGGTGCCTGTTCTCACAATAATTGCCCCTATAGCAGCTTCCATTTCTGGTCTGCATGTTTGTCAGTGCAAACTCCTCCCCAGGCCCCCGCCCGTGTACTTTGCAGGGAGATCCCCTCAGCTTTCGTTCTGCCACTGACCCGCCCACTCACCCAACCTGCTGTGAAATCGCCAATTATAAGTGATAGCCCTATAACACGGGTTTTTTAATTTCCATTCCAGTATTTAACTGCACCACTTCTAGGCACGTTCTGATAAATAAGGTCATCTTTCACATACATATGTGCATCGCCTTTTTGGAGCACGCAGCCTGCGACCACACAAGATGCGTATTTATTCTCACTGGGCACTAGAAATATTATGTCCACCATATTCCTTTACTCACAAAGATGTCACCGTTCCCGAGGTTGTTAAAAGCTATTTCTGTGAAGGCGAGGGGCCCGGCCAGTCTTTGTGTTGCGGCTGCCCATGGACCTGCGCCCCACACGTGACCCTCTGCCCTTTAAAGGTCGGGAATGATTTCTGCCAGGGAGAGCTTTCTCCGTCAGCAAAGTGACCATTACCGTGCTTCCTCGAAGGAGCTCATCACACACAAACCCTCAGTGCTTATCAAGAGAAATATCGACAAAGCGCTGCTTTCTAGCAGCTCGCGCTGGCCCTCAGTGGTGAAGCTCGGCTCGCGATGGCCCTCGGTCGGTGTTGGTCGGCTCGCGCTGGCCCTCAGTGGTGATGCTCGGCTCGCGCTCGCCCTCAGTCTGTGATGCTCTTTGGTATTTCCGCGGTGCCGGCCTGGCTTCGTTAGGCCGACATATGGAGTGACTGGCAGGGGAAAGGTTGCAACGAAATGCCTGCATTCTGGAAAGTGCACGGGCGTGTCACTGTCTGTTCTTCCAGCCACATAGGTCGCCAAGCAATTTCTTCCACCCAGAACAAATGTTCTTCTTTCATAAAGCTAGATAAAATACGTATACTACGAGAGACACTGGAAACTTCTAAGTATACAGCAGCTGGATTGTAATGTAGAGCCTTGAAAAACAATATGGTGGTAAATTGAAGTCGTGCATGCTGGGGCCTTTAGGGGCCCTCTCTGGTTTCCCCACATGCAGCAGCGCGAAAAGTCTTTAGTTGGTCTCCATCTTTACCCGAGTATCTCCAAATATTACTATTTTTTAACCTGGTAGAATTTTTAAAAATTCGAACTCTTTGCTACCTCCCCCTCCCCCCGAAGGACGCACATTTACATCTATTTGCACCCCGCCAAGGATAAGCTAGACCCATATGTGCTGGAAACGTAATACGATGGCGAAAACAGAAAATCTATCCACTCTTATGAACATTGTCGAGAACAATACAAGTCTCAGACATGCTAAAAACAAGGACTGCAAAATCAAACAGCCATCTGCTAGGCAGGCTTTCAGCAGTTTGGCTCATTTCTAGTAGGATTGCATTGCCAGGCCTTCCCAAAACACCCTGGCACAATTCAAAGGAGTCTTGCGTACCACTGCAAGGCTAGTATCAGGAGCAATGAAATTCAGTTGTATCTCCCCAATGTTGCCTCGCCTACACTGGCTGCTGTTGATTGTCAAACCAGGATTCAAAGCTCATCTAAGGCCGGGTTCACCCTTGTCAACCACCTACCTCCACCAAAACCTGACTATTGCCTGAGGAGTGTAGTCTACCTGAGGTAAAGCATGCTTGAGTCCAGCAATCACAAATAAAACCAATTAAGCATGTGCTGGTACAGAGTGAGGTGAGGAAAATCTTTTCTGGAAGAACTTGTATGGATACCAGTTTTGTGTAGCCTGGTTTTACAGCTGCTACCCTTGGCTTATCTTTTTATACTCCTGCATGTCACTTGGTACCCCAGGTTTTAGGGTTCATGAAGATGGTGGCACAAAAACAACATAAAGATGGCTCTCAGAGCCAGAGCTAACCTTTGCTAAGATAGCACCCTAAGTGTGGGTGGACAGAAATTTGGCGCCTGTGTTGATAGCAGTGAATTAAATGAGGCATCAAAGGATCCCTTGTATACCACTGGTCAGTACCTGGGTGAGCACTGACTGGCCCCTGAGCACAAACATCCCCAGACCTCCCCCAGCCCACCTAAATCCCCAATAGCTTAACTATCTCACAGAAGATGGTAATTTTGATGATGTGTGCCAGTAGGGGTCATAGGGTGAAGGCAGGGAAAGAAGGGGGATAAAAGGGTTTTGAAAACATTGCCCGCCATAGGATAATGAAGGACTAAAACCACCTGAAACTGGTAAGAGACAAGGACAAGGCTGGAGCATGACGAGAAGGGTGCTGCCGTTGGCATAACCTTAATGCACAAGCTCCGAGCGCACCTCAGAAAACTGGCACCCTGGGCCCAGCTCGCCCATGTTAACTGCCGACCCTGCTCAGAGTCCTGCTTTTCTCTGTGATTGTTGTTTAATTGCATATATTAGTGCTTACTACCTCTGACGAAGCGATGAAGCACTTTTTCGGTGAGTAGCAAGCTACTTCAGAACCCATCAAGGATTAGTGCTGAATTTAGGGCTCAGGGTGGGGAGTCGGGTCGTTTTTAGGTCTCGGCTAGCGTAGGCTGCGCACATCCGCAGTCTCGCTGGCGAGATTTTAATGTCTCTGAGTAGCGTGGTTAAGCCCCGCCCCTCTTCTCCTTTGGCTGGCCGCCGTTTAGGAGGCCAGCCAATGGAGAAGAGGTCCCAGTGACGACATTCTCTCGATCTATGTCCCGTCCTTTTCGGATTGGGAGGCGTGTTTTTTAGTTTCTTTCTCTCCTCTTCTCCATTGGCTGGAATGTAAACAACAGTCAAAAACACACCCGTTGTTTACATTCCAGCCAATGGAGAAGAGAGGAGAAAGAAAAACACGCCCCCCAGTCTGAAAAGGACGGGGCTTGAAGACAAATGGCGAGCGTTTGTTTAATACATTTCTAACCTGGAATACCATTTCTCTGCACTTTTGAATCGTTCTCTTAACGTCACAAACCATGAGAACTCTCTCAAAGGCCTGCTTTCCTGACCGTAGGGGGGAGACACTTCTCCCATGAAGCAAATGAAGTCATCACTCATCGAGCAGTGCCAAAGTTGGACATTGGAGGCCTGTTTCCCTTTGCTGCTTGCTCTCTTTCAGTGTCTTTGAGGCTGTTGCTCCCTGAGAAGATGGGAGGGCAGCGCACTGCGGTGTGAGGATTTTTCGCTCAAAGTGCTGCTGCTAATTAGCGAACTGTGTGCTTGAATAAAAGTTTGTGTTCGCCAAGAGGGCCTCTCTCCGCATCTTGGAATCGTGGCACCGCACAAGAATGCGGCACTTGTGTGGAAGCCCTACTCCCATGCAGTAAATCCCTCTCGCTGGAAGTGCCCTCAGAGGCGGCTGACGCAGCCCTGGTCCGGCCCCTCCTGGGGTGCTGCCGGCTAAATGCACCGGAAGGCACTTTACACAGGGTACAATGCACAATCCGCCTAAATGTCACGCCGAAGTTCAAATGCCAAAGCCCTGCTGCTGCTTTCCCACTTCAAGTCTGGGGGCTGTTTTTATGGCGACAGGGGTAGGCGACTACCCTTTCTGCCACACTGGATGTCTGCAGGCCTCTCTGTTGCCTTTTTATGACAGGGCCTTGCTTCTGCGTCGGCTTCAGCTTTGAACATTTTTATATATTTTTCATTTATTTTTCAGCTTTCCCTTTAGACGGAAGAGGTAACCGCAGGCTTTTTAAGCCTGGGAACAGGCCTCCAATTTTCCAAGAGCCCACTCCCTACCCTCTCACCCTCACACCCCATCACACCCTCACACCCCCACCCTCACACCCCCCCACCCTCACACACCCTCACACCCCCTCACACACCCTCAGCCTCACACACCCTCACACCCCCTCACCCTCACCCCCCTCACCCTCACACCCCCTCACCCTCACACATTCCCTCACACCCACTCACCCTAACATACACTCACACCCCCTCACACCCCCTCACACCCTCACCCTCACACCCCCACACACCCTCCCCCTCCCTCACCCCCTCACCCTCCCTCACCCCCCATACCCCCTCACCCTCACCCCCCTCACACACCCTCACCCTCCCTCACACCCCCTCACCCTCACACCCCTCACCCTCCTCACCCTCACACAACCCCTCACACCCACTCACCCTCACACACCCCCTCTCCCTCACACCCCCTCACAACCCTCACATCCCCTCACCCACCCTCACTCAACCTCTCACCCTCACATACCCTCTCACCCTCACACACCCTCACTCACACCCCCTCACCCTCACACCCCCTCACCCTCACATCCCCTCACCCTCACATCCCCTCACCCTCACACCTGGCGCTCTGTGTGTGTGTCGCTGTGTGAGTGTTTGTGCGGCGCTGTGTGTGTGTATGTGTGTGGCACTGTGTGTGTGTGTGTTTGGCACTGTGTGTGTGTGTGTGGCGCTGTGTGTGTGTGGCACTGTGTGTAGGTGTGGCACTCTGTGTGTGTGTGTGGCTCTGTGTGTGTGTGGCTCTGTGTGTGTGTGGCTCTGTGTGTGTGTGTGTGTGTGTGTGGCTCTGTGTGTCTCTGTGTGTGTGTGTCTCTCTGTGTGTGTGGCTCTGTGTGTGTGGCTCTGTGTGTGTGGCTCGGTGTGTGTGTGTGTGGGGGGCGGTGAAAATGCAATAGGTCTCGCATTTGCGAGAGATTAAGCTATTGGCATTGTAAATGACAGTGCCATTTGTTTATCCGATTTAAAAACCAAAACATAAATAACAATTTTTTCATTTACAATGCCACTAGCTCTAACTTTTGCAAAGGCGAGACCGTTGCATTGTAAATGCTTGTTAGGGCTGGGGTGGGGTCGATTGCTGGGATGCAGGCGGGCTCAAGGTGGGGCTGGGGTTCCATGTTTACTACCCATATACCTTTACCAATCATGCCTTTACAATTACATTTATTGTAAAGGCATGCGTGGTAAAGGAATGCATGGTTAAGACTCTGTTGTTGCGACCGCGCTGTTGAGGCACGTGTGGTTTAGCCATGTGTGCTCTGTCACTCAACCTTTGTTTTGCGTTAACAAATTTCTGCTTTAGGAGTTGATGTTTGTAATACAAAATAATTTGATGAGTGGGCACATTCAATATGGCGTAAGCTGGTCAAAGGTCCGATGACTTCAACGGAGCCGTGGCAGCTCCGCTGAAGCACAGAGATCTCTAAGTTATGGAGGGAAGTATTTTGCCAGGGTCCAGAGGACATCCCTCCATGGGCCTGGCGGGCCGCTGACCACCCACCAAATCCTAAGTAAGCCCCTTAGCCTCTCTCCATGGCTCCTGACCTTGTGCAAAGCTAGAAGTCCCTACCTTTTCACGGGGTACCTCTTGGTGTAAGGACTGGAATGACATCCGGACTTCCGCTGCTACACCTTCTCTCCACTATTTCTGCTCTCATTGATGAGTTTTGGCAATTTAGCGCCAGGATACCATTCTGGTCACAGTGAGCTCTATCTGTTTGATTTCATAGCTGTATAATTGTTTGTGAACTGTGCAGTGTTCTTACATCATAGTTAGGATTTTCAATAAATATCGAAGCTCTGCGAAGGCTAAAGTCAAAGAATTTCTATGTGGTGAGCAATACAAACCCCCGTCTGCAGCATACACTAGTCAACTTAAAGGAACATGCCTTCTGATGACAGACAGATATTCACCCCTCCTTCTCCAACCACCCCTTGATAAAAGCCCAAAACAGTTAATTAAAATTAAGTCTGTCGGCAATTACTTCACGTCGCCAAACATTTTGCAATCAATCAAGAGAAATATGATGGGAGGAAGGCAAGGCCTATTGATCCGTTTCCTCCGTCTCTACCTCTAAGTGCTGTGTAAGGGTAAAGTTTTTGCCAGTAATTGGCCACCCGTGGATTTCTTTTATCGGAAGTCGCTTTACAGAGATTTGCTCCTGACATCGAAAGGCGATATTTCTCTGGGCGGCTGATCGGGCTAGAGACCCCTGCACCAGCAGGACAGTGCCCTCCCCTTAAAGTGAAAGTAGCGTTAGCGAATCTGTCTGTGCTCCCATTCACGTCAGCTTTAATTCTCCAATCAGCGATACCTTGGGTAAAGGCATTGAGTCAGTGCAGGGCCACGAGCTCTGCTCTGTGCACTGCCGCGTTGTAAAAATAAAAAAATGAAAAAAGCAACAATTCAGCGCCTCGGGTGGATTTCTCAAAAACAACTTGTTTGCTCCAGCGAGGCTTTAATCAGGGCTTTGGGAAAAAAGCAAACGCCAATAACGTTATCTCGTGCATCGCTGATCCGAACTCGTGGTTTATTTAGTAAACTCCGATTACGTCTCGACTTCCGGCTGTTGCTTTTGGGACTCGCATCTCTCCCGGAGCAGTTTCCTCCTGCATCGCATCATTTCAAGGGCCTTGCACGAGCAGTCGTTTTCTAATATGTACGTTCAAAGTGTTGCGATGGAGATGTTGCAGTGATATCTATTAATAGCCCTCGCTGTTATTGTGTTGCTGTTCTTTGATACAAGTGAGGCCCCACGGTAACAAAGCAGTTTTTGTTTGATATGGAGCGGTTTTGGCTTTATTACCTACAGGCATGGCCATGATAAGTATGCGATTGTGCGTTCACGCATTCCCCCCATAGTTATGGATCTGCTGCATTTGCCAATAATCCGTCGTCTGCTGCATAATCTGCATGTTTTAACAAAAAAACATGTTTCTAGCTCAAACTGTTCGAAAGTTGCTAAAAATGCTGCGACACGTGTTGCTGGCAAATCTTTACTGGTCACCTTGCAGTAGCTGATTGCTATGTTTGGTATGTTAAACGGGCAGTAATTGGGGCCAGCCTTTGCCTAAACAGTGTTAACAAGTGTAAACATGACATAATAATGGAGTAATGCTATCAGAAAATGTGCCACTTTACGCTGCATAATTGGACTTTTCTTGCCGCATAATTTAGTCACCCCTGCCATATAATTTGGCTTTCCCTGCTGCATAATTCCAGTGGCCCTGCGTACCTGTTATCCCATTACACGAGACTCCCTTGCTCACCCCAGATGTTACCATTGACGAAATGCAGCCTCCCAGATAGTTGATTGTGTACCAACCAAAAGCTGTTATTTGCCCGCCTTGGGCAGTGCCCTTTCAAAAGGCTGTGCCAGGCACAATGTCCCGGGTTGAATTACCTGGGCTGACTTCTGAAGATGTAGAACAGCCAAGGGAATAAAGCTTGGTAAATGGAAAGGAAAATTAGCCTAATGAGCTTCATGGCACACCAGCTAGACACTACCACCACAACCCCCTTCTCGTCCCTGTTCTTTGTGTGAGGACATACCTAAGCAGTTGGTCTAGTTTCAGAGAGTCACAAAAATCGCACACGCATCTCAGAATGTAGCATACTCATGCACCTTTCATGAAACACTTATGACAATATGTGTTCACCCCTGAAACCAGAACCTCAGCACCAAAGAAAGCCGGTATCACAGTAAAACCCATCTATAGCCTTCACATGTAACCCATAGTGGGGACATAAATCGAGAGTGTTACATGTAACCTGCATACTGTTGTTACAATGGAGATTGATTCAGTCTCCATCTTGCAAGCTGTCATGCCACTTGTGACTCTACGGTACACCCGATCTGACAGATCCCCACCTAAAATGTAACAATCCATTGAGATCTCACTCTTCGTCCATCAAGCTAGAGGAGATGAAAAAGGTTAAAAGCCCTGTCTGCAAGTGCCAAAGTACATCAATACATTGGCACATCGTCTGAAAGAGGAGGTACTCGCTGGCGGCGCTGAACATATCCCCGGAATATAGGGACACTTCCTCAAGACTAACTGGATGAGGGTGAATCGCAGGCAGCTCAGTCTCAATCAATCAATCACATCATTTGTAAAGTGCACTACTCACCGTGAGGGTCTCAAGGCGCTGGGGTGGGGAATGCTGCTACTGCTCGAAAAGCCAGGTCTTGAGGAGTTTTCTGAAGGTCAGCAGGTCTTGGGTGTGCTATAGGTGGATAGGGAGGGTGTTCGAGGTCTTGGCGGCAAGTTGGGAAAACAATATGCCACCGAAGGTCGCTCTTCGGAAGCGAGGGACTGTGGCGAGGGTGAGGTCGGCAAAGCGGATCTGGTGGGTGGGGGTGTAGAAGCTGAGTCATCTGCTGAGGTATGTTGGTCCGGTGTTATGGAGTGCTTTGTGTGCGTGGGTGAGGAGCTTGAAGGTTATCCTCTTGTTGACCGGGAGCCAGTGCAGGGCTCAGGTGGGGTGTGATGTGGCTGCAGCGAGGGATGTCGAGGATCAGGCATGCAGAGGCGTTCTAGATGCGTTGGAGCCGTCGCTGGAGTTTGGCCAAGGCTCCTGCGTAGAGGGGGTTTCCATAGTCCAACCTGCTGCTGACTAGGGCCTGGGTGACCGTTCTTCACGTTTCAGTGGGGATCCACTTGTAGATCCTGCGGAGCATGCGGAGGGTGTTGAAGCAGGAGGAGGAGACGGCGTTGGCTTGTTTAGTCATGGAGAGGGTGGAGTCAAGGATGACCCCTACGTTGCATGTGTGGTCAGTGAGTGTTGGAGCGGTTCCCAGTGCAGTTGGCCACCAGGAGTCGTCCCAGGCCGAAGGGGTGGATCCGAAGATGAGGACCTCCGTCTTGTCCGAGTTCAGCTTCAGTCGGCTGTTCCTCATCCATTCAGCGACGGCCTTCATTCCTTCGTGAAGGTTGGTTTTGGCGGTGTGGGGGGTCCTTGGTGAGGGAAAGGATCAGCTGGGTGTCATCAGCATAGGAGATGATGTTGAGGTCGTGCCGGCGGGCGACGTCGGCGAGCAGTGCCATGTAGATGTTAAACAGATTTGAGCTGAGGGATGAGCCCTGGGGTACGCCGCAGAGGATCTTGGTGGCTTCGGAGTGGATGGGGGGAAGGCGGACACTGAGTGTTCTGCCGAAGAGGAAGGAGGTGGTCCTGTCCAGGGCCTTCTCTTGGATCCCAACGTTGTGGAGGCGTGTTTGTAGTGTGTGGTGGCAGACCGTGTCGAAGGCGGCTGACAGGTCCAGGAGGATGAGGGCCGCCGTTTCTCCGTTTTCCAGCAGGGACTTGATGTCATCGGTGGCGACAATGAGGGCAGTCTCGGTGCTGTGGTTGCTGTGGAACCTAGACTGGGAAGGGTCCTGGATGTTGTTCTCCTCAGGGTATCGGGTCAGTTGTTCGTTGATGGTCTTCTCGATGACCTTTTCCGGGAATGGGAGTAGGGAGATGGGCCGGAAGTTCTTGAGGTCCTTGGGGTCCGCCTTGGGTTTCTTGAGTAAGGCATTGATCTCGGCGTGCTTCCAGCTCTCCAGGAAGGTTGCTGTCTCAAAGGAGGTGTTGATGACTTTCCGGAGATGGGGGTGCAATGGATGTGCTGGCTTTGTTGAAGATGCGGTGTGGGCATGGGTCTGACGGAGATCCGGAGTGGGTGGTGTTCATGATCTTGATGGTGTTGTCGTCGTTGATGTTGGTCCAGAAGAGCAGGCGGTTGGTGCAGATGGTGGTCATGGGGGAGGAGGTCTCAGTGGTTGTCGGGGCGGTCGTGGCGTTGAAGCTGTCGTGGATGTCTGCGATCTTGCGGTGGAAGAAGGTGGCCAGCGAGTCGCACAGGTCTTGCGAGGGTGGGACATCGTTGTTGTTGGAGCTGGGGTTGGAGAGTTCCTTCACGATGTTAAAGAGCTCTTTGCTGTTGTGCGCGTTGTTGTCTAGGCGGTCTTTGAAGGAGGCCCTTTTGGCGGATCTGATGAGGTGATGGTGTTTGCGGGTGGTGTTCTTGCAGGCTGCTTGGCTGTCCGGTGTTCATTCACAGTGCCAGATCTTCTCCAGCTTTCGGTAGGTGTGCTTGGAGGCCCGGAGATCTTCAGTGAACCAGCTGGCTTTCTTGTTGGTGTGACTGTTGGAGGGTTTCTTGATCGGGGCGAGGGTGTTGGCCAGTTGTTGATCCACTGTCTGTGGTTGCGGGTGGCGGTGTCTGGGTCAGTGGGGTCGGCAGGTGGACTTTGGGCGAGGGTGGTGGTTAGCTGGTCTTCGGTGACTTTGCTCCAGCAGCGGCGAGGCATCTGTTGGGTGCAGTGGTGCGTGGTGGGTTTCTTGAAGGTGAAGTGGATGCAGCGATGGTCGGTCCAGTGGAGTTCGGTGGTGTGGTTGAAGGAGACGTGGGGGCTTGCGGAGTCTCCAACATAAAACCTAAGTGCCACAGTACAAAAGTAGGCTTGTCCACACTTTTAGCATTACATGGACAAGAAAATCCCTAGTTAATGTGGTCTGCACACTGGTTGGGAAAATTAAGACTTCAAGTACAGCAGGTTTAACAGAACCTCCTTAAGAGATGCAGAAGGAGCAGGCGGAAGAGCCAGTAGCATTAAATGAGTCTCCAGGTCGATCCCCAGTCCTGACCTCAAAGGAGGAAACCAGAAAGATCCAAGAGGCTAAAAACTCTGCCTCTAGATGGTTTCCAACCTGGATTGAGTGCAGCCCACTAGACTTTCAGGATGGCTGGCTAGAAACCCAAACATAATCCATCCTGCAAAAATTGAAAAAACAGAAAAGTTTCACATTCCAACAGAACATTCTTTTCTGTACCAACCGTGTGAAGGAAAGGAAACAAGTAGTGATTATGTACGTTTCTGGTAGAAGGGCACCTTGAAACCTGAATGTCCCAGGCAAGATGAGTTGGAAGTCAAATGTGCTCCATTTCTAGACATTCAATCCCCCTACTCACAAACTGTCCTTCAGATTGACATCTGCGAGAGAAGAAAGGGTCTCTGAGAAGATACTCTTCCTTGGAGGTGCAGGAGGGCTGCAAATTGAAGCTTCCTGGTCCAAATGAGGATCGAAAACACATACAAGGGGTGCTGAGGTCTGTGGTGGCCAAAAGTGTCTAACGTGTACTCAAAAGAAAACAGTATAGACTGTGAGTGTGAGAGAGCAGAGCAAAAGTAAACCCATCAGCCCACCCATTGGCGGAACTTCATCATCTGGGATTTTTGAAAAACCAGCCTGGTATCCACTAGGTGTCTCACCTTAAGAGTAATGTGAGTACAACAGCTAGTGTATGGTACACCAGTGATGGAAATCTGGGTAACCGTGTGTAAAGGGCTGTGGGAGATGAGAAAAGTTGCAGTGTACAAAGCATATGTGCTATTAAGAGAGTGGTGATATAAAATTGACTAGCATGGTGCCTAATAAACCTTTATTCAGATGGTCACCATGGTGACAAGATTAAAAGCAGAGTGTGAATGGATGTAAACATATATTACCATTCGTGGATGAATCAATCGGTCAACATGTTTCAGCCTAAGGAGGCTTTCTTCAGGACCTAATACAACACTACTGCAACTGTGGTAGTAAAGAAATATCTGAATATCTAAATATAAGTGTACATACCATGCCACTGACAATGACCTACCAGCCCTGTGTGAGTAAATTGGTAGGAGATGAAGTCATGGTATAAGGAAACCATCCGCTCCCGCAATTTTGCTAGGGGATGGCCTCACCTCGCCTGGCGCTCGCTCAGGTCAATGAGGCCCCGCTCTGTCCGTCGGTACCTCGAATCCCTTCTGAGTCGAGGAAGGGATTCGAGGAACCGACGGTATGTACACTTATATTTAGATATTCAGATATTTCTTTACTACCACAGTTGCAGTAGTGTTGTGTAGTGTTCAAAAATCCCAGATGATGAAGTTCCGCCAATGGGTGGGCTGATGGGTTTACTTTTGCTCTGCTCTCTCATACTCACAGTCTATACTGTTTTCTTTTGAGTACACGTTAGACACTTTTGGCCACCACAGACCTCAGCACCCCTTGTATGTGTTTTCATTAGGGGTAGGGTGTTTTCAGGTCTTTAATCTCGTATCCCCCATAGACCCTTTCCACTTGTGTTTGTTCTCCAAATGAGGATCAACACCACTACATATTCTGCCTCTTACAAGCTAACAACCACCTTCAAATTCTGAGAAAGCAGGGACTGGGAAACAGCAACCCCTTCATCATCACATATGTTGTGTCAGCATAACAGACCCCTTCTGAGCGGTGTCTTGGACGGAAGCTTGGCAACAGACTATACTGTCTGCTGCCAAATATGTACAGCAGAGGAATTCCAAATCTATTCCAAATTTTGACAAAGGCCTTTGTGAAGTGCAGATATCCTGGGAGAAGAGAAGTCCCTGACTCAAAGAGTCTGCCCACAATTTCTCTGCCTTGCTGTTGTGTGTTGCTGAAAGACACTGCAGTTGTTTCTCTGTCTACAGACTGGCCTGATTGCAATGTCATTTTAAGGCTTTTGGAGCTCTGGGCAAGAAATATTTTGAGGTCATATTTTAATAAAATTATATTTAACACCCATTTTCATCTAATTCAAGTCCTCGTGATGCTAAACAAAATTAAATTATACACCCATCTTTCAGAGACGAGACACTCAAAAACATCTGAAATTTTCACCTGCCCAGTGTCCACCAGCCAAACAGTAACAAAAGAAAGCGCAAGCGAGCATTGAAAAAATATTTTTTTATGCTCGGATCTAGATTTTTCGTCTTTTTTTGTAATACAGTCTCTAACCAGCTTGCTTCTACCATGATAAGAAATGCATGATAATGGTGATTGGGTGTGTGTTTACTCGATCAGTGCATAATATTGAAATAAGACTTATGCCAATATTGCTCGAAATAGTAGCTTTAATTGCCACGTATTCGTAATTAAAAAGAAATCATCCTTCACAAATGGCACTCCCTGTGAAAATTAAAGCACCGCTCTAAGGATTTCCCCATGCGTTTGGGTGAACTCTAATAATTTTACCCTTGACTCTATTCCCCTCCCTTGCCAATCTTCACCTCTTTCTATGCATAAGAGAAATTGAAGAAAAACTGCAGCTAGGTGAGGTTGAGAGAAAGTTGGAGTAGAGATGTTGAGCTAGGTACAAGGAGTGGCATAGAGAGAAGTGAGGTTGTGAGTCAAAGAAGGAGGCGGGATGGCAAGAGATGTACTGAGAGAGAGGTAAGGGTGACAGATGTGAGGCACATAGTTGAGAGAGAGAGCTAGTTACACACAGATGTGTATATTTATACATATATAGGACCCCATAGTCCAAAAATGCTTAGGCATGCCTCAGCTTCCCCCTCGTCTCCTTGTCCAAGCCCTCCATCATCATGCATGTGCACAGCAGCATTAGGACTCCTCCGCCAGCTGTGCCAGTGCTACTGAGCATCGTCAAAATCATTGGCAACGCCAAAGATTCAGCATGGCAATACCTATTGGCTTTACTATTACTTGATTTTATTGGGGCCAGACTTCTGACTGTTTCAATTACTTTACCAGGATGTCCCTTGGAAGGTGGATCCCTGTGTAATGGTCCACTTTGCCCATGCCTTAAGACGGCTGTGCCTGGAGACAAGCTCTGCAATTTTGCTGCACTATGCACTACAAGATGGTTCACATATGCCTTCATGATGGTAATATCCATTGTCCAGGACACAGCCCAACCCCTCACATCTGCTACTTAATCCCTTGACACCATTGCACTATTACATATGCTAAAAGCCCCTTCCAACTAAATGAGTTCGCCACCTCTTACTTTTACTAAAGGCGCCAATCGGAATGAGGGCCCAGCACGGTTCTCCACTCATGACCAGAGGCACCTGTGGTCAAAACCATAGGTTCAGACGTATCCGTGGTGAAAGGGCTTCAGTAGCCAGGCATGTTGGATACCCCTGACGTAAGATGACCCATTATATTTGTTTCATTTTTATCTTGCATTCAGATGCTAATAACAGTATTGAAAATGTGGTGCAAGCGGTATTCTCTAGAATGTGAATTCTTATTTTTCTTCCTGAGTGTAGTGTACCAGCGGAAGCTGTTACTTCATTTACACAAAACCTCAATCCAATAAACCCACTAACCCCTGGAGTTAGTTCACCACCACTGTCTGTATGTCATAACTGTAGCGGGGTGCTGGAGGTCCCACTCTACTCTCACTGCTGCTTATAGTCACTTTAGCTATACAGTCCCATAGACAGGCCAATATTACCCTTCATTTAATGGACATCATTTAGAGTCAGATGTTCTATGAAATTAATCAGAAAAAGTAATCACTAATCTCACATTGACTTTTTGCCATTACTGTTTTAATTTTACGACCAACCTAAGTACTAGAAGGTAGGTGCACAAACAAAATGATAAATCGCAGGGGGTCGCAGAATGACCTGCTTAATTAATATTAAGCATGTCACAATGGCGGCCTGAAAGGAAATACAGTACACTATTCCAGTGATTGTATTCCAAAACTAAAAAAACTTTTTTTTAAAGCAACACACGTTTCTTAAAGTAACTTTGGCTGCTTTTTTTTTTTTAATCTGTTTTGAAAAACGTCCTCTTGACCACAGCCTACTCCCCTTGAAGCTGCCATCTCAATTCCCAAAGGAGAAAGGGTCCTAAATGGACCCCTTACCCTTCGCGAATAAGTTACTTCTACCTCATCTTGGAAGTTGGTAACAGATCAGTTGTTTGCAACCAGACCTATGGGGGCAAACCATTGATATATTTTTATAAATTGTTGTCGTCTTTTTTTCTTGTTGTGAGGTTTTCTTATTTCATTGTTTGATACTGTTAAATGCTTTACACTAAGTTTTTTTGTTCAAGCCTGGCTGCTCGAATGGCATAAGTACCCCAAGGTCAATCAACAATTCTGGTCCTGCTTGACCTATCCGCCGCCTTCGACACCATCTCCCACAACATCCTAGAACATAGGCTCTGGGAGATTGGTGTCAGGGGGAACGTCTTAAAATGGCTCAAGAGCTACCTAGCTGACCGAATCACAGCAGTACAAGTGGGAAAAACCGTCTCTTGTAACAGACCAGTAAAGAAGGGAGTGCCACAGGGCTCTATCCTCAGCCCCACTCTCTTCAATCTTTACATAACACCATTGGCCAAGGTGATCAGATCCTACGGCTTCGATGTTGTGTCATATGCCGATGATACACAGATCCTGGTCACTCTTGGCCCAGACCTTGCAGAAACAAAACTGTGTTTCAAAGAATGCATGTCCCACGTCGATAGGTGGATGAGCACAAATCACCTTCAACTAAATGGCAGAAAGACCGAGATCGTACTCTTCGGCAAGGCCCAGGAACACTGGTCCCACGACTGGTGGCCTCCTAACCTGGATTCTTGTCCAACCTCAAAACAAATGGTTCGGAATCTGGGGTTCCACATGGACAACAAATTATCAATTCAAAATCAGATCAACCATCTTGTAGGGACCTGTTTTGGATCAAGGGGCAGCCTACGAAAGGTGTTCAAATGGATCTCGATCGAGGCTAGGAAACTATTAGTCCAGGGACTAATAATGAATCGTTTGGACTATGGAAACGCTTTGTTGACCTCAATCAATGAAGGCCATCTTACTCGGCTTCAGACTATACAGAACACCGCAGCTAGGCTGGTTCTCAATCTTCTGCCCAGATCCCCTTCGGGCCCCAGCCTAAGATCTCTACACTGCCTTCCAATCAGAAAGCAGATTCAATTTAAAACGCTCTGTCTAGTACACAAAAATATATACGGTATTGGCCCAGCATATGGGTCCAAAACATTATGCTGGTACCAGCCTGGTAGGCCTCTCAGATCTAGTAAAGAACCATTACTCACACCTCTCAGAATTCGCACCGTCAGAGGCGGAGGAAGATCCGTTTCCTATCTTGCCCCCCTTTTTGCAACAAACTTCCTAGAATTCTGTGCACAATCACTGATCACAACAGCTTCCGCAAGAAGCTGAAAACATGGCTATTTGACAACTAATCAAGCAATCTCTCAGAGCTGTCTGCAAGCGCCATGAGACTTTCAAGTGATATGCGGGCTTTACAAATATCCCCGATTTGATGTGATTTGATTTGATGGTTGAGCTTAAGGTTGTTCACACAAGCATGACTGGACACAAGACAGTTTTTGCAAGTGTAGTCCACAGTAACGCCCCGCAGTCATCCCATATACCTAAATCCTCAGAATGGTCATGTTATTTTTCCAGCTGGTGAGTGGCATCCATTCCAATTGTCAATATTTTAAAACTATTCTATACAGCATGGGTCTCATCTGTCTGAATCCTAACAATTGTAGAAGGTCCACCAAGTCAATGTGACATTGGATGCCTTACCTTCAGTAAGTGTGTGATAAGGTTGGACCAGCACTAAGTCTTCAAATTAATGAACTTTTTATTTCCAGACTTACAGTTTGTTTTTATTTTTTTAAATAACAGTCTTACAATATTTAAAGTAAAGTAATATTTAAAGTTTGATGGCCGGCTTATCCAGATTTAAGGAGACAGGAAAGATAATGTTGGGTGTCACATATTGTCTATATGGCGAAAGTACAGCAATTAGATCAATCAATCAATCAGGGGGTTTGTAAAGTGTGCTACTCACCCCTGAGGGTCTCATGGCACTGGGGGGGGGGGGGGGGGGGGGGGTGGAGCAGCTCCAGATCAGTTGAAGAGCCAGGTCTTGAGGTCATTACTGAACGTGGGCAGTGTCGGGGAGCGTCTGATGTTCACAGGGAGCTCATTCCAGGTCTTGGCTGCAATGTAGGAGAAAGCTCTCTCGCCTGCTCTGTTTCTGCAGATGCGGGGAACCTCGGCCAGGACAAGGTCGACGGAGCATAGGTCCCTCCTGGGTATGTGGAAGGAGAGTCTCTCGTTTAGGTATTTGGGTCTGACGTTCTTGAGGGATTTGTAGAGGTGTGTGAGGAGTTTGAAGCTGACCCTTTTCTTGACAGGGAGCCAGTGGAGGTCTCAAAGGTGATGGGTCATGTGTTCGTGATGTGGCGTCCCAAGTATGAGTCTGGCTGCGGCGTTCTAGATGGTTTGGACTTTGTGCAGAAGCGTTCTGTTGATTCCGGCATATAGGGCGTGGCCGTAGTCCAGTCTGCTGGTTATAAGTGCTTGGGTGACGGTCCTTCTACAGTCGGGGGGATAATTTTGAAGATCTTGCAGAGGATGTGCAGGCAGTTGAAACTGGTGGAAGTGACAGCATTGATCTGGCGGTTCATGGAGAGGGAGGAGTTGAGGATGATGTTGAGGTTTCGTGGGTGGTCCGTAGGGGTGGGTTGGTTCGCAAAGGCGGAGGTCCACCAGGTGTTGTCCCCGGCAGAGGTGCAGGTTCCAAGGATGAGGACCTCAGTCTTTTCTGAGTTTAGCTTCAGGCAGCTGTCTTTCATCCAGGCTGCAACGTTCTTCATTCCTTCATGGAAGCAGAGTCTGGTGTCCACAGGATCATTCGTTGTGAGAGGATGAGCTGGGTGTCGTCGGCGTAGGATACTATGCTGAGCCCATGCTGTCGGACGATGGCGGCGAGGGGGGCCATGTAGATGTTGAAGAGCGTGGGACTGAGCGATGATCCTTGGGGTACTCCGCAGTTGATATCGGTGGGTTCGGAGAGGAAGGGAGGGAGTCTGATCCTCTGGGTTCTGCCGAAGAGAAAGGATTGGATCCATTCGAGGGCGGCTCCTTGTATCCCTGCATGGTGAAGTCTGGCTGCGAGCGTGCAATGTGAGACGGTGTCGAAGGCTGCAGAGAGGTCTACAAGGATGAGGGCCGCAGTGTGTCCCTGGTCGAGTAGCATGCAGATGTCATCAGTGGTGGCGAGGAGGGTGGTCTCGGTGCTGTGGTTGCTGCGGTATCCAGACTGGGAGGCGTCTAGGATGGAGTTCTCTTCGATGAAGGCAGTCCGCAGTGCGTTTAAGAGTCTCTCTCTGACTTTGACTGCGAAGGGGTGGTGATAGAGGGGCCGGTAGTTTTTCAGGTGTGTTGGGTCGGCTGATGGCTTCTTGAGGATGGGTTTAACCTCTGCCCACTTCCAGTCGTCTGGGAAGATGACGGATCTGAAGGAGGCGTTGATGGTCCGTCTTAGTTCAGGTGCGATGGCGACAGCGTCCCTGTGGAATATGTGCAGTGGACAGGGGTCCGTTGGGGCTCCCGAGTGGGTTTTCTTCATGGTCGCTGTGATGTGTTTGATTGGGCGGGCTTGGGTGTGGTGGTGGTGTTGAAGGTGAAATGGACGCAGTGGTGGTCCGTCCAGAGTGGCTGTGTGGTGTGGCTGAAGTGAATGTCTCTCCTGTGAAGATGGGGTTGAGCTCTGTGAGTGGGCATGTTGACAAGCTGCTTCAGACCGAAGTTTGCGAGGTTATCGAGGAGAGTAGTGGAGTCAGGATCGTTGCAGTTGTCGAGGTGGAAGTTTAGGTCCCAGAGTAGTATGTAATCCATGGAGGTGATGGCGTGGGGTGCGGCGAGCTCGGCGATGGTAGTTGCGGACTGGGTGCGGGGTCCCGGTGGCCTGTAGATGAGGGTGACGCATAGCCTGGTCCTGGGTCTGGTCTGGATCTGGAAGTGGAGGTGTTCTGTTTTGGAGTTTGGGTCACACGTGCTGGATGTGGAGAGTCGGAGGGGGGTCTTGTGTTCGATGGTGAGTCCTCCTCCTGGGCGGTGGGGGCAAACCTTCCTCTGGATCTTGTAGCCATCAAGGATGGCAGTGGCGATGTAGGGGCTGGAGGTGGCGTGTATCCAGGTTTCAGTGAAGAAGGCGACATTGGGCGAAAGGGTGTCAATCACGTCCCAGATTGGTACGGCATGTCGGTGCAGAGAGCATACATTGAGGATGATGCATGTTAGGGTTTCGACGGTGCGTGCATCAGGCAGGCCTTTGGCGGTTGTGGGGGCTTTGTCGATGATGAAGGATCTACGGCAGTGTCTGCACGAGAACTGTCCATGGGTAGTGTTTGGCGAGGATCTTTCGCAGTCGGCGTGTCTTCTGGGATTGAGTGTGTGGAGGGTGGTGGAGTCGTAGCGGTGGGGTCTGGGAGAACTAGGGTTCCTGGTGCTGGCCGAAATCGGGTCGTGGACAGGCGCAGACAGGGTTGCCTTAGGCACGCCCGCTGCGCCCGTCCGCTGCGTGACCACGCAGCGGACGCCATGAAGTAGGGGGAGGTGGGAGGGGCATGCAGCTGCTGGGAGGCGGGGCGGGAATGGTGGGAAAAATGCAAGGGAAATGGAAGGCACCAGTGAAAGGGGCAGTGGGGCACACAAGATAAGAATTACAATGCAGGCAGTAAAATTAAACAAAAAACAAACCCAGAGGCAAAATGGAAATAATAAGGTAAAACCAACTCAGAGATGCGGCAGCTACCGTCACCGGGTCTCGAACCCTACCAGGGTGGGGCTCTGAACACGGCGCAGCAGCAGGGCACAGCGGAGCTGCTAGGGAGAAAAGCGGGTTTCAGACCTTGGCTGTAGCAATGTTAGTTAGTGCTGTACAAAACTGAATATAAGATAATATAATATAGCACATACTTCTTTGGCCTGTAGGTGCTTGCATAGAAAAATGATTTCATAGTATACCATTTATTTATTTATTTATTTTTAACATTTATTGAGCGCGAACAAATGCCCGCAGGCGTCTCGGCGCTGTACTAATTGTTACTCTCCTGTATTGTCTTATGGGATTTTAAAGGTCAAACAACCATGTTTTCAATTTCTTCCTGAAGGTCATAAGATTTGGGCTAGATCTTATGGATTGCGGGAGAGTGTTCCATAGTTTTGGGGCAGCAACTAGGAAGCGTCTGTCTCCCCAGTTGACCCGCTTGGTCCGTGGCACTACCAGGTCGTTTTGATTTGCTGATCGAAGTGTCCGAGATGGAATGTATGGAACAAGATGGTCAGTCAGAAATTGTGGCGCTTGATGATGTAGTGACTTGTAGACAATGCACACTGTTTTAAACTTAATTCTGTTCCTTACAGGGAGCCAGTGAAGACTTCTTAAGGTCTCAGCTATTGGCTTAAATTTAGGGATGTTAAGAAGAAGTCTGGCTGCTGCATTTTGGATTGTCTGCATTTTCTTGATGATCCTGACTTGAGCATTAGCGAGCAAGCCATTGCAGTAGTCCAATGCTGATAGGACAAGAGCGCTGACCAATGTCTTGCCTGCACTTTTGGGAAGAAATGGAAGAATCTTCCTGGCCAAGCGTAATTTGTGGAAGGCTGTGGAGGCCGTCTGATTGGCATGTGCCATGAAATTTAGATTGTCATCGAAGATGACACCCAGATTTCTCACTTTCGTGGCAGGTTTGGGCACAGCTCCGAAGGAGGATGGCCACCATGCTGGGGACCAGTCAGGACTGAGATGGCCAAAAGTGACCACCTCAGTTTTATCGGAATTTAGTTTCAAACAGTTTGCTGACATCCATCGTCCGATGACCAGCATACCTGTTTTGAAACTCTCCGCTACTGTTTCCCCATCATTTCTGATGGCCAGAATCAGTTGTGTATCATCTGCATATGAGGTAAGGTTCATCCCATGTGCTTTGATGGTTTTAGCGAGGTCCGACACATATATATTAAAAAGTTTCGGACTAAGGGATGAACCTTGGGGTACCCCACATGGCAGTGATAGTTCTGCAGATTCAAATTGACCCAGGATAACTGCCTGGGATCTATCTGCCAGAAAAGATGCCAGTAGATTTTTTGCAAGGCCTTGTACACCCATCTTTTCGACACGGTTGACTAAGATCTTATGGTCAACCGTGTCGAAGGCGGCCGATAAATCTAGAAGCACCAATAGTGCTGTGCCACCTTGGTCTCTGATTAGACGGATATCATCCGCTGCTTTAATAAGCGCTGTTTCCGTTCCATGATACTTGCGGAATCCAAATTGTGTTGCATCGAGCAGATGATATTGCTCGATGAATTCCGCAAGTTGGGTATTTCTGGCTTTCTCAACTATCTTGGACAAAAAGGGTAGGTTAGCTATGGGCCTGTAATTTTTCAGTTCAGTTTTATCTAGCCCGGGTTTTTTCAGGATAGGTTTTAGTAAGGTCTTTTTTAGGTGGTTAGGGAAGATGCCAGTACGAAACATTGAGTTGCATATTTGGGTTATAGCTGGGGTCACAGTGTCCATTAGTAAACGAAGGGTGTTCAGGGGACAGGGGTCCAAAGCCGATCCGGATTTAATAGTTTTAATGATATCCTGGATTTGATTTTCAGTGACTTCTGCAAAGCAGGAAAGATTACTGTTCGTCGATGGAATATTTATTTTTTCAATATTTTGATTATCACCTAGGTTAAATGCTGAGAAAATATCATTCACCTAGGTGAAGAAGAAGGATGCCAGTGAGTCACAGAAATGTTGTGAGCAGGGTGGGTTAAGGTCTGGGGCGCTTCCCGCCAGTTGTTTAGTTATTTCAAAGAGCTTTTTATTTGAGTTTTTAGCACTTTCGATTTGCTCAGTATAATACTTTTTTTTGTCTCTATGATCAGGAGTTTATATTGGGTTAATAATTCTTTATACGCTTTCCTGTTATCATTATCATACTTTCTCCTCCAATTTCTTTCTTTATTTCTACATTGCTGTTTTAGTTTTTTAAGCTCCTCGGTATACCATGGTGCTGAAGGGGAGCTTCTGTTCCTGGACATCCTTTTTACTGGTACTAGATTATTGGCAGCCTGGCCCACCCATGTTTGATATTGCTCAATAGCAATTTCTGGGTCATCAGCCCAAATGGGTGTTGAATTCTCTAACGCATCCTTGAGGTTGGGAATATTAATGTCTTTCCAAACCTTAAACGATTCTCGTTTGGGGAATGGTGTTGTTGCGGTTGGTGTTTTATTAATTTGTATTGTAGCCAGTACCAGATAGTGGTCGGACCAGGTCATTGGTAGGGCGTTAGTCACTAGTAGATTCTCCAGATTGGTAAATATACCGTCTAGGGTATGGCCTGCCGTATGAGTAGGTCCTTTCACCAACTGTGATAGACCAAAAACCTCCATTTCTGACTGCAGTGACATGGTGTCTTTGTCGTCGCTACAGTCCAAATGGAACCATGACTAAGAAACCATTTCACCTAAACTGTTTTCCGGAAATTCTGGAGGATGAATGGCATTTACCATCTTGTAGAAACCAATTCATATAATCCTTTTTTCACAATTGGCTTTTGCATGCTTATTTTTAAGGTGTAACTTCAATGGTTGCAGGTCTTACTTTAAGAAACATTTTTGTTGGAGGTATTTACTATGGTTCTCTGCACCAGAGGACATTTTTTCGGATTATATATTTTACGTATTCTAATAATTACTTTTTATTTTTTTTATTTAACCACTCACCACTCCTAAACACTATCCATCCCTGATATCCTCACCATCCTTGACCCCTAAATATCACTCATCTCTGACCCTGAAAGCCCTTTCTGTCCCTAAACACCACCCATCCCTGAATCCTAAAAGCCCTTTTTACCCCCACACTCCACCTGTCCCTGAACTTCAAAACACCTTACTAAACCTAAGCTCCACCTATTAATTCCTGAAACTCTTTCTGCCCATAAATTCCACCCATTCCTGACCCCTAAAACCTCTCATGGCTGCTAAACCTTCACCTATTCCTATGCCCCAAAGAACCCTCACTACCCCTCAACTCCACTCAAGTTTGAAGTAATTTTGGATTTTTTCTTTAAATTGTCTTTCCTTTAAAAGTCACATTCATCAACCTCTTTCCCATGCTGTATCAGGAAATCAGGGTCAACAGAAAACAAGTGCTTGGAACAGATTACCCACAAATCAGCCTAATAAAAGCACAAGTGGCCTCATTTGAACACCAAAACTTTAATGAAAATGTATCTATGACAAGCTTATTGATGGTCTCTGTGTTTAAGGCATGTTCAATAGGAATAAAGTCAAATAAGGAACACAGCAAATTCCTTTAAGTTATGTATCTCAGTAAGTTAAGCGCTTGCTGTCGAGATGAACATGTATCCTTTAGGTCACAGTTTGGAATCTCTAAAACGCTGAATCAGTCTAGAAAGAGAAGTGATCAGGAGGCTGAGAGCAACACAGAGAGCAGGGGCAGATATTTGGCAGGAGGAGAAACACTTGCTCCAACAGGCAGTGCTCTGCTGGGTTTGCTCCATAGAACCACTGTATACGAACATACATCCGTACACGAGGAAGAGAACTAAGAAACACATTCACTCATGGAGAAAGGAAGAGGAAGGAAAACCATGAAATAAGCAGCAAGCCAATGATAGTGACAATAAACGCAACCATGGATAACCACTAAGAGATTAACTTGTGCAGTTAGTAAACTTGTTCTAGATGACAGAAAAAGCATGATTAAATACAATTTGTTTCAGTCAAATGGGAGAATTTGCGCCCTCTAAGCACAATTCTCTTATTCCCAAATTTACCCCACACTATCCATACTTGACAAGTATGCCTGGCCTCCACCAGGCTTCTAGACACACACTGACGATCTCTTCTTCTTCATGAAGACCAAAGAGCAAATGTTTAGCTTATGGGACTAACCTACAGACCCAGTTAGAGCATTTCTCTGACCCACTGAGGACCAGCATGAGAGTGGATGGGGACTCATCTGAACCATTCTACTAGCATCACTGCTGTCTCGGAGTCTGTAATGCACATTTTCACTGGGAGAGAGAACTAAAAGCCCTACTGACTCTGTCTCTGGTCAAGTCATGTACAAGGCCTCAAGCCGGCCATTCCCTTTCGGATCGCATAGGGAACGACATGCCAAGACTCCACTTTTAGGATGAGAGATTACGATTGGCTGAACACTGCTACAGAAGATCCTGCATAAAACACTCCTGCCGTGAAGAGGTTCCAGAATCGCTTCTATTATTTGTGTGCTTTTAGTCAGCTGATAAACATCATGAAATGTGTGTGGTGGTAGTGAGGTTTGAAGTGAAAGGAAGTGTGTTTTTCTGTTACAACAGGAAGAAAGAGAAAGAAATGCATGAGTTACACCTGTACAAGGGTGGGTGAGACTTCTGTGTAGCTCAAGCTATGCTAAGCTGTGTCTGCTTCTGTAAAGCATTGTGATAAGGGCAATGGGGGTGGAGAGGGGGTTATGCAGTGTAAACAGCCATGACACCACTAATGTAATTGATATTAACACTCATGCTCCTGTGCAACCTTCAGCAAAAGGCCCTGTTCTATTTGCTCCCTGGTTTCAGAGTGATTTATTGAAGCTCAAACAGACCCCTCCTCGCTGCCCATTAAGATGTGAGAAAATCCTGTAGGCAGCCATAGGGTGCTAATGACTAAATATTGAGAAAAGCGGGCGCGGCTGCAAAATGTCTCCCTCTTCCTCAAAGGTTCCAGAGCACAATATGACAGCAGATTAATTCCTTGGCTCTTATCACTGACCCTCTTTAGTGGGTTAATGAGGGTCCTGTTTTCAGAGCAGATTGCGGAATATTGAATATTCCGGCCCACTAAGAGCGGGTTGGCGATAGAGCGGAGGCCGGCGCGTGGCTGCCAGCGATGGCGTTACTGTTAGCCAGGGGTAATGACGCGCTCTCCTGATGTCTGCAGGCTTGGATTAAAATGAGATATTGATGACTTTCGGACTCAAACCCCCCTTTTTTTGCTGCTTGTCCGGGATGCAATTATGTGAGATGGCTGCAGCGATGCCTGAATGAGATTAGCGTACGGCCTCCTGGTCCCTGGTGGGAAAAGGCACGGGTAATGATTGTTGACAGAGTGGTTGAGGAGGGCGCGCTGGCAGGGGAGAAAGTTGGAGTTTTTTTAACACAATTGAAAAGAGATTTTCTAGCAAGATGGCTTCTAAATAAAGGATTTAGTGGAATTCACAGTGGCAAAAGGTTCCATGCGACATATGTCTCCTTGACAATAGGCACGTGCAATGGTATTTTAATCTCCGATGTGTGTTTGTGTTGGGTTTTTAAAGTCATGTTCATCAGAGTTGTAAGGGGAGCCCTGCAGTCAAGTTCATATCCTTTAGGCAAACTTTGCTTACATGAAAATGCAAATGTCTCATGAATTGAATGACGATTACAAATTAATCCAAGAACCAGGGACGTATAGGTCTAAAGGAACAGGGGCAGGACACTCACTGATTGCTTATACCAGGGCGTCTTGGTGAGGAACAATACATTGAGCATTCCTTCATTGGGAACTTTGAGCATCCAAGGGGCCACCCTCCCTGACAGCAGAGAAGCATCAAAGGACTGAATACCTGATGACCTAGCAGTAGCTAAGTAATGTGGCAAGGCAGTATGGAGGGCAAGAGGGTTGATGGGGCGCCAAAGAACACACATACCTAGCATAAAATGAGGCTGAGTCAGCAGTGTTCACATAATTTGGGGGAATCCGTCCATTTCTGAAGGTCTCATCTCCAACGTGGATGATGTAGATTTCAAAGATATAGATTCGGTGTGCAGAGGGTACTCCTATGCAGCTTCTTGCAACCACGTTGCCTCCCTGTGGCCAGCCTGACATCTAAGATACCTTTAGTTCACCTTTAGCTTCATATATCATTTATTCATCCATTTTTTTCTCTGCGAGTTGTATACTTTATTAACAAGCTACCGCCTCAATTCTTCTAGCAAGATTCGATTAGATTTGCACATTGGACGTCATCAAGGCCAAATGAATGTCATGGCGCTGCTGCTAACTATATAATGTTGCTGTTACTGTGGCATTGGTAACTTGGCGCCAGTGAAGAGAAGAGGCGGGGATCTGAATGATGCACAACTCAAACAATAAGTACAGTCAAGGACACGCAGGAGAAGAGGAGGAAACCAGAAGGAATAAAAGGAAAAAAACAGAGGCTTTCAAATTCATAAGAGGAATAAGCTCATTACAAGAGGCAAACATTGTTAACAGAAGTGTACCTAGTGAACTAGAAGATATCCGTCAGGATTTGGAATAACAAAACATATTTAATCACGGAAAGGAGAACTGAATGTGGGAGACAGCTGGTAAGGCCGAAGTAGAAGAACAGAAAATGCCTCCAAATGGCCTGGCACAAATAAAGAAGACAAGGGTTTTGTCAGAAAGAAGATGTAAAACCAGACGCAGTTTATAACCTCTGAAAAAAGTAGGCACCAAATTGTTCTTTAGCCTTCCTATACCATTAAATCGGATATGGTCAATACAGAAACATTTTATTGGAGGACGCGTGGCTTACAGCTGAAAAAACATAATGTAAACATGCACAGATTACATGCAATATCCAGAGCAAAGTACCGATAATGTATCTCCCTCCTGTGCATCATACAAGTGAAGAGTGCGCTTATGCAATTCTTGACGTACATTTCGCAGACAAGTCAATCAATCAATCAAAGCATTTGTATAGCGCACTACTCACCCGAAGGGTCTCAAGGCGCTAGGGGAGGGGGGGTCCGCTACTGCTCGAACAGCCAGGTCTTGAGCTGCTTCCTGAAGGCAAGGTGGTCCTGGGTCAGGCGGAGGTGAGTCGGGAGGGAGTTCCAAGTCTTGGCGGCCAGGTAGGAGAAGGACCTTCCTCCTGTGGTGGCTCTTCGGATGCGGGAGACGGCGGCGAGGGCGTGGCTGGTCGATCGAAGCTGGCGTGTGGGAGTGTAGAAGTTGAGTCAGCTGTTGAGGTATCCTGGGCCTTGGTTGTGTAGGGCTTTGTGTGCGTGGGTGAGGAGATGGAAGGTGATTCTCTTGTTGACCGGGAGCCAGTGCAGATCTCTCAGGTGTCCGGAGATGTGGCTGCAACGGAGGATGTCCAGGATGAGTCGTGCTGAGGCGTTCTGAATCCGCTAGAGTCTCTTCTGGAGTTTTGCGGTGGTTCCGGCGTAGAGGGAGTTGCCGTAGTCCAGACGGCTGGTGACGAGGGCCTGGGTGACCGTCTTCCTGGTCTCGGTGGGGATCCACCGGAAGATCTTACGTAGCATGCGCAGGATGTTGAAGCACGACGAGGAGACGGCGTTGACTTGTCTGGTCATGGAGAGGGAGGAGTCCAGGATGAAGCCCAGGTTGCGTGCGTGGTCTGTTGGTTTGGGTGCGCTGCCCAGGGCGGGGGGCCACCAGGAGTCGACCCAGGCGGAGGGTGAAGATCCCAGGATGAGGGCTTCCGTCTTGTCCGAGTTCAGTTTCAGGCGGCTGTTCATCATCCACTTGGCTACGTCAGTCATCCCTTCGTGTAGGTTGGCTCTGGCGGTGGCGGTGGCGGGGCCGTTGGTGAGGGAGAGGATCAGCTGGGTGTCGTCGGCGTAGGAGATGATGTTGAGGTTGTGTTGACGTGCGATGGCTGCGAGGGGGCTCATGTAGACGTTGAAGAGGGTTGGGCTGAGCAAGGAGCTTTGAGGAACGCCGCAGATGACTTTGGTGGCTTCTGATCTGAACGGAGGGAGGCGGACTCTCTGTGTCCTTCCGGCGAGGAACGAGATGATCCATTCCAGTGCCTTCTCCTGGATTCCGACGTTGCTGAGGCGCTGCACTAGGGTACGGTGGCAGACAGTGTCGAAGGCTGCCGAGAGGTCTAGGAGGATGAGGGCCGCAGTTTCTCTGTTGTCGAGCAGGGCTCGGGTGTCATCAGTGGCTGCGATCAGGGCGGTCTCGGTGCTGTGGTTGGCCCGGAAACCTGACTGCGAGAGGTCGAGGGATCCGTTTGTCTCGAGGAAGGCGGCCAGCTGCGTGTTGACGGTCTTCTAGATGACTTTTGCAGGAAACGGGAGCAGCGAGATGGGGCGGTAGTTCTTGAGGTCGGTGGGGTCGGCGGATGGCTTCTTTAGTAGAACGCTGAGTTCGGCGTGCTTTGAGCTCTCCGGGAAGGTAGCAGTGTCGAAGGAGGTGTTGATGATGTCCCACAGGTGGGGTGCGATGACAGCGTCGGCCTTGTTGAAGACGTGGTGAGTGCAGGGATCGGTCGGCGATCCGGAGTGGATGGAGTTCATCGTGCGGATGGTGTCTTCGGTGCTGATCGGGGTCCAGGCGCGGAGTTTGGTGGTGGGGGGCGGTGGTTCAGTCGTGGCGTGCGTCGGTTGAGTGCTGAAGCTGTTGTGTATGTCCGCGATCTTGTTGTGGAAGTAGGAGGCGAGGGAGTTGCAGAGGTCTTGCGAAGGGGTGATGTCGTTGTTTCCGGCGTTGGGGTTAGAGAGCTCTTTAACAATGTTGAAGAGTTCCTTGTAGTTGTGTGCGTTGTTGTCCAGTCGTTCCTTGAATGCAGTTTTCTTGGTGGCGTGAATCAGTTGGTGGTGTTTTCGGGTGGCGAGCTTGAGGGCAGTCATGTTGTTCGGTGTTGGGTCTCTGCGCCAGGCTTTCTCGAGTGCTCGGCAGTTCTTCTTGGAGCTCTTGAGTTCGTCGGTGAACCATGGGGCTTTCTTGCTGCCGGGTCTGCTAGGCGGGGTCTTCAGAGGGGCGAGGTCGTCTGCGCAGTTACTGATCCACTTCGCGAGGTTGGTGGCCACCTGGCTGGGGTTCGTTGCGCTGGTGGGAGGGTTCATGCTCAGGGAAGTCGTGAGCTGGTCGGCTGTGATCTTGTTCCAGCTTCTGCGTAAGTAAATGTCGATGGCTACCACACCGGGACCTAAGAGGCCTCCCCCTGATTCACTTGGCAATGTGGGATTAGAAACCTTAGTGAATATGTCAAGACATCAAATAAGTATGTAGTGTGAACATTTAGCCCTAAAAAGATTGGCCTTCTTCCATAAACCACCAGCAGATGGTGGAATGACAATGGGCGGTCGCTAAAAAGCTGTACTTTTTTTTAATTACCTTTTCTTCCATCAACCCCATGGGCTTGCATCCTTATCCAGATTAAAACACTCTCGGGAGTGCATTACGAGATTATGTGCCTTGATGCCTTCAATACGCGAGATTGTAGCCTATCCTAAATACGATCCTGTTAATCAAAAAAGCCTATGGACTACGTGTATGCATGCTTCGTGTGGCAAAGACCAGTCTAGATTGAAAAGGGGCTTCTGGAGAGGGTAGGTTAGAACTGCATGTGGTGTATGTACACTGTAAAGACGATTATGCAAACATCCAGAAATCTGCTTTCAAAGTCTTTTTCTCAGTCGTGCTGTCAATACCCATGGGGGGCGAGAGTGTTGGCCAGGCAGCAGCGGATGGCGTGGGGGGTTTGTTGAATTAAAAAAACTAACCTGATCCTGCAGCTGCCTTGCACTTCAGTGCTCCTTCTCGCCTGCTGCTCCCGACGATCTCTGGGACAGATTCTCCAACCAATCCAGACGCTGCCCTCATACATTGAGAGCAGCGCCAAGATTGGCCTGAGCAGGCTGCTTTGACGTTTCACCCAGGCACAGGGAGTCTGTGCCATTTCTCCACCTGGCTGTACAATACATCTGGGTTGGAGAAACCTAACTGTGCATGTCTGTTTACCAGCCTAAAACAGATGGCCAAACCGACATGCGCACTTAGAAGTGCACAACCACGCCTCCCTGTGAATCCAGCCCACCTGCCCTATACACGCGGGCTCGGCCAGCAACTGAAAAATAAAACAATAGTAACATATTTTTTTCTTTTTCAGCTGGTGTCTCTGAGCCAGTGGGGCGACGCTCCTCCCCATTGCGCGAAGAAGCCGCCGCTAGTTTGCTGCTTTTTCTATAACCACTGGCTTTGCATCTATTCCTCCAATGTAGCTCTAGCCTTGGACACCTAGACACAGTTTACCCGAGGCGCACCCTCAAGGCCGAGTGCTGGAAGCCAGGGCGGTGCCATCTCCCCCGCATCCGGAGTTATCTCTTCACCGGGCTGATTGTTGCACCGAATGTAAACCGTTTGCTCTACTGGCTGCAGCTGATTCATCGCGCTCATCACTAAACAATGTGACATTTTAATGAGAAAATAGACTGATGCAGTCATAACAGTCTATTTTATTAAATCTCCGCACATAAATAGCAGCAGAGTTTAATAACGCGGTTCCGATGCCGCTTTAAAAGCACAGTTTACTATATTCGGAGTTAATGGATACTTTCCATTTTATGGGTAATGATGGCAGTTGCATGGACCGGTTATCTGTATTGATTTGCATTTTCATTTAAGCAGCTGATATGGAAATGATGTACAGGGAAATGTTCCCATTGCACGAAGTATCGCCGAGGCCGGCTGGGATTTGCAGTCGGCTCAATAGAAGTTTGTCTGCTCTCTGCCTGTTTGTTGCAGATCTTGGAGTGCGCTGAAGGAGAGGACCTTGGGTCCTCCTCAGCAGCTGAAGGTGACAGGGGTTGCTGAAATCTAGGAAGAGAAAGTGGAAGATTAGTCGCCCTTGCTCTCTGATCACTTCGCACCAGGTTATTATGGGCACTGTATTTAAATCTACAAATAATTGTTTTCAGGTCTGATTGGTTCAGTGAAATCAAAACACTAGAACAACCAAAATGCAATAGGCCGTAACATGAATCTGCAGGCCTGGAAGGACTGTGAAAATTACGTGAAAATCTCAGGAAAATTATTCGTAATTATGCAAATACGTCATTTAGCTCTTTATTCTGGAGTGAAATGCATTTCTGAGTCCCTTTTTCATCTGTGAATGCATTTTGTACTAAGAAAAGTGGCAAAAAAACACAATTGTTGCAAATAACAGCATCTCGTCATCTGGTGATTTGTAATTTTCCTTGCTTCGGCACTAGAATTTTGCTGCAAATTGTGATGTAATTATGCAACGTGTCGTAATATGGATGGACCCATATTTAGAATTTCAGCTTAAATCACACAAATTATGCTGGCATAATTCAAATTTTGCCTGAGCCAGATCAACATCATCTGCAGAACGGGGACATTTCAGATTCTGAATTTGACTCAGGAGTAACCGTGGGAATCCAGAGACTTTTAAACACATCACGGTTGGAAACCCCATGCTCTCGCTACCCGGCTGCCTTCTAGAACTCCTCCGTTTGAAGATGGAAGCTAAGACAGCCTTACTCATTCGTTTCTGTGGAGCACTCTGTTTAGAGCAGAACAGTACCCACTAGCTAATCACTATCGGCCATTGGAAGCACACATTTCAAACACACCTTCAAGGTTTGAAACTCCACTGTCCCCAAGGCAGCCACCAACTAGAGCTTCTCCATGACCTGTGCACTCTCAGCCACATCAAGATGACGCTTTGATAATATCAGAACAGGCCTGATTGGCCAACACCATCTTCTGCAAGACACGAGAATCTCAAATCTCCATCCAGGATCAAGAGTGCAGTGGAACCCGGTGGAGGAACAGCAGCCAAACACGGGAGGTCCATTAACAGACACCGCAGGCAGCCACTATGTAGGCTTCCCTGCACAAGACCGACAATCAGAGAACAGAGTACAAAATGTTTGGAAAGCCAACAGCTTGGGACTGTAAATGGCCAACTGCAGAGTGCACGTGTTTTTAATTATTGATAGACTCTGTGGCACGGAGTAGAGATGTCTCAGCTATTTATTATGCGTATTAGCATTAGGACCCATGCTCATAAACTTGAAATGCGCAAGGAGTATTGCTCTGTATTCCTCACAGGTCCGCAAAGAACTGTGGAGCTCTCTACTTTCCTTCCATGGCCTCTCTTTCTCCAGGTCACTGCGTGAGAACTTGTACTGCGGCTCAGCCCAGCCCAGGCCAAGACACACAGAAACTGTGTTCACTCTTCCTCAGCACTCCTCATCATATGCAAACTGCTCGAGTCACAGCTCCTTCTGACAATGTGCCAGCGCACGACCTCCATAAGGAACAAGCTCCTCCGAATGTTCTGGAAGTTCTCGCGAGAAGGTTCCTATCCGGAAAGCACATTAACTGGAATACGGTTCACGTACCACTACATGCATCAGAAATCATGTAGGAGAATGATGCACAATGGGAACTCCAGTAAACACATCAGTATAGCGCAATCAAAGAAAGACATGCTTGATGCTACCCCAGCCCTGCCAGCCTTTGCCCTATGACATTGGTTCAAGGACAATGCTCTAACCTGAAAGACTGGTTAAACACAGAGGGCTGAATCTGAGTTTCATTGATTTTGGTGCGGTAATACCACACTCAGTAAATGTCAGTACTGCAGGGTCTGGTACTTACCCACTGTGTAATTACTTTCCTACTTCAGAGCTTTTGTGCTGGGAAGGACGTCCAACTGTGGAATCGTAGTTTTGCAAGCCGAAGACTGCCTTTTTTCGTCTTTTTCCAAACAATTTTCCCTGTTGGCTTTTCATGGCAAAATGTGGCAAAGTGAAAATGACCAGATTGCATTGCATTTTCAACAACATTTGTAGTTCAGATGAGTTCACAAACTTTCATTTGAGCCTGAATCAACCTTACAAAGATTTTCGGACTGAGGCCAATGCTGATCTGTACACTGGCATTTTACTGGTAGGTGTATTTTATCTAAACTATATTGCTGGACTGTATGGTTTAGAATCCTGGCATGAAAGAAACCTGCCCAATGCCCACCACCTATCCCCATTGCCCCCTCTGGTACTAGAGAGGACGGCATTTGGTGGGCATGCAGTGTTTTGCTGGAGATGAGATGAAAGCTGAGGATGTGCAGGAAGTGCTTTTCTTTTTTTCCCTATAATTCCACAGTGACTTGGGTTTTGCTTAAATCAAGTGTTAACCGTAATTGAATGAATGTTAGGGCTGTAATTTGCCTACTTAAGTTTTATGAGTAGTGTCTGCTGCAATGATGGTACTGAGAATGATTTAAAGGACATAAAATGTAATTTCTGTCTGCCTTGTTTTGCGGAGTCTCTTTTGTTATGAGTTCTGCAGTATTACTGGTGTCTGTAAAGTGAGTTTAGAGAGGTGCTCGAAACATCAGGGACAGGCATGTTCGGCTTTCATTGGTGGCAACGGGGACTGCGGATGCTTCTGAGATTCACCTTGAATTAATTTCCATAAATTTGTGAAGAGAGAGTGGCTGATAACTGCCGCCAGTTCCTATGCTTGTGGCATAAATGCGGTAACCACTAAAGGAATGCAGGAAGAAATACTTTATTCTGACAGATTTCAAGAGGCAATTTCTTGTCAAATCTATTAAAGTAACCGAGGGATCGGAAATAACACTAAAACAAGATATGCACAATCTCTTCTATGTGTTTTACTAAAATATACCTTAGCCATCCAGATTAGAAATTCAAGCAAAATGTATGTGCCCTGATCGATCAGAAACTCGCAAGCGGTGTGAAGTAGGGACAATGCAATAATAAAGAGTACATAAAATGCTAAATGGAGCTCACACCCAAGCAAGACGCTTTTATTATGTTAGGTTATATTTTATGTAGTTGCCACTTGTGTAGTACTTTCAAAACATTGTTTGGCAACCAGGGCCGTCTTTAGTGCTGGTGGCACCTGGTGCGACAATGTTGGTTGGTGCCCCCTAATGACCTCCGTCTCCACGGATTCCCTCACTACCACCCTTTAACAGTACCCTTCAACAGGGCTTTAAGTGGGATGAAAAAAGCTGGGGGGTCTCTAAAACAGGCGTGGCCAATGTAATTAAGGACGTGGCTTAAAAACAGGCAAGCTAAAAATTTGTGCTTAGCCTAGTGTGCTGCCCGACTTATATTTTGCTGTTACTGTCATTGCATCCAGATATATGATACAATATGTAACATCATACCTACAACAAATCAGGACTATTGGCTTTGTCAATGGTTGTTGGTTGCATAATATAAATAAGCAGCAACTATGGCTTGTATATAATATTGAAAAAGCTTCCACTTAAAGCCCTGGTGACACCACCACAATGTTGCTGCTCCTGAGATTCAAAAAGAGCAGGGAAATCCAGAGAGAAAATGACTCTCTTTAAATGATTACCGTTCCCTACAAAGCTCAACTGGCATGACGTCATGCTGTAACTTCTCTACTAGGGAGAAGTGAGCAGTGTGAGCACACGCATATCGATGTGCCTGCTGTCACTGCAGTTCCAGGGCACAAAACAGAGCCAGTTTCAAGCCCCCCTTAAAAGACTGCCAGTGCAGAGACCTGGCCCACATAAAGCCCTGCCCTCCAAGTCTCTATAAGCACTCTCTCTCATGCATTTTTTGTTGTTTTATAGCGCCACTTATACCAGTGTAAGGTATCAGGGCACTTTACATCACATACACAGAGACAATCAGGGCTCGAGTCGGGGTACCACGCGGGTGGACGGCATCCCCCCACTTATTTTAAGGGGTCTTACCGGGTGGACGCCGTCCCCCCTGCGCAAAAGCTGGGCTTTAAATTATAGCGGTATTCGCCCTCACGGCCGGCCGCCCCGTCGATCTCCCAAGTCAGTCCTGCAGAGTTTTACTGCTCTGATGGGAAGCTCTCGGTCGCCAGTTGTGCGTGTCTGTGGCAAGTGCTTCGTGACGTTCTGCTTGGGAAGGCGCCACGCCGGTCTGTCAACTCCTGTGTGCTGCATAAATGGCGCTGGGGATTCTCTGTGAGGTAGCCTTCGGGTGCACCGCTCCTACACTCTTACAGGGTGTTGAAAATACCGGGCCTCTCTGCATCAGGGACGGCCAAGCCCCCATAACAAGGTCGGTACAGACAGCCATGCTTGGCATCTGGTATGAGACAGAAAACTAGGCCACCGGATGCTCTGTCGCCGTCTTAACAGTCAAAATAAAGATGCAATGGCCAGACAGGGTCGTTATTTAAGCGAAAGAACACCCCTTTAATAACCTCTGAAAACACATACTCCATAAAAGCAAAACAGCAGAGGACCACAAAGTGTAGATCGAGGGTTTTTTTACCTTTCGTGATGTCACTTCCGGTCGTGACGTCACTTCACGTATTTGAGCGTCCCCCCACTTCTAGGTTTTTACCTTCCGTGACGTCACTTCCTGTCGTGACGTCACTTCCTGAATCTGAGCGTCCCCCCACTTCTTTATTTAGGGCTTGTGCCCTGGAGACAATGAATCATAAGTGTGTAAAAATCAGTGCATAGGAAACGTTACATCAGACAGAAGAGTACAAGGTGCAGGAGTGGCACGTCATCCACGCTGGTAGACAGTATTGGTTAAGCGTGTTTGTTCTGGAGAAGCATTCTCAGAATTTTGAACGTAAACCCATGATTGGGGGGGGTCTCTTTAATAATAAGAATTGATTTCCACCCAAGTGAACCCTTTTTGTAACATTAGGGTAATGAAGGACTGGGTGGGAAAACATAAGGTTCTTATCTATAGCTTGCAGTTTGCATGCAGCGCTTTGAAGTTAATGGCTTGCTGTTCTATATTAGGATTTAAACGTATAAACTGCAAGTAAGAAGAGGGGCTCTGTGACCGAAGCAGTAATACACTGACCTTTTTACATTGTGTGTTCTTTGTGATCTGCATGGCACATGTGCTTTGCAGCAGACATTTTTAAAACCTGTTCTACTTTGATAAGTCAAAACTTACACTAGACACAACTCTGATCTCTCTGCAACAGGTTCATCAATCACCAGAGTGATCTTGACATTTTTTTGGTTGCCTGAAAATCACTGGAGGCAAGGAACGATAGCAGTAGCTGCTTTTAAAACCATATTGTACTTAAAAACAAAACCTTCTCCCAAAAGTCAGCTCCCGGTGGCACCGATCGCACCGCCTAAGAGCCGATACTGATGGCAACATGGTCCTTTCTTCACCTGGGCACCCTTTTCTTGCATGTATTTCTGACCTTTGATTTCCAAAGTGAAAATGCAATATTTGTCATTGATTACCTTGCTTTGGAGTGGCTCATGCCAAATATGTTCATTTTACATGTAATGTATGTACTTTATTGTGTTTGGTTCGTTGCACATTTGACTCTTTGTATATTATTGGGAAATCCTGACCATTCCTTAAGTTGGCCAGGATCGTTTCCCATCCTTCTATTTAAGAGCCAGTTTATTAGGAGGACTCGACTTGTTTGATTTTAACATGTGGCTATTATGGACTCCATTATCATTTTAAAATACATTTCTCTGTAAACCACAAAAATACATCTCCAGGGTTTATGGTAGACAGGTACTCCATATTTCCCCTTACTACTTCCCGCCCTAGTGATTGATGTATTAATGATTCAACATGGTATCAAAATGGGGCCTACTACTTTAGCTTCTTAACCACTGCCACACAATCCATCCATTACTATGTGTTTCATACACATGAGCAGGACTATACATTGGGTGGGTTCTGCAGGACCGCAGATTAGGCAGTAATTAAAAAAAAAACTTTGAACAGTTCCCGTACTGGGCTCTATAATCATGTCCTTAACTTTACAGGCAAAAAGGGCGGTTTGGCTACACGAAATGATGTGAGGACATGACTTACGGAGCTGCCTAACCACTGGCCTCTAAATCCACCATTTAGTCGCTTATTTTGACCCATCCAGCACTCAAAGACCCTCAAACAAGCACCAAAATGGAGGGCGGGGGTACTCCAAAAAGACCCTGAAAGAATTGCTGAAAGTTGACGCTCAGTTCCAGAGCTACTGAGCCACATGATGACCAATGTGGCCTCATAAGGAACACTGCTACACCATCGGCCTGAGCCCTGTGGTGGTGGCCTGCAACGACAGAGGTCATCATAGAGAGTTGCAAAGAAGCTGACCCACAGGTGGAGCGTCTGTGGGGCCAGTTCTGTCCCCCAGGGTCTGCAAGTGAGGTAGGGGTGTGCAGGGGTCTGGCATTTACTGAGGCACAGGCCCAGCTGTGGTAGCCGATTGAGCGGCCCCCCCTCCGAGATCAGACCCGAATGACTTGAAGAGGCCAGGGAAAGAGTGGGCTGCGTAAGTGAATGTTGCGGAGCCTAAGAGCTGATAGTGAGATCCCGAAGCCTCCACCCCAGGGCCACCCCCAAAGGAATGGAAGCAGAGGTGATCCCCCCCCCCAAAGAATACATCAAAGCATCTCATGGTAGATGTGAAGAGTGGAGTGTGCTTTAAGACTCATCATTGCAATCAGGGTTTTTTGGAGCTGCAGTCGACTGTGAGAGAGAGCCAGGGGCCTAGCGTACATCGCAGTTTGGACCAGACAGACAGGGTCTGAGAAGGGGGAAGGAAATGGGGCGTTTGTGAAGCAACCAACAGGCTGGGTGGATTAATTGAGCCAGCACGGTTCCTAATGCTTAATTTAAGCCAGTAGTTTCCTGTGCTTGGCACCGGCTCTTAATTGTCAACACCAGCACTTATGACAGTTTGCCACATGGTAGCGCTGTCCGTCTAATTTCGAGGTGAGCAAAACAACTTATGTTTATTAATTCAATATACGTTAAAAAAGACTAATACCACCGCACAAGCTATTCTTATAGCTTTGGGGGCCTGGGATAGTCTGAATTATCACACTTATAGGAGTGTGATGGTTAGTAGTTGGGTTGGTAGTGTCATTGCCAGCGCTGGCTAGGATATGGGTGGGGCAAGCTGCAGTTTCCTCCTGACAAGGGGCGTGGCACTTATTATGTTTTTTTAACAAGTTAAGCACTGACTTTTCTTACCAAGTACCTTGGAGTAATGTAGGCAGTCGATGTGTGCCCTACCGAGACCTCTTAATCAAGGCAGGTGGAAGCCACAGACAAATGGTGGTGTAGAAGATCCACCCACAGAGAAGAGGATACTGAATGGTGTGTCTCCTAGGACAGCTCAGTATTAAAAGGGGCATACTAAGGACCTCTCATCACTGTGAAACATAATTACTAACACATCCTATGCTACTACAACTCAAGACTGTAGTAGCACAGTGGTAGGTGCAGAGATTGCCTTGCAGGTGAGACTTGACTTCTACTTGACTGTGTAAGCCTGTTAGCATTGTACTGTTGACTGCCTCCACAGATTTGAACATTTTCGAGACTCGTCCCAGCAATTCGAGAGTGCTGATGTGGGTGTGTCCCTGGTCAGTACTTAATTTCAGCCAGTGGTTGCAGGTGGAGGACACCAGCACTTATTTTTCTGTATCAGAAAGTTACTGAGTGCAAGAGAGGGGAAAACGCACAGATCGGAAAAACCGAAGAAGAAAAAGACAACAAAACCACCACAAACAGAAAGCAGGAACCTGCAAGAGCAAGAAAAAAGGGGCAGGAAGTATTTGGTAGTAGATTAGACTAATGGCCTTGTTATGCGGCGCACCATTGTTTAAGTGCACCGGCCAATGACTTCTGAGCAGAGCTTCAAGCACTGTCATTCTTTGTTTCACAATTAAGCACTGGCCCTGCTGTATAACGAAGTGCGCTGTAGAGCCTATTATATATGCTCCCTACCCTAACTTCACACAATTGTGAAGGATAAGGCTGAGAAACTGGCAATGCTCCAACTGAACATAGATCAATACAATTGTAAGAAAGTGTGACAAGGAAGTGCACAGCTGTCGAAATATGTTTAGTGCAAAAAGAGACCTGCCACCTTTTTTCGGCCCACATAAAGCACTCCATATGAGGGAGGGCCCACATCTCTCAGCATGATGACCGGGACTGCTAATTTAACACAGATCTCTGCCACGGTTTTAAGCTGATTGGTGTCTGTAGGTGTTGAGCTGGAGTAGTGCTGTTTTACCACCTCTGAGAGTGGTAAATGGTTGCTTGTCACGTGAACTTTCAAAGCATGTGCTGCTTTTAGCTGGAAATGTAGCAGCATAAGAAAAGAAAATAACATAACAGAATAATATACATAAAGTAGCTTAACTACACACAAAATAACAGGGCACATCACAGCATAATTATCAACGCATAACGTAATACAACATCCACAGTACAACGGATCCAAATTACATTGCATTATTGAAGCACAAAAATGCAGCAGCCTAAAGAAAAAACTTACCACATTACCTCCGCGCCAGTACACCACATAACAAATGCACACACAGCCATATTTACTACAAAGTGCCACCTTCGATAATTCTGTTTTCACAATACAGAGGTATAAGTTGTTTGGAGCAGAGTATGCCTTACCACCATGGACATGAAATAGCACCAATCAAACCTGTATTGTGGTCCGGCCCATGGTATTCACATAGGCATCATTGAGCAAGGAGCAGTTATGGAGATTTTTACATAATGAAGTTTAAATATTATTTTCTAACAACTATCCATTCTCTGTGCGTCCCCTCCCCTCTATGAAAGAAGAGACTCCGGCACCCAAGTTTGACTGCCAAAACCTTTTACATTACATAAAAGAAAGCTATTAAGCATCTGTACACAAAATCTGGCTTGCCTATGTGATGCCTCCTCTTCTCCAAATTCATCATTTTCCACTTTGGTTCATATTTCCGACAATATGACAACATTCACGCGTTTTTATTACTCCATTACTGCGTGAGGTTGTATCTCCTCTAAAACTCTTGATGGCATAACGCTGACATATTTGTTTGCATATGACTCTCTTACTTCACATAAAGGTATGAATTAAAGATTTCGTCTTTTTTATTTCTTTTGTCTGTCTTCTTAGTGCTACGTGTGTTTTTTTTAGTATTCCAGAAAGACTAGCTAGGTTTTTTACAGATAAGACTCAATGGAGTACGTATGTCAAGAAAAACACAGGACACTGGAGGTCATAATCCATACTCCACTGTGTCCGTCTGCCTTTTAATGTGCCAACAGATACCCAGTTTTATAAAAATATTTTTTACCCTCGGGTGCTGGGATTTTTTGTATGGCTTTTTAAATCTTCACCTTCACACTCACTACACTGCACACTCAGTAATTATACCAGCTCCGCAGTAATCTGGCGTCGAAGCACACCCGGGGTACGTTAGGTGCCACTGTGGTGGGCCCGATGATGAAGCATGCCACCAACTAGGTTGGTGGGTGAGGGCTTTCTAAAAAACCTACTGGTTTTTCTTGACATACGTACTCCATTGAGTCTTATCTGTAAAAAACCTAGCTAGTCTTTCTTGATTTTTGATATATAAAAACGGGGATTCAGACTAGCTTACCTAGTCCTCCCTCTCTCCTTTGATTCAGTGTGATTTTTTTTAGTATTGCCATTCGTGGCTCTTACTGTGAATTTACCACATGCTTATTTGTGTTTCTTTATGTTCGATATGTTTTTCCTGTGACCCGTGCTGCGCCGAATTTCGGTCCTAAATAGATTTGTGTGCACACTAAATTGTTTAACATGTGGTAGTTTTCTTCAAATAACTTTGTGTAAGCAATTCTGCTGCTGGCTCTTGGGCGCAGTTACTTATTCTTCACATTTTGGCTTGGTGACTGAACTCAGCCATGCACTTTTCTGTTCTGCTTCATTAACACATTAGGAGTTATTGCCAGCACCTGCGGGTAATAACAGATGTTAATCAACCCTCCTGTAGCTATGAGACTAAGCCACAGTCAAGGTCCCATATTGAAGAGCGCTAATTCACAGCTGTCATTGCCCTGCAGGTGAGGGTGATAATTTACTTACCACTCCCCTTCCCATACACACATACACCCAAAATAGTGCCTACTGTGGGAGCATATGTAACCTCTGACCCGAATGAGCTCCATGTATCCTTCAGTGGCGCTCCCTGTGACCTTTCTAACCAAACTGAATAACACTGATGCTTTCCTGGCTCCTCCTTTTGCTTTTAGTAAGGGAAAGAAAGCCCAATCAGCCACAGAAAAGTGCAATTCTTTTGTTTGGGTTTTCCTGTTTCTACAGACGTCATCAATCTATTTACCTCCAGCTAGATTAGACGAGGCAGCAGAACAGCAAGAGGATGGAGGAGTGTTTATTAAAAAAAATATATAGGTAAATAAAGGTGAGAGGCTCCTCACAGTCCCAAGGCGCCCTCTTTTTGCCTATACTGCTGCTAGCAGGAGCTTTCTGATTTGCTGACCAGCTCTCAACGTACTAATGCTAACTGGTGTTCATATAAATTTACATTCTGAAGTACTTTGTTTTGTTCATGTACTAACAGCCTTGAAAAAAATTGTTTACAGGGCAAAATGGTTATTGGCTGGTTTTGAGGCTACTGCATGATACCACTACAGCTTGCTAAATATACAGAGCAAATTATGTTGAATGCTATTGGAATCTATTAGTATGACTTAAAACATGCAAGTTTTGTGCCTCCTTCCTTTTGTTGGCGGCAGTAAGCATGGTTTTAGCACTTAATAATACGATTATTCAATAGCACTTTGTGAACTAGCAGGGGTTTCAGAAGCACTTTGGGGACTAGCTCATTGGTGTGTGGCCATTCCAGTGATGTTGTTGGCGTCTTTTCACTTGTAAACACGTGAAAGAATCAATCCATCATTAAAAATGCCTTATCCACGTGTTGACAGCTTGTCTATAAATTCATCAATAATCACACTTGTATTCAGAAAAAAATGTCATTTAGCCTAGAAATGCAGTTAAAATGCTTACCTTTATGACTGTTTTCAACTGCTTGTGCACATAATTATTCCCATCATCACCCTCACTTCTATGTTACACGTTTCCACTTCTTGGTCTCTAGGCCAATCCTCGTCAGATATTTCCCTTTATCAACCTTTTGTTTTCTTCCCTCTGTCCAGGTGAGTCTTTCTCACCTCCACTCCCTTTCTTTAAACAAAGTGGCCAGGCAAAGAGGTGTAGAGTCTCTTGTGCCTGTTCAGAGGCAGCATGTGACAGGATTCCCTCAAACGTTGTCTCCCTTCTTCAATCCACATGGTGTTCATTCTGTTGAACCTGCTATTCTCAAGCCCTACTGAAGCGGCAGCACTTAGCCAAATGCAGGTACCGTTCTACTGATGCACGGTTACAAAAAATGAACACAACCTGCTGGCACGCCATTCACCTTCACCAATCTACAACATAGCTGTGTCGATGACTCTGCTTCTCCATATCCCTGACAATTGTTTTGTTGTGTCAGAGGCTGGATGATTCCCAAACCCAACTTCTAGGTTTACGATTTGATACTCTTAAAAATAGCATTGTGTCCCTACACTTAACCCTTTACCTTCTGCTTTTCTTTAACATCTTTCTTTCTTTCACCACTTCAATTACTGCCAGGGAGACGCTTCTCAGGTTCATCCGCTTCTCCTGCTGGTCATGCCGGTCTTTGGTGTACATGGCTAAAACGCTCAGTTTCCAGGTTTTGCCTGATGCAGCATCGTCCTGTGGTGCCGTAACGTGGCCAAACATAGCCGTGAATGAACTGCCATCTGGCCATCATATTAAGCATAACTGCTACCAGTAGGTATTTTATAACTTTAGCAAAACAGTGTGGTGAGCAGTAGGGAGAGCATTTGTGATGTCGAGGTGTACTTTGCTGGCTAAATACGACATTCATGGGGTGGCATTAATACTTAGAGAGAACTTTCGAGTGACCGCGCATATACGATCATGTCGGTCCAACTTATATGATTAAACACAAATCCTACCTGAACAGCTTGGACCGTCATGGAGGAGGTGTGATTCATCCAAGAGACAGAAGCTTCACAACAGGCAATGTGGATGCAACAAAGAAGGGCCAAGAAAATAGACCACCATGTGACACAACAGAGGCAATGACACTGCAATCCAAGCCCTGCAGCAAAGCGAAAGTCAGGCAGAAGGATTTGGGATTAGTGCCTGTGGTCTACCAGAGTTTGGAATATTTGCACCGCTTTTAGCTTTGTTACTTTCATTTTCTAGTTCACCTTATTGGACTTTTGTGCAGTGAAATGTGGAGCGCAGTGTGTTGTTTGTATTAACACATAGAGAAATCATGATGAAATATCAAAAGAAATCCATGAGTTAAGAACTCTACCATTTGAATAATTTTGAACAACAAAGGAGATCATTGGAAAATTTGATAAAGTTCTAACTTATGACTTGAAGAAAAACAAACTCTAGTCTGATCTCTAGGAAGATCTGGTATTTACGCGTTATTGACTTTCTTCAATTTATCTTTTAGAAACAGACCTGCATAGTAAATTTTTACCTGGATATGAAATCATGTATTCATTCTTTCTAACCAAGAATATTCGGTTATATATTCGCATTTAGGGATTAAACTTGCTCTGCATGTAGATGCAAGTGCCACGCGGTGTATTTAGAAGTCCTTGAGTTGTAGAAATACTAAATCACAACTCCATTTGGGTAGGAGCCGCCTACTCGTGCTTCAGAGTTCGCCCAAACATGCCACCACCAGTGATCCCCCCTGCAGGCATTTCACTGAGCCTCATTACAGAATGAATGATGCTGTTGATGCTGACATACCTTCCTTCTGACTGTAGAGCCACGTGGCGACTCCCAAAGGGTTAATATCTGCAGCATACTCAAGTGGCAGTTTGACAGCGTCTTCCCAGTGAGTGGTTGCTTCAGGGCACTTTGGAGAGCCAGGTGACATGATGAAAAGTTTGGAAAAGACCGGTTTTAATCAGTACTAATAAACACTAAGAACAGAAAATGAATTCCACAGGAAAGAGCCTCACCCGCTGCTCTTAAGAGACTTTTCACCAGTGCTTAATTTGTAAAAAGAAAAAAAAACTAGTGCAGGGCTGTCATCAAGAGGACACTGCAGCTTGCACCACACATTGCCCCTGAGAGCTGCCAATGATAGTAACAACACAACTGCTATCTATCACACTCTTCTAACCGTGACAATTCGGACTATTCCAGGCCCTCAAAGCTATAACAATGGTTTGGTCGGCAGGTAATTATCATTTTTATTGTATACGGAATTAATAATTGACTGTTGTTGTGGTCGTCTCCGACAGTACCACCTTGTGGCACACTGCCACAAGTGCCGGTGTTCACAATTATGTGCTGGTGCTGAGCACCAGAAACCACTGGCTCAAATTATGCACTGTTAAATTCTAATCAGAGTCGGACTGGCCTATAGGGCAAACAGGCAGTGCCTGATGGGCCGATCTGAAAGGTCAGTGTATGGGCCAGTGTGTTGACTGCTTGTGGGTTTATTTTATGGTCGACTGGAACGGTTTTTATAGTTGATTTCCCTGATATGCCATGCAGCAATGTCAAATCCATGCAGTCTCCACACCTCGCAAAACACTTTTGCAGTGTGTCTTTACGAGCTCAAAACTGCCCCACATTGCAAACATAGAACACTTTATAAGGGCCCAAATTCGCTAATGGACCACTTCTGTTTTGGTGCCTAAAGGCTATTTTCTGTCCCAGTCCGACTCTGATTCTAGTGTATGGTATGGTTTACATTGTGTGTTCTTGCTCTGCAGAAACGGTAACCCACAATCAACCCTTCAGAGATGCTACCTCTCTGCCCAGTTTGTGCCCTTAAATGTTAATTTTACCCGTTGCGACTCAGTGAGTAGTGAGAAAGTACTGACTCTAGTGGTACTAACTCAAAACAAATCAAGCCCTATAAATTATGGATTAAAGCAGGGAAAACCTTTTCAGTCTGACTTTCTCAGAGTCACACAAGAGCCATGGTCTCAAAGCACCTTGCAGAGGCTCTTTGTCAGTGATGCCAGGCAATGTGCTGATGACGCTGTGTAATTGATTAAACTTTGGGAGGACTGCAGATGTAGATGATGCACTTAAAGGGGCCATCCGTGAGGATAAAAAATACATGACCCTATGACCTTTCCTGCATTACTACCAATAACCAACAATAGACATTCCAGAATGTTCCTGTGTTTGATGATGCCTGCTTGTATTTTGAGACAAGTTGTGACATCATTCACTCAATAGCTACTTTAATGAGTATGCTAAACTTAGCATCACCATGGAGCATATACTCTGTATCTAATCTGCTGTCCTGATTAGAATTAGTGAAATACTTCTGAGTTGTTGTGCTCACATTCTTCCTTATAAACATGTTCATACAGATCCACAATTGAACTTGAATGCCAGCAAAAAAGATTCAAAGACTTAAAATATTTGATTTATCTGCAAACATATTTATTTTATTTTTGTGGAGTTGTATAGTCTCTGCATTTCTAGCTGCTTCCCGGGGCTAAATGAGTACTATATTTTGTTTTGGTTTTAGGTTTTTAATCTCCAAGCAGCAGCGGGGATTTCGGTAGTATGTTGGAATGAGAGGTTGTATAACTGAACCAATTTTCTGGTAACTTCTCAGCATGAACTGTGCTGTCGCCCAAAGTCAGAAAAAAGACACTAAAACACTGAAATAGTTACAAAAAAGTAAGGTGAATATTAATGTTGAGAACTAAGGGTCCGATTAAGAGTTTAGCGGTTTTACAGCCTTCTCAGCGGTCCAAAGAAGACCGCCGCAGCAGCGGTCTCCCACACGCCATATCATGATGTGATTGCTGGCCCTTCAGCAGTGTTTCTGACGGCTGGGTATATTTTTTTTCAAATATGTCTTTGTTGGTGTGTATATTTTGAATGCAGTATACACGTATGAATGATCAGTGAAAACATACCTAATACCAGTATTTTCCCGATGCTAGAGATGGGTCCCACCCCTTTACACCCCCCTGGCATAAGCTTGTGCATGGGGACCTGTCTGCCCACCAGGTTGCCTACTTCAGGCCCCCCTACATCCCTCCTTATCCCCCCCAAAGGCCAGTGCTAGCTTGGCACCCACACACGCGGTGCAGGATAGATTATAAGACCCTGTTGTCAGTGAGCACTCCCACACCCCCTGCACCCCGCACCTCTAGTGGACTTGCTGCAAGCACCATCATGGGCGGAAAATCCGTTCCGCTCGCGGATTTTGCGGATTTTCGGTAACTTCGCAATCCGCGAACTCTCGCGAATTTACTGAAAATCCGCAAATTCGCACGCAGCGGATTTTTTTGCTTGGTGATACAATATTGCGGCATGCGGCGTTCACTTACGGTCATTCAGCGTTTGCCGAGTTGTTTTTCTCAATATTTTGCGAGTGCTGCGCCATTTTGGATCTTGCTGCGGGATCCCGCTGGAGTTTGGCGACGCATCGCGAGAGTTCGCAATTGCGAACATGTAGATGCGGCGGGCAGCAACAATCTCGCACTCGCGAAATTACAAAATTTGCAATTCTGCACAAGAAATCCAGCAGCAAGCAGCATAAACCTTCTGAAAATGATGATTTTTATTAGAGTAACTCCTCAGGTTGACATTTGCCTGCACTTTTTTGGATTTGAGGCCTTTTTGACTTTCTTTGGATCACTTATGGATTAGAAATCAACTTTCACAAGTAAGTTTGTTTGGGGCATTACAGTTGCTGTTCTGCAGAAAAACGAGTTTTGCAAAACTGAAAGCACTCAGCAGGTGCAAAAGTTCACTCATCATTAGTAACCATTCCCTCTAGTGCTTCCTGAGGGGCCCCTCCAGAGTTCAGTTGCCTACGTTTGTTTGGGGCATTACAGTTGCTGTTCTGCAGAAAAACGAGTTTTGCAAAACTGAAAGCACACAGCAGGTGCAAAAGTTCAAACTCATCATTAGTAACCATTCCCTGTAGTGCTTCCTGAGGGGCCCCTCCAGAGTTCAGTTGCCTACTTGCAACTATTCTATGACCCTGCTCTGACCCTCACAGCAGGCTCATAGAATAGCTACAAGTAGGCCACAAAGGTCCTGGGAAAAAAAATTGCACTGCAACAGAAAGCAAATTACAGATAAGGAAGCAGGTGCCAGACAGGAAGTTTAAATTCAGTGACACATTAATCAACCCCAAATTAATTCATCTCAGTTGAAGCCTGGCAGTTGTGCTTGCTTTTCCCCCCCATAATCTACAGTGATGAATCAGAGGGTGGCAGTGATGTACCAGAGGGTGGCATGGGTGAATCAGAGGGTGGCAGTGGTGAAACAGAGGGTGCTGTGAGCCTGTGATGATGAACCACACGTAGAAACAACAAAGTCGCGACTGTTGCGAGCCGACAAGTAAGTTCGCAATTGCGAACTGGTACAAAACCCTGATGAACTGGCAGAAACCCTTGCGAACACAAAAAAAAAATCCGCAAATTCGCGAGAGTTCACGGATTTTGCGGATTGCGAGTTCGCAAATACGCAAATTCGCGAACACCAGATTCACAAAATTCGCCCATGCTTAAGCACCACCTGTATGACCCAGTGAGACTGCTGTCCCACCTATTCCAAGTAAAAGGATATCTTCTAGAGACCCAAAATGCCCCACCAATCATGACCTCCCCGCAGATCTAGGATAGACCATAAATACAACAAAAACGCCACTACAGCTGCAAAAGAAAAGCTAACGCAAATGAAACAAAAAATAGCTAACAAGACGCCAGCTATAAGTGGAAAGAGAAAGTTCATGCAAACATGAGACAGAAAAATTAAACCACAACGATCTGCTGTCTAAGGGGATGAAGGCAGGACAAACAAAAAGAAGTACGTGTTCCCCAGAAGTTGGAACAGTGGTGTCCTTGTGGCGAAGCGGCGAGAGAAAGCAACTGCTTCACTGCGGTGCAGTCCCTATTATGGAGGGGCCTGGCAAAAAATGGAATGCCCACGACCCCGCTTCCGGGTCGCCGCATGTCCAAGGCCCAATCACGGACAGCTTGACTCTTTTGTGGTGGTGGCAACATCACACGCTTCCGCCCCAAACCTCCTGGCTGGCCTGATGTGACTGTTATAGGAGCGGCTCACCTGATTTGGGGGCGGCCTTGTCACTTGTGCTCAGTCCAGTCAATGGGTAAGAACCGAAAAACAGACATACCTGGATTTCGGCGCCAACTGGGTTCTTTTCTTTGGGGGTAAGATGTTGCTGTGTGGGGGGGGGGGTCCTGGAGAAAGGGACCCACATGGTAGACTGAAGAGAAGAAAAGGAAAAGGGTGAGTATACACCCCAAATCCTTGGATTCCGCCGACTCAAAGCCTGCGGTCCCATCGCCATGGTCAGCCCGTCGGAAAACCAACTCTTAATCCAGATGGCAGTGCAACTACTCTGCACTGCCCTATGACAGCTGCTTTCTCCTGACCGCCGTCAAGGCAGTCTGTGAATTGCTGTCAGTGTCGGCGGTGCTCCACTGGTCTTTCAAACAGCAAACCGACAACATCATATTATGGCACCCTGACTGCCTAGTCGGCGGAGGTGTGACCACTTAACTTGTAATCAGGCCCTAAGTACGGCTGTTGAGGGCACATCTTACTAAACATTGGCCATAATGATGGCAGATCCTGTGCTTAAAAAAATGCAAAATAAGAATAAGACCATATAACATTAAATATTGATAACTGTCAATAACATTATGGGTGCGGTTGGCCTCCAGTCTGAGCAGAGCCATGACTGACAGAGTAGACCACAGATGGTGGTGTGAGAGTACTTCCTGCATTCCCCGGCCTCCCTCACATCTGCAGAGACACAAGAGAGGTGGGAGGAGGCTGGAGACACTGTGGATTAGCATTCTATTGATCCTTCGGGATTTTAGAGACCCGGATAAGCAAAGGATTAGCCTATGTGAACAGCAACAACTTATAGCTCTGGTTTTTCACTGAAGTGGCATTAAAACAGTGAATAACAAGGTTTCAAATCTGTACTATATGATAATGTCTGCCTGAACAGTAATATTTAGGCCACAGGTGAAAACCAACACATCCTATTTATATCTGGGAAGGTGGTATTCTGCCTGAGGCACCTTGTTGAGGATTTACTGTGGAAGATAAAGGGAAAGTTTATCAAAAAACATAACTGTCTGCTCACCGTGCCCATTCTCCACAAAATCTTCTCAGAAATGTTGGCATCTCGAAAAGCACATGATTACTTTATGTGCCATTGGTGTACCTGTGCTGCTGGAGTGCACACTGCCTTGCTCGTGTGCCCTAGGGTGGCATGCCATGATACCCATTCAGAACTGTCTTTACAAGCAGGAGCTTAAAACCTACACTGCAAACAAAGACCACCAGAAATACCTGCACTGTGAAAAACCTGCTCTGTAAAAAAAGGCAGTAATAAGTAACAGTGAATGATGACATTGGGAGTTACTTGTGACATGATAATCCACGCCACCAGTGGTCCCGTTGTTTCTTAACAGCACCAGAACATGGGAATACATCATAAATCAGAATAAACATATCCATTATGTATTTATCTTACACAATGGACGTTTATGTACAGGTTTTCCATATTTCTTATCTGGGGAAAGCATGTCATTCAAGGGGTGAGTTTGAGTCTGTTATCCTGACACATACTTTCAGTTTTTCAGCCAAAGAGGAGGTTAAGAAATGTTTGCCTGACGAGTGATCCTTGTAAAAACAAGGGGTTTTCACGTTTGAAAATAACTTGTGTTTATCATTAATGCTGATTGTTATTAATTAGGGTCTGACAGCGAGAGTCACGTTGGTTCCCGTCTACACAGAGGGTTATTTCTAAAATATTGATGGGGTTAGGATCTAGCTTGGGCCTTGAATTTTGCTCCTGATGAATACCACTGACCCTTTTGGGCAATTGGTTGCAGATACATGTTACATGATAGGATTACAGAGGCAGCAGCGACCCTTAATGTCCTGTGTCCATTTTTTAACCTTACCGTAGGGAACAATAATAGGTTTGTTGCTCAAACTTCAAGTAATTGCATTGGCTTCTTGAGAGCCCCCTGTTAGTAGCATGTCCTTCAAAACTCCTGGAAGTACCCTTAAAAAATCTTCACTAAGACCTCCGATATATCCGAGCCCCTTGGGAACAATAGACTCTAAGGTCTACTCAACAAGGAGTATGATCCACCCTGCTCTAGGACCCACCTGCCCTAACCTATTACAAGAATATCAATTCCTCAACTTCACGCATAGACCCCTTTGAAATTACCATCGCCTAATGTGTTCTATGAGAGGGAATAACCATGGACGTCATTTAGGGGTCTCCAGGGGTCACAGCTGGGACCCCTTGCTTGCCTTCTGTGAACCCAGCCCTGTGTTTGCCGCCACCTGACCTCAAAGGATATTAGCTAACCTGGAAAATAATCATTTGTTGTTGCAAGTAGTATGGCAGGTCGCCGGGCCTCCTGCTACCCCTGACCGTAGGGAACAATAATAGGTTTGTTGCTCAAGCTTCAAGTAATTGCATTGGCTTCTTGAGAGCCCCCTGTTAGTAGCATGTCCTTCAAAACTCCTGGAAGTACCCTTAAAAAATCTTCACTAAGACCTCCGATATATCCGAGCCCCTTGGGAACAATAGACTCTAAGGTCTATTCAACAAGGAGTATGATCCACCCTGCTCTAAGACCCACCTGCCCTCACCTACTACAAGAATATCAATTCCTCAACTTCACGCATAGACCCCTTTGAAATTACCATCGCCTAATGTGTTCTATGAGAGGGAATAACCATGGACGTCATTTAGGGGTCTCCAGGGGTCACAGCTGGGACCCCTTGCTTGCCTTCTGTGAACCCAGCCCTGTGTTTGCCGCCACCTGGCCTCAAAGGATATTAGCTAACCTGGAAAATAATCATTTGTTGTTGCAAGTAGTATGGCAGGTCGCCGGGCCTCCTGCTACCCCTGACCTTGTGAAGGAAGGACGAAAAAATACAGGGGAGAGAAGGAGAGGGAAAGAGAGAGAGGGAGTAAAGGAAAAAACCTTTGAGGTGAAATGAGTGTGGAATAACGAAAAGAAGAAGATACTGCAGAGAGATGGGTGAGAGATCAAAAGAGAAAGACAGGAGGATGTGTTTTAGAGAGACAAAGAGGGTTAAAAGAGACACCACTAATACTGTGACAGAGACAGGTGAGAAAGGACACAGGACAGGTTAAAGAGTAGGAGAGTTGGGAGAAAGGTGAAATAGAGTCGATAAGGAAACAGAACAGGCGAGAAAGTCACGTGAGAGAGGGGAAGACGTACTATAAGGAGATCACTGAGAAAGACACTTAAGACAGACAGGAGCGGTGAGAAAGAGTCCGTAATAGGTGAGAAAGATCTGACATAACGAAGTTAGACAGTTCACAAACAGATGTGAGGAGAGTGACAGCATGTCAAATGTCAAATGACGTCACTTCCTGTGATGCCATTGAGGTCAAAATATGTGATGTCACTTCCGCTTCCCGTGACATTTTGGTGAATCGATGCCCATGAGACTAGACTAACCTACCGGTCAGCGCTCCCTGCTCGTTGACATCAGACTTCTGGAAATGGCGGGTAGGGAGATAGGATATCCCCCTCCCCATGCATTATTTCCTGCTCCAGTGTGTCAATTCAAATGCTTTATTCGGTATATAAAATATAACCATGTAGCAAACATAAAGAATAAACATTTTTTACATTATAATGCTTTGAAAATACAGTTACCACACTAAACAAGGACGTAAACATAAGTCTCCACAAAAGGGTAATTGTAAACATATTTTGAAAGGGCAAGTTTGCGTTGTTACAGACAAGACATCTTACTGGTAAATTAATAAATTGATTCCATAGGACATTAGGATGATGTCAGAATACACAAGCCCAATTTAAAAATATAAAATTAAAAAGACACCTATAAATAGTAATAGTACAGATTTAATATTGGATATATAGTTTCTAATTTTTAAAAATGTAGTTAAAAATATCAAAACCTACACAGACAACAGTATGCAAGTTTGTTAAAATTGCAGAGGAATCATAATTATTCTAGATCATATAATGATCTATTTCCTACTAGAAATACATTTTAAAATGTAGGTAGCTACATAAAAACATATATCCGTACTATTCAGCTCGAACTTTAGCCGCAAAGCATCCGTAGTAGTTCTTTTGTTATATTTTAAAAACATGGGCTTTAAATATAATTTTCTTAAGGAAATATAAAATTTACAGAATAGCATAAAGTGGCAGCTACTCTGTTTAGATGTCCCATCGCATGGGCAGGGCAAAACACTGTTCCTTCCAGTACAGGGAAAAGACACAAGGTTGTGCACAGTACCTAATCTCAGCCGTGTCAATACAAAATGAAGGAAACTTCTGGTAACAGTTATCAGGTATTGTTGAAGGCCTTCTTTATCATTGTGTTCGTTATAAAATGCATACGTGCTTTGGCTTGCATATCTAGCGGCCCTAGTCTTCTTTGCATTTTCCAAAAAGAGGTCTTTTAACTCCTTTGAGAAAGGGACACCTAGTTCCGGATTAAGAAAAGGGTCAAAATCAAAAACTGACTTGAACCAAAACCGGATGTGCCTAAACCAGGGGATACGCATGTGGTGTTCCAGTTTTAAACAATCTCTAATTACAGTTTGGGTGAATTCTGTTTCGGTTTTGGACCATATAGACCTCCATAGGGAAAGTGGACGTAAGGCGGCTAAGTCTCCAATATAGGGTAAGCCCACTTCCCTATGTATGATCTCGATGGAAGCAGATGCCGGGGTACATAGTAAGCGATTCAGAAAAAAAAATTCCTGACGTTGAATCAGCTTACAGTTGTTAATGTTATGTCCCCACAATCCGGCCCCGTACAGTGCAGATGACAGACATCTCAAAATGTAATGTGGATCATTTCTTTTATTCTGCGATTCCCCAGTTTAGTTGCAAATCTAAAGATGCTGTTGGTGTTCCTGGACATTTTTAGCTGTACACATTCCTGTTCGCTCTTCCAGCCCCCATCTCCGGAAAAGGTTATCCCTAAGTAGCAGAATTTCTTAACGGGTTCTAACCTGACATTATCTGAAAAGAAAGTCCTATTTTGTTTGTTTTTTTTCCCACATGCCATTGTAAACATGTTGCTTTTATTAATTACCAGTTTCCGTTTAACTATAAATGTAGAAAAGTTATCAATGAGATGTTGCAGACCATTTTGCGTACGCGATAAAAGAACCCTGTCGTCTGCATAAAGCAGAATTGGAATGGGTTTACCATCAATTAGTGGCGAATCCGCCGCGGATGTTCTAATTGTCGCATCTATCTCATTTATAAACAGGGAGAACAAAAGTGGTGCTAAGACACATCCTTGCCTTATGCCTTTTTTAACTTTGAAATAAGGGGTGCACTCGCCAGCCATCCCATAGCGTACCTTACATGTTAATGTATCATATAGTCTGTCAAGGAAATATATGATCTCTTTGTGTGCGCCCATATCTATTAAAATGGGCCATAATAATGAATGCTCAACCAAATCGAAAGCAGAACTGAGGTCAGCAAAACATAAAAAAAGACTTCCATCCTTGACTGTTGTATATTTATCAATGATGAGGTCGAGGTTAATGCATTGCTCCATCGTGCCAATCCCCCTCCTGAATCCATACTGTACTGGTGATAAAATAGATTCTTCTTCTGCCCATGTTTCCAGTCTGTCTAGGAGAACTCTACTTAGTACTTTTATTGATGAATCAAGGAGGGAGATGGGTCGATAGTTGCATCCCTCTGACCTCGAGCCCTTCTTAAAAAGTGGTACAATAATTGATTGGCCCCAGGTCTTGGGAAGTTCAAATTCAATTGCTGCGTTAAAAAAGCGTGTTAGGATGGGTGCCCACAAATCCATTTCGTGTTTATATAAGTCTATGGGTACACCATCCGGACCGGGAGCTTTACCGCCATTGCTCTTCTCGAGTCCTGCTTGGACCTCAGTTAAGGTAATAGATAGAGGAATGGTTGGCCATAGGCCGAGGGTATCTGAAGACAATACGTCTGAATTAAAAACTTTGGAGAAGTGTTCTAGCCACGCTTTACAGTTAACGTTAGAAGTTACCGCAGGTATAGAATCATTCTATAAAAATGGGCAGTTAATAATTTCCCACCGTAATTTACTGTTTTTGTGGCCGCGGCCATATCTAAGTTGTGACATGCCTCGTCTTGTAACTGTTTTTTCCTTACTACTAACATTGCTTTGTAATGATGCCGCTTTTCCCTAATTAATTCCGGCTCTCTTGGTTTTATTTGTAGGGCATGTTTTAGTGAAGACAAGGCTTCTGTACAATCTTTATTAAACCAGCCCGGTTGTTTTGCTCTATGTTTGTAATTCTTGCCAGTCCATAGACCCTCTATTATTACATTAATCCTATTGATCATGAGTAACATGATTTCAGGGTTGGTCACGTCTTTAAGGCAATAACTTATTTCAACTTCACATTTGGCATTTACCTCTGCTAGGAGTTTATTAGGATTGACCTTTGCCCACTTAATTCTTGGTCCGTTAGGTCTACAGGCCGTGATATCCTATGTCGGTTTACTGTGGGTTTTAGTTTTAGGACCCCAGCCTAGTAATGTCAGCGAGATACTATTGTGATCACTCACTACTTGCTCCTCTATCCATAAATCGCAGTAGGCAGTGCCGCTCGAAGCTAGTATGTGGTCAATATTGGAATTACAGTTCCTACCCTTAAAAGTTGGGCATCTAATGTTGCCCCTCTTTTTAGAACAGTAGGGAACTCCTGCAGGCACGTTGCACCTCCCAATGCTGATCCATCGGCTAGACTGCTGACTGGTGCTGGAAACCAGGGTTCGAGCTTCGGGGTCGCGTCCACATCCTGTGATTCTGGGCAAATCACTTAATCTCCCTGTGCCTGAATGTGTAATGTGAATACGGTGCTCATGTAAAGCGCTCCAATACCTTCGGGTCGAGTTCCCGCTATATAAAATTTGCATTAAAAAAAAATGCAATCCCGAAGAGTGCAGACGTGGGCAACAGGTAAAGTTTGCCAACCGTTTCATAGAGCTTTCTAATTTTCCACGACTATGCATGCACTATTAAGCTCTGTGCACACCCTAATAAATCCCCTTTGAGGCGCCTGTTTGCTGAGCTGTGCACAGAGAGTGTAGTTACATTTTCTAGTCCATGTTGAATCAATAGAACATGAAAACATTTTGTGTCATAAGCAATAAAAATAACCACCTGCTCTGTCCAGTCTGCTGTGGAGCGGCTTGCCTGGATGGCTACCTGCTTAACATAATATCAACAAAATGACTCAAAATGAAACCACTTCGGCTTGCAAATCACTAGAAAAAGCCCTAAAGAGGAGACCCGTTTATTTTGCTACGGGTGGGTTCCTTGATAGACCCTTAAACTGGTGCACAGATTGCCCACTCCTCCCATGCGGTGTGGTCTTCACCAATCAAATGCAATAAATACACATTATTTTTCACTGCACCCACTTGGTTATTCACGATCATTCTCAGCCGTATTGATGTATCTTCTCCTTATGCAATCAAGGGCATAGAAACAAAGTCGTATGATTGGATGACAGCTCCATTCTGATTTGCATGTCGGAAGCACAGCGTTCTATTTTAGAGCAGCTGGGAAAGTGCAATTAAATGTGATGTGGAGAGGCCCCTCCTGCCACGAATGCAACATAACAGCATACAAATGACTGGACAGCTTGTTGATAGATTTAGATTGCTTCATTTTCCCTGTCAGTCTGGCCCTGCATTGTAACAATATGCATATTTGCCTGTGTATATGGGATGCACATACCGCTTTGCTGATGAGCAAGCTTACTGTAATGGGTCTAATGCACTGAAATATGAAAGAATGCTTCCAGGATGTCTCATAATGTGCGGTTTATAAATCAAAAGTATTTAATGAGCTTGTTATATATAAATGTTTGCATTTTGAGTCGGCCTGTAACTACTGTGCATATTACACTCATTTTGCATATGGAATACATTTCACAAAACAGTGTCTTTAGTACAGACTGTACAATCACCCAGCAAGTCACCTGATTTTCTGTGCTCCTTTCTTCCAGAATGTAAAATTTCAGAGTCTACGTTGTATATTGCAAGAAAGACTTGTGCCCAATACACTCTACAACATCTTAGTTTCACCCGTTTTAAAGAATGAGTTTTCTGTTACATAAACAGTCAGTTGTGTGTAGCATTATATGCTTTTTACCTTTATATGATGCATAATTTTACCTTTGGGCATGAAAGGCCCTCCCCGCACGATTTGAGCCTGATGATTTTGAGGCTGTTATCAATGAAATGCACTGTACTGGGATTAAACTATCTCCTTTTTCTAAATATGTATGGGCCTTCAAGCTTTCCTAATGGTAAGCAGAGTGGAAAAACCCCCACAATTGACCATATCAGGCTGGGATGGTGGTTAGGACCCCAAGGGCATTTTTAATGACCTTGACTTTCCTCACCAAGTGACCTGCATGTGAAATACTGTGGTTTACCTGTTGAGACATTCAGTCCCTTCTCATGTGTCACTCATGAAGTTATACACACATTTAAAGCGAAAAGTAGCATTATGACCAGCAGGCCAAAACAAGAGGAAGGGCAGAGAGAACTAGTCCTCCATTTCACTCTCCAAACCACAAACCGTATCATGTAAACCAAAGCTAAGCCCATGACAGAGAACCCAGAGGGAACCTAAGGTGGTTCTTCCACTCTATAAGTTATTCTAGATTCAACCCCAGCAGGAAATTATCTAAAATGCTCCCTGGGACCTGGTTGAGCCCATTCTGATTTATAGGAACCCGAAGGAGACACCTCGATGACGCACAGCGTGATGGTCTAACAACCACTTTGGGTTTCCTCTGCGTTCTCTGACAAGGGCTTAGCCTTAGTTTAGGTGCATAAGCCCATTGAAATAGGGTACAGCATACAGTTTGTGGTTTGAATTAAAGGAATATATCTCAGTATATATTAGCACATATTTAGAATCAGAACTATATTTCTGCTGGGCCTTTATTGAAGCTCTCTTTGTAATATCTTTTCACGGAGAACAGAAAAGAAGATTTTCTATTTAAGGTCGTTTTTAAATGTCTTTAATGCACCCCCTTCTATCATTATCACTTTGTGTGTGATTCAAAGTGCGGCATGAAAGTGTTTATCCGCAGTCAATTTTTATTCAGTAAATTATATCAAGCAAAGTCAAATCAAATACACACCAGTTTTGCCAGACTGTCCTGAAGAAGGCAAACTATTCATTGACTATGTGCACTACTTTTCATGTGAATGCATTGTTCTTCCATTATGAATAGATATTAGCTCTTTTGAGGAAAAGGTGGGGCATTTGCTTTCCTTTCGGGGCATTTATCTCCTTTTTGGGGGCAGTTATTGATAATGTAACATTAGTTGATGAAAAGTCCATTACTCAAATGCACTAATTACAAAACAAGCCCTGAACAAACCTGTGACCTAATTTTAGCACATATTCTGGAAATCATTATTCATCAGAAAGGGGAAAAATATTGTAGTGTAGAAAGATCCTCTGATGTACCATCCTATCAAGCAAAAATATAAGCCTGTAAACGGTACAGAGCATAAAATGTCAATGCTGCACTTCAAAATGCTAACTAATACATGAGCTAAAGCTCCATGCAGTGTATTAAAACTTGTATCTCATTTAGAGTCCATTACCACATTTGCCACTTCTAAGCACTCTAAATGGAAAGAGTTAATATTGCCCAAAGTAAAGGGAAAGCCCCCACCAGCCATGCTCTCATCCCCATTCTTAACAGCTCCATCAACCTCAGCCACATTTCCGGAAGCCTGGAAGCATGCAGCAGTCAAGCCTAGAAGCGTGCAGTTATCAATGCCCTCCTGAAGAAGCCCTGGGTAAATCCATCCAAACTCACAAGCTGCTGACCAATCTCCCTCCTTCATTGCCCAGCCAAGATCCTAGAGGAAGTCATCAACAGATGCCTCGCCGACCACCTCACCAAACACCATCCCCTCTACTCCACATGATCAGGCTTCAGACCTAACCACAGCACAGAGACCATTCATAGCAGCAACTAATGACAACAAGACGATCCTCGAAATAGGAAAGACAGCATCCTTCATCATACTCGACCTTTCTGCAGCCCTTGGCACAGTCTCTCATCCCATGATTATTGGATGACTTCATGAGGTTGGCATCCAAGGACCCGCTCTCCTACGATATGCACCTTTCTTACTGGAACAACAAAGTCAACTTGCTACCCTAGTCCTCAGAAGCCTGCATACTAATTTGCAGAAAACCGTAGGTTTCCTCGCTCATCCCAACCCTTTTCAACATCTGCATGTCACCAGTGGCAGACTTCATTTCTGCACACAACATCAACATATTCACCTATGCTGACGACACAACAGATTTTGTCCCTCTCTGATAAAACAGCCAGGGACAACTTCAACTTGTGCAAGACTGAATTGGCCACCTGGATGATGAAGTCCAACTGCCTCAAACTGAACTCAGAAAAGATAAAAGTGGTAATTTTCCAAAAGGTTATCTCGCTGTAGGACTCCACCTGGTGGCCTACGAACCTAGGACCCATCCCCACCACCAGCAAACAATTAAGAAACCTCTGTATCAACATAGACAGCAAGCTAGACATTCCACCCAAGTCAATACCGTCACTTCTGCTTGTTTCCACACCCTGAGGATGCTGAAAAGGTCATTCATAACAACACCAGGAAAAATGCCACTTAGGCCCTCATCACTAGAAAACTAGACTACAGAAATACCCTCTATGCAGCAAACACTAACCAACTCACAAAAAGACTCCAGATTATCCAAAACGAAGCAAAAAGATTGGTCCTCAACCTCCCACACGGGCTCACATCACAACTCACCTAAGGAAAAAAAACTTGACTCCCTATACATCAGTGTGCACAATTCAAGCTCATCACCCCTGCATACAAGCACTATGCAACACAGGCCCATCTTACTTGAACAACCATGTGCAGTTCCACCATCTCTCCAGGTGCCTGCGCTCCCTGGCTTACGTACCGTGCATACGCAAAAATAAATCAAGAGGTCATGCCGTCTCAACTTTTACACCCAAAGCATGGAACAAACTCCCACTCCACATTAGGGCCTGATCTTTGCTTCTTGTATTTGGCAAGAATCTGAAGACCAGCTCTTCAAGTAGGCCCCTCGTTGCAAGTAGCACAACCTGCACAGGGCAAGGTTACCCGCATGGGTGATTGGCGCTATAAAAATCAAAATAGCATACTTAGTACACCGGTCTCAAGGATAAATGGTTTGGCTTGGCCTCAGCAGAATTCCTACTTTTTACCCTTGCATCACACGCGAAATTTAACGATCTGAGTCATACTGCCGACGGACATGATCAGTTTTTTATTCTTTAGTCTAAGCGTTGCTTCAAGGCTGCTCCATATTCTAGGCATAACTGTGTGTTTGTGTGTGTGTAGAACTACAATCTTCTTTAATACCTTTCTCATAAAGCTTGTGCTTACTCTGCATGAGGAAGGTGTGTTAAGTACTATCAGAGGGCTTGCGGCCAGCCTTCCTGTGGCACAGACACTGATTAGTCGGCTGTGCCAGAAAATTAAAAAATTCGAGCAATAAATCATAGGACGACCTATTGTGTTAATATACGGTTGCAGGCAATACCATGCATCTGTATTTCCGGAGCGTCTTGATATGTAGCCAACTGCTTGATTGTTTGTTTGTGCCTTTTACGTAGCGCTAATGCCCCCTTTGGAGCACATAAGGCGCTAGCCATACAGTCTTGGTCAGTATTGTGCGCACGGGGTGCACACCGAGCGGCTCTGCTCTGTTTTTTTAAAATTTTTATTTAAAGAGTTTTATATAGCGCTGGCTAGACCCGAAGGTATCAGAGCGCTTTATATGAGAATCAACAATGTAACAGAGAAAGTTCAACAATTACACAATACATCCAAAAATACAGGCAATACAATTAGGAGAGGAGAGAAAGGAGAGAGAAAAGTAGTGGGGGGGGGGCAGGGGAGGTGAGAAAGGGAGGATAAGGGAAGAGACAATAAGGAGAGACGGAAAGAAGTCTGTCTAAAGACCGACTGGGTAGGTGACGACCAAGGAGGGAATCCACGGCCCATCTCCCCTATAGCTAAACCAAGTAGCTCCATCGGGCATCAGACAAAATAGTTCAGTCTCAATACATTGAGAGAGGAGGGAAGGAGAGACATAAATAGAGGGAGAATGAGGAGGAGACGACGGGAGAGACGAAAGGAAATGCAACAATGTGGTTCAACAATATACGAGAAAAGGATCAACAAGTAAACATTATATCAAACAATTAGCAATACATTAGGGGAGGAGAGAAAGGAGAAAGAAAGTACAGGGCGGTAGGGGAGGAGATAAAGTGAGGATAAGGAAAGAGACAACTGTAGAGACGAAAGGAAGTCTGTCTAAAGACCAACTGGGTAGGTGACGACCAAGGAGGGAATCCACGACCCATCTCCTCTATAGCTAAACCAGGTAGCTCCATCGGGCATCAGACAAAATAGTTCAGTCTCAATACATTGAGAGAGGAGGGAAGGAGAGACATAAATAGAGGGGGAATGAGGAGGAGACGACGGGAGAGACGAAAGGAAATGCAACAATGTGGTTCAACAATATACGAGAAAAGGATCAACAAGTAAACATTATATCAAACAATCAGCAATACATTAGGGGAGGAGAGAAAGGAGAGAGAAAGTAGTGGGGGGTAGGGGAGGAGAGAAAGTGAGGATAAGGGAAGAGACAACAATAGAGACAAAAGGAAGTCTGTCTAAAGACCGACTGGGTAGGAGACGACCAAGGAGGGAATCCATGGCCCATCTCCCCTATAGCTAAACCAGGTAGCTCCATCATGCATCAGACAAAATAGTTCGGTCTCAATACAAAGAGAGTGGAGGGAAGGAGACACATAAATAGAGGGAGGATGCAGGAGGAGGCGTCAGGAGAATCGAAAGGAAGTGCAGCAATGTGGTTCAACAATTTACCGGAAAAAGATCAACAAGTAAACATTATATCAAACAATCAGCAATACATTAGGGGAGGAGAGAGAAAGTAGTGGGGGTAGGGGAGGAGAGAAAGTGAGGATAAGGGAAGAGACAACCATAGAGATGAAAGGAAGTCTGTTGAAAGACCGACTGGGTAGGGGACGACCAAGGAGGGAATCCACGGCCCATCTCCCCTATAGCTAAACCAGGTAGCTCCATCGGGCATCAGACAAAATAGTTCGGTCTCAAGTGGCGAGGGAAGAGGTTCACAGAAAAACAGGGTGGGGACAAAGGGCAGGGGCAGGTGATGGCAGAGGACAGAAGCTGGAAAGAGTAGGAGCGGAGAAGGGGGGAGTGTTGGGGGAAGGGAGAGGGGGAAGATAAGGTCAGGAGAGTCGCGGGAGCGTTAGCCCAAAGTCCTGCTGGGTTACAAGTAGAAACCCAGCAGAGGCAGGGATGAGGGACTGCACTGCAAACGCTCGGTACCTGAATGTTAACCCTGAAGTACAGCTAAGTGCATCCCAAACATGGCAACTTCAAATCAGTATAAGACAGACATTATTAGTAAACAATCTCAGATACAGGCAATATCATATAAGAAAGTGGCCATGCAGGCACAGTCCCTAGACATCATTTAATCACACTAAAGAACTGTAAGGCACTGGCACATTAAGAACAATTCCAGTACCAGGGGAGGACTTGAGGGTCCCAGTTCAGGCTGAATTCAGATTACACATCAGTCAAAGACAAAAAGTTTAACAAGATATTAAAATCACAACATTTTCTTTTAGAACCTAAGTATTAGGGACATTAAATCACCCTTGAATTCTTTAATTGGCTTTCTTGCAATTTGATGCCAATGCATGGATTCCTACTAGAAGTGGCACAGCGCAGGAGTATTTTTCATGAAAAAGCAATGTCTTGTTCTGCTTCTACCACATTATTTTCCAGATGCGTACGAAAACAAGGACATTGAGACTTAGTAGAAAAAGACTAATTTCCCATCTCGTAAGTAAAGTCTTGGTCAGCATCGTGCGCACGGGGTGCACACCGAGCGGCTCTGCTCTGCTGCCGCCCCCCCACCCGTCACTCCCCGCCAGCCCCCCCTGTCACTGCCTGCCCCCCCTGTCACTCCTCACCACCCCCCCTATCGCTCCTCGCCGGTCCCCCCCTGTCACTCCCTGCCGGTCCCCCCCTGTCACTCCCCGCCTGCCCCCCCTGTCACTCCCTGTTGCCCCCCCTGTCACTCCCTGTCGCCCCCCCCTGTCACTCCCCGTCGCCCCCACTGTTACTCCCCGTGATGCTCAACCCGTCCACGTTCTATGCTGAGTTTAACTGCCTCGGAGTAGGAGCAGGCCAACGAGGGCGAGTTTAGGGCTGAGGTTCCGCTGAATGCAGACGCCCTCATCTGACTGGAGGTGCAGCCAGGGCCTGAAAGTGGCCTCCAAGGGTAAGTGCGGCCACTGCGGAGACTGCGCCATCTTGTGCCGGGGCTGATTGTAACACGCTGCAGTCTGCACCTCATTTCTAGCATCTTTCAGGGAGAGGTTAGTGCGATGATCTTAGATTCGGCATCTGATACAGTGAAGGATTCTGCGGCCGCTGCCCAGGACGCTTCGGCTAGCGAGCACAGTGTGCTTGAACCGACACGCTGAATCCAGCAGCTTGTTCACCCACAGGGAATACCAGGAGAAAAAAATACAAAGACGTAAAATGCAAAACTGCGAGCCTGAGTTGTTGTACACTAGATACACAGAGCGAATAATGTAGTTCCATGAGTTCGTGGGTCTGGTTCTGGTGTTCTGAACCCGTTCAAATAAGGTCGTCGGAAATAGACGATTTTGGTGTCAGCAGACCGCAAATGACGAGTGTAGCGTGTATGAGCGTTTTCGCATGAATTGATCTATGAGAACACTCTGTATTCAAGGATTTAGTTTGAACCTTCGGGTTCCATTTTGTGTACGGCAGCCATTTTGAGTGGTTGCCCTCACATAGGCCGAAGACTACGGCCGAACAAGTCATTGAGACACGTATGTCTTAGATGACTTCTGAATGACCTGGCCGAACTGACCCCGTGCCCGAGGCTGACCTCGCTGAGCCAGTTCCTTGTTAAGCAGCTGGTCAGATAAAGATCAAAGAGTAGGGCAGGCCAGAGTTTATGGTACACTGCTCCCACCTTTCTATCTCACTTCCAATCTGCTTCTGTTCCTTCCTTTACAACATAATCACTGATTTGGGTTGAGGGTTTATGATGGGTTTGTCCGGCCTGACTGAACAGGATAATGGAATGTGCTTGGTCATTTCTGGTGGGCTGGACAACGGAGAATGGGATTGTCGTCATACGCTACTTTCAAAATGTTTCTCTGCGATTGGTCAATTTGTATGAACCAAATGCTAATTTGGAATGTTGCCTGAGGCTTGATTTTTGGCATAAAAGACCATGCTCCACTCATTGAATTTGTGCAGTCTCTAGCGAACCACCTGTGTGTGCTTCGTAGATCTCTGTTCCTGGTTGCAGCCAATAAACTTTGGTCTTTGATGTCATCAAGAAGTATCCCGTGTCTCTGTTTGCCAAGACAAGGGAACTCAAAGGTATCAGGCGTTTTCCCTGACGCCGCTGGGTTCTAAAACCCGGTCCTTCAATTGGTGCCCCACGTGGGGCGACCTCAGCGGTACCAGTCCAAGCCCGAAGATTGTGGAGAGCTTTGTGTGGAAATTCTGGAGGAAGGCCTACCACTTCATCGGCCCCTGTATGTCGGCGTGGTCCGAAAGTCTTTGCTGCGAGGTTCCCTGCCTTCCGACGGCTACGAAGGACTGCTGCCCTGACTGTCGCCTTGTCTTGGAGCCTTAGACGATTTGTAGAGCGATACGATTGACGGGTCTTCTGGTGACGCCATCGACATTTCAGTTAAGTATGAGTGGAGCGTCTCCTAGTACTTAGTTTGTTTTTGGTATCCCTTTAGTGGATCGCTTTGATTTGGTACCTGCAGGCCCCAAAGCCAAGGGACTTGTGTATTCGTGAGATTATTGTTTTGAGATTTCCCTTGTAGTTTGAAGCTAGACTAGTGAGCAAGATGCCTGGTCTTAGCAGACTTGGAAGGATATTTGGTTGTGGTTGTTCTAAGGATTCCCAGTTAGAGGATTCGTGTCCGGTTCCTCCAATTGGAACCCCTAAATATGAATTATACGTGAAACATGGTGTGGGCCCTATTAGTTATAATGAGATCTGGGTAAAGTATACGAAGAAAGACGGTGTCCTACAGTGGCCCCGTTACGGTAGTTTTGAAACTGAGATTTTAGACAATCTCGAAGTGAAGTTATTCAAGAAGAAAGCTTGGCCGGCAATGTTTGACTCTTTCTGCATATGGCGCAAAGAAGCCAAACAGAAAGAAATTAAATTAGCGAAAAAGAATAAACGAGAACGAGGTATGTCAATGGTACAAGCTGCTGTTGCATATAGGGATAATGAGGAAGAACAAGAGAGCGAGCAGATGCTTAGAGTGAGGAAGTTAGCGGTAGATAGATGCTATCCAGTTTTGCCGCCTAAAGAACAGGAAGACAAGAAAGATCTTGCGAAAGATCCTTTAATGTCGCATATATTGAGTTCGCCACCCCCTTATGCACAGAGTGCTACGGCACCACCGCCACCAGTTGTGACTGTGCAACATCCAGTTGTTGTGCCACCTGCGATTCCTCCACAGCCAGCTCCTCTTCCGTTGGTTGCTGTTCCTTTGGCGCAGCCTCCTCAGGGGCCGCCAACTTTGCCTCCCCCTTTGTCTGCTACTCCAACGCTTGTCCTTAATACTCCTTCTGTTCCGACTTTGGATTCTTCTACTATTGTTCCGTCTTCCCTTATTCTTCCATCTTCTCCTTCTACTAGACAGCGCATGACTGCTGCTTTTTCTGGTTTTCTGACTCCTTTGTTGGGACAATTGGGTATGTCTCCTGTGAATGAGCGAAGACAATCACGTAGTCAATTGCCTGATACAGATGAACGTGTAGTTTTGGACCATATGGCACGTAGATGGGTTACGTACACTTCTCAGTATGATCTTGAGGGTATTATGGATGTTTTCCATCAATGGAAAGCACCAAAGCAACGGTACATCTTTGAAATGATGTGTGTGTTCCTTCATGAACAATGGATTGACGAAGTGGGTAAAGCTCCTGAAGAATTGTATCGATTGCGTTCCGAGTTTGCGAAAGGGACGATTGTGAGTCTTCTTGACATTGAGAGAGCAATTGCGACGTTGTTGTCGTTTTGTAATGATCCTTCTTCTGAGCGGTTGTTTGAGCATGATTCGTCGGTTAGGAGAAAAGCACGCCAATATCTGATGCATGAGGTTCCTCCGGTATGGAAGGAAGCAGTACAGGCTGATGCTGCATTGGGTATTCTAGCTGCGCCTGCGCAATTTCAGCGAGTATGGGTACATGTTCCTTGGAAGCGTGTCGAAGTTCTAGCGATTAAGCAGACTTTACCTGATCTGCGCAAAAATCCGGCGGGATATTATAAAGAGCTCACTCAAACTGTGGGTTCGTGCGTCATGACTTTAGCAGATATAGACATGTTGTTTGGCAATGTTGTTCCACAGCCTATCTGGAATGTGATTCGACATACGGATCATGATAATGAATTGGGTGATACATGGGTTAATATTGTTGCTGTGAACGACAGACAAGTTGGAGGTGCTAAGCCTGAAGAACTAATTGCTCAACTTCCTGGTAGGATTATTAATTTCATGAAGACTTTGGTGCCCGAAGTGCGTGTTAATTGGGATAAGTTGTCTGCATGTAAGCAGAAGAAAGACGAGATTGTGACTGATTTCTTCACGCGGTTTGAAGAGACCTTTGTAGATCATAGTGGTCAGGATATAGCTACCGAGGGTGGCCAGAGGTTGTTCGTCGACAAATTCGTACAAAATCTGCTTCCCGAGTTGTGCACTAAGTTGAAGGATTCCGTGAGTGCTTGGGCAGTCTCTACGTCAGCGCAGATTTTAGCTACGGCTCAGTACTATGAGAATAGGCGCAAAGATGAGTTAGAGAAAGCAGCTAAGAAGACTAAGGAATTGAAGACTAAAGTTCTTCTACAACAAGCTTATCAACCCCGTACTAATAGTCAGCGCGATTATCAGCAACCTCAGCAATATTCGAGAAACTCGCAAAGGAACGAGTCTTCTCAACAGCGTTTTCCGTATGAGCCTAATCAGTGTGCGTATTGCAAAGAAGAGGGCCATTTCAAGAATAGTTGTCCGGTTTTGTTACAGCGTACAAATGGTGCTTCTGGTGTTAGAGGTCGAGGTGCTCAACAGGTACCTAGAGGTAGAGGTCGCGGACAGAGCGTACGTCCTTTGCCTCCACAGAACTCGATGAATAGTTTTGATCAACAGCAGGGTTCGTCTGGTAGGACAGCGCAGTACTATATGGATGATTACTATGTTGAAGGTGACGAAGTGCATGGTAATGATTGTTAGGACAGCCATGGACAAAGAGAGGGAGTTGTTTCAGTTCCAGTAGATCAGAGTGGACCCTATGTAGAAGTGATTGCATCAGGTGTGCCAGAACCTTTTCTGCTAGATACTGGTGCTACAAAGAGTTCAATTATGCACTCTAAACTCCCTGGCGCCCCTTTGTCTGGCTTTGATAATGTTTCTGTAGGCTTTTCTGGCGCCCCCGTTACGAATCCGATTTCTGCTCCATTGTCTCTCTCTGTTGGTCCTCGTAAGTTCGAAGCACCCCTCATTTTGACTACAGGTTGTAATGAGAATTTGTTGGGATTGGATTTATTGAAGAGATTGTATGCGACACTGTATTGTTCTCCGTCAGGAGTACATCTTACTTTGGGTAAGAGAGTGATCCCTCCGATGTATAGTCTTCCATCTGATTTGTCTTCTTTACCTGATTCGTTGTGGGCTACTGGTCCGAATGATGTGGGCCTACTGGAAATTCCATATGTTGTGACACTGAAAGTGAATGCTAAGTTACCGCGCATTCCACAGTATCGTATCTTGAGTGATGGTGAGCGTGCACTTTTAGCGATCATTTATGATCTGATTGAAAAGGGTGTTATTGAGGAAACAAGAGGTAATGTGTGCAATAGTCCCGTTTTGCCTGTCCTGAAGAGGACTGATTCTTCACAGCCTCCAGTATATAGGTTTGTCATCGATCTTCGCGAAGTGAACAAGATTGTTGTTCCACAATTTCCTGTCGTGCCTGATATAACTGCCTTGTTGACTCTGATTCCGGCTACAGCCGCATGGTTTTCGGTGATTGACTTGAAGAATGCTTTCTTCAGTATCCTGATTGCCATGGAGAGTAGGGACATCTTTGGATTCTCTTTAGGAGGACGAAGTTTCCGCTTTAAGCGCGCTCCTCAAGGCTATTGCGAGAGTCCATCGATCTATAGTCAAGCTTTGAAAACACAACTTGATTTGTTGGTTCTACCTGATGGTGCAGCCCTTATTTAATATGTTGATGATTTGCTAGTTGCCACTGATACTGAGGAGATTTGTAGAACAGCTACTTTCTCATTGTTACGCCACTTGTCTGATTTTTATCACAAAGTTTCTCTCTCCAAGTTGCAATATTGTCGACAAGAAGTAACCTACTTAGGTTACCTCTTATCGAAGGAGGGAAGGAAATTGACCCCAGAGAGAATTCAAGCTATTGCGAAAATGAGTGTGCCTACGACACAGCAAGAAGTACGTCCGTTTTTGGGTATTACATCGTACTGTAGACACGGGATCCCTAATTTCTCGTTGTTAGCGAAGCCTTTGATAGCTCTTACTGTTAAGGATACTCCAAATCCTATTCCTTGGACTGATGAATGTCAGAAGAGCTTTTCAGAATTACGCAATGCGTTGTGTTCGGCTCCTGTGTTGGGTACTCCCGACTACAGTAAGCCTTTCACATTGTATGTCCACGAGAGAGAGGGATGTGCATTGTCAGTGTTGACTCAGCAGTTTGGCAATAAGCAACATCCGTGTGCTTATTTTTCATCGACTTTAGATCCTGTAGCAAGAGCGTTGCCGAGTTGCTTGAGAGCTACGGCGGCAGCGGCTGTTTCAATTCGACAATCTGCTGGTTTAGTTATGGACAACACGTTAATGGTCATGGTTCCACATGCAGTGGATACCTTGTTGAACCATACGAAGACACAGCATTTAACTAGTGCTCGGTTGTCGGGTTACGAGTTGACGTTGTTAGCGAGTCATGTGCACATTAAACGATGCAACACGTTGAATCCAGCCACGTTGTTGCCAATTGTAGTTGAGACGGATAGTGAAGAACAGCATGACTGTTTTTTAAGAACTGAAGAAGAAACGAAAGGGAGAGTAGACCTTAGGGACACTCCTCTTCCTGAGTGTGATGGTACTTTGTGGGTTGATGGTTCATGTTTTAAGTAGCCAAATGGTGATACGACTGCAGCATATGCTGTTACGACTTTGCATACGATTGTTGAAGCTGCACGTATTCCCCATAATTCAGCGCAAGCAGCAGAGTTGATTGCATTAACGAGAGCATGTGTGTTGGCGAAAGGAAAACGAGTGAATGTGTATACTGATAGCCAATATGCCTTAGGCGTGGCTCATAGCTTTGGACGTTTGTGGCGTGAACGTGGGTTTTTGAGTTCGCATGGAACAAAGATCCAGCATGGACAGTTGGTGAATGAACTCCTTGAATCTCTTACTTTGCCGTTACAAGTAGCGATTGTTAAATGCAGTGCCCATAAGAAAGTTACGGATGATGTTGGCCGCGGAAATGCGTTTGCGGATGAAGTTGCGAAAGAAACTGCGAGAAATGTAATGAGTCGAATGTATGTTGCAAGTACAACGAGATGGGTTCCAGAGAAAAGTATGTGTGAAGATACGATTGAAAGTGTGAAATCCACTCAAGCTGAAGCTATAGAGAAAGAGCTGAATGAATGGAGAGAAAGCAAGGGTAGATTGGATTCGAATGGCTGTTGGACTGATTTGTCCGAGCATCAGAGATGGTTGTTGCCTGACGCGTATGTGCTTCCAGTTGTTACAATGGCTCATGGAATGGCGCATATTAGCGTGAAAGGGATTTGCAAGTTTTTGGCTCCGGTTTGGCAGAATGCGGGAATTCCAAAATGTGCAGACAATTTGGTCAAGAACTGTATGGTGTGCTTGATGTACAATCCTGGTAAGGGAACTCCAACACCAGCTGGTCATTTTGCTCCTCCTACGTATCCGTTCGAGGCTTTGCAGCTAGATTTTATCCATATGGAGAGATGCAACAACCTGAAATAGGTTTTAGTGGTTGTTTGCTCCTTTTCTAAATGGGTAGAAGCCTATCCCCTTAAGGACAATACTGCCTTGTCCACAGCGAAAGTTCTGATGAAAGAGTTCTTCCCTAGATTTGGAATGCCGAGAATTATCTGGAGTGACAATGGGAGTGAATTTGTGGGTCAAGTCATGAAGAGAGTGTGTGAGGGACTAGGAATTCAGCAGAAATTCCATGCTGCAAATCACCCCCAATCAGCTGGTTTAGTTGAGTGCTATAATGGCACCTTGAAGATAAAATTGTCCAAAATCCAAGCGAGCACTGGTCTACAGTGGCCAGATGCTTTGCCTTTAGCGCTTTTGTCAACAAGAATGACTGTGCATTCAAGAATGGGTCTGAGTCCGTATGAGGTTGTCTTTGGCCGCCCAGCGAATATTTGGGGTGTGCCGAGACCAACCAGGTTTAGTGAGATCGAGTACCCTGTGTTGCTTGATTACTTGCGCGAACTGACGACTAAATTGCGTGATTTACACCAACAGGTGCATGATAGCCTCCCACAAGCTTCTGAGGATCCAGGCCACGCTATTGAACCTGGTTTGTGGGTCTTCATCAAAAATTTCCTGCGGAATAAGAACGATCAGCCCCATTGGACGGGACCCTTCCAAGTGCTCCTGTCTACACGCTCTCCAGTGCGAGTACAAGGCAAGAAACACTGGATCCACGGCATACACTGCAAGCGGGCTCCGTTGCCCTTACCGTACAATCAGTGGGTCCAGGAGGGACTTCCAGACTCTGAAACTGACACTGTTCCACGATTTTTGCCATTCAGTGATGCTAGTCTGATTGGTACGAACTCTGAGAAACAAAGTGACGATATCTTGAGTTTGCAAGAAGCTGTGCCTCCTTTGGATCGATTGAACACTACTGAGTCTGATTTGTTGTTTAAAGATCAAGAATTGCCTGGAAGAAGCCGCTATAATTTGCGACCGAGAGTCCTGGACAAATAAAGCACAAATAAAGTTTTTATGATTTTTCTGTTTGCAGGTTAACTCTCCACCGAGGATCTACTCATTTTTGTTTTTCGAACCGCCATCCGGGTTCAGCTGTAGGGTTGCGGTTGCTGAAAGTCTTTAGAGTGCAAGCCTGAGACCCTAGGTCGAGGGTTCTGGTTGGCCTAAGGGAGTTGCCCTGGGTTGACAGAGGCATTCCTTAGCATAGAACACCATACCATCGCGAGCAGCATATTTAGTTTAGGATGAGTTGGAGAGACCTGCACGGACAATGATTTTTAGAAAGAAGTTATGCAAATTGATCACAACGAAACGTTTTATAATACCGTGTTTGTTTTTGTTATTGAGTTTAATGGTATTCATAATCGGTTATGTGACATTCTCTTTTAGGTTTAAAGTATTTTATTCAGCACGACACATAAAGACAGACAAATGATACAAGAGACATAGCAGGGCGCAGTGCCAGAGTTCAAAAGCGGCAGCAACAAGGAACACCCTGTGAAGTCTGATCACTCAATTGCAGAAGACAAATGTCGCCTCAATGTGCCATGACATTTTCAACAAACCCCCCCCCCCCAAATGCCCCCCCAACTCCCAACCACCCCTCGCCCACCCCTCTCCCCACCCCTCGTCCAGTGCACAGTTACTGAATCGCGACACACATCAGAGCCTCAGTATCAAAGATGACCAGTCCATAGGGAGATCATGAAACGGAGCCCTCCGGAATCGGGAGCCTGAGAAGGCGGAGATACTTGGGACCGGTGAGCTCCCGAAATTCAGTAAGCAACAGGGAGTGAAAGGGCTGCCAGAGTTCTCTAAACTGATCCACATCCCCCGCTACTGTAAGAGACATTTTCTCCATACCCAACACGTGCCACAATCTGTGAAGCCAGCCAGTGATAGACGGGATCGTGGCCGTGTGCCAGTGTATTAAAATGTTCTGGACAGCGGAACCCAGGGCTATCGCTATCTGTCTGCCCCTGCGAGATCGAAGGGGGTACATTAGATCGTTCGGAAGCCCCAACAGAGTGTAGGCAGGGAAGCGGGGCAGTTCAATTTCGAAGCTAGAATCAATTTCATCCAGCACTTCCCTCCAGTAAGGCTCCAGAAGCGGGCAGTCCCAAAGTATGCGAGTGAGAGTACCTCGGAGCCCACATCCTCTCCAACATGTATCATCCTTACTGCGATCAAACTCTCGCACTCGTTCAGGCGTGTAATACCAGTAGGTAGAAACTTTCGTTAGTGTATCTGTGAGCCCCATGTGATAAGCTGAATGCCTCGCTCTGTATGATATGTGTTCCCATTCTTTATGGCTTAGTGTCCTCCCCAACTCCCGTTCCCATCGCTCCTTCCCGGGGTGATAAAGGTGTGTCTCTGGTGGCTGCAGTAGTTTATACAAATCAGAGATCAGTTTGGAGTCCGAAGTCCGCGTCATGAGCCAATGTTCATAGGGGAGAAAAGGCCGGTCGGCCGCTCCTCTCACCTGCGGCTGAAGAGCTGAAGAGCCCAGTGGCGAGCCTGCATATAATGAAGTCGCTCCGTCTCCGGAAGCGAAAACTCTTGACGGAGTTGGAGAAAGGGGTGAACCCCCTCCGGGCCATATAGGTGACATAAGGCCCTACATCCCGCCTGACGCCATTCCGTAAAAGCCCCCTTTTCCATCCCCGGGGTGAAGTCCGGGTTGTCCACCAGCGGGGTGAGTGGAGACGGAAACGTGGTAAGACCGCGCAGAACGCCAGTAGCGTCCCACACTCGCATAGGCAGGAGGCGTAGAGGCGTAGAGGTTTTTAGGCCGGTGTGGGCGACGCAGGAAAGGGATCTCCTGCAAGGGCCTCCCCGCTACCGACTGATCCTGAAAAAGCCAATGCTTATCAGATTCCCATTTACTCCACTCTACAAGGTAGCGCAATTGAGCAGCTTGGAAGTACTTACGGAAGTCAGGGATACCCAACCCACCAGCCTCTGGGGCCAGCAACGAGAGGGCTCGACGCATCCAAGGCTTCTTACCCTGCCAGACAAACCGAGATACGTCCGCTTGGAGCTGTGAGATCCATCCCACTGGTGGTTGGAGCGGCAGGGCCCGAAAAAGGTATAGTACCTGAGGCAACACCGTCATCTTGACAGCAGCTATCCTGCCAAGCCAGGAAAGAATGCCTCGGTTCCACCGGCTCAACTCCTCCCTAATCTTGGCACCTAGAATCCGCTAGTTCGCTGACACCATGGCCGGCAAGGTAGGGGCAATCTGGATCCCCAGATACGGCACCGCTCCCGAGGACCAGAGCATAGGGAACCGCTGCTGCAGATACGACCTAGTGTCCGGTTCGAGGGAGACATCCAGCGCCACCGATTTCCCCATGTTCATCTTGAACCCGGACACGATGCCAAAAGAGGCCAATTCCTCCATACACGCAGGCAGGGCCACGCGAGGCCGGTCAATGGTCAAAATAACATCGTCAGCGTAGAGGCTAATAGCGTGTTCAAAGCCCCCCATTCGGATGCCAGTCACCATTGGGTTATCCCGCATCCGCTGGGCCAATGGCTCCATGTACAGCGCGAAAAGCAGAGGCGAGAGCGGGCAGCCCTGCCTGGTGCCCCGTTCAATACTAAAAGAGGCTGAGGCACACCCATTGACCCGGACCACCGCTGACGGGCGATTGTAGCAATTGAGAATCATGGAGCGGAATTTCTCTCCGATACCCGCTTTAAGCAGCACTCGTTCCAGGTAAGGCCAGTGAACGCGGTCAAATGCCTTCTCCGCATCCACTGCTAACAGCATCCGCTCCCCAGGAATCCGAGATGCTTTCTCCAGCAAATGGACTACACGTTTCGTATTGTCCACCGTCTGTCGTCCGGGGACAAAACCCGCTTGATCGGGATCGACCAGTCCGGGTAAGTGGAGAGCCAGTCTAGCTGCTAGAATCCCTGTATATAACTTCAGGTCAATATCCAAAAGGGAGATCGGCCTATACGATCCGCATTTTGTCGGATCCTTACCGGGCTTAGGGATTACCGAGATGGTGGCTCGAAGCAGATCAGGTGGAATGGCCCCATGCTCCGCAAAGGAGTTGAACAGACGCGTCAGGATGGGAGCCAGCGTAGTGCAGAACGTTTTGTAAAATAGTGCAATGTAGCCGTCCGGCCCTGGTGCCTTACCATGCTTGAGTCTGGCAATAGCGGAGATCACCTCCTCAACCCGGATATCTCTGTCTAAGTGGTCCGCCTGTACCGGCTCTAGGGAGGGCAAGTCAACCGAGCCCAAATATGCATCCAGGGCCTCCTCACTCGGGGGAGTTCCTGAATAGAGATCTTCATAAAACCCGCGGAAGACAGCCGCAATCTGCGCGTCATCAGTCTCCAGTCGCCCCGATGGGTCAGTGATTCCTTTGACAAGCTGAGATTGCCTCGCCGCTCGGAGCCTATTTGCCAATAACCGGCCACACCGGTCCCCACCGGTGTAAAAGGTGTGCCGCAGCCGTAACGCCGCATACTCGGCCCGGTCAAAATACAGGGCTGTCAGAAGCTTCCGGGCCTCCTTGAGCTGCCGCCAAATTCGAGGAGCCCCCGTCCTGCGGTGGATCTGTTCCAGCTCTCTCACCCGATCTGTAAGTTCCTCTCTTTTGGCCTGCCGCGCCCTATTCTCTGCCGATGAGATCGCAATGAATTCCCCTCTGACAACCGCCTTCAAGGCCGCCCACTGCGTAGCCCGACTAGTGTCAGTGTTGTCATTATGAGACTGAAATTCTTTAATCACCGTCTCAATGCGAGCCACTACCTCCTTCCTGTGCAACAGCGTGTCACGAAGGCGCCATGTCCGAGGGCGAGGGGCCGTCGGAGGCATATCAAGCAGAACCTCAACAGGAGCATGGTCCGAAAGGGAGATCACCCCCATCTCCGCTCCCGAGGCTAGCGCCTTTACTGGGGAGGTAACCAAAAGGTAGTCTAACCGCGCATACGTCTTGTGCGCGTGGGAGAAATATGAATAATCCCTATCATTCGGGTGTAGCTGTCTCCATAAGTCAAGGAGGTCCACCTCCGCGAGCTGAGCTCTGCGGTCCGCAGAGAGTTCCCCGACCTGGGGGGAGCGCTGCGCCGACCTATCCAGTGCGGAGTCAAAGACAACATTAAAGTCCCCCCCGAGTATGATATGCCTATCTTGCGTAGCAGAGACCTCTTCGATCGCCGCCTGCAGAAAGCGGTCCTGCCGCTCATTGGGACTGTATAAGGACCCGATTGTAAACGGAAGACCCCCTATCCTAAACCGATAAGCCAGCAGTCGACCCTTTTGTTCAGTGAATTTGTGAAGAATTTCCCCTTTGAAGTGGCGCGCCACCAGAATCGCCACCCCGGCCGTTTTAGTGGTGCAAGAGGAAAAAAATTGTGTAGGGAACTTGTGGGACTTGAGTCTGTGTGTGTCCTGTGAAAGCAAGTGCGTCTCCTGTAAGAGACAAATGTCTGCCTGTGTGTTCTCTAAGAGCGAGAGGACTGCCCGCCTCTTGACAGGATTATTCAAACCCCGAACATTCAGGGTCACCACCTTACATATGGTGGGAGGCATGGACAACAGTGGAGCAAAAAGCAGCAGGGTCCCCCGTCAGCCAGATTGGGAGGACAAAGGCCAAACACGGCACAGGGCGCAGTAGAGCATAAAGCAACACACAGAGGCATGAGAAGCAGTCCGTGCCATGCAAACCAGTGAGCACACCATCCAGCCACCGACCCACCGCCCTCGAAATGCATCGCACCAAATGCCCCCTGCCCCCCCAAGTCACACGGAAGCCACGAAGACAAGCCAAGCCATAGGCGCTGTAGCTCAGAGGAAGCAACCCAAAAAGTACGGACACTGCCAAGGTAACCAGAAACCTCATTGTGCACTGGACGACCCCCCCCTCCCCACTGCCAACTCCCGGATCCCCCCCTCCTACCCCAACCCCCCCAACTCCCCTGAACCCCCCCAACTGATCCCCGGTCTCCCCACCCACCCTCCTTCATCCAGTCCCCTCCCACAACTGAGACCAGATCAACAACTTCAACCACCCCTCCCTCCTCCCCCCCCCCAAAAACTGTAGACCCATTGTCCCAGTCCGGTCCTTATCGGACAAGCCTGCGGAAAGTCGGAAAAAGTGGACGTCCAGCCACCTCGCACCCCTCCGCTCCCCCCATTCCCCCCCAGAACCCTCAAACCTGCAGCTCCATCATATCGCTGTCGATCTCCCCCCGGAGTTCACTTAAGCTGTGAGCGCCACCTCCGTTGCACTGGCAGTTCCATTTTTGTCCTGCACTGCTGGGTCCGACTCTGCCTGGGCCGCAGGAGAACCCGGCTCCGTCATGGGAGCAGACGATCGTCGGCCGGGGATTGTCTGCCATCCGTCTCTGGTGATACGGCTCCTGTGTGGAGTGTGAGCTCCGTCCTCAGTGGCAGTAATCCCCAACACACCACACATATCCTGAAGAGAACGCAACTGGTGCAAGGTCCCATTCCACCTAAAGATGAGCCGGAAGGGATGTCCCCAGGAATACTGAGTGCCATGCTCCCTGAGAAAGTCGGTCGCAATTTTAAAAGCTTTGCGCTTTTGCAGAGTGGACGCCGCTAGGTCTTGATAAAGCGCTACCCGATGGCCTCTGAACTCCAGGGAGGGTCTCCTCCGAGCCTCCCTCAGGATTCGTTCCTTCAAGGGATAGTCCGGCAGGAAAGCCAAGATGTCGGGCGGAGGCGCAGAAGTCCGGCGTTGCAGGCCCACCCTGTGTGCTCTGTCAATTCGGATAGTGAAATCAGCCGGTTCCCCCAGCACCTCTCTGAACAGCTCGCCAAGGTAGGCCGCCACATCCTCCCCCTCTTCCCGGGACGGAATGCCCCGGACGCGAATGTTGTTTCTCCTGGAGCGATTTTCAAGGTCCTCCGTGTGCGTTTGCAGGTCAAGGTGCTGTTCCCGGAGTCGGATGACCTCCTGCTGCAATTGCGCGATTTCCTCGTCCCTGGCATGGCCCGCGTCTTCCACCGTGGACACTCTGTCACCTAAGCCGTCCACTTCTCTCCGTATCTCTCGGACCTCACCTGCGACCTCCTGTTTGAGCGTCTGAAAGTCGTCCCTCAATGAGCTGAAGAGGGACTCCAGGAAGGACCTCGTGACCGGGGGTTCTCCTCCATTCGCTCCTTGGGCGGTACTCGGGTGGGGTGGGGATGGCTGACCCCGGTCCTGTCTCGCAGCGCTCCGGTGCAACATCTCCGGCAACGTGCGATCTCCCTTCCGATTCCCTTTGTTATTCGACATGCTAGCCACCGAAATTTCCCTCTCGGAAGCTCTGTAGTTCACCCTGGGAGCAACGTAGGAGCCGGGCTGATGATCTGCCACTCCGTCCCCCAATGGCCTATGGGGCCGGGATGCCCCACTGATCAGCGGTCTGCTCCCTCACTGACTGGCCACTGTCCAGTCCCCTAGCTCCACTCCGTCTGGCAGCGCACCTTCCTCTCACGCCACAAGCCCTGCGGCCTCGGGCTCGGCGTCACCAGTGCCAATGTGGGATCTCCCTCCAAGCTAGGTCTCAGCAGGCCCTCGGGGACCACGTGGGGGCTGCGACAACGCCCGGTCTATCTCCACCTTGTCCCACAGTCAGACCCAAGATGCCACAAAGGGGTCCGTTCCAGTGCCAGACCGGTGGTTAGGTGCAGTGGAGGCCCGAGACTCGATAGCCCTGCCCCCAGGCCCCCGCGGTTCCAGGGGATGTCGGCCGTAACTCTCCTCCCCAGGGGCCCTCCGTTGTCGGACTCACCGCAGGGTCTCCGTCGGTCAGGGGATCTGCTCCCAGCTCTACAGTGTCGACCGGCAGGCCGGTGGCTCACCGCTACGCAGCGTCCTCGAGGCCCGGGGCACAGGCCAAAGCCCCGGCCTCGCGTAGCAGGGGGCCCCCAAGACCGGCGCCTCCTTTTCGGCACCTCCGTTCCAGCCGATCCACGCTCCGGGAGGGCGCCGCAGGGCTAGGCAGGACCATCCAGGCCCGGCAGGTAAAACCCACAGTTCGTTACTGCCCGCCCAGAGGCCGCTAGGGTAGGCGAGGCCCAGGACTCAGGCCCGAGCCCCGGCCTTGCGTGAAGACTGATGCCGGCCCGATGTCGGACTCTCTGCGGCCCCGGATCAGGCAACTCCGGTGCCGACCCCCACAGCAACGAGAAGCGCAGAGGTCCGGGATAGGCGGGCAATGTCAGGAAAGCAGCTGCTATCACCCGGGCCGACGTCCAGGGCCGGGCAGGGTCCGCCTCTCCGCCAGGCCGTGTGCTAGGCCCCGCTCGTTCTCCGCGGCGGTGCCGCCTCCGGAGTCAGTCCCACGCTCCGAGGCCCGCCAGCGAACTTTTGGTTGCTCCTCCGTGGCACCACTCCCCTGCACCTTGAATCGCGGTGTCCCGGGGGGAGAATCAGCGCATTCAGAGCAGGATCAGGGTTCAGGGACGGCGGAGCTCACGTTGAGTGCGACCACTCAGCCCGCCATCCTGGCCACGCCCCCCCGACATTCTCTTTTAAAGTAGCGTTTGTTCCCACTGTGCAACCTACACCTACACCTACTATTTCTTCTCATTCTTTTCATCCTTTGCCTGAACACGAGGTAGTTAAACTATTGGAATTTGCCAATAATTCCTTTATTCAACTTTTGCACCAACACCAGTTAGTGATGAACACGACAAACTGTTGGATCTGTGGTCTAATGCCCCATACGACCGATAAAGGTATTCCGTACTTAGTTTTGCCCTTCAGTTTAAATGGTTCGATTTGGGCTTACAGAACGATGTTTATTTATGCCCATAGTGTCTATCCCTTACGCTCACCGAAAGACAATCCGAAGAATAGTGCTGTTGCAAGAGGCATAGTCGACATGGTTAAAGGGACTAATGCCGTTGACACTATTCCGATGGATGAGAAGCAACCCTATAGTGGTTGGGACATTACTGGATATGGAGTTAGTCTGAGTGTTAACCAGCGAGCGAAAAGTTCTCCACCGATCTGGATAGTGCCCCATCAGGGTCGCTATTGTCTGCAGGGTAATGGCAAGAATCTGAGAGCTCAGTTAGGGAAGAGCGTCTGTACTGATCCTTACGGATTTACGTCCCAGTCTTCCCCAGCATTTTTAGCTGCTAAGGGTGCCTACTTTGTTTGCTATGACAAAGCATATACATGGTTGCCCCCTGACTTTTCAGGCACATGTTTTGTTTCTTTCCTGTTGCCTCCCACTTTTACAGCTGCGGCAGATTACCATAAGACGAGAGTTGCTAGAGGTGTCTTTAGCCATGAAGACACTGCAGGGCAAGAGTTGGGAGATTTCTTTAAGGGTTTTCTGCCGTTCTGGGGTCCGATGGCTAACAGCAGGAATATTCGCCAGTTGACGAGAGTGGTTGAGTCCACCATAGTCGAAACTGCCGGTGCCCTTAGTATCTTGACTGCTGAGCTCCAGTCGGATAGACTTATGACACTCCAAAATAGAGTTGCCTTTGATGTCATACTAGCAGACCGAGGTGGAGTTTGTAAACTGATTCAATCAAGCTGCTGTGTTTTCATTCCAGACAACGCTCCGTCAGTTTTCCAGGCCATTTCCAAGCTACATAAGATCTCCGATTCTGTCCATTTGGACAAAGGAGATTGGTCGTTGATGGGATGGTTATGGGGATTGATATCCACTTGGGGTTGGAAGATTTTGATTCTCATTGGAATGGTCTTAGCTATCCTTTTCATGTTCTGTCTCTGTGTACAGTGTGCTCCTGCTATTTGTGGCCTCTGTGCTACTTCGTTTGCAAGGAGACCTGTCCAGAGAAAGGTACTAAGAAATAGGATGATGCTACAGCAACATATCGATGATCTGATGAATATAGATCCAGATTCAGATTAACATGGGTTTGGGTCTGTTGCCTATGTAAGGGCAAAAGGAGGGTCTGTAGTTCCGTGAGTTCGTGGGTCTGGTTCGGGTGTTCCGAACCCGTTCAAATAAGGTCGTCGGAAATAGACAATTTTGGTGTCAGCAGACCGCAAATGACGATTGTAGCGTGTATGAGCGTTTTCGCATGAATCGATCTATGAGAAAACTCTGTATTCAAGGATTTAGTTTGAACCTTCGGGTTCCATTTTGTGTACGGCAGCCATTTTGAGTGGTTGCCCTCACATAGGCCGAAGACTACGGCCGAACAAGTCCTTGAGACACGTATGTCTTAGCTGACTTCTGCATGACCTGGCCGAACTGACTCCGTGCCCGAAGCTGACCTCGCTGAGCCAGTTCCTTGTTAAGCAGCTGGTCAGATCAAGATCAAAGAGTAGAGCAGGCCCGAGTTTATGGTACACTGCTCCCACCTTTCTATCTCACTTCCAATCTGTTTCTGTTCCTTCCTTTACAACATAATCACTGATTTGGGTTGAGGGTTTATGATGGGTTTGTCCGGCCTGACTGAACAGGATAATGGAATGTGCTTGATCATTTCTGGTGGGCTGGACAATGGAGAATGGGATTGTCGTCATACGCTACTTTCAAAATGTTACTCTGCGATTGGTCAATTTGTATGAACCCAATGCTAATTTGGAATGTTGCCTGAGGCTTGATTTTTGGCATAAAAGTCCATGCTCCGCTCATTGAATTTGTGCAGTCTCTAGCGAACCACCTGTGTGTGCTTCGTAGATCTCTGTTCCTGGTTGCAGCCAATAAACTTTGGTCTTTGATGCCATCAAGAAGTATCCCGTGTCTCTGTTTGCCAAGACAAGGGAACTCGAAGGTATCAGGCGTTTTCCCTGACGCCGCTGGGTTCTAAAACCCGGTCCTTCAATAAGCCTAATGAAATGTTTGTGGCTGAGCGTGTTAACAATTTAGATTGGAAAGGTGCATGGATGTCCAGTTCTCTTTCTAGCAGAAACCGCCCTGTTCCCGTCCCCCTGGAGGTAACTGATTGCTCTGGAATGCCAGTTTCCCAGCAGTCTTTTGTCGGAGCACAAGATGAGTCAGTCGTGCCAAGTTTCTGCTCCTGGTCTGGAAGCCTCTAGTCACTTTATCACGAAGCTCTGAAGTATAAGCCCCTTCCTTGAAAAAGCAGCCCCTAGCAACCTGCATTTTATTGTAATTGCGTTTACATGGCGCTCACTAAATACTAGAAGGTTTTTTATGTCCATGCCAAACTTTATGGGCTTCAAAGCCGCCCCATGGATAGCCTGCAGTATTTAAAGGGAAGTCCAAGCCATCTTGTTCTTGGAGCATTAAAGGCAGGACAGTTCTTGGATTTTTGGGGCCCTGGGCGGAAAGGGAATGTGCGAAACCCTCTAATTTGTCTGCATCTGAATAGATGCCCCATGCTCCTGAAGCTACAGCCCTCACTCTCAGCCACCTACAAGCGCGTCTAAACAGCTTAGAAAGGGCTCGAGGTGTGAGGGTTGTTTATCTCCAGAGAGTGTTAAGACCGACAGGGAGCTAAACAGCTGCAATAGTTCTCTTGTTGCATGGGTGGGGGATGGAGGCCTAATTGCCGTACAAAAATAAGGAATGTGCCTTCTTGCAACTGGGACTGCCCCACACCCCCGGATTCACCTCCCCACACTATAGTAATCAGGCATGGAGAGGGGGCGGGCTCAAAGGTGGTGCACCTGCAAGGTGGCACCTTTCATGTTCTGGCCTGAATGTGTGAGGCCCCAAGTTGGAGGGCTACCTGCGGGGCCCTGGGCAGCTGCCCACACTGCCCATGCCCAGCGCCGGCCCTGATTAAAGGGATCACAACAAAAAACGCTGACTCAGCAGTTTGCCTTCTTGCACTCAGTAATAAAAGAAAGGCTATGTGCTGCACATTACAAAACTCCCACATAAATACGCTTTATTATCTCTCAGGCAACTTCTTTCACTTTTTAGTCAACTTTAGCAGCTGAAAGTTAACACTTGACAGCCACAGACGTTCTGTCTCCTTCCTGTTCTCTAATACGTTTGAAGGGGAAAAGCAGCGCCCGACCCTTTGTTACTGTTTAGGGATGCATTGGCAAGCTGCTGGCGCAAGTGATCTTCGTTGGGTGTGGCGGAATGCAGGTGAATGGCACAGACACTTGTTACAGTGCCACCCTCGCCCAGTGCTGAGACCTGAACAGTGGAGCAATGAGAGGCCCCAGAGCAAACACATGCATGGACACTGCTGGGTCTTTAACAGCTAAACAGCTAGTACAATCCACTGCAGCCCAAGAGCATTACCCAGAGGGTGCTTGTGACACTGCAACCCCTCAAGCCTGGATCCCAAGAGTAGGATTGTATTGTATTGTATTGTAATTGCATTTATATAGCGCTTACTACCCCTGACGAGGCGTCAAAGCGCTTTTTTGGCGAGTAGCACGCTACTCCGGGACCCATAGAGGATTAGTGTTGAATTAGTATAGTGAAACATGCAAGTACATTTTAAGTGGTGGATAGGTTAGTCAGTTATTTGGATTTGGAATGATAGCAGAAGGTTAGAGGAGCTAAAAGGTTTGTATTTATATAGCGCTTGTTACCCCTGATGGGGTGTTGACGCACGCTATTCAGGAAGCCCATAAAGGATTAGTGGTGATTTAATATAGTGAAATATGGAGTAATTTCAGTGGTGGATATTAGTCAGTTATTTGAAATGAGAAAGATGGTGGAGGGATAAAAGGGTAAGAAAGGTTTGCATTCATATAGCACTTGTTACCCCTGATGGGTGTTGAAGGGCTTTTCTGGCGAGTAGCATGTCACTCTGGAACCCATAAAGGATTAGTGTTGAAAATGAGTATAGCAAATTATGAAGTAATTTGAGTAGTGGATATGTTATTCAGTTATTTGGGTAGAGATGGGTAGGTGGCGGGATAGAAGAGGAAAAGAGGTTTGTATTTATATACCGCTTGCTACCCCTGATGGGGTTTTGAAGCGCAAGTAGCACGCTGTTCTGGAACCCATCAGGATTAGTGTTGAATTAGTATGATGAAACATGAAAGTAATTTTAGTGGTGGATATGTGAGTCAGTTATTTGGACTGAGAAGGGTTGGGGAGGGGTAGGAAAGAGGAAAGAGTTTAGAAAGGTTTGTTTTAAGGGATCGGTATAGTAAAAGAGGTGTCAGATGATGCAAGGAGGGGTAGAGTAGGAGAGAGTCTAGAAAGAGTTATCTTGGGGATCATAGTAGTGGTATGGGGTTTGGGATAAACGAGAGAGTGGATGTAGAGGATATATTGATAGAGGTATAGGATGAGAGATAGGGTAGTGCATTGGAAATGCTAAATTAGAAGAAAGTGATATATATATATATATATATATATATCAGCTCAAAAAACACCAAAGCGTCGCACTCCCAGGCGGGTGCTCCCGTTGCGAGGGTGCACTCGCAAATCCAGTACTGCTCCACCTCCCAAAGCGTAATTCTCCCGCAGGAAGAAGGAAGCACTCACGGAGGTACGTTATCCTAAATTTAATTACACCACAGCAAACTGACGCGTTTCGGTCGGAACCTTTCTCTAAGTTTACCGAACCGGCAGAGGCGTCATCATTTTAAACATCAGGGTCATGAAAATAAACATAGGACATGCCTATAGGGAGGGGATAACAGCATAAGCGCCATCTTGGAGTGTCTAAGTACAACAGTCAATAACATGACTTAAACATTCTAATTACGCCCTGGATGGGCAATTATATGAGACACATCAATATAAATAATATGAAACACAATATTCTGCACATCTATACAGAAATTAATAAGGTCAAAGTGCGATTGTACAAACGGCTAAAATTAATCTGCTTTACCCATTAACTCCCCCAAAGGAATAAAGATATAAATAATATCAAGCAATCAAGCCCTGGATGGGCCAGTACATAAATGATTCAACCATGGAATCAAGGAGGACCCTTACTCCTATCAATTCATTAAATGGACAAAGACAAATACTGAGGCCTCAATCACAAAACATAATATCATAATTACTGACATCTGTGGCATGAAGAATGCCTATCCAAGAAGAGCTACTATACATAGGGCTGAACGACTCTAAAAAAGTCCATATGCCTCAAATCATACATAATGACTATAGGACCAAGTCCACATAATGTGTAACATAAGCAAAATCAAATTAATAGCAGATCAAATTAACAATACAGGTCATCAGCTTCATGTACCAGAAGGGGTACCAAGTCGAATACATATACAGCTAGAAATTCATGGTCGACAAATGGTTCCAATAAGAGGCCCCCCGACTGATCTACTCCAATTCTCTATTCCCCCAGATGAGATGATAGTTCTTCAGTATGTTCATACCCAGTGGCATTTTGGTCTGCAGATCAATTATGTACCTGGACTCGAGTCTGCAGAGTCGGACAAGCCTGTCCCCTCCTCTCGGGTTTAATGGTACATGGTCCAGGCCAAAAAAGCTTAACAGATCCCTGTTGCGCTTATGTGCTTGATCGAAGTGGCGCGCCACCGGGTACGCCTCATCGAAATTGGCAATAGCGCGCATGTGCTCTAAAACACGCATCTTCAGTGGATTGACAGTGCTGCCAATATACCGCAGCCCGCAAGGGCAAGTAAGGCAGTATACGCAATAGGGTGTGGAGCAAGTTATGAATTTGTTAATCCTGCGTTGTATCCCCGTATTAGGGATTGTGTAAGATCTTACTCTTTTACTAAACTTGCACGCCTTGCACTTCCCACAGGGGGAAAAACCACAGATTTCACCAAAAGCATTGGTCTTAGGGGACTCGATCAAATGACTCTGCACCAAATCATTCTTAATAGAACGTGCCTTGCGATATGTAATCTGGGGATTGGTGGGTAGATCATCCTTGAGTAGGTGATCTGTCTGCAAAATATGCCAGCTTCTCTTGATGGTCTTATTAAGAAAAGCGGCATCCTGGGAAAAGGTGGTTATGAGCCTGAATTTGCCCCCACTGGTAGCTGATGTTTTCTTTTCCTTGCTTTTAAACCGATCTTTCCTATGTGTGGAGTTGGCTCTTTTGTATGCATCAATGAGAAGTTCCTCTCCGTACCCTCTCGTCTTAAAGCGTTCAATGCATAGACTGGCTGCCATTTGAAATTCTTCATCATCCGTGCAATTGCGTTTTATCCTGAGTAATTCCCCATAGGGGATACTCTTGATATATATATAAGTACATTGAAAGTATATAGATGCATAAAGGAGGTAAGTATATTGGGCAGCATTTCTGGCACTGGTCCCGATCAGTCTCGAACAGTCCTCCATGATTCAAGGGGATCCACGCTGTTGGTGGGCTAATCCCCAAATTCCTGTCTACATTTCCAAAATATCCTGGGGATCTGAGATCAATCAATCAATCAGGGGCTTGTGTAGTACAGTTAGTCACTCGAGAGGGTCTCAAGGCACTGGAGGCGGGGGGGCAGATGGTCCTTGTGGATGCAGGATCATTCAGGTACTGAGGTATTTCTTGAATGGGGCAGCAACACTGATTGTCTGAGGTCGAGGGGTTGGGTGTTCCAGGTCTTTGTGGTGAGGTAGGAGAGGGATCTTCCTCCAGTTCTGGTCTTGTGGATCCTGGGGACGGAGGCTACAGTGAATTGGGCAGAACAGAGTTGTCTCGCGGGTACTTAGAATGCGAGGCGGTGGTTCAGGTATACTGGTCCTTCATCATGGAGAGCTTTGTTGGCATGTATGAGGAGATTGAACGTGATTCTCTTGTTGACTGGGAGCCAGTGGAGTTGTCAGACTTGTTGCGTGATGTAGCTGTGGCAGGGGATGTCGAGGACCAGTATGGCTGCGGCATTTTTGGAAGTTCTGTAGTTTCTTTAGCTGTTTCTGGGTGGCGCCAGGGTAGAGTGCATTGCTGTCATCGAGTCTGCTGATAATGAGTCCGTGTGTGACCATCTTTCTGGATTCTGTGGGGTGAGTCCCAGGATGAATACTTCAGTCTTGTTCGAGTTGAGCTTGAGGCAGCAATTTTTCATACCGATAGCAATGTCCTTCATTCCGCTGTGGAAGTTGGTTCCAGTGGTTTTGGATTCATTGGTGAGGGAGAGAATCAGCTGGGTGTTGTCGGCGTAGGAGACAATGTTGAGTAGAACGCTTCTTTTTTTAGAACAATTTATTATTCAAATTTTCAGACTGTCGTATCCAATACAGAAATCAAACGTATTACGGTGCTATAAAGAATCAACTATTACAAGCAATGCAATAATAGTAACGCAGTATTAAAAAAAGATTTATATAAATTGCAAGAACTTGCTGGGACTAAGAGGACACATGGCCTACACTGGGGCACACTATGATGCGATGATTGGTTTGGAGCGCAGACTTCTAGGGTCCCTGCACAGTGCCTGCAGCCATGGAGGGGGGAGGTGGATTGAATGGGGGCACACGTGTTACAACCATACAGGAGCAGCCCATGCAGGTAAGAGCAGTGGGGCAGGTTGGGGTGGACTCGACAGACAACAAGAGAAAATTGTATATTTATTTATTTATTTTTCCCTGTCGTCATCTGTTGAGTCCCCCCACCCCACCGCCACACCACTCTTACCTGCATGGGCCACTCCTACAACCATATTCCCTGATCAATCTGAAAGCGTTTCAGGGGTTAAAGGCAGATATCAACAGAATGGAATATCTGACTCTAATATTTAATAGATGGCATGGACAAGGGATGACTGGGTGACTATCTGTTTGTGTGTTGGGCAACAGGGGAGTGGCAGAGATAGTTCTATAAAGATAGATCATGCCACAGTCAGGAGGGCTTGGGAAACTTTTTGGTGCCAAGTAGGCTGATATTACAACGCAGTAAGGAGTAGAAATGGGGACCACTTTCATTAAATTTGTCCACTTGGTCTTTTCTTCTATAAATCATTCCTTCCATACATCGCCATTTGGCATATTTCAGTGTACATTGGTGTTTCAGCAGATTTCCAGTGTCGAAGGAGGCAAATCTTGGCAATTATCAGTGACCTGTTCAGCAACCTTCTCCAGTGGGATCAGGTTTCCTGAATGTTTGTGAATTTACGTAGCATCATCTAATGGACTGGTGGCCAGAGTATAAGATTTCTAGCGGCCATGAGGGCATCCCATATTGGCTGCCAGTAGTTTCTAATCTTAGGTCCCAACTAAAATGTATGAAGTAAGTTCCTCCCTGCCTGTTGACATCACAACGGCTTGCTGAGCGACAGACCGGCTTTGAAGTGCATTGAAGAAGTCCAGTGCCAATTCTACACAACCTTAAAGGAGCTAATCTTAAGTCTCGCTTTCCTCAGACTCTTGGCATGGTGTTGTATAAGAGAGCCCATTCCTCTTGTGAGTAAGGATGGCATAAAATGTGTTGTCGTCAAAAAAGGGTGGACAAAATACAGAGTGAGGGAAGTTGCATTTAATTCCATGTTGTGCCTCATTTTGGTGAACACTGTTAATTAAGTCATTGTGTGCCTCTAAGTTGCTTTGACCCCTTGGGTGCTCATGACGAGGTCAGCTCGTCATGAGCTACGGCGCTCCGGTGCTCATGACGAGCTGAGCTCGTCATGACCTCGCCCGTTCCGTGGAACGCTCGCATGCTGGGCTGATTCCCCTACTGTGCTGAACGTTCCATTGGAACGGGTGTGGCCATGACAAGCTCGGGTCGTCATGAGCACCGGAGCGCCGTAGCTCATGACGAGCTGACCTCGTCATGAGCACCGGGGCGCTGTATGCTCCCCCCCTTGCACAGCAGAGGAAACAGCCCCGCACAAAAGGGGTTAAGTGGGCCAGTAGAAATGAAAAAATGGACACTGAAACAGTTCCTTTTCGGGCCTGTATCCATACCCTTAAGTCTACAGGCAAAAGCACCTTTCTGAAAAATGGGTGTAAAATATTGTTAGGTAATCCATGTCATTCCTGTGTATATTCCGGATGAGGGTTCGCTTTCTCTGGGATGTTGTGTTACAGTATTTTTTTTTCTTCAAGCATCATATTACTCTTGTCACATCCAGGTGTTTATAATGAGGAACAATTAAGTTGCGGATGAAGGCAGTGGGGGTTTCTCATGGTCATCCAATCCTTGGCCTCTCAGAAAACAACACAGAGCAAAGGTTATGTATACAGATGCAGTTGTGATTATATGCAAATGTATGGGTAGGGAGGCACTCTAAGGGAATTTGAGATTGCATGTTTAGGCCACGCCCCTTTCTAGGACTCCTCCCCACCCCCACAAACATGCGAACACACTTTTTGTTTATCCCACTTAAAGCGCTGGTGTTGCCTACTTTGTTGTTTGTGAAAAGTCCCGGTTTCTGGTTTTTAAAATCTGGTCACTCTGAAGAATGCACACAAGACACATAGTGGTCTCACAGGCAGTCAGTCTGAAGCGTCAGTGTTATCACTCAGCGTGTCCCTATGCAAGTACTACATGAGTCTTATGTGCCTGGTGCAGGTGAAAATGTCTCCCAAATAAAATCACATCAAACCCCGTGACAGAAATGCTACTGTATTTGTTAGTAAAAAAAACGAATAAAATGTATTTTAGTTATTTATCTATTTAAAGAGTTTTATATAGCGCTGGCTAGACCCGAAGGTATCAGAGCGCTTTACATGAGAATCAACAATGTAACAGAACAAGTTCAACAAATTACACAATACATCAAAAAATAAGCAATACAATTAGGAGGGGAGAGAAAGGAGAAGTAGTGGAGGGGGCAGGGGAGGTGAGAAAGGGAGGATAAGGGAAGAGACAATAAGGAGAGACGAAAAGAAGTCTGTCTAAAGACCGACTGGGTAGGTGACGACCAAGGAGGGAATCCACGGCCCATCTCCTCTACAACTAAACCAGGTAGCTCCATCGGGCGTCAGACAAAATAGTTCAGTCTCAATAGATTGAGAGAGGAGAGAAGGAGAGACATAAAATAGAGGGAAGATGCTGGAGGAGACAACAGGAGAGACGAAAGGAAGTTGAACAATATGGTTCAACAATATAATAGAAAAAGATCAACGATTACACATTACATCAAACAAACAGCAATACATTAGGAGAGGAGAGAAAGGAGAGAGAAAAGTAGTGGGGGGTAAGGGAGGTGAGAAAGAGGGGATAAGGGTAGAGACAATAAGCAGAGACGAAAGGAAGTCTGTCTGAAGACCGACTGGGTAGGTGACGACCAAGGAGGGAATCCATGGCCCATCTCCCCTACAGCTAAACCAGGTAGCTCCATCCGGCATCAGACAAAATAGATCTGTCTCAAGTGTCGAGGGAAGAGGTTCAAGGGTGGGGACAAGGGCAGGGGCAGGTGATGGCAGGGGACAGAAGCTGGAAAGAGTAGGAGCGGAGAGGTGAGAGGGTGGGGGGAAGAGAGAGGGGGAAGATAAGCTCAGGAGAGACGCGGGAGCGTTTGCCCGAAGTCCGTGGAAAAAACGTGGAAATATACAAAAAAAAAGAAGCACGTTTCCAAAAAGGCCAGTGAGCATGCCATGGCGAAGTTTCGTTGGTTTCATCCCGGCAACTCAGTGACGTTTCCGTGGGATAGATTTTTAGTTACGCCGGGTAATTTAAAATTAGAAAACGAGATAGAGTTGGGATTGTAAACAGAAAACCGGGTCGTTAAAGTTGCCTAAGAGCACATGCAGGTCCGACTTGAGCTGGGCATAGATGGTAAGCGGCTCCGCGTGCCGCTGGCCTGAACTGAAAACATCCGCCATTTGCCAGGCCTTCTCAAAGCTAATCGCACCAGAGGGAGACTTTGGTTTCAGCGCTGACTGCCTAACTCGCGGTGCACAGCACCATGGGACTTTTTGCCCTGTTTTCCTTAATTGGAAAAAGCAGGACCACGAGCGCGAGAATCGCTTGTGATGTAAGTTAAACAGCCAGGATGGATCAGGCCGCTCCCGAAGGAACGGGGAGGCAGGCCCGGCGATGCTATTTTCCCTCCCGCGCGACCGCTGGCTTGTCTGGTGCCTCGCGCCTTTCATTGTTACACAAAACTGTGAAATATGTGGAAGCCACTGTTACCGGGCCCGGGGGTGGGTGACCGTTACTTGAGCAATGATTTAAACCGCTCCACATTGATGTCCGTGTGTGTTTGTGCACATGTGTATAGATCGGAATTACAGGTTTCACAAAACGGGTGTTTTTAGTTTACATGGATGAAAATAATGTTGCTAGAAAGTATGCCGCATGTGATTGACATATAATTTAGAGGCGGCAAATGGTTTCCCCCCTCTAAATTCCTCTAGACTCACGCGAGGCCTTTTATCTCGGGGGTTGTGATCTCAACAGAACCCCTCGAAGGCAATATTTGGTCCTATTGCCCATCAACAGTTATGGGCTATGAATCGATCAGGGACTTATTAAGCTCCACTTCTCAACATGTGTTTACTGCACCTAAAGGTTGAGAGGACTTTTGCAGATGTCCTTAAGAACAGCTGAGGATTAACACGTTGATTAATTTAAATGAACTCTGGAACATTTCTAGCACAACATTAAGATTAAGCCCTGAACATTATTAATATTGTGGAACGGGCTGTCTGGGGCATTAGGTTAATGAAGTATTGGCACCTGTATGAATAAAATACAACAGCACATTGAATGAGGAATTACATAATCTAAATACCAAAGGGATTTCTCTTTTGGTTTGGATGCGGGAAGCACGCCCTTTTTTAATTATTATGCCATACTTCTGTCATATGCTCTTTCAAACACTGGAAGCATGCATGGTATTTAATGTCTCTGTCCTGTCTCAGACGGGCACTGCCAGGGGCATCTCATTCAGACTTGATGCTCAAAAGGTGTTTGGATGTACTGCGGCCCACATACAATTTCTGTTAAACTGGCATAATTCACTTAATTTTGGGAAAATGTGCATTTTGCTGTTCTGCAAAAATCCCCAAATTTCAGTTTTATACCACTTTGTGTAATTACACGCCCTTCGCAGTAACAAATGAGTACAAATGCAAATGCAACATTCACAGAATTATTTTCAGCTTGAACGCAAAGGATCGATAGATTGCGTGCGGCTGTTGTTCGTGGTGCTTTTGTTTTTAGCCACTCTTTATTTTAGCGTCAAATGTGTTCTTGCACCAAAAACTAATTGAAGGATGCATTGGACATTAAAATATAGTGTTGTAAGGATTTGCATTTCACATAATTAATTGTAATTTTGCTTAATTATGACAAAGTTGTGCGTAATAATACAAAAGCAAATTATGTGAATTTCCAAATCCCTAGTGCACTGCTGCTGCACTCACCCCCAAAATCTAAGCCATGTATGGATATTGAAAGGGTCTGCACAGTTGGTCAATGTATCACTTTTATTTTATTTGTTTGTGAATAAACCTCTGCTTGTTTAGCGGGCTTAATTTAGGAAACAATGGATAATTCTCTTGCAAGAGTCCTTAATTATCCACCTTCAATACCTCTCATTAAGTGAAAGGGATTCGTTCATTATTCAATAACCATTAACAGGATCATACTTAAAAAAAATAGGAATTGGATTAATTTTGCAATCTGTAGATAGTTTGCGAAAATGTTACGTTTCCGTGTTCGACATAACTGCACCAGGTCCGAGAGCATCTCTCCTTCTCTGTATCCTGGGCACGAACCTTTTAAAGCCTTTCTTTTTAATAGAGCTCCACTTTAAGTTATGTAAAACTGGTTTTATTTTCCCCTTGTAGCCATTAACAACCATTAGAGGTGAAAATTGGGCATTATACGTGGCATTAATGCACCCTTAAATTGCTGCGGACAATTAACTCAGCATGTAATACATTATCATAACATTTGCTCTTGATCAGTACATCTTTCAAGGCAGAGGGAAGAAACAAGCCCATTTTACCAAAGCCAAAAGTAATGGGATAATTGACCATAACGCGCACATCATCTGGGTGAATGTGTGCATGAGAATAAATGGTAGATTATGTGCAGACTTTATTTTTAGCACATTCAAGAAAATGCTTGTGTTGAGTCAATATAATCTTGAATGAAAAAAAGGTGAAATTCGCTAGAAGAGAATTTTAGCAACCTACCAGATATCTGAAATCTGTGTTAACTCTACCCTTTAGTCATGCGTGTGGTTAACTTGTTAAATACCATAGTCCTTTAAATCAGCTTTGCCTCCTATTTCTTTGTGCATTGCTTGGCATCCGTTTTTTCATTCCCTTCTCAAGAGATGTGTGCCATACCTCCACCAAACCCAACCCACTGTTTATGTTAATGATGGCCGAACATGGACCCCTGCCTCTAATTTTGGCTTGGAAAAATCTTCACTGAGCCTCGTTTGAGAATTCCTGCTTTGGTGGTAGATATGTGATGTTTTCATGATGGGCTGATAGACATATGATATGCTATCAAAGTAGCTGCCTGTTATGGAAGGTGATATATATACTATACTGTCTTCTTCCCTCTGTCTCATTGTGTGCATAAAAATGCCACCTTTAGTCAGCTTCTCTCCAGGGATAATATTTAAAAAATACAGACAATCTATATTATTGACTAAACATACACAAGATACTTCTGTCAAGTATTCCTTACTTGTGAAAGATTTTCACCAACAATTCTGAAAATTCCATCTTCCCCCACAACTTTGCCTCCTTCTGTGCCATCCTAGCTGTTAGACTTACTTCGTAATCTTCAAAAAGAATGGCGAGCTCCCGTCCAACCCCTTTTCTGCCTCCCAAGTCCATTCTTTCCATTTGTCCCCAAACCCACTTCAATTAGTTCCATCCATTTAGCAGAGAAGTTCCCGAACCGAAACGTTTAACAGTCTCATTGTATTCCTTTCTACCACCTGCTATCCCTCCTACCCTATCCCATCTTTAGTCTACATTTTACTTACGCTAACCCCTCCCTGACCCCCCACCCCCGCCACTGCCACTTTTAAAGGCTGATACTCTTATGGAGGCTGTAGTGTCCTAAACAGCGAGGGTTGACATTTTTCCCCACCCTAAACCCCTGATAGCCTGTGGATAAGCTAGGGCTGGATTTTGCCTACTTTCTTACTGTTCCTGCAGCACCTTGCTTGACCTCAGAATGTAGGGACAGGAATCATTGTGCTAGGAGTAACTATGGGTCAAGCAGAGATAACAGGGGATCTCTTCCTCGCCTTTCTCATTCATTTGATTATTTAGGTCCTGGCAGGCGCAGTTTTTTTCAACCTCCTCCTACCTTTATCTTCTCTTCCTTCTTCTGGTACCAATTTTCCCCGCCCCTTCCTTAAAATTCCGGTTGGCAGACAGTCTAGTGTTTACCACATCCTTTCCATGCTCCAGAGCTCATCCTCACTCTGAATGTGCAAATGAAATAGAATGTAGATTGTCCTTTGCTGTGTTTTATCCTCTTAACAGAAAGCAAAACAAAGAAAAACATTTATGTCGTTGATAATACACCATTCACTGCACATGACACTTTTAAAGCAAACCAGACTTTGTGTCTGTTGTCATCATTACTACCACAGTGACTTTTATTCATGTGCACACTCGCCCCAGGTTCAAAGTAGAAGTGTGCACTGGAAGAGAGTGCAAGGATGTTTTGCACAGCAGCGTCATGTGGAGTGCTTTTTATGTGGTCTTCAAGCAGTTTGGTCTGCGTGATTGTACAGTCAGGGCTTTAAGTGGGCTGGGTCTCACCCGTGCTGAGCACCAGCAGTTTTTAGGGCTCGCCTTTCCTATTCCGCAGGAATAGGAAAAGAGCCCTAATGCAGCCAAAACATACTTCAGGCCAAGCAAGGGCTCTCCAGAGGATTTTCGGAAGTGCACGCCTCGTGGACGAGCATGCCCCGAGCCTTCCCACTGCCAGCAGCATTTCTCCACGGCCACCAGGCCACATCAAAGGTTTCCCCAGCACTGCCCCGCCCATCAATCACCCTCCCACGCCAGCAGCTCTTCCCGCTCCGCCCCCTGCTCTCCGCCCCCTGCTGCATCAAAGGCTTTAAAAAAAAATTAAATTACCATCTGTTCCAAAGCCTTCATCGAGAGCAGCTCTTCCCGCTCCGCCCCCCCCAGCCAACTGTCCTTTATTTTCTCGCATTTCTCCTCCCCCTCCCCAGCCGCCAGCACCTCCCCTCTCTCCCCTCGCACACAGCCTTACTCTTTTCAATCTCTTCCGTTGCTCAAAGGAATTACCCGTTTGTCCTGCACCCACCCGTTCTTCAATCCAGCTGAGGACGAAAATTAAATGGCTCCCGGCAAACCTGATCCTCGCCAGAAGTGGCACTGGTCTCTCCTGCCACCACGCTTCTCCCCGTACCAATTGTATCTGTCACACAAAAGTCCAGTTTCCACTTGAGTGTTTTTCTCCGTAACGTCCACGAAACTGGACAAATCCGTACCGTCATCCCATTAAACAGTACCAAGTCTATCAGAGGTCCACCTTCATACGGGAAGGGCCTTTAAAAGTGTCTGAAAAAGTCGACGTGATTCTTTCTACCTGCATGCGAGGAGAAGTTGATAACATGTGCACATCCTTGGCTTTGGAGCATGGAGCCAACCTGAGAACACTGTGCCCAGTTCAGACAAAGCACTGACCGCACTTGCACGTAGTTGTAATCGGTCACTTTGTCGGAAATATTTTATAATTTCACTAGCAGCGCACTCAGTCGGTTCCTGCTACTTATGAACGCGGGGATGGGCGGCATTTTCTTTAGTAGATTTATGTCCCGATTGCCCACGGGTAAGGACATTCTATAATAGTCACAATATGAAACAAATAAATAAACTAATCGTAAAAACAAGTTCTCGAGTTTTTGGCCCCGTTGCCATTACCGGGAAGTGCCGCTTGACGCTGGTGCTTTAGATTTTCTGTGCTATTTTGATTGCCGGCAGATAATTTGTTCCACTCACCCATTAATCCGCAGACTCAAATGTGTATTAATAATCTGCAAATCCAGTTAAAATAGGTCGAATGAAACAGGCTGTAACTGGTGTGGCATTACGCAAGGCCGTTGTAACTGCTGCATTAGTCACAGGAAAAAAGGCAGCCCTATTGTTGACTGTCTCCTTCGCTCGTGCAATACATGCTTTTTATTTCCCCATTTCCTATTACTATGTAGTAATTTTCCTCACGTGCTAGAACATTTCTGAAAATACATCATTTACAAAAAATACAGCATTTGCGAGCTAATAAATTCACTAATTGAATCCGTAATGCGGGATATGATTTTGTATCCATAAAGTCCATGGGCAGCATGGTTAATTAAACGCATTTGCATTGAAATAGCTGAAAACGTACCCCCACATGCATCAAGCATTTTTGTAGTCGCAAACGGTGCGATTCCTTAAAATCGGCCGTTTGCGAATGCAAAAGTGCTTTTTGGGATGCATGAAGCAATTTTAGAATTCGCAACATTTATTGCGAGTTCTAAAATTGCGGGTGCTTTTAAGAAGTCGCAGATGTGCGATTTCTTAAAAGCAATGCATCAATGTTTTTGAAAGTGAAAATTCGCAAATAGGGAGCCAAATTTACCGAGTGGTTGAACCACTCGGTAAATTTGGAAAAAGTGTTTAAGCAGCCGAAAATGTTTTTTTTTCAACATTCATGTTTCACACACACATGTCCTTAGGACATGTGTGTGTGAAACATGATGCGAAAAATACATTTCAGGGGTGCATGGGGGGATCCTTTGGACCCCCCCCCTGCACCCATGAAATTTTCTAAGTGCCACTCGCAATTTCCATTGATTCCTATGGGCCTTTTGGGCCATAGGAATCAATGGGAAATGCGAATAGAAGTCGCATAATATTAGCGATTCGGTAAAAAATGCGAATTTTACCGAATCGCTAATATTATTAGAAATTGATCATGCATCCCGTTTTGCGAATTCTAAATTGCGTTTCGCTATTTTTCGCAATTTAGAATTCGCAAACGGCCGGATGATGCATGTGGGGGGTAGTCTTTACAATCCGAGCTGCTTGTTAACATATCTGGTGTAATACTGCAAAAGGCTGAGGTGTGTACATTTGCAAGCCGGTCTGTCTGCTGTGATCGCCGAGACAGCCGCATTGGGCCGTTCAGTGAAGCATAAAGTCAAATCTGACTAGGCCGCTCGTTCTCTACTATAAACAACATAGAAAGTGAAACCAGAGCAGCGTGAAAAAGAATCACCCTCACACACCCTCACATCCTCACTCACCCTCACACCTCACCACCTCACCCTCACACACCATCACTCACCATCACACCCTCACACCCACATCCTCACACACCCTCACTCACCCTCACACCCTTACCCCTCTCGCAACACTCACACCCTCAATCACTCTCACACCCTTACCCTCAGTCACCCTCACACCCCCTCACCCACACATCCCCACACCCTCACACACCCACACTCCACCCTCCAACTCCACCCTCCAACTCCACCCTCCAACTCCACCCTCCAACTCCACCCTCCAACTCCACCCTCAAACTCCACCCTCAAACTCCCCCTCCAACTCCACCCTCCAACTCCACCCTCCAACTCCACCCTCCAACTCCACCCTCCAACTCCACGCTCCAACTCCACGCTCCAACTCCACGCTCCAACTCCACGCTCCAACTCCACGCTCCAACTCCACGCTCCAACTCCACGCTCCAACTCCACGCTCCAACTCCACGCTCCAACTCCACATTCCAACTCCACATTCCACCTCCACATTCCACCTCCACATTCCACCTCCACATTCCACCTCCACATTCCACCTCCACATTCCACCTCCACATTCCACCTCCACATTCCACCTCCACATTCCACCTCCACATTCCACCTCCACATTCCACCGCCACCCTCAAACGCCACCCTCAAACGCCACCCTCAAACTCCACCCTCAAACTCCACCCTCAAACTCCACCCTCAAACTCCACCCTCCTACTCCAACATCCAACTCCAACCTCCAAATCCATCCCTCAATGCCACTTCACCAATCAATGCCACAGCACCACTCAATGCCACAGCACCCCACAACACAACAGCACCACTCAACGCCACAGCTCCACTCAACGCCACAGCTCCACTCAACGCCACAGCACCACTCAACGCCACAGCACCACTCAACGCCACAGCACCACTCAACACCACCGCATCACTCAACACCACCGCATCACTCAACGCCACAGCAACACTCAACACAACAGCACCACTCAACGCAGCAGCACCACTTAATGCAACAGCATCACTCAGGTGGTTTTCACTTTTCCAACGGCTGCGGGACGCCAGCGGCTATTCTACTTGCGGCTCCCGCAGGTTGATATACAAGGCAGAAACATTAGTTATTCACGTATTAGCTGTAAGCATTCGAATTACGTCGCTCCCTCGACGGCTGCGGGACGCCAGCGGCTATCTTACATGCGGCGCCCACAGGTTAACTTATACGGCATAGAAACTTTGATTTTACAAACTGCGATCTGAGCTTGGGGATCTATCCTCCCACAATCTTATCGCGCCAGCATATCTAAGCTGTTCACCATTCTATCCGTATCACTCGGACAGCATACTTGCTTTTCCGTTTTTAGCATCTTTTAGAATATTTCACAGTATCGCTTTAGAAAGTGAACACCATTACTGACTACACACCCTGGATACCTTTCCTGTGGTTTCGAAGAATACCAATACGCTTTCTTCAACTGCCCGATTTAAGAACTGATAGACAGTAAAGAATCAAGTCGGTGGGGTACCAGGACTCATTCAGAGCCCACTTCAACAAGACTTCAGTGTTTACAATAATTTGGCCATCGCAGTTTTTCCGATTTTATTCGTGGCTCCTGAAGAAGGCGTTTTTCCTAAACGCCGAAACGCGCGTCGAAATGTATAGATTGCCACCGTCCCTTTAATTACCTTTAATAGAATGTACATTATGTAATTGTTATTCAGTTCGTTTTGTATATTATTATGTTGCATTATTGAATTGTTTTTATGCTTAATATATTTTGCTGTTGTTTTTATGTTTAACACCAATTGTTTTTAATATGAATTTTGATATACTGATTAAATGATACTGTGTTTTTTAATTCTACCTGAGTTGTAGTTCCTTTGTGCAGTTTCTCCCTCCCATTGTGTTGATTTGATGCCAAAAAGTTTTTTTACACAGCATCACTCAGCACCATTGAAGGCCACAGCATCACTCAGCACCACTGAAGGCCACAGCATCACTCAGCACCACTGAAGGCCACAGCATCACTGAACGCCACAACATCACTCTTTGCAACCAATCAACAACAACTGGTTCTAATATGTTCTCTCAATGTTTTAAGCTTTATTAGAAATGTTACAAAATAATGTTAATATTTCACTTCTGTTCTTGGATTTTCATCACAGTAAAATACACTGAACATAATCTTCCCATAAGTTATTTACAAAAGTTTAAGCTATTGCCATTATACATTACAATAACTTTTATTTAAGTATTAATTATTAAAACAAATAAAAGCCATTGTTATTTGTAATATTAATACTTCAAAGTCATGCAAATACAACACATATTGCATTAGAATGCTATAGGTGTCACGTTTGCAAAAGTTAAAAATATTGGCATTGTAAATGACAAAGCTTGTAATTTCCCTACTTTCAATACCAACACATAAATAAAATATTTGTCATTTGCAATACCAATACCTCAAACTTTCCTAATGCGAGACCTATTGCATTGCAAATGCTTGTTTTAAAGGGGGGCTCGAAACGGGTCTCTATCAGGCTCTGTTTTGTGCCCTGGCACAGGTGGCCCGGACTGTAGTTACAGCAGGCACATCGATGTACGCTGCTCACACTGCTCATTTCTCACTGGTGGAGAAGTTACGGCATGGCATCATGCCAGGTGAGCTTTGCAGGGGAAGGGAAATCCTTTAAAGAGTCATTTTCTCTCTGGAGTTCCCTTCTCTTTTTGAAACTCAGGAGCAGCAACATTGTTGTGGTGTCACTAGGGATTTAAGTGGAAGCTTTTTCAAAATTACATACAAGTCGTAGTTGCTGCTTTTTTATCTTATGCAACTAACACCCATTGACAAAGCCAATAGTCCTGACTTGTTATAGGTATGATGTTACTTGTTGTATCATATATCTGGATGCAAAGACAGGAACAGCAAAATAAAAGTTGGGCGACACACTATGCAAAGCACAGATTTTTAGCTTAAGTGTTTTTAAGCCACGCTCTTAATTACATTGGTCACACCCCTTTGAGGGACCCACATGTCCTTTTTTCCCACTTAAAACCCTGTGTACAGCCTTCTGCACATTCCTGTTGCACTTTTAGAGCTTATGCGTCATTGTTAGAACTGGGGGTCTCTAGTTGGCAGAGGTAAGTACCTTAGACCAAGTAGGGACCCTTGCTTCTAGTCAGGGTGAAGGAATAACCCTCTGAGATAACCCCTGCTCACCCTCTAGGTAGCATGGCGCGAGCATTCTAGGCTAAACAGAGGCAATGTGGATAACATTTGCACTTAACACAACAATAATCCCCAATCCACCACAAACTGAGACCACACAGGTAAGTATATTTTATAAAAATATATAACTTTATCTAGTTTCAGCAAGGTAAATCAAGCAGTTGCAAGATTATTACTTCATTATAAAAACTTAGCACTTCTTTTCAATGGTTGCACTTAATTCTTAATGGTTGTATGTATGTAGGAAGTTCTTATTAAAAAGAAAATAGTCTCTAGTCTCTTTAACCAGTAGCTAAAAATAATGCCACTGATTTATCTTCACTCGGCTCTAAAAACGAGCAAATTGCGCAATGCCAGAATTATTCTCAGCCCGCAAAGCAATGGGCCTCAGGCGCTCTAAACCAATGTCAGCTTCCAAACTGCCAAAAGAATCAGCCCCTATTGTCAGGGGCCCTATGCGCTCCACCCTCAAACTCCACCCTCAAACTCCACCCTCAAACTCCACCCTCAAACTCCACCCTCAAACTCCACCCTCCAACTCAACCCTCCAACTCCACCCTCCAACTCCACCCTCCAACTCCACCCTCCAACTCCACCCTCCAACTCCACATTCCAACTCCACATTCCAACCCTACATTCCACCTCCACATTCCACCTCCACATTCCACCTCCACATTCCACCTCCACATTCCACCTCCACATTCCACCTCCACATTCCAACTCCACCCTCAAACTCCACCCTCAAACTCCACCCTCAAACTCCACCCTCAAACCTTCCCCTCGTCCGGTACTTTGTCAGGCCTCAGATGCTCCCCGCCCTCCAGCGCTCACTCGCGCTCTGGCCCGGCCGGTCTCAGGCAGCTCTCCGCCCGCTCTCCGTCCTTCAGTGAGCAGCGGGGCGGAGAGACGGCAGGCCTGGGCTGGGAGCACTCGCTGGATTCCCTCGGCGAGGTCGGGTCAGTCTTTCCCGGTCCCGGAGGTGATCAGGCGGCACTCGAAGGGGTCCCGATGGCAGGGACCAATCCGGTCGCGGCAAATGGGGCGAGCCTCCAGCAGCACCCGGGAGTCAGCCAATGACAGTGCGGCTCCCGGGGCAGGCAAACAATGACGCTCCGCTCCTTTGGCCAATCACGGCCCACAACGCTGATGACGCTGCGCCGCACGGGCCTATCCCGTCGCGGCGTTGGTGAGGGGGCTCCTCCACCCAATGGGAGCGCGGCGGATTCGTTCTTCAGCCCCGCAGTTCCGATCAGGCCGGCACTTCACAAAGAGGTTTTCTGGCCCCGGGCAGCGGCGGTGATCAGGCGGCAGATGATTTTAGAGGGCGCGGGTCACGGCCAGACCGCCCTCGTAGCCTCACAACCGCTCTTGAGTGGATTCTGCGAGGGGAGGCACCACAGACCTCCGACCCTCGCCGGGAATGTGCCGATGAGCACCACGATCCCTTCTTACACTCAGCAATCGAGCACCACACGCTCCAGGTCCACAACAGCACGATCTTGCAGTAATTCTGGGCAAAGCTTTTGGAACCTTCAACCCTGGGTTCCCATCAGGAGGCCAGCTCTTCTCAGGCCCTTGGAGATTCAAGTTGCAGACACAGCACACAGCAAAGTCTTAGCAGTTTCAAGCAGGCAGGGTCACAGCTTACAGCAAAGTCCCTTTCTTCTCCTCTCCTTCAGTTGGGTAGCAGGATAGGTCAGCCCTTAAAGCACACAGCAAGGCAATCTTCCATCAGCTCCTGCCGCAGTCCTTCTTCTGGCAGAGGTTCCTCTTGATTGTAGAATCTTAGAATCTAATCTTCTGTAGTCAGGGGTCCTTCCCTTACACCCCAAAAAGGCTTTGAAGTCCTTTGAAGTCTTTGTGCAAGGGGGCCCTGAGCACTGGAATGTTTCTGGTGTTCTTCTTCCTGTCAGCTTCAGGGCCAGAGGTGACAGTGGGCCGGCAGGGGAGTTAGCCAGCACGGTGGTCAGGCAGACACAGCCCGGCACTATCAGGGGCTTCTTCCTCCCCCTTCCCTGGCAACAGATGTTGCCTTTCACCCCTGGGCTGACTCCGACCCCCTCCGGGGCCCTGCAGCCCGTCATACAGGCAATCCACACACAGGCCCAGGCACACAGAAAGGTTTAGACAAGAGAACAGCCACTTTCTAAAAGTACTATTCTCAAACACAGAATTCAAAAATAACCTTTCCTAAAAGATGTGTTATTAAATTCTGAGTTCAGGGATATCTTTCACGTATGCTCCATCTTGTTCCTATGGGAAGATAGGCTGGGATCCAATGGGACCAGCCTCCCCCATGTTAATCTATGGAGCAAGACAGCCCTACAGCAGTGAGCACACAAAAGGGCTGCTGCTCTCTACCAGAGCATGTTACCTGCACTAGTACATGATCTACCCTATCCATACACTGCACCCTGCCCAGGGGGGTACCTTGAGCCTTCCATAGGGGTGACTGAGATGCACAGACAGGGGAGGGCTAGGCCCAGCCAGTGGGGACACTGGCCAGGCGGACATGGCAGTCCGCTGACTGCACACAGGCCCTGCGCTGGCAGGCCTGAGACACCATTTTAGAGCTACTCATGTGGGTGGCGCAATCTGCGCTGCAGGCCCACTCGTAGCATCTGTCATCACCAGCCCTGGCACACACAGTGCACTTTACTAGGGACTTCATGGTGATACAAATATGCCAATCAGGTATACCCAATCAATATGACAATTTACAGAGGGAGCATTTACCCTCTGACACTGATCAGCAGTGGCAGAGGGTCCAAAGCATCTAAATCAGCAAAAACGAAATCCAGCACAGCATCAAAAATACATGAGTCGGAGGCAAAAAGATGGGGAAAAACCACGCCAAGGGTGTCAGGTCTAACACGTGTCCCCTCCAGCTGAAAGTGGGGAGAACTACCCAACCTCTTGGGAGTCCTCATCACTAAGGCGGAAGAATCTGGACAGACCATCAGCATTGGCGTGTTCTGTACCAGGGCGGTGCTCCACCGTGAAGTCCATCCCCTGTAGGGAAATGGACCACCTCAACAGTTTTGGATTCTCGCCCCTCATATGCATTAACCATCTGAGGGGCCTGTGGTCGGTCTGAACACGGAAGTGAGTCCCGAACAGGTAGGGCCTCAGCTTCTTCAGAGCCCAGACCACAGCGAAAGCTTCCCTTTCGATTGCACTCCATCTCCTTTCCCTGGGGAGTAGCCTCCTACTAATGAAAGCCACTGGTTGGTCTCCACCCTCATCATTGACCTGTGAGAGTACGGCTCCCACGCCTTGCTCTGAAGCGTCAGTTTGCACAATGAACTCACTTGAAAAGTCAGGTGCCTTAAGCACCGGTGCTGTGCACATGGCAGTCTTGAGGGTGTCAAAAGCAGTTTGACAGGCCTCAGTCCAATTCACTTTCCTGGGCTGATTTCTAGATGTCAGCTCTGTCAAAGGGGCTACAATGGTGCCATAACCTTTGACAAACCGTCTGTAATACCCGGTGAGACCTAAAAAGGCTCTCACCTCAGTCTGGGTCTTGGGGGGTTCCCAAGCCAGAATGGTATCAATCTTCGCCTGTAGGGGCGCCACCTGGCCGCTCCCCACCTGGTGTCCCAAGTACACCACAGATCCCTGCCCTATCTGGCACTTACTGGCCTTGATAGTGAGGCCTGCCTTCTGCAGAGCCTTCAACACTGCGCAGAGGTGTTGCAAGTGTTCCTCCCAAGTGGAGCTGAACACAGCAATGTCATCCAGGTATGCTGCGCTGAATTCCTCCAGCCCTGCTAATACCTGGTTGACCAGTCTCTGGAATGTGTCCGGGGCATTTTTCAACCCAAAGGGCATGACACGAAACTGGAAGTGCCCCTCGGGTGTTGAAAATGCTGATCTTTCCTTGGCCCCCTCAGTTAAGGCAATCTGCCAGTAACCTGAAGTCAAATCAAAGGTGCTCAGGTACCGGGCAGCTCCCAACCGATCCACCAGCTCATCAGCTCTGGGGATGAGGTGCTCGTCAGTCTTGGTGACCGCATTGAGCCCACGGTAGTCCACACAGAAACAGAGTTCTGGGGGGCCACCAGGTGTAGCAGCTTTCTTAGGCACTAAGACCACTGGGCTAGCCCAGGGGCTGCTGGAGGGCTCAATTACCCCTAGCGCTAACATCTTAGAAACCTCTTCTTTGATGCTAGCTCTGAACTTGTCAGCCACCCTGTAAAACTTCTGTTTCACAGGCAGGTTATCTCCAGTGTCCACATCGTGGACGAACCAGTTGGTGACTCCTGGGGTCAGGGAGAATAGGGGGCGAACTGACCCAAGACTTGGCGACAGTCCTTCTGCTGCTCTGGGGTCAGGGTGGGGGAGAGGACCATACCATCCGCTGACCCATCCTGCTCCTTGACTGCCAGGAGGTCAGGGAGAGGATCACTATCCTCCTCCCCTCCAGCATCTGTAGCCATGAGCATAGTCACTTCAGTCCTCTCAAAATGGGGTTTGAGGCGGTTCACATGGAGCACTCTCAGGGGTTGTCTGGGAGTCTTCAGGTTAACCAAATAGGTAACCTCGCTCTTGCGCTCCACCACCTCATATGGCCCAGACCATTTGTCACGGAGCGCGCAAGGCTCCACCGGCGCCATCACCCACACTTTCTGCCCAGGTTGGAACTCCACAAGAGAGGTGTTCTGGTCATACCACCTCTTCATTTCCTCCTGGATAGCCTCCAGGTTCTCTTGAGCGAGCTTCCTGAAGCGCTTGGTCTGGTTGCGAATGGCCAGCACATAGCTGAACACATCCTGAGTGGTTTTCCCACGGGATTTCTCCCACCCCTCCTTCACCAGAGTAAGAGGCCCTCTGACAGGGTGGCCATACAGCAATTCAAAGGGACTGAACCCTAAGGATTTCTGAGGCACCTCCCTGTAGGCAAACAACAGGCATGGCAACAAGACGTCCCATTTCCGCCTCATGGGCTCCTCTAGGCCCATAATCATGCTCTTCAAGGTGCGGTTGAATCTCTCAGCCAACCCATTTCCTTGAGGGTGGTAAGGAGTGGTGAATTTGTATGTCACCCCACACTCCGCCCACAGGGACTTCATATACCTAGAAATGAAGTTTGTCCCCCTGTCCGAGACCACCTCCCTGGGAAATCCCACACGGGAAAAGATCCCCATCAGGGCACGGCCCACCACTGGGGCTGTGACTGTCCTGAGCGGGATGGCTTCCGGGTACCGAGTGGCATGGTCCACCAAGACCAGGATAAACCTGTTGCCTAGGGCTGTCTTGGGATCCAGGGGCCCCACGATGTCAATGCCCACCCGCTCAAAAGGGGTGCTCACCACGGGAAAGGGTTGGAGGGGTGTCACGCACTTCCCTCCGCTCTTGCCACTGGCCTGACAAGTCTGACAAGACTTACAAAAGGCAGCGACGTGCTTCTTCATCTGGGGCCAGTAGAAATGGGTGACAAGCCTGTGATAGGTCTTGTCTTGCCCCAGATGTCCTGCGAGAGGCACGTCATGAGCCAGACCCAGTAGGAAGTTCCTGAAGCGCTCGGGCACTACCAGCACTCGGGCTGCACCGGGCTCAGCGAACTTAGGCTCACTATAAAATAAGTCATCCTCCCAGTAGATCAAATGCTCCTTGGACCCCAGGCCTGCGGCCTGGTCGGCAGCCTGCTGCCGCATACCAACGAGAGAAGGGCACTCCTTCTGAGCCTGGCAGAATTCCTCCCTGGAGGGACCACCTTCTTGCTGCCACTGAGACAGCTCAGGCAATTCCCCTAGGTCAGCCACCTGCTCCCCTGTAGGTTCCAGGGCATCCCCCTCTGGGTCTGCCTCCTCCTGGACCGTGGGAACAGTGGGGGCCGGTTCCCCACGCCCTCTACCCCTTCTTCTCCTGGCAGGTTCCTGGGCCATTGTTCCAGGCTCCAGCTCTGCTAGACCGCCCTCTCTGGCTGTCATGGCCCGGGTGGACACAGATCCACGCAGGCAAACCCAACATCTCCAAGTGAGTCCTGTGCTCCACCTCTTTCCATGGGGAGCTCTCCAGGTCATTACCTAATAGGCAATCTACAGGCAAGGCATCACTTACAACAATGTCCAAAATACCGGAGACTCCTCCCCATTCAAATGGAACTTTTGCCAACTTGCAGTAGCGCACTGAACTGTCAGCTGCCACCACAGGCCGGAGTACCTCGGGAACAATTTGCTCTTCAGACACCCACCGACACCTGAGAGATGTCACGCTGGCCCCTGTGTCTCTCAGAGCCTCTACCTCCCGTCCATTGATGGTCACCTTCTGCCCGTATTTCTTAGTGTTTTGGGGCAGCAAAGTTTCCTGGGCCATCTCTTGGTCTCCTAGAGAGACAAGGGTCATCAATGCTAACCCCTTCTCCCCACTAGAAATTAAATCCCCTCCCAAAGCTACACTGGCCAACGCCGGTGCTGGAGCACCAGAGGGTGCTGGAGGTTTCTTTGGACATTTGGGGGCAATGTGCCCCACCTCCCTACATGAATAGCAAGTAGGTGGGGTCTTTTTGTCCTGTGTGCCTTTATGGGGCCATGACTTCTTAGACTTGGGGGGTTGAGAAACCTTCTCCTGGGAACCAGTTTGGGGCCCTTTAGAAGACTCCTTTTGATTACCCGTGTCCCCCCCACTCTTCTGCTGGGGACCCTGTCCACCTTTGGCTGGGGTACTTACCACCCCTTGTGGACCCTGGTGCTAGTCCACCGGTCCGCCTCTTTAGCAAGCTCACTGGGATCAATTAACTTGCTATCCAAAAGATGCTGGCGCAGCTCGGGGACACATAAACTACTTAAGTGCTCCCTACTAATCAAGTGACACAACCCCACATAATCAGTAACTTTGCTGCCCTTTATCCAACCTTCCAGTGCACGCGTGTACATACTCATACACTCCACCCAAGTACTTGAATCAAGCTTCTTGAAGTTCCTAAACTTCTGGCGGTACTGTTCTGCAGTGAGCCCATACCTGAGGCATAAAGCCTCCTTCATGGCGGGGTAGGATAAAGTACCTGCTACCTCTAAGGGTGCCAAGACATCCCTCCCAGAGGCCTCAAAATGCTTCCACAATCCTGCCCCCCAATTCCTCTCAGGCACTTCATTCATCTTTAGGGCAAGTTCATACGATCTAAACCACGCATAAATATCCTCACCCCGCTGATAATTCTGTACCAGATCTTTTGGTATGTATACCTTACCCGCCTGTACTGGTTGTGCGCTGCCACCATTAGGGCTGGACCTCCCCTGTCTGTTTTTAAAGTCCAGCTCCCTCATGTTCCTCTCATGAGCCCATTGGAGTTTCTCCTCCTCCAACACCTTCTCAGCTTCAAGGTGCAGTCTCATCTCCTCTGCTTGGGTTTTGAGCTTAAAAAGCTCAATCTCATGGGTCCTAGCTCTCTGATTCTCCTCCACTTCCTCTGGAGAAATAATCCTACCGGAGTGGTTGCTGCCGGTCCTAGACCCTGGCTTCCTCACTGGCAAATCACTAGGCAGAAAAACATTCTCCTGTGCGCCACCCTCTCCCGTATCAGCTTCTGGACCACCATGTTTGGCCTTCCACCAGGCCCTCAGAGCTTTCTGTAGCTCTTCCTTGTTTGCGCTGCCCTTCGCTGGGCATCCAAGCTGTTTGCAGAATGCTTTCAGTTGCTCCTTGTTATAGATGAACAACTCCTGGATTTCAAATTCCCCTACCACTTCTACAGTCACGCTTGGCACTTTCCGAGACATGATGCTTCCTGCCCTTTTCAACTAAAAAGGTTTCACTCCAAAAAGAAAAAATCCTGCGCAACCTGTGATGCTAAACTAGACTAGTGATGTACAAGAAATCACTGCAGGTCAAGTGCAATTATTAGTTCAAAATCCGCACCGCTGTCCAACAATGTTAGAACTGGGGGTCTCTAGTTGGCAGAGGTAAGTACCTTAGACCAAGTAGGGACCCTTGCTTCTAGTCAGGGTGAAGGAATAACCCTCTGAGATAACCCCTGCTCACCCTCTAGGTAGCATGGCGCGAGCAGTCTAGGCTAAACAGAGGCAATGTGGATAACATTTGCACTTAACACAACAATAATCCCCAATCCACCACAAACTGAGACCACACAGGTAAGTATATTTTATAAAAATATATAACTTTATCTAGTTTCAGCAAGGTAAATCAAGCAGTTGCACGATTATTACTTCATTATAAAAACGTAGCACTTCTTCTCAATGGTTGCACTTAATTCTTAATGGTTGCATGTATGTAGGAAGTTCTTATTAAAAAGAAAATAGTCTCTAGTCTCTTTAACCAGTAGCTAAAAATAATGCCACTGATTTATCTTCACTCGGCTCTAAAAACGAGCAAATTGCGCAATGCCAGAATTATTCTCAGCCCGCAAAGCAATGGGCCTCAGGCGCTGTAAACCAATGTCAGCTTCCAAACTGCCAAAAGAATCAGCCCCTATTGTCAGGGACCCTATGCGCTACACACCCGCCTCACCGGAATGCTGGGGGAACTCCCTTCCCCTCGTCCAGTACTTTGTCAGGCCTCAGACGCTCCCCGCCCTCCAGCGCTCACACGTGCTCTGGCCCGGCCGGTCTCAGGCAGCTCTCCGCCCGCTCTCCGTCCTTCAGTGAGCAGCGGGGAGCAGAGACGGCAGGCCGGGGCTGGGAGCACTCGCTGGATTCCCTCGGCGAGGTCGGGTCAGTCTTTCCCGGTCCCGGCGGTGATCAGGCGGCACTCGAAGGGGTCCCGATGGCAGGGACCAATCCGGTCGCAGCAAATGGGGCGAGCCTCCAGCAGCACCCGGGAGTCAGCCAATGGCAGTGCGGCTCCTGGGGCAGGCAAACAATAACGCTCCGCTCCTTTGGCCAATCACGGCCCACAACGCTGATGACGCTGCGCCGCACGGGCCTATCCCGTCGCGGCGTTGGTGAGGGGGCTCGGCTCCTCCACCCAATGGGAGCACGGCGGCTTCGTTCTTCGGCCCCGCAGCTCCGATCAGGCCGGCACTTCACGAAGAGGTTTTCTGGCCCCGGGCAGCGGCGGTGATCAGGCGGCAGATGATTTTAGAGGGCGCGGGTCACGGCCAGACCGCCCTCGTAGCCTCACAACCGCTCTTGAGTGGATTCTGCGAGGGGAGGCACCACAGACCTCCGACCCTCGCCGGGAATGTGCCGATGAGCACCACGATCCCTTCTTACACTCAGCAATCGAGCACCACACGCTCCAGGTCCACAACAGCACGATCTTGCAGTAATTCTGGGCAAAGCTTTAGGAACCTTTAACCCTGGGTTCCCATCAGGAGGCCAGCTCTTCTCAGGCCCTTGGATATTCAAGTTGCAGACACAGCACACAGCAAAGTCTTAGCAGTTTCAAGCAGGCAGGGTCACAGCTCACAGCAAAGTCCCTTTCTTCTCCTCTCCTTCAGTTGGGTAGCAGGATAGGTCAGCCCTTAAAGCACACAGCAAGGCAATCTTCCATCAGCTCCTGCCACAGTCCTTCTTCTGGCAGAGGTTCCTCTTGATTGTAGAATCTTAGAATCTAATCTTCTGTAGTCAGGGGTCCTTCCCTTATACCCCAAAAAGTCTTTGAAGTCATTTGAAGTCTTTGTGCAAGGGGGCCCTGAGCACTGGAATGTTTCTGGTGTTCTTCTTCCTGTCAGCTTCAGGGCCTGAGGTGACAGTGGGCCGGCAGGGGAGTTAGCCAGCACGGTGGTCAGGCAGACACAGCCCGGCACTATCCGGCGCTTCTTCCTCCCCCTTCCCTGGCAACAGATGTTGCCTTTCACCCTTGGGCTGACTCCGACCCCCTCCGGGGCCCTGCAGCCCCTGTCATACAGGCAATCCACACACAGGCCCAGACACACAGAAAGGTTTAGACAAGAGAACAGCCACTTTCTAAAAGTACTATTCTCAAACACAGAATTCAAAAATAACCTTTCCTAAAAGATGTGTTATTAAATTCTGAGTTCAGGGATATCTTTCACTTATGCTCCATCTTGTTCCTATGGGAAGATAGGCTGGGATCCAATGGGACCAGCCTCCCCCATGTTACTCTATGGAGCAAGACAGCCCTACAGCAGTGAGCACACAAAAGGGCTGCTGCTCTCTACCAGAGCATGTTACCTGCACTAGTACATGCTCTACCCTATCCATACACTGCACCCGGCCCAGGGGGGTACCTTGAGCCTTCCATAGGGGGAATTGATGTGCACAGACAGGGAAGGGTTAGGCCCAGCCAGTGGGGACACTGGCCAGGCGGACATGGCAGTCCACTGACTGCACACAGGCCCTGCGCTGGCAGGCCTGAGACACCATTTTAGAGCTACTCATGTGGGTGGCGCAATCTGCGCTGCAGGCCCACTAGTAGCATCTGTCATCACCAGCCCTGGCACACACAGTGCACTTTACTAGGGACTTCATGGTGATACAAATATGCCAATCAGGTATACCCAATCAATATGACAATTTACAGAGGGAGCCCTTACCCTCTGACACTGATCAGCAGTGGCAGAGAGGGTCCAAAGCATCTAAACCAGCAAAAACGAAATCCAGCACAGCATCAAAAATACATGAGTCAGAGGCAAAAAGATGGGGAAAAACCACGCCAAGGGTGTCAGGTCTAACAGTCATTGTATGTGGAACAAATGACATGTGCTGCTGTTCACTCACACCTTCTAGCGATCTATGTGTAGATATATTTATTAGTGATGGATCTAGGTCTAAACACTGCTACCAGACTGAACCGTATAGTGATTTTGTATTCATGCGACAAGCACTTTATAAGATCTTCCCTCCGCTGTGCAGCACGAGTAAGCTGCATATTTCTGACAGGCCGCTGGTAATCACCCAGGCTCGTCTTTGCAGGTCCGGCTTTAGCGCTTGTGGCGCCCAATGCGACAATGTTTGTTGGCACCCTACAATGACCACCTGTGCCATGAATTCCCTCACTACCACCCTTTAACAGTGCCCCTTAAGTCTCCCTAAGCACTCTCTCTCCGATGCACTTCATTTGTTTTATAGGGTCACATGTATCAACATTTATAATAGCGATTACTTAATTGTGATTTTCTGCGAATCGCAATCAGGTAATCGCAATAACAAATGTATGAAACTCCAAGAGTTTCATGCAGCGATTCGTAGGGGGTCACAAATCGACCTACCTCATTAATATTAATGCGGTCGGTCACAATTTGCCACCTTCTAAGAATCGCTAAAATCATGGGAATGGTGGTCTGCTAAAAAAAAAAAAATAAAGCAATATTTTTTAAATGCAGCCCATTTTCCGTAAAGGAAAACCGGTTGCGTTTAGAAAAAAAATTTAAAGTTTACTTTTCATTTTTTAAGACTAGGCAGTGGTCCGTACTCATGAACCACTACTTGAAGTAGGTGGTAAAATGCAAATGTTTTGCGATCTCATTTTGGTCACAAAACATTCCTACATACCGATGCGATTAAGTATTATGAAGGGGATGCCCTAAACACGCCCCTTCCTAATAGAAAATCGATAACCCATTTTGTGATTCGGTAATAGGTTACCGAATCGCAAAATAGGATTCGGTACATTGGGAAATCCTTTTTTCTAATCGCAAACAGTTTGCGACCTTAGAAAAGGTACATACATTTGGCCTATAGTGCCACTCATACCAGCGTAGGGTGTCGGAGCACTCTACATCATAAGACTTACATACAACAGAGATTACAAGGTGTAGGAGTGACATGTCAGCCATACTGGTAGGCAGTATAGTTTAGGAGTGCTTGGTCTGGAGAAGCACAAACTCAGAATTTAAAATGTACCACTATGGTTGAGTTTTTATTTTAATACTAAGAATTAATTTCTACCCGAATGAACCTTTTTTTTGCAACATTAGGATTATGAACCGAAGGAAAAAATCATAACGCTCTAATCTTTACCTTGCAGTTTGCATGCAGTTAGTAGCACACCGGTGTATATTAGGATTTTAATTTATAAACGACAAGTAAAAAAAAAGGATCTCTCGCACACAAACAGTAACTCACTGACCTATTTACATTATATGCACTTTGTGATCTGCATGGTACACGTTCCTTGTAGCAGGCACATTAACCATCTCCTCTACCTTATGATAGGTGGGTCTCTCACCAGGAAGAACATTAATCACCGGAGTTATCTTGAAATTTTTAGCGTTGCCTGGAAATTGCTGGAAGCAGGGAACGTGCCAGCAGGTGTTTTAAAAGCCATAATATACTTTCAAACAGGCTGCCACCACCTGAAATTAGAGCCCAGTGCAGTGGCACCAGTCACACCTCCCTAAAGCCAGCCCAGCGTCTTTGTTCTGGTATTCCAGTTGTACATGAAGAGGGCATTTAAGCTCTCTGTGTTATGTGCTTTGCTTACCCAGAATGCTGTGCAGCAAAGAGTGTAGAGGTGCATGGCACAGGCAAGCCATAACATCGATAAATATCTCTATTCTCTGCACAATGGTATTCTTAACAGTAGCATTTGTGTTTTTTATCAGAGTGCTCATAAAGCGCCCTATTTATTTATTTATTTTACAGAGTTTTATATAGCGCAAACTCCTCATGCTGCAGCGCATCCTGCAGTACCAAGTGCATGTACAGTTGGGCATGGTGTGTATACCATCATGTAATGTATTCTAAGCACTTTATACAAACAGGAGATGTGTGTTATGAACATCAGAGGATTTGTTGTATGTTTGCCGCACATGGTATTGTGCTGCCAACCTTCTGTGTCATTTTGAGCACATTTCGCACGTACCACCAGCTCTTCATAAAAATTCGATGTGTTCTACATTCAAGCACTCTTAAAGCTGTTAATGGCACGAGGCACTGCACAGCACTGTGCATACTGATGGCATCTGCTGTGCAGTTATACAAATGAAACGCAATGTACATCAGAGGGTGCACCCCTCGCTTCCTGCAAAGACATGAGGTGTTGTACACTCGAGGGCTGAGAACATTCTGTATGGCACATGTAATAGCGCCTTGCACAACGCCAATAGTATAGGCTGGTCTGCACTGCTCATATGAAGAAAACAGTGTATACACTTACTCTACGCAGTGCACCAGAATTCACAACTCGCTTTACCCTGCACTGAGCGTGGGTGCATGCAAAGCACTACAAGAATTACAAAGCTCAACAAAGCAGTGGATTTTAAGCACCACATGTACAAAAACATAGAGGCATACTTTTGACCAATGTGCAGTTTTTGGGGTTTCATTTTATTTTATGCTACTTCAGTTTTGCCACAGAAGAAAGATACAAATAGATTGCTTTGCCAAATGTGCATTTTACTGCATAGGTTTGCCAGTGAGACAGCTGCTTATTTCCCTATTGTCTTGTAAACTTTGCAGAAGAGTCGCGCTTGGATCTTCAGCATTGGTAGGATGAGGAAATATGATGATGAGACAGCGTTTTATATGCTTCCTCATCGTGACCATGCTGTTGAGTATGATGCCTAGGTTCCTTGCATGTTCTGTTGGTGTGGATGGAAGAACAAGTGGGGTTGGCCACCAGGAGTCGTTCCAAGGGGAGGTATTGCTACCAAAGATAAGTACCTCATTTTGTTTGTGTTGAGTTTGAGGCAGTCGTTCTGCATTCAGCTGGCGATGCTGGTCATACACAAATGCCGGCAGATGCGAACCCAAGTAGGTGAGGCTGTGTGGCAGGAAAGTTTGACTGCAAGGCTACCCCTTTTAACCGCAGTTCCTTGAGACCTATTAGGAACTCCTGAATAGGGAAGACTTGAAACAATACAGTACTGGATGGGACATATGTACTCTATTTTCCATTCCACAAGTGTGCAGCTTTCTGCACTCTTTATTGGAAAATATAGGAAAACACCCTGGCTAAAGAACCAGGGAGGCAATCCCATTTTGCCCTGAAGAAAGCCCAGGACCCGCATGGGTCCTGGGCTTTCTAAAATCTAAAATGGCTGAAACATGGCCTTGGGGTCATAGGGACATTACCTTCCGACAACCCTCCTTTATATCTTTTTGAATATCCCTACAACTCCCCTAATAAAGGGAATACCTGGAGACGGAGGAGGATTTTTAATCTTTAGACCCCCTCGCCTATCTCTCTTAAGTGCTCCCTGAAATACGGTCACGCCCACCCTGACTTTTAGGAGTCAGGTTGAACCCGATGATGAAGCATGACGCTACTAGAGTGTGTGAGGCTTATTTAACAAAAAGGAATTGCTTCCTTCCCCGCACTTGAACGGTTGGCATCACAAGAGTATAGTGCCCAATTTTCACCACACTAAGTGGGATACCTTTGGTGACTAGCATTTGAATCAGGAGGACATATCCCCCCTGGAATACCTCTCCACCCTTCTGGCTTAAGTGAAGGGCTCTTCGATCATAGCCTTAGTACAATAGACGCTGGTCATGCACCTGTGAAAGTTTGATTTGGTGGTGGTGGTGGTGGTGGGCTCTGGGGACAAGTACAGGATGAGCTGACTGTCCTCAGCATAGGATATAATGTTCATCTTGTGGGCTTAGAGATGACCTTTGTGGGACGCTGCAGATGATGTTCTTTGGGCCCGGGGAGAAAGGCGGTAGGCAAATGCTCTGGGTTCTCCCGGTGAGAAAGGATGCGATCAATTTAAGGGATTTCCCTTAGAATTCCATCTGGTGGAAACCCTGGTGAAGGGTGTAGTGGGACACTATGTCAAAGGCGGTGGGAGGTCGAGGCGGATCAGGGCTGTGGTCTCTCCCTTATCTAGGAGTGCTCGAACAGCAAGTTGTGCAGAGATGGAAGCTAGCCAACCAGAAAAGATGTAAAGAAGCGATCCTCCATGGGAGGAATAAACATAAGATTAACACTCTGGGACATGAATAAGAAGCGGACAAATGAGTGACAGGAAAGCCAACCAATAGTAAGGATTTCCCGCGCACCAAGTCCCTGTATGTTCTTGAAAAGCCCACAAGTCTTTCGCAAACAGACAGAGCCGGGTCGACCGAAAAAGGAATAAAAAATGCTCTGTATCGGAAGAAAACATCTGGATCCATTTAAATATTTTGTAATAGCTATTGATTTTCGGGTCTATCATGTTTTCTCATTTCCCTTCCAATAAACACTGCCTGATTCATTCTGTAGCCAATAATTTACCATGGCAGTACTTTTTTGTGTTTAGCTCAAACATTTTCATGCCTGACTGAGGAGAGCTTTAATTATTTAACACTGAGGACCTTTTCATTAAAAAAAATAAAAACCGAAAAAAGGTCTCTGACCCTGCCAGCAGAGTTACATCTCGTTTTTTCTCTCCGTCGGTTATTTTACCCATTGGCATGTGCTTTGTTCCTCTTCCAGGAAACAGCGCGCTGTTGAGCAGGCAACCTTTAAAAGAAAAGTATCTGTTTAAACGGTGCAGACAGCAGTCGCAGCAGAGCCGAGCAGCACGTATCTGAATTGGTTTCTTTTTGAAAGTTTGTGAAAAAGTTATAAATGACCTATTGCCAGGAAATGTGCGCGAAAGCGCTTGCAAAGGTTTAGCTGCCTTCTTGTTCCTTTACAGGCCCATCTTTAGTGTGCATGTTCCCTATCAGCAGTATGTGGCAAGCTTGCTTCCCCCTTCTGGTCGCTCTCATTGGCGCCCCGACCTAGGTTCTGCTCTTTCCTCTTAGCCCCTACTCACTAGAAAACTCTCCCCAGAGACCCCCTTTCATCGACGTTGAAGTGCTCAGAATCCTTTGACAGGTCTTGTCCTGTCAGTTCCCTTTCTATGAGCTTGTTGTTATTCTGCAAAAGGTGCAATTGTCAAAATGGGATTCTGCGAATTGGGTGTTTTTAGTTTCCTTCTGGATTATCTTATCTGGCTGCAATGTGCAGTACTTCTGATAAAGGAAATCATTATAAAGAACAGGCATAAATAAAAGAATGCAAATACTAAACGAGTGAGATGAGCTACAAACTTCAACATGTTCCCCTTAGTTGTGAGGAGTTTATATTCAGTGGGCCTCAGTCGATAGAGGAAATATGCCAAGAGACACCAAAGAGAGCCGCACATAGTGTTATTGGGGATGAGAAATTCAGACCGCATTCTCGCTGCCTGTTAATTGTACCTGTTTTGCTTGGTTGACTGTTGTAGTGTTTCCCTCATGAAATACGTGGTTGACTGTAAGGTGGTTCCCTCAAGAGTGCACAACAGCCACTGCTCTCCTGGCTGTGACTTGGGTTTCTCATGCAACTCTTTCTGTGAGAATTTACACTCAACCTTCAGAAGGTGTGCGCTTCAGAGATAGTGAGATCATTGTGAGACAGCCATCTAAGCAGGCAGGCCTTGACACAGAGGCCAACACAATGTCTGTTCTAAAGCGACCTTGATGTCCACTGCACCCCTCTTTCTTGAACCTTTTTGGTTCCAAGTATTCCAAGATTGCTTCTGTTGGTTAACCTCTGCCAACTAGTTGGATACCTTGAAGGAGACGAGGATGTATGCGAATGGGTATGTGGCGTGTATGGTGGAAGTTAGTAGATCCTTGAGCCGCTCTGAATACCATGCCCAACCTGCTGTCCGCACTGAGCTCAAGGAGGGAGAGTTTTTGCACTCCAGATGCACAGAAGGCTAAACTTAAGGGCTGCCCTGCTAATGGATGGTTGATATTGGGCCTCCACGTCATGATTTGTAGGGTCTGGGCATAAGTTTTGAAAACGGATATCTAATCAGATGAAGTCTGCTGGATCCAAGTGGACTTGAAGGGTTTGGATTTAGTCTAATATTTCCATGGGTATTCTTATGAACCGCCCACAGATGAGAAAATAATGAAATATTGCTAATAGACACAGTCTGGTCAATGTTCAAGCCAAAAAAGTGTCTATGAGTATATGTTGGACTGTGAACTATCTGAAAGAATTCCACCAGTGCTAGGTCTTCAAGCTTCACCTAGAATTACCACGCAACTTTGTGCTTCTGCGAGAGCACCAGGTTTCTTTACAGTTCATTGAGTCTCTCCTTCTCCTTTTTTAAATCCCCTTTCAACCCTTACTGCCTAATAAATTAGCAATAAAGGAAAAATGAATAAAGCACAGCATGGTCTTTGCAAAGCCCTCCATGCAGCCACCCTTGTGTGTGGGTGGTCTGTAAACTGTTTTGTTTTTACACAAGGTGGCTCAGTTGTGTTGCAACAACTAAACAACATTCCAAGTGGATATTCTAGAGACAATTTAGGTGGAAGCATCAATATCTAGCTAAAAATCACAGCCACTCTGCTATCTTGTCTCTCACCTGGACTCTGCTCTTGGGCAGCCACTAGGGACAAGGTCACCCAAGGAGTGGTGGACTCTAGATCAAAATCCGGTTGTGATGAGACTGCTATGTCACTGGCAACCATAACAATCATATTGAATGCGACCAACACTTTTGACCTCGCAATCCTCACTGTAAGTGCAGCTTGCTCTTTATTGATCATGACTTTGGCACGTCTTTATACTGAGATGGTCTATAAATCCCAAAGCTCAAAAGAGGGCAGATGCAGTAATGGTACAAACTCTTTAAGTGGCCCAAGCAAAATTATGTTTGCTGCTAGAGTCCTCATCTACTCAGAAAGAGACAAATTTTCAACGTTTCTATGTACTTAGACGCTACCTGGCGATGATACTCTGACTGTTGCCCAAGCTCACATTATGAAAACACCTGCCCTGGTTATAAGATTCAGAACTCCTGAACTAAAGTGAACACTGAGTTTGGCACGACAAACATCCCCTAAATGTGACCCTTGTTTGCAAGAACTATGCTATCCTGGGCCCCGCTAATCTCCGTCTAACTAATTTGCATACCATGTAGGTATGGAAAATGTGGTGTGTTTGCCAGCTGGCTTTCTCTTGCTACCTGGTTGTCGTTTGTTTTCCCTACATCTGTTATCTTCTCATATACATTTTTTCTGCTCTGTTTTCCCTTTTCTCTGTAGACCTGATATGATGTATTTTTATGCTAGGAAGCTTTGGAATTGTATTCATTTATACACGATTGCTATATTCTATAATGCCCAAACCTCTTTCATGAATTGGGGAGAAAGGTGGCCTGAAAGCTCAGATCACTTAAAAGGCAATAATGTCCCGAACATGTTTTCCTGTCCATCTAGCTTATAAATCCTTTGTCTGTTCTCAAGATTTCTGGTTTTCTAGTTTGTTTTTCTCATTGGCGTACTGTCTTCTTACATGATTATCTTTCCTCCTTCCCTTTTATTCCCTCTTCTTTTTGCTGTGGTCTTGCTTTTCTAATATTTCCATACATTTTTCTCTACTACATCATGGCTCGCTGGATCCTGTGAGGCGGCGAGAGCAAACAAGCGCACAAAGCTTCGCTTGAACGTTGCCATGGCAATTGAAAGTGACCTGACGTTCCCCATTCTTGTGCAGCGCCAGTGGGCATTGACCTTATCCTGTCAAATCGTGTAAGAGGCCCAGTTCTCGGTTGTTACCTTTGTAAAAACTGGACACTTTTATCTGGAACAAGCCATCGAATTATACACAGCGCAGAATGGACGGATGTCAGCGGAACTCCTCCCTTGATGTGGCTGCGATGAAAGGCAAATAGGACCCCGTGTGTCCTGGAAATGGCATCGGAAGCCACGTTTGCCTGCTTTCCCAGCCAATGAGGGCGATTTTGTCAAACTATTACATTTATTTTTCTCTCGTAAGAAAGCGTCCATTTGCTGTGAGTCCTGTGCCCTTTACCTTCAGTAGCCAGAAAGGTCCAGGGTCTAGACTTCGAGGCATTGCTCTATCTATTAATGCCGCGCATTGATAGGTTGAGGCGGTAAACCAAATCCGCGTGTAATTTCAATAAAATCTGTAGAAATCAGCAAGAGCTCGAGATAACAGCGAGCAGGTTTTTTTTCTGCCTCGCCGTCATCAGGCGAATATTCCTTGATAATAACCTGGGTTTAGCTATGAATATAAAAATAAGCCCACAGGAGTCGTGTGGCTCTGTCCCTATTATCTTTCATGATGGCATTGATTTTCTGAGAAGGAAAAAAAGCGTCTTCATTTGCAGACTTTGATTGGCTTCTGTGCTGGGTAAACTTAACATCCTGGGAAAGTGTAAAACAATTACTGGCTGCATTAACAAAATTAGCTTCAGCAAATTACCTGATGGAAACCAATGCTATTTTGCCCCTAATTGCATGTCGCAGTTCTTAACAATTTCAAAGATATATCCAGAAGAAATGCATTTAATGTGATGATGCTGCGCAGAGAATGCTCATGGGATCCTTTAGGACCCTTACTACCTACGGTTAATCTTACAGGGTGATATTGTCTTGTGCAGTGACGTAACACATGCAGGCTCATATTAGTAGCAAGGCCATACATATTGCATAAATGCGCGATACAAACTCTAATAACATAATTGTGTTACTTTGAAGGTGAGATTCATGTTGAATTATTGAATTCGAGCACTCAGTTTTGGGCTTGCGCTATGAATCTGGGCCAAGATTCTGGTACCTGCTTCTGTCCTTGAATTAGAAACGTTGCAATAGGCCTCAAACCATAGCTGTGGCTCTCGGTCTGGGATCTGAGCTTGGAATCTGGCATTGGGGGTTGAGCATGGTTTTGTTCACACCTGCTACAGCCAGGCCCCATTACAAAAAGCTCGAGAGTGGTGCTAGACCAACACATGTTGAGGAGGGGCCAAGTCATTGCAGAGCTGTTTAGGCCATCCAAGAAGCCATTCCATGCCCGCAAAGGATGCCCCTATGGCACTCGTCATCAAGACCTGAGCTTACTCGCAGCCCATTTGGATCTCCATCTCAAATGTCAATGCCAACTCTGACCTCCTGGAGGCATATTCTGAGCCATCGTGAACAACCATGCTCCAATGAGGAACCCCTCATCACAATACACACGAAGAAAGTACCCTGGTACTCCCAAGTGCTTTACCAGTGGAACGCCCCATGGAGGTGCAAGGGCGAGATTGTAGATCTCTATCTTATCACTCTAGATCTAAACCCCGTTCTGGTCAACTGAACCTTTATTGCCTGTCTTTGAGGAAAGAAAGTGCATCCAATACCAGGTTAACTCAATCAATAATGGACTCGCTCGGAAAAACCACAGACTACTTCTAGCTTTTAAATATTAATTACAAGGTTAAGGTTAACTGCAAGTACAGGCATCTCAGAATGAGATTCAAAAGATATACAGGCACCACTACATACATGTGCTCTCGAAAGGCTCTTAAGCGAGCAAAGAACACTACGAGTACCAATTCTAAAATCAAAAGGGCTGCAAGCATAGACACGTATTGTGATCTCTCCGTCATTTACAGCAGGAGTGAAAGGTTCAGGTTAGGCTGTCCCTACCCTGCTCTAGATGGTATCCCTACTTAACAGAATCCCAACCTATCAAAAGGTGTCAGCTGTGAATGGCTCCCTAAGGAGATCACCCACACTTAGTCCCTAGATGAAAACCTATGATCGCCAGTCATGACCCCTCTCTGCCTACCCATCCGCTCTCTAAAGGGTCCTCAGGCATCTGCTCTAACTCCACCCCCGGGTGCTGACCCTAATACAAATCACAACAACATTTGAGACGCCCCTTGTGAGACGCCCCTCACGTGGTGTCTCTTCTGGCTTTTTCCATGATGTTCTTCTCTTGGGCCTCGTGCGTTAGCGTTGACCTTGCTTCTCAGACTCTTCTCCGGCCCGCCGATACCCCCTAAAACCTTCCTGAACCCTCCTCCGTGTCTGCACCAATCTATGAACAAAACTCTATTCATCCAATTATTAATTGGATCTCCCAGGAAATGGTGAAGGCTCTGGCAATAATCAGCTATAATGCACAAAACTAGAGACAGGTCAAAGCACCAGAAAAATATGTAAAACTCTCCTTTCTTTGTGAATAAATTTAAAAAATCTGCTGGAAGAAAAAACATATTAATCATACTGTAGCATTAATATGGCAAATCCATATTAATGCACATCAAACATTCAAACTACTTCAACTATCAATTTCTTGTTTATTTTCAACATTACTGAATTGTAAAAAGCAAACTCATTTAAATAAGTATCTGCCCCACTCCCACTAGTGCAAATGTCTTACTTGTGAGTTCTTCTGATGTCAAAGAATCTGTACCTGCCACCCACCCCTCTGCCATCAGCCTCTATGTCCTGGTTGCAGAATCTCTGCACCAGTGTTGAACATTCATACAGAATATTGTCAGAGCCTTCACGATTTCCTGGAGCCTTCATCTTTGCCAGTGTAATATCTGCATGCATATGTCCATACATACATTCAAGATAACGAAGGAATCCAATATAATCTTAACCCTTTCAGTGTGGGTACTGGCTGGGGGCCAAGGCACGCACTACCTCCCCAATACATCTGTTGGCTATTGGCCGACACTAGGGAGGTTTTAAAAGGACCTTCTGGTGCTTGCAGCAGAGGGATTGCTTTTTTCCCTCCATTTTCTGCTTTGGCTGTTTAAGAAAAGCGTCCAGAGCAGGTCGAGGCTGTTTTTTTACTCTGCGTAAGGACGATCAACACGCATGCGCTACTTCATTACTGCAAAAGTGAAAGTAAAAGGATCCAATCAGCTTCTTTAACTTTAATTGCAACAGAGTTCGAGCATTGCTCAGCCCCTGAGCACTGATTGAGTTGGGGATGGTATCGTTGGAAAGGGGAAAACCTTCCCTTTCCAAGGATATCTCTACACAGTGGATCTTGCTTGGGGATAACCGTAGTAGGGTGATCCCAAAGAAGGGATCCCCACAAGGCACCAGGGATTTTGGAAGGAGAGCTTGGGCAATGGTGGATGCTCCCGCAAACACCCAAAGTTTTAGTATCTACCCCCTCTGGGGGATCGATGGAGGTGATAACTCCCAGGGCAGAAAGCCCATCAAACACATGTATATAAAAAACATAGTGGCATGGGCTGCCCACCATGGGCAGGACAATGCCCACACCACAAAAAAAGGAGAAACAGGCTGTCTGCCCTTACCCCTCCACGGAGGCATGTTTGAGTTCTGCCCCAATCTCCCTCCCCCATGGATCAGGGTGGCAGAAACCCCCTAGACAGCAGGAATATAGACAAAAAAGGAAACCTACAGCTGAGGGCTTCCTGCCATGGACATGCACTCACCCCAAAAAGGGTACAATAGTCTTTCTGACCACCCAGGGACAGATTGCAGGTTTGCCCCAATCTGCTTCCCCAAAGGGGGCAGATAGCCCATTGCTCCAAAACAAGCAAAAGATGGGACGGCCTAATCTGACCTCGCACCACACCCCCATCTCAGAAGGGGAAATAGTATATTTTGCTCATCTGGGGCAGATAGGAGGTTTCTCCCAATTGGGGAGGTCATCCCAAATCTGCCTGCAAGGGGTGCAAAGCTCACTAACAGGGATTGTACATTTGGGGCAAAAGCAAGGGTTGTGAGCATTGCATTCTGGTATTGGCCAGGCCCTTACTCCAAAAGGCACAAACCAGTCTTTCTTCCTCTCCCCGAGACATACATGGGTATCCCCCAATTTTCGTGTTGGAGACAGAAAGCCCACTAGACAACAGGATTTCAAAATGGTGCCGAAACAAACAAAAAAGGATGGGGTGGCCTACCCTGCCATCAAGCTATATCCCAGCCCTAGAAGGGGCAATAGTGTATTTCTGCCCACCCGCCATGGGGACGGATAGGGACAAATCTATATTTTGGCTTCCCCAGAGGGAAGAGGGGGTTTCCACCCAGTTTGCCTTGGGGGCAGAAAGCCCACTGGATGGCAGGAATATGTATTTAATAAAATAATCGGGTGCTTCTGGGCCAAACTGACATCATGCCCCACTGTCACCCATAAAACATCAACAATCTTTCTTCTCCCCTGCGGACTTAAGCATCCACATCTCGAAGGCAAACAAGAGGACATTTGATAATTGTGGGTGTTGTTTTTAGATTTGGGCCAGTAGAGTCTCACTTGCCTTGCTGAATGGCTGCCTTTTTTGGGCATGGTTTGGCTGCAACCTGGACCGAGACTTTTCTGAAAACTAGACATCCAGGAGAGTCCAGGGTGGTATGCTTTGCGTGGATCCCATGAAGTTTTCTTACACTCAATGCTCTGTATGCCTTAAACCCTACCTAAAATCACAGATTTTCCTTGCATGTCTGCAATGTAAACTTCTGGAATACACAGGGATCCACACATTTCCTGCTGCCCAGTGTTCCACCACTTGTTAAATATACTACCCTTCTTGTCTGGGTAAGCCTAGCATCCATGACAATAAAAGCCCCAAAAAGTAATGTGGAGTCGTCAAAATGTCTTTTACTCAAAACTGGCCTGATTCGGCAGCAATGGGGTTAGCTGTGTTAACTGGGTAGTGAGACTTCATTACCCTAGTTTGATCTATTCCTGTCACAGGCACAAGGCCCAGTCAAACAAATGGTGTAGAGTTTTTATCAGGATACTAGGGGGGAATCCTGGGCGGTAGGAATTTTCTTAATCCTTGCGGATTCTGGAAGTTTGTCACAGAAATGCAAGGAAAATATGTGATTTTAGCAAAAGTCAAAGGTTTGCAGTGCATTGTAGGTAAGAAAATTTCATGGGACCCACACAGGGAACACCACTCTGAACTTCCCAGAGTGTCTAGTTTTCAGAAATGTTTTGGTTTGGTGTGTTTCCGTAGGTAGCAGTCGAGCCTGGGCTCAGTTAATGTAGCTACCCCCGATTTCCAAATCAGATACATTTTTCTACAGGTAATGTTAATGTCTTCTTATTGCGTTTTGGGCCCTTACCTGTCGCAGGTGCTACGACCACCCACACAAGTGCAGTATCTTTTTTATCAGGAGAGATTGGGAAAACGCGGAGTGGTAGGAAATTCACAAGTCACCCCACTCTGGACTCCTCTGAGTCTCTAGTCTTCAGAAATGTGCACATTCTGTCATTTTCTCAGGCACCCATTGAGCTAGCGCCCAAAATCATCCACAACTACCCAAATTGCAAATGAAGGGTTGGTTTTGAGTGGAACAATTTGATCTTTCCATGTTGCATTTTGGACCCTTCCCTGTTGTGGGCCCTAGGGCCACCCACACAAGTGAGGTACCATTTTTAGATCTCGCACCTAGCGTTGCAGTGCATTGCAGTGCGTTGCAGTGCGTAGCAGTGCTCGCGCAGCGAGAGACCTCATGTAGGGGATTTAAAAACTGACCTAGGCACACTTGGCTGCTGCAGACTCTGGGATACATCCTGCTGCCCTGAACACCGTCGAGAACTGGAGGTCGTGTTTGCTTTTGAAATGCCTAAAGACCCGTATATATACCCAGAATGCCTTTGGTGTTGCCGGTCTCTTTAGAGGTTTGTCCGAGAAGTGCTGTTTGCGTGCTAAATGTGGTACGCTAGTGTAGATGATGCGCTGGCATATTGGATGCTGCGTGCTCAGTGGTAACCCTGCATCCCTCGGGCCCTGCTGGCAGTCTGGGTCTTTCTGGCTTACAAAGACGAGCCTTATCAGATCAGAGAAACTGCAAAAACTGAGTGAGTATAAATGAGCGCCGGGACTACACTATATAATTACGAGAAACTCTTGGGTACGCTCGAGTGTGTTTGTCAAAGCGATTGTATTTCTGGAGCCTTGCAGCCAGAACGTTTGTAATCCTCTGTGGTGCCTCAGATTGACTTACTTACATAGGGAGGTGGCTTCACTGTGCGGGAAACGGCTGCCTTTAGTGTGTGCCTGCCTACACTGATGGGGACACCTCTGTTGTATGTGACTGCACTCCTCACGGATGGAGCCCGCTGCAGTTGCTGACTCCTCTGCACGGAGGGAACTGTCTGAGAGTACTTCTCACTGTGTAACTTCACAGGGAATGAGGTCTCTGCTGTGTGTAACCTCACTGCACAGAGAGGAAGGTCTCAGGCTGCTATGTGTGATAGAAGCAAAGAGGAGTTGCGTCTGCAGTGACTTGCCAGCAGAAGAGGGTCTCTCTATATAATGTGACCCCCATTTCTCTCGTTATCTTAGTCTCCTCCATTCTCCCCTGCTTTCTCTCCTTCTTCTTTGTTTCTTTTCCTCTCCACGCTCTCCTTCCACTCTGTTCTCTCTCTCGTTTCCGACCCTCTTTACATATTCTTCCTGTCCCGAACCACTTCAAGTTTTTGTTCTAGTGCAGTTTGGGATTTCCCATCCATTTCCGTTGGGACCCTCTAACTAGCCCCTTCAGTGGACTACCTGCATCGGGCACAGCACCTGGCCTTTCTTTCCTGGCTGGGCTTCCTTAAGGATGGCGGTTTCCTCTTATAACAGGGTCATCTGATAAGTTTTGTTCCTACAAAACGGGCTTGAGTTCATGCAGTGCAGAAGTTTATTTATTGATGTTATTTTGAAAGGACAGTTGCTTTGTACAACTGTTTTTGAAAACTTTTATGTTGTGGTTTTATATTGGAATTGTCATTGTGCTTTTGCTTGTCCCTTGACCCCCACTCCTTGGTGATCTAGGCAAGTACCAGACACTCCTTTGTAATGCTGTTATGTTCTCCCTTTCTCTTTGCTCTCTACTACTTTTTCTCTCTCCTTCCTCTTCCCCACCTCAATTGCCCTCATTTTGTTTTTATCTCAGCCCTCACCTCTTTCTCATGTACGCTCCTTTCACTTTTTTCTTTGCTTTCTCAACATTTCCATATCTGTCTTCTCTTTTTCCTTTTCCTCTCCATGCACACAGTCTCTCCATTCTCACTTTCTCTCTACACTCTGCTTCCTGTCGGTCTCTGCCTCAAACTCCTTTTTCACAACAACAACAAACAGTTGACTGCACTGAGGCAGAATCGCAGTAGTTAAAAAAAACAACAACAAAAAAACTTTGTGATCATTTAAAATATCTTATGTGTAACGCCCTGCTTTTTCCATTGCCCTCTGAAAGTCAGTTAGATGTTCATTGACAACCGGGTGTCTCCACTAGATCAGCTGTGCATTAGGGCTGACTTTGGTACTAGATTAGCCCGACCCTATCCATGTTATTACTAAATGTGTGCCCCTATTTAATCTGGAATCTAGGCGTGTCCAGCTGGGGCATCCATGTGAAGGATGCCCGGTTAAGGGCATTGCCTGTTTGGTCCTGGAAAGATCCAATCAAATGAAACGGGTACTCCTTTCATCCCCCACTGTGGATCTTCTAGCAAATAACCTCTGCTTTGTGCGTCACATAGCTGTCTGGTGCATATTAGCTGGTCGTGGGCACAGTCTGCCGTGGTGTATTTGCTTCTGGACATAGACCAAAGCTACCTGCTGAGGGATATTTGCTCCTGGGTAAAACTCATAACTAACTTATATAGTTGCTCCTGTGGACAGCTCCCAGACCAGGTAAGGTCCCAATATATCCATAACAAGCATTTGCAATGCAATCGGTCTCGTAGTTACACTAGTTAAAGCTATTGGCATTGTAAATGACAATGCCTTTTATTTATGTTTTTAAAACGAAAACAAATATAAAAGGCATTGTTATTTGCAATGTCATTACCTCAAACTTGTGTAAATACGATACCTTTTGCATTGCAAATGCTTGTTAGTGGTAGCTGTGGGGAAATGCTGGGCAGTGGGAAGTTTGTGACTTACAACAGATTTCAAAACGTTCCCTCACAGAAATGATAGGAAAATGTGTGTTTTTAACTAGTGTTTGAAGTTTACAAGGGCTTCTGGGTAAGAAAACCTGGAGAGTGCCAGTCCACCCCTGGCTCCCCTAAATGGCTAGTCTTCAAGAATGCCTTGGTGTATGGTAGGTTTCCTGGGGTGAGGCTGTGCTAGGCGCAAAATCTGCAGCTACCCATTGCAAAAAAGACATGAAATCTACTGGGTGAAATATGATGTCTCCGGTCAGGGTTTGGAGTATTTTGTGTTGAAGGTGCTGGACCAGCCATACAACATTTGTTATTACGAATTGGATTTCTCTGCATTTATGGCTTCAAAATGTAAGACAGCGAGAAAAAAAGAAGGCATTTTGCAAAATGCCCTCTGCATCACATAATAGTATAGGTAATCCTAAATTCTGAGGTCTACAAATAACTACTGTACCTAAATTCAGGGCTAGATTTATTAATAATTTGCATCATGATTGCACCACTTTTGTGTCAAGAGAGTATAGAGGTCTTGAGTGCAGTGGCACAGAGTTCAGTGCCAGAGTGCTGTGTTGCAGACTAGAGTGCAGTACAGTAGAGTGCATTGGTGTAGCATGCATTGGCATAGAGTGGAGTGTTGCAGAGTAGTTGACATAGAGTGCAGTGATGTAGAGTAGAGTGTTGTGGATTAGAGTATAGTGGCGTAGAGTGCAGAGAAGCAGAGTAGTTGGGGTAGTGTGCATTGATTTTCAATAAAGTGGTGTAGAGTACATTGATTTTCAGTAAAGTGGTGTAGAGTGCACTGGTTTACAGTAGAGTGGTGGGGAGCACAGTGGCGTAGAGTGGAGTGGCATAGAGTTCAGTGGTGTTGAGCAGATTTTTCAGAATAGAGTGAAATGGCGTAGAGTGGAGTGGTGCAGGATAGAGTGGAGTGGTGTGAAGTGCACTGGCATATAGTGGGGTGGTGGAGAGTGGAGTGGCCTAGACTGCAGTGGTGCCGAGTGCAGTGGCAAAGAGTGTAGTGGAGCATGGTAGAGTAGAGTGTATTGGCATAGAGTAGTGTGGTGTAGAGTAGAGCAGTGCAGAGTGAAGTGGCATAGAGTGCGGTGGCACAGAGTGCAGTGGCATGAAGAGCAGTGCCAACGAGTGCAGTGTTGCAGAGTAGCGTGTCATAGAGTGCAGTGGTGTAGAGTAGAGTAGAGTAGTGTGGAGTGCAGTAGTGTAGAGTGGTGCAGAGTAAAGTGGCATAGAGAGCAGTGGTGTAGAGTAGAATAAAGTGGCATAGTGTTGTGTGCAATCTGTAGAGTGCAGTGATGTAGATTGTAGTGCCTTAGAGTAGTGTGTTGCAGACTAGATATAGTGGCTTACAGTGCAGTGGTTTGGAGCTTATTGGTTTTGAGTAAAGTGGCTTTGAGAGCAGTTGTGTAGAGTGCAGTGGCGTAGAGTACAGTGGTGAAGAGTACAATGGAATGGCGTAATGCAAATTGCCGTGACATAGAATGGAGTGGCATAGAGTACTTTGTTTCAGAGTGGAGTGAAGTTGCATAGAGTGTGGTGACATAAAGTGGATTGATGTGGCGTAGAGGGGAGCAATGCAGAGTAGAGTGGTGTAAAGTGTAGTGGCATACAGTGCATTGATATAGAGTGCAGTAGAGTAGAGTGGTGAGAGTAGAGTGCAGTGGCATAGAGTAGGCGTGAAGTTCAGTGGCGTATAGTGCAGTGTTATAGAGTGAAGTGGTGCAGGGTAGAGGGCCGTGGTGTACAGTGGAGTGAATCAGATTAGGGTGGCGTAGATTGTAGTAGCATACGGTGGTACAGAGTAGAGAGTAGTGTCCTAGAGTAGAATGGCTTAGAGTTTATTGGCAGAGTGCAGTGTTGCAGAGTAGACTGTTGTAGAGTGCAGTGTTGTATAGTAAAGTGGTGGCAGTCCATTGGCATAGAGTGCACTGGTTTAGAGTAGAATTGGGTTAAGAGCAGTGGTTTACAGTACAGAGTAGAGCAGAGTGGTGTAGAGTGCAGTGATGTGGAGGACAATAGTGTAGAGAGCAGTTGTGTAATGTTGCAAATCAATCAATCAATCAATCAATCATAACACTTGTATAGCGCACTACTCACCCGGAAGGGTCTCAAGGCGCTTGGGGGAAGGGGTCCGCTACTGCTCGAACAGCCAGGTCTTGAGGTGTCTCCTGAAGGCGAGATGGTCCTGGGTCAGCCGAAGGTGGATGGGGAGGGAGTTCCATGTCTTGGCCGTCAGGTAGGAGAAGGATCTGCTTCCGGCGGTGGCTCTTCGGATTCGTGGTACGGCGGCGAGGGCGAGGCTAGTAGACCGTAGCTGGCGGGTGGGCGTGTAGAAGGTCAGGCGGTCGTTGAGGTACTTGGGGCCCAGGTCGTGGAGAGACTTGTGTGCGTGGGTGAGGAGCCTGAACGTGATCCTCTTGTTGACGGGGAGCCAGTGCAGGTCCCTCAGGTGGCCGGAGATGTGGCTGCATCGGGGGATGTCCAGGATGAGTCGGGCAGAGGCGTTCTGGATGCGTTGGAGTCTTTTCTGTAGCTTGGCTGTGGTTCCGGCGTAGAGGGTGTTTCTGTAGTCCAGTCGGCTGGTGACGAGGGCCTGGGTGACCGTCTTCCTGGTTTCAGTCGGGATCCATCGGAAGATCTTGCGAAGCATGAGAAGGGTGTGAAAGCATGATGATGAGATGGCGTTGACTTGTCTGGTAGAGTAAAGTAGAGTATAATGTTATAGAGTGCAGTGATGCAAAGTAGATTGGCGTAGAGTGCATTGGTTTTGAGTAAAGTAGTGTAGAGTGCATTGGCACAGAGTGCAGTGGTTGAGTAGAGTGCAGTGGTGTAGAATAGAGTGTTACAGAGTAGAGTGGAGTGGTGCAAAGTGGATTGATGCAGCGGAAATTGCAGTGATGTAGAGTGGAGTGGCACAGACTGAAGTAGTGCAGAGTGCAGTACTGTAGATTGTTTCAGAGTGCAGTGAAGTGGCATAGAGTGTAGTGGTGCACATTAGAGTTGAGTGGTGCAGGGTAGAGTGCAGTGGCATAGACTGAAGTGTTGTAGAGTCGAGTGGTGTAGACTGGACTGGTGTAGATTGCAGTTGTGAAGACTGCAGTGGTTCATAGTAGAGTAGAGGAGGGTAGAGTTGATTGGCATGGAGTAGAGCGATGCAGAGTAGACTAGAGAGGCATAGTGTGGAATAGTGCAAAGTAAAGTGCACTGCAGAGTGGTGTTGAGTGATGTAGAGTGGAGTGGTGCAGAGTAGAGTGCAGTGGCATGAAGTGGTGCAGAGCAGAACGGAGTGGATTAAAGTAAAGTATGCATGGTCTGGTAGAGTACTGCCATTACAGAAAACACATCTTCAATTGAAATGACCATTATATTTGCACATACACTTTTAGTGATAAAAGTATACTGCGCACAAATGACAATGTGTTGAATTGATGTCACCTAATGTATTGATTTATTTTGATCAAATAACATTTTTTGTTTCCACCACACTTCAAAATTACCAGACTTTCCTCCAGTAGCCTGCATGATTACCATATAAATCTTCTCATTTTGAAGTCAGAGAAATAAAAGTAAACACCAAGCTTCCATGGAAGAGCCTGAAATTTGACCTCTGTCTTTGAATGCACAGCAATTGTGACGAGATATGAACAACATGTTTCAACCAAAGATGGAAAGTACCAGGTTTTCATCAGGACCGTAAAAACAGGGAACGTATTAGTTGTCTCGTGGTGGAAAAGGCCGATTACCTACATCGCTCCTCCGCTGCCCTGCTACATTGTAGCAGGGCAGCGGAGGAGCGATGTAGGTAATCGGCCTTTTCCACCACGAGACAACTAATACGTTTCAGAAGTGGTGATACCACTCCCTGCCCTCCGATGCAAAAGACACTAGAATAGGAGTCTTTTTGACTTTTACTTTCAATAATCACCCACCGTGGTTAGTTTTTTTCACCATTAGCGAATTTTGCTAACTGGGTCACAAGGAATTAGGATTAGGTGTGCCTTTTAGGGGGCACATACCGTCCAGTTCCCTGTTTTTACGGTCCTCATGAAAACCTGGTACTTTCCATCTTTGGTTGAAACATGTAGACCAGCACACATATAGAGATACTTTTGGCCTTAATTACCCTCACAGTATCTCGCCTCACCTTTTTAATATTGTCCAGTTGCTTGTAAATAAACTGTATCTTCCCACTAAGTTAAACCAGGACAATTTTTAACACACTTTTTTTCTGCACCTACACTCACAACCTGCTCCACTGTATTTCAGGTGTTGTAGCACACCCTGGTGATCCTAGGCCGCCAGGGTGGACCCCAATGATGAAGCATGTCACCACTAGGCTGATGAGTGAGGGGTTTTTAACAAAAGGATAAATTCTTTCCTTTTGTCAGTCAACCACCCCATTTAGCGCCGGGACACCTCACCCAGAGGTAGCTGTTCGCGCTTTACAAGCATCTGTATTATTATTATTATTATTATTAGGAACTCTCTTGATCCTTTAACGGTGGTACTCCTCTCTTTCTTTATTTAACATTTAAAATCACTCAAAAACAACCCATATGTTTTCAATGTTATCCACATTCAAAAATAAATACAGACAGGAAAATAAATAAATAAAAATAAAATTCAGTAAAACAGAAAAAGGGGAGCCTTAATTATAAGTTTTTTTCAAACAATCCAGAGAATTTGTAATCCTTGTTTCCAGATAACGTTCTGCTCGTGGATAATTTATTTTTGTCTGGTGTTAGACATTTAGGCAAGTGTCAGCCTAGGTTAAAGACCATTGACCTAGAAATATGAAGGCATATTATGCACTGAAGAGGATCGTGGACAGAGACGAGTGGTTTCAAGAAATGGTGACCACTAGGGATATAACATAGTAGATGCTTAGCTGTTTTACTCATGAGAATTTGTTTTACCATTTTTAATTATGAGTAAGCATTTATTGGATTTATTTAAACAGCTCATACATTTTACAACATGCATTAGACCTCTGTCATTTAGGAGGATATTTAACCGGAAATATACCGACAGACTCATAGGGGGCTCATTTACGAGCATTGCAACACAGCGCAGCGCAGTAAGTCACCCTAATGCGCTGCAATGCGTGACAGGGCAGGAATGTAGCATATTTCATGTAAAATGGCACATTCCTGTCCTTTCCCATGCACTGGTGCACAGTGGGCTGTCTAGCACCAACACAGGCACCCTTGCACCATGGTGCAATGGTACCTGTGTTGCGTGCAGGATTGTTTTTGTTCAGCAAGGGGCACCTTCCTGCAAAACATTCCTGAGAGGCATATTCCTCTTTCTCTGTGTGCTGCAGAAAGGGGAAGAAATAGAAACATTTCTCCTTGTTACGCCTCACCTGTGAAGGTGTAAGATTTTGGGTTACCCACAGGTTTACAAGTTCTTGTAAATCTAAGGATGCGTCAAAATCTATGAGAGTTGCGTGGCAACATCCACATATCCGGATTGGTGACGGTACAACGCGTACCGTCACAACGCGTGCTGTTACAACGCGTCCCTTACAACGCAAGTCGTTACCACGACTTGCGTTGGGGGCGCGGATATCGAATAGTATAATTTACTATTCTAACACCAGTCCCCGTGGACACTAGGGAAGGTGTTGGAATAGTAAATTTACTATTTTTAATCTTCTAGCGCCCTCCAGCGCAGTCGTGGTAACGACTTGCGTTGTTACGGACGCGTCGTAACAGCACCGCGTTGTAACATCCGCGTTGTAACGGATGTTTCCCACATATCCCCCTTGGAACACCTTCCCAAGGCAGAGCAAACCGCTACTTTACGTTAATGCAAAGCAGACATGGGTTGACGGGACTTGGGAGTCGTTAAGTTTCAGAGTTTAAGGGTATAGTTGATTAAAGAAATATGTATGGACGTAAAACCCCAATGTGAGCAATAATTTATTGGGATTTGCAGTGCAACGGACCTGCATTTAGATTTAAATAAATACCAAAGAGAATGTAGCAACACATTGGGCCACACTCCATAATTGCCCATGTGGGGCAAATACCTACTGATGTGCTAATTACCACGATATTACAGTGCACTATTTTGCTATTTTAAATTTTGAAGAAGTGACATTTTTCTGTTTCGAAACATGATTGCTTGTTTCAAAAACAAATTGAGCATAATATACCACCGGTACAACGTAGGATGTTCTTGTGGGTAGCACTCCTGACACGTGTACGTTATGATCGTTGTGGGGGGCAGATCTCTTAATATACATCAGTCTGAACCCAAATGCCCTTTGCCAGGGATTGGGAGCGAGGAGTGTCCCTTTCCCAGTCGGCTGTTTTGTATTTTGTTAATATATTATTTCGGATTAGGAATGTGTGAATGTTACTAAAACCGGAAAAGGATGTGACTTAAGGAGGAGAGTGCAAATACCAACGCAAACCTCGATGTCGTCAGCTGTCAAATTGGTCGTTAGTCGTTAATTCCTTTCCTTTTATTTTATTTGTATCAGTCTACATCTCCTGCAGCCAGCAATGCAGCCCTAGCAGACACCCCCCACGTCAGGGACACTAATTAACAACAACAGCGAGCTTGTCATTTAGCTACCCTTGAATAAAAATGTATGGTTATGTTTCTTGGTAACAGGAAAACCAGGTATAGTAACCACATGCATCATTGTAAGGTTTTGCGATTCCTTATTTGCGATTTTTAGGGAATCGCAAATAAGGAATCGCAAAATGGGATGCATGATTTTAATCGCATAATATTTGCGATTCGGTAAAAATCGCAATTTTTACTGGATCGCAAGTATTATGCGAATTCTAATTTGCGATTTCGCAATTCCCATTGATTCCTATGGGTCAAAAGGCCCATAGGAATCAATGGGAAGGCATTGGCATTTTGCGAATTTCAATTAGCGATTCGCAAAATGTTAATGCATTCCATGGGTGCAGGGGGGGTCCAAAGGACCCCCCCCTGCACCCCTGAAATGTATTTTAAAGTGCATGTTTCACACACACATGTCCTAAGGAAATGTGTGTCTGTAACATGACAGTGTTTAAAATGCAAATTTGAGCATTTTAATACTTTTTCGCAATTTACCACGAGGTTCACCCTCGTGCTAATTTGCACCCTCTAATTGCGAATTCGCAATTTGAAAAACAATCATGCATTGCTTTTAAGGAATCGCAAATTTGCGATTCCCTAAAAGCAATCGCATTTTTGGAAATCGCTAAAAATAGCGAATTTCACAAAAATGCATGATGCATCCCAAAAACTTATTAAGGAATCGCAAACGGACGAATTTACCGATTCGAACCGTTTGCACTTCCTAAATAGGTTGATGCATGTGGCCGCAGGCACTTTCATACTTTCTAGAGGCTGCGGCCTACACCACACGTCCGCTGTTCATCCAGAGTCGGGATGCTGTGTCCTCCCACTCACATTTGCAGCAAAGTGAGCAATTACAAGTAAGGCTCCCTGTTTTCCGTTTTTGCAGATTTTTACAGAAACATACAGACAGAAAGGAATGTGTTTTCTATCTGCATTTCTTTTTTAAGGTGGATAAATAACAGAAAATTGTGCTTGTTTAAGTGAACTTCCGGGCTGTCTTTTATGAAGCAGAGCCCAACAGCTGAACAACTGGACCGCATGGGAAATTAAAAACAAGATGAAATTTCTTCCAAAATGGCATATGTCAACATATATTTGTGGTATAATGCTAATATTTGCCAGTTGATGTATTTGTATGTAATTAGCAGCTTAAATAGCTAAAACATGACAGACATCTAGGTATAAGTGTGCGTTAATCAGTTAAGTAAATATGGAAATGAACAGTTTTACAATTTCATTTTTACGCGAAACACTAAATAAATATAGACAAATACAGATAAAATAGCCAAAAAATAAATATGGATAAATACAGACGGAAATGTAAAAAAAAAATACACACCATATAACCAAGAGCCCTAATTTCAAGCTGCCACCCACTGGTGGGTGAGAGACAAACAATATTAAATGGCACCGTCATGCCATTTAATATCACCCAGGCACTTTACATATGTCGATACGCTATTCTGTTTATTAGTTTGCATGCATGCATGTGATGCTAATCAATCATTTCCAGACTACTATAAAAAATCATTTGCTTTCACCCACTTGTACGAGGACTACTTAGTGTGACTAAGGCTCCAAGAGGTAGTGCCGAACCCTCAAACCCCACGACCATAGACTCCCCTTCCCTTATCTTGGGTGCAGCATGGTTTACTCTTGTGTTATCTGAGTCGGCAGCAGAGACACTGGGGTGGTAACTGGCGCCCAATACCCCACAGAGCTAGGCCGCGCAAGAAGATCGAAGACCGAGTCTGAGGTAAGTTGATGGGTGCCGGCTATGTTTGTAGGGAGCGGTCTACGGGGTGCGGGCCAGCACTGATGCACATGTGTAAAAAAAAACACTCAAGCCCTCTTTAGATGCAGCCACATCTAGTTAGTTATTATGTTATGTCATGTCATGTCATGTCATGTCAATTGGCTTTTTCATTTGCCTCGATCTGTTAAGGTTTCATGGTGCTGGGTGAGGCAAAGTCCCTGGAAATGCCCACATTTATAAAGTACAATCAAATGGCCTGATCTTACACTTTTAAGGAGAAGGAGAGGGCAGGCCGAGAGGGCAGGCCGAGAGGGCAGGCCGAGAGGCAGTACATTCCGAAGAGAAGGATCCAGACTGAAAGGCTCTGTCCTCTTGGGTGGACCCAATTGAATGTGTAGGTAACCAGCAAACAGAAATACGATGATAGTAAGAGCTGCACAGGAGTGGGTTGTGGACTCTCTCTCGTGCGTGTGTCCTTGGTACTTCAGTCGTGCACCTGGTGAAGCTATTGTTGCTGCACCTGCATAGGTTGTTGAGGGCTGCCCTGTGTTGTGATTACATGAGGCTTTGTGTCTCAGCACCCTGCCGTTGAATATCAACAGCAGTGCGTGTTTCCAGGGCACAGCCTTCCTTTGTGCTCCGGCATTGGATAGGCTTTGCATCAGTGGCTGGCTGTGCTGCTGCTGCCGGCCGATTACCGCGCTAATGTATTCACGCGCACCTTGATTCCAGAAAACAGCACTTCTGTCAAATTGCATATTACCGACGCGCTGCTGCGTATTATCTGCAAATAGAGGCCCTCACTCCCAATTTTGCGCGGCACAGTTAGGCGGTGCGAGCTGATATTGAGTGCTACCTAGCTAAATGCTTGAACGAAAAACCTTCCTTTAAATACTGCAGAATTCTCGTTCCATTCATTCTTAGCTTACAACAAGCGCTGGCAAAGCCAATAAGTCTAGAGTTGGCTGCCAGCCTATTGGCTATACCGATGCTTTTTTTTGAATTGTCATTGCTTTTGTAAAAGTTATTAGTGGGGGAGCACCTAGGGCTTAGCCAATATAAAACATGCATTGGCCAAAGCCAATAGGTCTTGACTATGGGAGACTTATTGTCTTTGCTAATGTTTTTCTATGTTTGCAAATGACTGAAATGAATGTAAAAAATCTGTGTGACACAGCCAGCATTGTCAGCATATTCGCACTTTTTTTTCAGTTATGCTTCACTGAAGCTAGCACTGCTGTATTTCATGGCTAAAAACCTTGACACAGCCAAGAGATCTCACACTGGCGAGTCCTATTGGCTTTGCCAATGCTTGGTATGGAATGCCATATGGTAAGCTATAAGTATTTATATAGTGTTTACAATGGCTGAAGTGCTAATGTTATGGAATGGAGAACGCCCTCGCCAAGGTGTTAGTGTGTCCAAATTCAGAAGCATTTAAAACCATACAAAAAATATGAATATGTGCCATATAAATGCAAAGAATGTAACATAAGTTGTTGGCAGACCTGCTTTGACAACCAAAGAAACTCATGGCCTCTAAAGATGTGATATATTCTGTTTTTCGTTTTCTTTATTTATATATTCATTTACATGTCATATATCTGCCAATGTTATATATCTATCAAATTTTGATTCTTTCTTTTGGAATTGATCACGTACTTATTATATGTACTGTATGAGTTTTATATTTATGTATTTGCTCAAATAAATATATTAAAAAAAGAAAAAAGAATGGATATACCATAAGGTTTTTAAAATATAACTCAATAAAAAAGATATCACATGAAACACAAAAAAAAAAAAGTTGTTGGCAGACAGAAAATTCCAATAGGTTATAGCCTTTATTACCGTGATGCTTTAGGCTGTGTTACTCTGGGTGCAAAGGATAAAGAAGAACCAAAAAGCACCCCTGACTGCTTATTTAGTAGAGAAATATAGCAATAATCAGTGTTCAGTGGGTTTCCTAGACGTTTGGAGCCCTGTACAACTGCACCTGGTGCCCCATTGAAATCTTGACCCTAGTGCCTGTAAGGTAACTGCACCTGTGACTGCTTGTTTAGTAGTAAAAATAGCAATAATAGGTGTTCAGTTGGTGTCCTAGACTGTTATGTCCCCTGTGCTGCTGCACTATTTAAATCATGGCCCTAGGGTCTGCAAAGTAGCTGCACTTTTGACTGCATTTAGTAGTAAAATATAGCACTAATCAGTGTTCAGGGTGCTTCCTAGAACCTTTGGCCCCTGTGCCACTGCACCGACTGCACCATTGAAACCATGACCCTAGTGCCTGCAAGGACAAATGAGGAAGTCATTTATATCCAATGATATATATGTTCTGAAAAGGCAGATTTGCAGACGAAATACATAAATATTGTAAAGCTAAACATAAACACAGAAAAGCTTTCATTAAAAGTGCATTTAAACTTATCCAACTCTCCTAAACTAGTTGTCACAGATATCATAAATAATGCATATGCTTTACACATAACAATGAAAAACAAACATTTTTAAATTGTGTTACAATGTGGCTGGCTCTTTCCTGTGAAAATATCTTATCTTGTGCTTGACAATGAATCGGCCATATCAGTGTAAATTGCCGAAGATCACCATACGTTAGGTTGACAATGAGCCTGAACTTTTGAATTTTGTTCCTGAAAAAGCAGCTTCACAAATTAAATGAACTCACCAAAGAAGAAGAATTTTACAAAAGACATGCAAATGTTTTGGGCATCTGAAGAGCGTGATACCTTTTGAGATGGCTATCTCTAAAATACAATTTGAAACAAAAGACCACATGCAGGCTCCATGGAGAAGGTACACTGCATTCCTCTTTCCGATAAAAGCTCTACCTTTGAAGTCAGCCAAAAGCAAAATAAACACCAGGCTCCCAGAAAAACACAGCTTGACATTTGACCTCGGTCTCTGAATGTCCAGCAAATGAGTCAAGATAAGAACAAGATTTAAAGGCCTATTTATTACAGAAAACGAGTTTAAGGAAGAATACTGTAAATAGGGCTTTTGCATGGGTAGGTACAAAGGCAAGATGCACAGCCTAAAGCAAATAAAGCCAGCAAATGGAATGGCAGAAAATGTGAGTTACAAACCCCAAGCCAACGTGTGGAATGCCTTCCCAGGTCAACTTTCTGAAAGCCCCCAAGATGTCTTTCGCAAACCACACAGCTGCGCTGTCTGGTAGGCGGCAACCTAAAAAAATACATTACCACTGTAATCTTTAGCACTGTAAGGAAGTGCTTTGTTTGCATATATGCTCTTCATGAAATAACAGAATGCCCTCACTCATAGTGAAATTAAGTTAGCCATAAGCTGAAGTGGGCTGGCCCAGTGCCATGCTGTGTATTGCAGTGGGCGGAAGAAAAATGTGAATGACACAAAGTCAACCAATGGGTAAACTGGGTTGGCTGAAAGCCCCTATGAGAAGTAAATTATGAATATAATATTAGTAAAATCAAAAGCTACTTGCTAACATCAGACCTAACAAGCATTGGCATCACCAATAGCCCTGGCCTATGAATGCACTGTCAAACCAGACCTAAACATCCATGTACTTTAATGACTGTCTTCCTCTCATCTGTGCTGCTGATAGAGAAAATCCCCATGAATTATTTAGTTATCTTATATACTTTAATACCCTTGCATTAGCATGTGTATGCCCTTGAATGTTCAAGCTTAGGCAGCTGGATACATAAACAAAATGATGCAGTAGTGTGGAGGGCAAGCACTTTTTTGTGGAAGCACACAGCGTCTTCTATTCAAGTCAACCAGTTTTATTGAAGAAGTAAGCAAATACAGCTTAGATAGTGAATACATATTACAGGGTTTGACGACTAGTAAGAACAAGAGAGTAGAGCATCCATGTCTAGTGCCCTTAGCTAAGTCATAGGAATTGGACAGGGGGATATTTATTTTAACTCTAGCTACTGGCTCAGTGTATAGCGCCATAACCATACAGATGAACTCCTCTCCAAGATGGACCTTGCATAATGCCTCATAAAGAAAGACCCAAAAAATATTATCGAAAGATTTTCCGCGTCTAGAGCCAAAGCGGCTGTCGGCAATGAAGAAGATAGGGCTTTTTTTAGTGCGAGGCAGAAGACCCAAATAGGTGCAAAATTACCTGTTCCAGTATACGTGCAAGGACCTTAGCATATAGCTTCCAATCAATATTAATTAGTGATATTGGTTGAATGTTCACAACATCCATGGGGTTTCTCCCTTCTTTGGGGATAACTACTATAGTGGGTTCAGAGGCTGAGGTTGTGACATGCCTGGTAGAGGTATAAGTATGAAAAAGGGCTTGCAGAGAGTCTGATAGAACATCAGGAAAAGGTTTGCAGAACTTTACTGAGTACCCATCAGACCCAGGTGCTTTCCCTGATGTGAGGGATTTAATGGTGAGACCAATCTCCTCAGATGTAATCGGAGCATTAAGGAGGGCTCTGTCCTCTGAGGAGGCTATAAGAAGCATACCTGAACTCAAGTATGATGAGAACTCTTCTAATCAATCTAATAACTGTCTTTCGAGTATATAGGTTGGTATTCAATTTATGAAAGAAATCAAGGATCTCTTGAGGAGTGGTGAGTATCACACCAGACTTGTTTCTGATGGCTGAAGTAATAGTCCTATATTTGGAATATTTCCGGTAGCTTGCTAATGCCTTTCCGGCTGTTTCTAGAGGCTGATTTCTCAGCTTTGGTGATATCTACCCATTTCTGTGCACTTTTACCTAGCATATGGTTATATTCACATTGCATGTTGTGCAATTTAGGAATATCCTGCAAACAAGAGGACTGTCTAATATACTCAATAATTTATTTTGTCTCTGCTTCGATGGCATCCAGACAGTTATTCAGGGATTTATTCCTGGCAGCAGAAACATTCCTCAGGGTGCCTCTCATGCAAGCCTTCAAGGCGTCTCACCTGATCGAATCAGAGGTGTCACCTTGTATGTTTTGTTTCAAAAATTGAGTAATTGCATTGCTAATCTTGATTCTAAAAAGACTTGTACTCCAGAAGAGCATCATTGAGATGCTAAAGTTTTGAAGGAAGAGGAGTCTCAGTGAGCGTGATGTCTAATGATATACACGCGTGGTCAGAGATTATTATAGGTTCAAACTTCGGATTCTGTGATGAGGTAAACAGGGATTTGGCTACTAGGATGGGATCAATTCTAGTGCAAGTGTGATGGGGGGAGGAGTAGATTATATACTCACTGCCAGATGGGTTTAATAGCCGCCAGATATCAACCAAGTCATTGTTTTTATAGCATAGCGTAATTTGCTTATGTGATCTACTGCCTGGAAATTTATGTGAGAATAGTCTATCTAAGACACCATCCATTGGCAGGTTAAGGTCATCGTCCCCATTATGATCCCTACTTTATCTTGAAGAGGAGTTTGTCCAAACCCTTCCAAAACTCAACAGAACTGTCATTTGGAGCATAGATATTTACTGTGGCAAATTCTCTATCTTTCTTTGAAACCTTAGTAATCCACCAACGACCCTGGTGGTCATGTATATGGGTTAAAATATTCATTTCTGACGTTTTGGAAAACAGGATGATAACCCCGTTCTTTTTATACATGGTTAGGGATATGAGAGTATCTGCGACGCAGGGACAATAGAATCTGGCATCTTTGGTGGACTCAATATAGGTCTCTTGTAGTATTTTTAGGTCCCCCTTTCATTTATTGCAGTACTTGGTAATGTTTTTACATTTTATAGGATGTGAAAGTCCCTTGCAATACAATGAGACAATTCTAAAACCAGCCATCTAGTGGTAAGAACGAGATAGGCTAAGGGTGAGTATGCGCCGGGATACAGGGTGGCATGGACAAAAAAATGGAGTACTGTGGTGAAAATGGCAGCATGTGGTATAATGACATATAAGAGAATATAGCATAAGCGCATACAGTATAGCGAGAGTGTGTGTAATGACATTGTGAAAATCGAATGCGTGGATAAGGCAAGGAAATAGGCTACATGCGTGGAATATATGATATAACACATATACAGGGGACAATCAGATAAGAGGTGGGCCTGTGACAATGCCACAAGTGAGGGACCCCATTGTTTACCAATGAACACCACCCCCACGATATGAAATAATGAGGGAATATAGAGAAAATGTAGGATGCAAGACCAGGCACCAAAATCTAAATTAAAATATAAAATGATATGGAGAGGATTAGAAGGTATAGAGGTGGATGAGAAGAAGGGAGAGGTAGTACGAAGAGAAGAGGGAATAAACCAGATAAAACCCCAAACTCTAACCAACAAACCACCCCAACCCGAAATGTAAAGGAGCCGCATTTCCCCACCCATCTTTGAATGGAAGAGAGGAAGACCTTGAGAAGGCCAAGCCTTAACATCTGCTATCCTAACTTCGTCCTTTGAACAATAATGATGTGAACTCACCCAGAAACATCAACGCAATAACTAAGGAAGTGCTAACAGATATGACATACAGCATATACCCTCTACAGTACATGCAGAGTACTTTGTGCAAAGAATAAAATCAAGATGTAATAACCTTGCAATAGGAAGTAGGTAACAATGACAAGCAGGGAAAACTGTAAAAAACATTTAGAAACACTCCTGTTGCTGGAAGGGACTAGTGAAGCATGTGCGCTAAAGAACCGCTAATAACGTGATATAGACAATAAGTACTTGCTAATATCGCTGATACAAAAAAAGGCAAATCGAGTCAAACTGGACCTTTGGAGCAAGAACAGGGAGCAAAAATATGAGCACAAGAGGTATCTTTTTCATGTGAGCAACAACTGAAGATGCGGTCAACACTTATTTGTTATTGAGTCAAAGGGAGTTTCTTGGTACCTCCAGACATTAGTCACTACGCACTTTGGGAAAGATGATGTTGTGGTGCTAAAATTATGAATAGGAAGCTCCCGTGGATGTTGAGGTTTGCTGCTATGCAACTTTGTCCTGTCACACATAATTATGTTGATGCATTGTTCGGTAAAGGCAAACATTGAATGGTGATAGTAATAAACGTGAGAACTGTGGTATAGCCCCACTGAATGTTGAATAATGCTAGTTGTTAGCCTTGTTTGGCTCATGACATTTGAAAGCAGGTAGCTTGATTGACCTCAATATTTATGAACTGTTGGATGCATTGACTTAAGAATTCTTTTCACTACTAGCCCCATCATCTGGTAACTATTACAGCATGTTAGCCTCATTGGCACATGCCATTTGTGAACTGTTCGCTCCATTAGCTCATGGTATATGTAAACTATTAGCCCTTTGGTTCAATATATTTGTATCTGCCTTCTCTATTGGCTCGGGGCGCTGTTGAGCTACTATCCCTATTTGATCAGCATATTTCTAAATTGTAACTCATGATATTAGTAAACTATTAACCCCCTTGACTTATGGATTTTCTGGACTCACATTAAGAGCTCCATGACAGTTGCGTCCTTTAAATCCTGACTGATCATTGGATTTTCTTTGATTCTCGCACAATTATTTGGACAAACTGAACATGGTTTAAAAATAGTTTAAGTGGTGCTTGCCATGCCGTGTAGGACATATATGGTGGCACAGTATATCCTGCACCTGCTAATGTATGAGTCCTCTCATAAGGATTCCCATGGGAGGGCATGCAAATGGTCATAGAAGCTCCGAGATCTGAGAATGGGAGCTATGTTTGTTCCTTCATCTAGAATGTTCCCACTGCAAGTAGTCCTTTTGCAATGCACAGTGATTACAAAAGGATGTACCAAAATTGTTTCCCTTTATGGAATTTTAAGCTAGTGTGTGATATTATACATTGTTTGGAGGCTTAATTTATGAGTATCCCATCAGGATGAAGACACGCGCTTTCATAGAATAGCATTTTCGAAACTATCTCTCATACAAAGTATGCATCACCATGCATTGTGTGGCATCTGTTTCTCTTATAACCCAGTAAGATAGCTCAGTAGGTTTTTTTTCTGAATATGATAACCTTGAACTACGAGGGGTTCACTTAGACTTTAATCTGGGGGCCGTGGAGTCGTTTTCACCACATAAAAGGGACATTTTGGCTTCCTCTAGCTTGGTCACTGGGCTGCAAAGTCTTTCCTTGCCCAAGGACTGCAGCTCATTTCCTTCTTCCTAGATTGTCAAAATGAACATCCATGATTTGGTAAAGATGAGAACCTGATATTATAGCCAAGTAGCACTAGAGGACGTGCCATAAAACGTTCCATATTGCTAAAACGTAGGTCTGGGGCAAAATAATCCATCTGTGTTTGCAAAAAAAGGCCAATAAAGTTACTGTATTACACTACACTAGGTGTTCTGTCGGGTCACTCATGACGAGCTTGTCTGCAGTTGTGTTTAATTTAGGTTTATGAACTGAGATAGTTCACTTCAGGGATGGCTTATAGTTATGACCAGCGGCGGCCGGTGTAGGTTAGAGGGGTGAGGCAGGGGAGAGTGGAGGAGTTGACAGACGCCGGGATAAGGAAAATAAAATAATCAAATAAAACCACCTATGTTGCGGTCGCCGCATCGCTGAGTCGGTTATGCGGCGAGCACAAGGTAAGTGGTTTTATTTTTTTTTTTATTTTAGTTTCCCATTTCCATTGTCTGTCGACTCCCTGCACACCCCTCCTGCCCTGCACCGGTCGCCACTTGTATGACGCCAGTATGTTCAATAGTACATCAGTGCTTCAGCGCAGCCCAAGGTTTGCTGTGATCCACGAAGAGTCCCATATGACTGATTTGGTGGCCTACGTGAGGTGATTTGTTGGTTAACCTCCTGGAGTATTCTCCATCAGTTGTTTTATCAGTGGAGATGCCACCAGGCTTAGCAGTTTCAACAGTGAGTCTATTCAGGACTGGCACAACCCATTAGGCTTTTGAACTTTCCTATCTGGAGGGGCGGCATCAGAACAAGTGTGGGTAGCAAAATGTCACTCTGTCTAGAGCAGCAAGTCTCCCTGACCTTCTCTGAGCATGGACGTTGAATTACTCACTTATCTCATGACAGCGGGATTCCCAGGCAAGAATTGGGGTATCTGGGCGATTCCACACCAGCACCATGCACAGCTGTCGACCTGGAACAGTGGGTAGGACATGGGGTGCCAGCACAGGGGGTGCGACGCTTTCAAATGCAATGACATCATGGCAGCATCTTTGGGACTGCATGCCGCGATGGTGTGAAACAAGGAGCCTGGCCTACTGTGAGTAGCTGAGCAGAGGAGGCGACGCGGGCGATGGGGCATCTGCAGGAGCACAGCCTCCATCCCAGGGATGCTGAGCTGCGGGTACCAGGGATGGATGATTGTGTGCACATAGGGCAATGTTGTACCTTGCTAATGTTTTCTCCCTTTCCATTCGATATCATTTTTAATTTTTTTTCAGTCATACTTGTTAAAAACAATGTCATCCGATTACAGTAATTCAAGGTTAGTATATTTTCTCTTCACCAATAATATTCATATTTTGTTCTGATACACCCATAAGCTTCTGTCAAATTTATTTGTGACGGTTATTTTTTTTTTACTTAACATTTTTATAGCACAAATATTGCTGCCACGTTTAGGCAGTAGCCTGTTCAATTTTTCTCTTTTTTTCCCCGAATGGTATTAGTTTGTAACGAAAATCCTGAATATCCATCGCGTCACCTTGCCAGAGCTAGATCACTGGGCTTTTCCAGTGCTTTTTTTCATGTTTACCTGTAGAAACCACTATACATAAGAGCATGGAATTAAAATACTAGCAGCTCTTCGTTCCCCAATCACCGGAAGTGATGAGTGCACCATCACGTGACCCACCCTCCTATGTGGTTCGTCGTGTGAGCTTCTCACTCTAGACCAGAAGATCTACGTGTCGCGGTGGGCCAACCATTTTGCTTCGAGATCCTAATCCCCTTATTCATATACCTTATCACATAGCACTAGAACCTGGCGGATCACAGCTGCGTTTTGTTACCATCCTGCACAGGATCTCACATCTTCACTCTTTGAGGCGGAGTCGAGCAGATGATCAATATGTGGCCGGATACATCATAAGCAGTTTCTAAAACAACATTCAAGGTGCCATCTGTTTACTTTAGCAAAGTAATTTATTTGGTTGAACGCACATCCTGATACATACAGAAAATCAATATAAATTCAAATATGCGCTTGGTGTACCTTTTAGCAAGATGCATATCAGTGTAAACCTATAAAAATAAAACAGAAAGGAAATTTAAATAATTCAGATTAGATAACCACTCCAGCAAGCATTGGTAAAGCCAATCGGTCTTGATTTTCAAATTCTCTGTGGTCAATGCTATTGACATAGCCAAAGTGTACACAATGGCAAGGTCAATAACAGCGACAAGCCATGCTTCCAGTACAGAAAACATTGTCACATGACGCAATGTGATGGTCAACTTGAAAGGTATTTTTTGTCTTAAAAAGACTTTATTGAGTACAATATATACTACATATCAAACAAACAAAAAAACAATAATAATATATCATAATCAATATGTAGTATTTATAACAGGAACTATAAAAAGTCTTTATACATTTTGAGAAGGGAAGAGGAAGGGAAGGGAGAGGGAAGAAGGGGTATAGGAAAGTTTTGAAAGTATAGAAAAAAAATTCTAATCTTTCCAGATGGCTACCACGAAAAGCCAACAATGAATGGCATTGGTGAGCAAGTAGACGTGCAGGAGCAATAAAGGACGTGTTGTTAAAAAAAGAGCTGAGCAGGACTGGGAGTGTTGGGAAAAGCAAGGGAAGAGCTGGGGATTGGATAGCAACACAGATAATGAGGGGCATTGAGTTTGACCCGGAAAGCAGCACATAGAGGAGGGGAGTGGCGAGCAAGAAGCTCTTCAGATGTAAGCAGTGGCAGGATAAAAGTCATCCAATCAAAAGGATGTCAAACAAGCTGTGGTCCAGGGAAGGGACAACACAAGAAGAGGCATGAAAGCCATCAAACAAGAAGGAAGCAAATGGGCCTGATAAGAAAGCCAAACAATATTATACAATGGGTTGACTCAAGGCCTACTGTAAATATGAATATTGTACACAATAGGTCTTTCAACAAGAGACCGCTATAGCTGTCTGTTGTTGAGACTTAAAAAGGGCTCCAGCGTGATTGCTCAAATCCGATTTCCAGGACATAGTTGACACAATTGATTTCTTAATTGTCCTAGTTGTACCTTGCTCTATGGTCTCTCCGCACAGTCTAGGTTTCCTGCAGCCATTACCGGTACCAATACATGCCGGTGGTTTTCCCAGTTAGGTAATGCTTTTCCATGTATATCTTGTATTGTATTATGTTTGTTGCTTACCTTAGAACATGTAGAGCTTTGTTTGTATTGCTTACATCATCGTTCCATGGATTTTTTTTAACTGATGCCAGCTTATTGAATTACCATAAATATTCTTTTCATCTTTTCGTTGTTTTCGTATTGCATCTATAGAGCTCAATTTGCTGTTCAGAGCTGTTTTTCTGAAAAAGGTTTCAAGGTCACATAAATGCTCACTTTGCATCGTTCACAGAGCCTCGGGAAGACAAGGACCTCTATACCTACAAATTAAGTGGTTACAATAAAAAACAAAATAGAACATTGTGCTCCAGGCTATCACCACACTGTGCGATACTACCTTACAATGCAAAATCCATAGGAGGTTTTGCTTTCACCGCATAAACTGCTAAACTCTTGAACTCTGTGCCAGCAAAGACGCAGAATATCCAGGAGCATTTAAAGTTCAGACGAGAATTGAAACATGTTGTTTTCAAGATAATTAGATAAACAGCTATCCCTCAATTAGAACCCAAAATGATAATCTCTCCTGTCCAGAGCTATAGGCCAGGCCTAACCAGCACGTCATGCCAAGAAGAGAAACATGGGCACCCGAAATAAACTGGGGATCTCCATCCAATATACCCTTACCTTAACATGCAGATGGGATATAACTATGCCATCTCAACCAAAAGCTATGCCTCTCCACCCAATGTTAGAACTACCCACTGCAACTCACTCCCTGAACGCTTATCTCCTGACTAATGAGATGGAAGACTCCACCACAGTTCTCCAACATATCATGAACATAGATAACAATGCCTGCTTTATCTCCTCCCTCTAACCACAAAATGGAAAATTTGCTCTAGCCTTTCTGTCGGCCCTCCCAGTCTCAAACTAATATAAGCCAGGTCACCATCGGATATCATATACCAATTGACTGCCTGAGCCCTTATTCATCGAGGTACAGGCATACAATGAATGAAAGGACCTGTTGTGTCTTGTATTTGTAAAGAGCAACAAACCACACCTCTAATCATTAAAATAACCATGTTTTTAGTGATCTCTTAAATAGGGTGACATCCACACAGCTGCAAAGATCGTGAGGAAATTGAGTCCATGCCCTCGAAGCAGTGTAAGAAAAAGCTCTTGAGGCATGAATCTGAGGAAAAGCTAAAAGACCTCAGTGTGCCTAGGGGACAGTAGCAACATAATTTGTCCTTCAGATACTGAGGAGATCTTCCTAGTAGAGCACTGTGGATGACACAGCATAGCTTAAAAAAGATGTGCTTTCTGACCGGCAGCCAGTGGCGGGCCCTGAGGATGGGGTCTGAAGGAGAACCTGCAGGGAGGTTACAGACTAGTCAATCAGCCATATTTTGTATGACAAAGTGTTGTTAAAAGAATGTTATTGGCTGCCATAAGCAAGGCATTGCTGTAATCCTGGCGACTGAAAATCAGCACCTGGACCAGCTGTTTTCTGGATGAAGCAGGAAGGCAAGGAAAGACTTTCTTCAGCATACGCATGGTTGCAAAACAAGTCCCTCTTGTTGCACCTGCATGTTTTTTTATAGATCGTTCCTGATTGATATTTACACCCACGTTTTTTTCCAACTGACTGGGGCACGGAGCGGTTCCCAATTCCACAGGCCACCAGCCAAAAGACCATAGATGTTGCGACCTGCCAAACAGCAAGCCTTCTGTCTTTACATTATTTAATTGATTTCAGATTCTAGAAATCCAAGCAGCAAAATCTATCACACAACTTTGGAAGCGATTCTTAGTACTCTCAATGTCCTGTTTCATATAGATGATCAGCTGCGTATCATCGGCATATGAGATTATTTTGAAACTGTACATTTTAACAATCTGCACCGAGGAGCAGGTTAGCTGTTAAAGAACGTTGGGCTCAACAATGAGTTTTGGGGCAGTCCCTGGTGAGAGGTACCTGCCAAAATTTGAAAGAGCCCAGAGTGGTAATTTGGGACACATCTTCTAGAAAATCAGTTAACCACTGCAGGACAGCACCGTTAACACTGATCTCATAGCCTTCTAATAAGAACTGTATGAGAAACGGTGTCAAAAGCCACCAAGAAATCTAGTAGAACCAGCATGGCTGCCACACCAGCATCCAGAGAAAGCCAGATGGAGTCAGCAACTGCCACCAATGCGGTCTCAGTACTATGGGCTGCTCGGCATCCCAATTGAGAGGGGTCTAGGATTACGTGATCCTCCAGGAACTCCATAAGCTGTTTGTTTACATGACTTTCAGATACATTTCCTAATAAAGGAATAAGAGAGACCAGGCGATAATTTCTCAAGTTTTTTTGGGGGTCTACATTTTTTTTTAGTTTTTTGTATGGGAACCACCAAATCAGTCTTCAATGCCAAAGGTACCTTGGCCAACTCAAGAGAAAGATTGAACAAGGCAGAACTGCAGTTGCAAATTCAACTGATAGAGAGGCTGCAGTCTAGGGTGACGCGTCCATCTGAGAGCCTGATTTGGCTTTCCTTCAAGGCTGTTAAAACTTGCTCTAATGTAAGAGGTGTAAATCTGTCCTAATGTGGGGAAGGATTATCATGAAGCAACTTCAGGAGGTTGGAGGTAGGTAGATCTTGATTCAAAGGAAATTTCCTATAGATTGCCTCGACTTTTTCCTCAAAGAAATCTGCTAACGAGTTGCAGACTTGTTGAGAGGCATGTATTTCAGTACCACACACATGAGGGGGGAGTAAAATCATTAAGCACTTTGTACAATTCTTTCAAAGCATTACCCGCGCTATTTATTTCATTGCAGGTAAAACTCCGTCTAGACTTTCTGATGATAGCATGGTATTCAGTAATAGCAGATTTAAAAGCTGCTTAACCATTCGAAGCCTTTTTAACCTCGCCATCGTCTTTCCAATTTCGTATACCCTGCCTTCTGCAGGCGTTGGTCATTGGTGAACCCACTTGTGGGACACCCCCGCGCCGCACGGCCACCAGCTGCTGCGTGTGCCCCCAGTGCCTGCCTCTGCCTCAGCGCCGGCCTCGCTGCCGCCTTGAGCGCTCCCCTTTGGTTTTCGCCCGTTTTTGTCAGTAATTTGTGCTTGTTCCTTTCTGTGCCCAAGATCGTGTGCTTACTGTTTTTTCCCCCGTTTTTGACTTGAATTGTTGCCTGTTTTTTTGTATGTGCCGTTTTCTCGTCGTGTTTTGAACTCCTCTGTACATTGTGCCTGTCTCCTTCCTGTTTGCCCGCCTACCTCGCCGCCCTCCGCTCCCGCTTCCCGCCACCGCCATTAGGCCCGCCCCTTTTCTCTTCTGTTTCCCTCCCCGCTCCCGCCTCCCAGCTGCTCCGCCCACCCGCGCACTTGGCCTTAAATGGCGACCGTGCGACGCAGGTGAGTGTGACCCACTTGTGGGACACCCCCGCGCCGCACAGCCACCAGCTGCTGCGTGTGCCCCCAGTGCCTGCCTCTGCCTCAGCGCCGGCCTCGCTGCCGCCTTGAGCGCTCCCCTTTGGTTTTCGCCCGTTCTTGTCAGTAATTTGTGCTTGTTCCTTTCTGTGCCCAAGATCGTGTGCTTACTGTTTTTTCCCCCGTTTTTGACTTGAATTGTTGCCTGTTTTTTTGTATGTGCCGTTTTCTCGTCGTGTTTTGAACTCCTCTGTACATTGTGCCTGTCTCCTTCCTGTTTGCCCGCCTACCTCGCCGCCCTCCGCTCCCGCTTCCCGCCACCGCCATTAGGCCCGCCCCTTTTCTCTTCTGTTTCCCTCCCCGCTCCCGCCTCCCAGCTGCTCCGCCCACCCGCGCACTTGGCCTTAAATGGCGACCGTGCGACGCAGGTGAGTGTGACCCACTTGTGGGACACCCCCGCGCCGCACAGCCACCAGCTGCTGCGTGTGCCCCCAGTGCCTGCCTCTGCCTCAGCGCCGGCCTCGCTGCCGCCTTGAGCGCTCCCCTTTGGTTTTCGCCCGTTCTTGTCAGTAATTTGTGCTTGTTCCTTTCTGTGCCCAAGATCGTGTGCTTACTGTTTTTTCCCCCGTTTTTGACTTGAATTGTTGCCTGTTTTTTTGTATGTGCCGTTTTCTCGTCGTGTTTTGAACTCCTCTGTACATTGTGCCTGTCTCCTTCCTGTTTGCCCGCCTACCTCGCCGCCCTCCGCTCCCGCTTCCCGCCACCGCCATTAGGCCCGCCCCTTTTCTCTTCTGTTTCCCTCCCCGCTCCCGCCTCCCAGCTGCTCCGCCCACCCGCGCACTTCGCCTTAAATGGCGACCGTGCGAACGCGCAGCGGTCACGCGCAGCGGGCGCGCCGTTTGTGCGCCGAAGGCGCGCCAAAGGTAAGCCCGTCTACGCCCGTCCGCGCCTGGACCGCGCCCAGTGCCAGGACCCCTGGCCCTCGAGGACCCCGACCGACCCGCCTGACGTACTCCGCCGCCACCCTCACCGCTCTCAACACCGGCCGACTCCCAGAATGCCATCAAGCCACTCCACGACATACCCACGGACCTTTCAGCTGCCACGCCTGCAAGTTCTCCTGCATCCGGACCAGCCTCGCACCAGCACCCGCCAAGTCGAACACCAGCAGTACCCACCTCAAGTGCATCCTGCTCAACACCCGCTCCGTCCACAGACACGCCATCGAACTCTGGAACCTCCTCGACACCACAGCCCCTGACGTTGCCTTCCTCACGGAGACCTGGATGAACGCCTCTTCAGCTCCCGACATCGCCATCGCTATCCCAGAGGGCTACAAGATCGTCCGGAGGGACCGAAACGCCAACCAGATGGGAGGAGGCATCGCCATCATCCACAGGAACACCATCCGTCTCACGACCAGCACCGACAACACCCTGACCAGCGCCGAACACCTGCATTTCCAGATCCACACCAACCCGAACACCACCCTCAGAGGCACCCTGATCTACCGACCCCCTGGACCACGCACACAATTCAGCGAGGACATCGCCGACTTCGTCAGCCCGCATGCCCTCCCCTCCGCTGACTACATCCTCCTGGGAGACCTCAACTTCCATCTGGAGAACAACAACGACCGCAACACCAGCACCCTGCTCGACAACCTCGCCAACCTGGGACTCAAGCAACTGGTGTCCACCCCCACCCACCTCGCCGGACACACACTCGACGCAGTCTTCTCCTCCAGCACAGACATCGACTTCAGCCACGCCACAGAGCTTCAATGGACGGACCACAGCTGCGTCCACTTCACCTTCAAGAGAACGACGACCCACCACCACCAACAACAGGCCGCCCGCAGAAGCTGGAACAAGATCACAACAGACCAGCTCGCCACCTCCCTGACCCAGCACCCTCCTGCCAGCTCAGCGGACCCCAGCCAGGCCGCCGACAACCTCACGAAGTGGATCAGCAACTGCGCGGACGAACTCGCCCCACTGAGGACCCCGCCCAGCAGACCCGGCAGCAAGAAGGCCCCTTGGTTCACCGACGAACTCAAGAGCTCCAAGAAGAACTGCCGAGCCCTCGAGAAAGTCTGGAGAAGGGATCCGGACAACAGGACCTCCTTCAAGCTTGCCACCCGGAAACACCACCAGCTGATCCGCGCCGCCAAGAAAACAGCATTCAAGGACAGGTTGGACAACAACGCACACAACAGCAAGGAACTCTTCAACATCGTGAAAGAGCTCTCCAACCCCAGCGCAGGAAACAACGACATCACCCCATCGCAAGACCTCTGCAACTCCCTCGCCTCATACTTCCACAACAAGATCGCGGACATACACAACAGCTTCAACAACCAACCAACGCACACCATGACCGAACAACCACCCCCCACTACCACCCTCCACGCCTGGACCCCGATCAGCACTGAACACACCATCCGCACGATGAACTCCATCCACTCCGGATCACCGACCGACCCCTGCCCTCACCACGTCTTCAACAAGGCCGACGCTGTCATCGCACCCCACCTGCGAGACATCATCAACACATCCTTCGACACCACCATCTTCCCTGAGAGATGGAAACACGCCGAACTCAGCGCTCTACTCAAGAAACCAACAGCGGACCCCACCGACCTCAAGAACTACCGCCCCATCTCGCTCCTCCCGTTTCCAGCCAAAGTCATCGAGAAGACCGTCAACAAGCAGATGGCCGCCTTCCTCGAGACGAACGGATCCCTCGACCCCTCACAGTCCGGCTTCCGAGCCAATCACAGCACCGAGACCGCCCTCATCGCCGCCACCGATGACATCCGAGCCCTGATGGACAATGGAGAAACAGCGGCCCTCATCCTCCTAGACCTCTCCGCGGCATTCGACACGGTCTGCCACCGCACCCTAGTACGGCGCCTCAGCAACATCGGAATCCAGGACAAGGCGCTGGAATGGATCATCTCCTTCCTCGACGGAAGAACACAGAGAGTCCGCCTACCACCGTACAAGTCAGAGGCCTCCGAAGTCATCTGCGGCGTCCCTCAAGGATCATCTCTGAGCCCCACCCTCTTCAACGTCTACATGAGCCCCCTCGCGGCCATCGTACGCAAACACAACCTCAGCATAATCTCCTACGCCGACGACACCCAGCTGATCCTCTCCCTGACCAACGACCCCGCCGCCGCCAGAGCCAACCTGCACGAAGGGATGAAGGAGGTAGCCGAGTGGATGACGACCAGCCGCCTAAAACTGAACTCGGACAAGACGGAGGTCCTCATCCTGGGCCCCTCACCCTCCGCCTGGGACGACTCCTGGTGGCCTCCCGCCCTGGGCACCGCACCCAAACCAACAGACCATGCACGCAACCTGGGCTTCATCCTGGACTCCTCCCTCTCCATGACCAGGCAAGTCAACAACGTCTCCTCGGCGTGCTTCAACATCCTACGCATGCTACGGAAGATCTTCTGGTGGATCCCCACCGAGACCAGGAGGACCGTCACCCAGGCCCTCGTCACCAGCCGACTGGACTACGGCAACGCCCTCTACGCCGGTACCACCGCCAAGCTCCAGAAGAGACTCCAGCGGATCCAGAACGCCGCAGCCAGACTCATCCTCGACATCCCACGAACCAGTCACATCTCCGGACATCTCAGAGACCTTCACTGGCTCCCCGTCAGCAAAAGAATCACCTTCCGCCTCCTCACCCACGCACACAAAGCCCTACACGACCAAGGCCCGAGCTACCTCAACAGCCGAGTCAACTTCTACGCTCCCAAACGCCACCTCCGATCAGCCAACCACGCCCTCGCCGCCGTCCCCCGCATCCGAAGAGCGACTACAGGAGGAAGGTCCTTCTCCTACCTGGCTGCCAAGACCTGGAACTCCCTCCCGACCGACCTGCGCCTGACCCAAGACCACCTCTCCTTCAGGAGGAAGCTGAAGACCTGGCTGTTCGAGCAGTAGCGGCACCCCCCCCACCCCCCAGCGCCTTGAGACCCTACGGGTATGTAGCGCGCTTTACAAGTGTCAGTGATTGATTGATTGAACCAGGGGGCATAGGGCTGATATGACGTCTGTTCAGAAATTTTAGAGGGTGCTAGTTTATCAAATGTGGCGGCTAAGGCAAGATGAAAAGTGTCTAGTGCAACACTAATGTTAGATTCCTAGGTCCCAGTTTTCCAGGACACAGCCCTAGACACATTTTCTGGTGTGATATTAGCCATATTCTGTAAGATTGCTTTTCTGCTATCCCCACCTTGCTTTGATATGTCACTCATGGCAATACAAAATGTGGAACTTTTCTAGCAACTTGAGGACACTGGCTATACCACCTCTCTGATCTCCTGCTACAGCCAGAATAGGAAAGCAAATCGAGAAAACTGCTGAACTCCCATATAAAAGTACAGGAAAATGAGGAATTACCAGGGGAATCTAACCCATAATTACTGATTGCCCTGTTAGTTGCTTATTTATACGTAGACCCACGAAATCCAACTTCTAATAGGTGGGATTTTCACAACCCTGCAGTTACCGGTACCCCAAGCATCGATAAATCTGGCGTTGGAAATTATCAGTCTCATTTACTGGGCCAATGATAATGAGGGTCCAAATGTTGACTTTGTTGGCGTGGTGTCCCCAGCGACAACACATTACTTGTTCATAACAAGCATTGGAAATGCAATAGGTCTCGCATTAGAAAAGTTGGAGCTATTGGTCTTGTAAATGACAAATATTTTATTTATTTGTTGCTTTTTAAAATAGCTAAATTGATAGCTTTGTCATTTACAATGCCAATAGTTATAACTTTCGCGAATGTGACACCTATAGCATTTGGAATGCAACATGTTTTGTATTTACGTGACTTAGATGGCAGCTCTGGTCGTTAGGCCACATCTCTAGAGAGCAGGAGAGTGCAGCAGGGGAGAGAAGCACAGTAATGCAATAGGTCTCGCATTAGGAAAGTTTGAGCTATTGGTATTGTAAAGGACACTTTTTTTATTTATGTGCTTGTTTTGAAAATAGCGAAATTAATAGCTTTGTTATTTACAATGCCAATAGTTTTATCTTTCGCAAATGTGACACCTATTGTAACACAATATGTGTTGTAGCACTGAGTGGTGTGAGGGTGATGGGTGTGAGGGTGAGGGTGAGTGGGTGTGTGAGGGGGTGAGGGTGAGTGAGGGGGTGTGAGGGTGAGGAGATGAGGGTAAAGGTGTGTGAGGGTGAGGGGGGTGATGGTGAGAGGCTACGAGGGTGAGGGTGTGTGAGGGTGGGTGAGGGTGTGTGAGGGTGAGGGTGTGAGGGTGAGTGAGGGTGTTAGGGTGAGGGTGGGTGAGGGTGTGAGGGTTTGTGAGGGTGAGAGGATGTGAGGGTGTGTGATGGTGAGGAAGTGTGAGGGTGACTGGGGGTGGGTGAGGGGGTGATGGTAAGGGTGTGTGAGTGGGCGTGTGAGGGGGTGTGAAGGTGTGTGAGGGTGAGTGAGGGTGAGTGAGGGGTGTGAGGGTGAGGGGGTGAGGTGTGAGGGTAAGGGTGTGGGTGTGTGAGGGTGAGGGGTCTGAGGGTGAGGGGTGTGAGGGTGAGAGGGTTGTGAGGGGGGTTGAGGGCGTGAGGGCGAGTGAGGGTGTGTGAGGATGAGTGGGTGAGGGGGTGAAATGGCCTTGGTACTGTGTGAAGCAACATCTAGGTCCCTTTGGCTGTATGCCTGTATGAAAAACAAGTGTAGATGAACGAAGAATAGTGCATATGTTGACTACATGCTGTGCTCCAGCTCACAGAAAATTATGCAGACAAAAAACTAGCTTTGTGCTTCAAAGCACTGTTTCTGTCTCACATCTACGCAGTCTCACACAAACGGGTCAAAGCAATCTCACACAAATGGGACAAAGCCCTGTCAGCTGCATTATGCAAAATTAACAGAAATGGATCAGGCGGTATTATCAAATAGGAAAGGTTTTGAATCCTGGTTATGGTGCAATAGGGTGCTCGGAAGAGGAGCTAAAATATGGGGCTCAGAAATACAAAGTAACACAGAAAATAATAGTTATTCTGTCAAGGGTTCAAACAAGAGAGAGCATCACCCTGTCCCAGGAAGATTTAATAAATCAGTGCCCATCAGGAAATTCCCAGAGAGGAATACATGCAATTTCAACACTGTGGCTCTGCAACAGAGCACATGAGCAAAACCTCGGTTTGGGCTTGCTCACCATGGTGTCCGCCCATCCCTGTACGTAAAATGGAATAACGGCGACATTAAGCAAAATCGTAAGCCGTATTACTCCAGCAACACTTCTGGTTTGTAGAGAGTCAGGCGGCACAGCAGAGCTTTCGGCAGAGAGGGTTCAGTTCACACCAATGCCTCACACTCCATTTTCCACAAAATAATTATTCTCACCAAGCGGAGAGCAGGGGATCAAGAGATTAAAGCCTGCTGCAGCATTCTTTCAGCACCTCGATCAAAACTGCCTAGATGTTCAGGAAGCTTATGGTTAGTCTGATGAAATCTAGCAGGCTGTCAAGGATGTGGTATGAGGGGCGAGCGACTCGCACCTTAAGCAGATTCTTTCAAATGATGACGCACCTAAGGTCCTTTGGAAGCCACAACCTCAGACAGAGAAGGGACAGGCATAATGAAATCATCTCCTGCGCAGAAATAAAGTACGAGGTTTGAATTACAGCAGTGAGATTTGGTATGCAATGATTGTGGATTCTGCCTTTGAATATATGTAACAAGCAGATCAGAGAAGCAAACTGGTCCACGGCGGGCAGGGGAGGGGGCGGAGCGGGTAAAAAAAAAAAAGAAGACGGAGGGGAAAGGCAGATAAGGGGAGGGGGGAGGAGAAATGCGACACGGCGGGTAGGGGAGGGGGCGGAGCGGGGAGAGGGTGTGAAAGCAGCAGGGGCCTGGAGTGCGGCTGAGGGAACAGACGGCGATTTGGTGATGTGCACGCGCATTTTAGGTCAATGCGCTTGCGCATTGACCTAAAAGCCACGGGCACAGCACCAAATCGCCCAGTTAGTTAAAGTTTGTTTAAAGCCCTATAGTCTCGCTTCTTTATCAATGCGCATGCGCATTGATAGGTCACGAGACCTAAAAATGATTCTATTGGGGTAAAAGGAATATTTCCACAGTATTTGTTTTAAAATTTGGAAAGAGGTAAACATAAATATTCTGAAAGTTTGGATTGGCCATGAAAAGCCAGAAAATCTGATTTTACCCTCTGCCTGTCACAAAAAGAGGCCCATAGCAGACATTCATTTTGGCTTCACATAATGTCTCGACGCTGCAGAATATACAGTAGCCGGACCCGGGCATCTGCAATGTCATTACATTTGAGATGTGCAATCATGTACTGCTCAGTGGTCCTCCTCCCAGTGCACAGACCCAGTCTGCAAATAAAAGACCCATTTTCTTATTGATGAAATCCCTTCATGCCTCTCAATCATCACGCTGAGGTAGCTGTAGTGCCTACTTACATGTAGCTGGGGTGCTTAACATTCTAACAATCGGGTTAATCAGGCTCTTTATTTAAAAAATACAGGTCCTGATTCAGATCTTGAGGGAGAGAGAACTCTGTCGCAACAGTAATGGACTTCCTGCCCCCAAGACCATGGTCCTCCCACTCGATTTAAATGCAGGCGGATGATAGTTTGACGATGGCGATGACTGTTGCATCTCCGTCATGGTAAAACTTTTCCAATGGAGTAAGGGCCGTCTAAGAATTGGCTGTATGTCCAACAACCTCATTTAGATGGGTAGACATATAGCCGTTTCTCACTGACCGTCATTGCCAGGAAAAACCTGGCTGTAAGGGGGCACTGAAAAGGGCTCAATGTCTCCCTTGCCACAGGAGGAAAATCCTATGTTAAGGAGGACATTGCTTTTATTTATTTATTTTTAAAAACCCCGCTTTGGGATTTTCTTTTCGAGATTAAAAAAGATTGTAATTTTGTCACATTGCGCCATCTTGTTTAACTGAGTCATCCGGCAAAGTTACAAAGCATTGGCAGAAACTGTCTTGACGGAGTTCCTGTAAAAGCCTGAAATATTCGCTGGGCTGATGGACATTTCCGCCAAGGAGACAAAGTAGTTTACCCCATCACCCTGGTGGAGGATGTACTGACTGTCCAAATTTAGATCTGGCCTACCAATGAGACCTATACAAGGTGCTTGGCATCTGCCCAATTGAGGTTTTAATAATACGCTGAAACCACTTTGGTGTAGACTGTGCCCGCAAAATAACTCTCTCATTGCTATTTTTTCATTCGTAATCACGTCATAGGGTCGTGGACACTAACTGTATCCTAATCAGGGTAATGCCCCATAACTGAGCTCTTCGCTGTGCTTTTTAAACTTCCCCAAGGCCATGATGCATGAAAGGATTTTTTTACCATTGTGTGTGTATGGGAACATATGTTAGTACATATCGGCCCTAGTCCGAAAAATAAAAACCAGGAACTACAGTGAGTTCAATAAGCTGGGACAAAATTTGTGCAGGTGGATGCAGGTGATGGGCACCTCCAATCGTTTTTGAGCACCAGGATTTATTTTTCTTCATCAGAATTTGATTAAAAAAGAGAGAAAACGGAAAAAGTAACAAAAAGAGAAAAAAACAGTGGCAAAGGTAGAAAACATGAATGAAAAATAGCCTGCAATATTTAGATAAAGAGGCAGACCTTGTAGGGTGATGGAAGAAAGTGGCATGAGGTGAAATCAAGCATAGACAGTCTTAGTTTTTAGCAACCTCGAACTTCGGCCGTATTTGCGTCTTTTTCCTTTCCTTATTTTCTTACAAATTAGGCACTGTCATGTGACCCTTATTAAGCTAAATACGTACTTCAGGCCGCAGTAAATGGAACCCTGATCTATTTTTTTACATAAATAAATAGGCCGGTCCCACGTCACTAGGACTCTTGAGCATTCTTTCAGCAGTCGGCAAGGGTTGGAAAGAAAAAAGAACGTTGAAAGTGTTTTGCTTATTGGACATGTCAGTTCTTGTGAAAGTGACAACGTGTCCCAAGATCCTCCTGTGAGCGGGAGGTCACGCTGCCCCACAGGACGGAAGTGTCATGGCTGGGTGCACCGCCTGCAGCAAGGCTGATTCAAGATCTTTATCAAGTCTCAGGAGAGCTGGGTAAAAGGACAGAACCATTCTGAGGAAGAGGTGGCACCGCACACCTGGTATGGAACCCAAGCCTGACAGGACCCCACCAACCTGCCACCCCCATGTGGCTGTCTGCAAACCAAAGCAAGCAGGCGATGAAAAACGTTATGCAAGCAGGTTATTAAATCAGCGGCAGCAGGTGGGATCCTTTTGGGCAGTCATCAATCGCCCTCCCCCTGCCCCCCTCCCCCCCCCCCCCCCCGCCCACTCCTCATGTGCGCGGCGCATGCATTGGTTGAAGCACCCCTGCTGCGTTGCTGGCAGATATTTACGTGTGCTGCTTTTGTTCTGTGTTGTGACTGAGAAGTGCTGTGCAGCCTTGTATGACAGGCTCATCTGTGTGCAGCCTTGTATGACAGGCTCATCTGTGTGCGTAACCTCAGCGTTTGTGAGGGCTAAAGGACACGCGGTTAAAGAACACAACTGTGTGTGTGTTTACTGGAAGCTCGCCAGAATGCCAGAAAGCTTCTTTGTAAATGCCACTTTACAGATTTCTTCCCTTTCAATGATCAATTAAAACTCCCATAGGACAGTGCGCCTGCGCTTAGAGGCGAGACCTTGACATTTCCAACAATGCAAGATGATCCGTGGAAGGTGTACTGTGCACAGCTGTGCCGAAAATAATTCATCTAAACATAAAGGAGAGGTGGAGATAAGCCACCAAACGACCTCCTTGAAGACGCAACCAACACAAATAGGTACAGCAGCTAAAGGGAGAATACAAGGTCCAGTATTACTGCCCTAAACCAGACATGCGATGGTCCAAGTGGGATATTCACAGAATTCCTTTTTGAGTACAGAGGGAAGAGAAAATCATCCTTATGGAAGGGGAAGCCTCACACACAAAATTGTGTCATGCTTCTTCATTGGCAACCTCTCCCCACCCTAGTAAGTTGATACCACCAGGGCGGCCTCAACCTCTTGTTGGACTCAGCGCAGGAGGGAGTTCTTAGATAATAGCTATGGGATAAGGGAGGGATCCAGATCAGTGGGTTAAAAATACCTTATGGTTCCCAAGCAGATTGTCTTTACTGGTGGAAACTATAAGTAAGGTTAAAAATGAGTGGGGCAGTTGAGGACAATGGCTCACACCGTCTCTCATATCTAGGCCGACATGTTTCTGGCCACATTAGAAGTTCAAATGGATCTGGGGCATTCTTCAAGGCCAGGGATCCCTAAGTTGCCTCCTAAGGGGCACTAATCCTAGAATTTAGTGAGGTGAAATGCAAAAAAGAAAATGAAGGAAAACTGAAATATGCACAGGTAAATCCTACCTATGGATCAACGAGTTTGATAGCCTAAATATATATCAAAAAGGAAACCGAAACAAATTGTTTGAGAATGACATCCATCAACACAGACTAAAATTGTAATTTGTGAAGTGAGCAGGCAAGTGTCAATTCAAACCACGCCACTGCACTCAAAACTTTTGTGGTAAGTGACACATGCACACACAAGCTTGCACGCATCCACAGTGTAAAGTATAGCATTTTTTTAAAACATTCCAAGAAGCTAATACACTGTAGTTGCTTCTAATGTGTAGCTAAAAAAACGGGGAAGCCAAAAGCCTCACTTATCCTAGACTTTAGGGGATACGGACTTCCTGGTCAGAGACTGGGACAAAGTCTTTTGCAGTCACCAACTGGTAGATTGCAAAAAAAGGATTTTTAATGCAGCATGCACTTATGGATTAGTATCAATGTAAGGTGCCCTATTACCTAGTAAAAAACATGGAACAAGCAACCGCTCGTTCATTCACAATGTTTCCATATCCTCTACATGCTACGAGAGCAAGACTATATGGGGCAGGTGGGAAAAACATTATTTCTACTGCTAACATGTGAAACGATGGTGGGAGACCAATTGGTTCCATGTTTTGCAATAGTTAGGAGGAAGCAGTGAAGAAACTCTTGTCACAGAAACGGTGATCCCGAGAGTACTCAGACTGAAAACAAAAAAGGGCCCGCCGGGGCGGTGCAGTTGACAAAGTACATCCATTTTTACAATATGACGTGGGAAGGGGGTTTGAGTCACAGTAATCAAAACAATTCACCCTCGGCAGATGCTTTTTTGCGTGTGGTACGGTGCTTGTTTCTGAGAGTTAAGACTCGGGCCCGGTTGGGCAGTTTTGCTGACATAATACATTTGTGCGTATCGTAATGAGTAGGAGTATGAGCCACATTAATATACAAGAAATGCACCCACTGCAGGTATTGTTTAGAGTGTGGTATGGTGTATTTGTGTGTAAAGGATGCACTTCTGACAGCTAGTAACTTGTAAAATCACACAGTTAGTCCTGAGGGGGACGGACATACAGTCTGTGTCCCCTCAGGTGCTTATCATACCTTCAGGGGGCCAACAGGCAGCACACCTTACTCAGCACACATGCCAGTGGTAAACAATAGTCGTGCTTCCTTTGTGTGTTATGATAAAGTTACAAATGAAAATGCCTCCGATATTTGGCCCGCATAGAGTCCACTCTCACAACCAAACATCGTTCATCAGACAAATGGGTGGTCCATCGGCGGGAAACACACACCCACACACCTCTGACTGGGCTGTGTGTGCCTGTTAGCCTGTCTTCACTTCACATCTGGGTGCTGGGGGGACAGCCACATCTGTGTATTTCTGATAGAAGGCTATAAACTAGTGGCTCAAGGGAAACTGCAGACCTCTGACTCCGAGGGGCCTCTCTGGGACGGTAGAATTGGCACCTGTATTCCAAGGGACAGGGTCTTGGCCCCACTACAGACAGTGATCTAATCTCTCCGGGTAGGAAGGTAGACAGACCTGAGAGGGCCTGTGCATTTCAAATGTGGAATTTTGAACTGATTGCATCTTCTAAGGCCATCGTGGGTGTAACTACTGGGGCTCCGTCCTCCGAAGTTAGAGACTCTTTTAGATTTGGAACCATACTATGCTGGTTCGATGCTGGGACATCAAATAGAGGAATTATTAGGGCAGGAGGGACTGCAACTGGATTATCCACAGACTTGTGGTGGGCTGGAGCTTGTCATGTTTCAGGAAAGGGACCATCACGTGGTGGATTTTACCTAGACGTTGCTAGTCTGAAGCTAGTGCCATTTATTGTCTCCTGTTCCCTAAGTATTCTCTAAGGGCCGGTTAGCTAGCCTCATGTTTAAGAGATCCCAGGGACAAAAAGGATCTCCCCATTTCTACAAGATTGTGAGGACCTCGCAGAGGTGTGTCAGAGAGGGGTGGAAGTAATCGTCAGTTGAGACAAGGACCATCCTGACATACACCATCATCACACTGTGCAGAGGAGTGTGCTCATAAAGAGCAGCAGCCCACCTGAGGTGCAGGGACATGAGGAATCCGAGGAGTGCGGGGAATGCATGGATGTTCCAAGGGACCCATGCTTGCAACCAGGGGACCTGTGCTAGCTTGCATTCCGGAGCGTTTGGTGCCCAAGGGCTGTTGGGTAACCTGAGCTGTGAGCTGAGACTCTTTGACCTCCATATCAGAAGGACAACAGTTGCTGACATCGTGGCCTCCATCCAAGGTCGCTGGCTTCATTTCTCTGGGCCCATGCCACAAGGTACTTTGTTGTGGAGAACATCGTAATGGGCCCGAGAGGTTTCCTTGTGCCTTATGGGCACCTACAGCTGGCTGTTGGGAACTACGGCACCTCATACCTCCACCAGAGGGGTAACATTTCTCCAGACTTGGAATTCCAGCAGCTTCCTGGGTCACAAACATTTGTATACAGGGGGGACGGCGATTCCGCTCTTGTGTAGGTTCCATCCCGCACCAGGAAGTCTAATTGGGATGGATGAAACTGAGTAACTGTTTCTTTCCGCTTAAGGTGGTTCAGACCTTCTAATCAACGTGTCACCAGCAGGACCAACGTGTATTGTTGGCTGAGGTATTTGAGTGACTGGAGGGGCTAGGTCACGAGGCGTAGTCAAAGAACTGTGATTTCTTGGCTATTGTAAATGTTGAGATATGAGATATTGGGAATGCTGTGTTTGTTGATTACCTCTGAATAGGGCGGACATGCTTATGCCGACCTGCTGCTAATCGGAAAGTTTGACAATTGCATATAACTGTAAAATATATCAATGTGCAGATCATTTTGAATTCAATGTATATATTGTGTTGATTTTGATGTGTATAATACGACCAGTGTTTTATACATACGGTGTGGAGTATTTTTGTAGTGTATGCGTTCTGTTGTAAGGGTGGTGGTGTGCTAATACTTTACACATTGACCTTGAACATAAGCCTGCCTGCTCTGTACCAAGCTACCAAAGAGTGAGCACAGATTATCGGACACATGTATCACACTCATCCTATCTAGGATGGGGGATTCAGGCTTGCTTCAATGCTTCCCAGCCAGACAGAAACCGCTGGGTCTAACATAAGGTTTGACTTTACTTCTATGAATTCATTTCTACCCAAACAAACCCTTCTTGGCAAAATTACAATAACTGGGAAATAACATATCTTTCTAACCTAGATTACAATTGTAACTTTAGAACTGTACAGTAACAAAAGGATCTCTTTGACAAAAGCAGTAAACTATTGAGCTTTGCACATAAAATACTGTTCTGTAATCTACATAATACATGCTCTTTGTGATGAGTCAAAACTGCCACTAGACAAAACTCTGATCAGCTGGTACATTAATCACCAGAGTTATCTTGCCACTGTATTTGTTTTTGTTATTACTGCTGGATAGCTGGATATACAAGGAACTCTGCAGTGCTTTGAAAACTGCTGCACTGCTACATAAGCGGCCCCCAGTAACAAAAGTGCCCCCTACCCTTTCTGCACCCTAGGGAAACTCTTGATCTCCAGTACTGCCATTCTGACCTTGGCTTTGGTTTGTTTTATTTCTACGTAGAGGAATGACTTCAGTCTGTGAGTACAGCAGAGTATCCCTGCCAGGTTTGTCTACCCTGGCCTGACATTCTGTCTCACTGTAAGAGTCACCCCGTTCTACTCTGCAGTTTCAGTTTTGATCATTCAGTAGTATGTTTGAATTTGTGCTGCTGTCTTCCATCAAATACCTTCCATGTTCTCCTCAAGATGTGCAGACACACATATACAAAAAGAGAGCACGCATGCACACCTGCCTCCCACCCCCCACATACACTTCAATGCTGTCTTTTGCTTGAAGACCCTGCATTGTAGTTGAAAGGTTGTCCGTTTTCCTGCACAATCTAAATTTCTGTGTTTCTCCAGCCTAGGAACATTTAAATACATGTTAGTCAATGTTAATAAGTCATTTCTTTCTTCCTTCCTTGATTTTTGTTATTCTCCATCTTGTGAAGGGATCTGTTACCAGTCCCATGGACCAGTAACTCTCCTATTTTGTGAACTAACTCATTGTAACACTTCGAACCTACTTGTTCTAACAGTTACATTGATTATTGATTGCTCACCCCTGAGCAATCAATAATCAATGTTTTGGCTATAGTTAAACCTGGCCAAAACACTGACAAATAAATTGCTCAAAGCTTAAAACTCATGCACTTTCAACGAGCAGCGTAAGGAATCTAATCAAAATGAAGCAATCAGTAGTACTTTGTCCTTGCTCCACATGAAAGAAAAGGAAGTGAAATTGGCATGCGCTGGACAATTAGGTAGGAAATAAGAGTGATAATGAGCCAATGAATAGTAAGCAATGGGCGAGCTTCAAGCTCCTTGTAGTAAACAATATTTCTTCCAAGCAACAGCGCATGCGCATTGTTTAGGTGAGTGCGAAGCCTAAAAAGAATGCTCAAGTGCTTCACTTCCTATAATAGATCAGAGTAACTCCCAGTTTGGCGGGACTTGGAAACAAAATATACTTTGTTCAAGCAGTAGAGACCACCAGGGGTTTTAGTACTGATGAATGGTAATCCCATATAGGTGAACTTCATCTAAGCATTAAAATTAATGAAATTGGAAGAGAACTGATCACTGTGGGCTCCCAAATTAGTGTTTTCTAATGTTCGGACAATAGGCAATAACTAAAAAAAATAGATATTTTTTTTATTCTGCTGATTCCAGTCATTTAGATTGGATTGGATCTAACCACCTTATCTTCCAGAGATTCTAAAGCAAATGTGCAGCCATTCAAAGTGGGTGCTACAGTCGTCAGTAACAAAGGTACGACTACTATCAGAGCTGCAGGGTGTCCTCCAGGAGGTCTTCCAAGTCTCTACTTGCAGATATCAAAAAGCCTTGCAAAGCCAATTGGCTTTGACAATGCTTTTATTCTAATGATTTACCTCTTAAATCAATAGAAAAAAATGGTTATTGCCGATGCTGAGCAGCATCGACAGAAATAAATAAATTAATAGTAGGCCCTGCACTTATGTGTGATAATGCTGCAGCAAACATTTTTTTGTTTTACATTTACAGTTTCAAGATAGCAGCCTGCAATCTTGGAATGGTAAATAAAAGCACATTATTTAGAAAATGGATGCTTGGCAGTAAATTGCAGTTTCTGTATCCTCTCAAAAAACAAGAAATAACAAACATAAAATGAAAGGGAGAGAGAGGTGGGGGCACGGGGGGGGGGCAACAGAACTTCCCCATGCAATATGGCATTAAGGAATAATAAATGAGTATGGGAGGGTAAGTAATAGAGAAGATGGGGGGTGAAAACATTTTTAAAAAGCCGAGTAGGACTGGGTTGTGAGGGAGAAGCAGCACACAGGGAAAGAGCAAGGAAACACATGCACTCCCAACAAGTGCTAAAAGAAAAATATAGTTACTGAATAGACCTATCAGCAACAGGAAGATTTCTGTAGATATCAACCCCTTCTGATGGGGCTACGTGCCAAGCTGGGGCTATTGAGTCTAGCCACAGAACCTGGGGTTGTTTGCCTCTGATGTCCCAGAAGTCATCTTTTTTTGTTTCTTTTTTGTGTTATATATGGCGCCCAGTTCCAAATCCAACAGCACTGGCTGTTACGCCACCTCCTCTCCCCTACTGTGATTCTGCATACTGGGCCAAGTAAAACCCCTTAAGCGCTTGACTCTAAGTGGTAGCAATAGTGAGCAGTCACAGGCTTTTCAGAGAGATAATGTGGGGGAGAGGGTGTAAATTCAGCAATCAACAATCACCCAGCTGTAAAATAATTAAATATCCAACCCATTACTTTACTTTTGTTAAAGAAAAGTCCTTTAATCTACAGAATTAAAATGGAATACATCACAGAACATAAAACATTCTCAATTTTTGTACGGGGACTTGATTTTCTGCACCATGTATTTTGTTCCACTTTGTTCCTTTGTCGGGTTTTCTCCCCTCCGTTGGTAGGTCTCCCACTGGTGTTTGAATGCCACTTGGGAAAGTATCAAGGTGCAGATTACCCCAGAGATCCGTTCTAGCAGTCAGTTCTCATGCAAGTCTCAACTAATGTATAGTTTCACCAAATGCCATTTTCAAAGTCTGTTGTCCGGGATCCGGCAGGGACCCATAGCAAGCATTTCACTTCACACCCACTTGTGGGAGAAGATCCTCTGGTTGGAAGCTCTACCCACAATCCAGGAGAGGACGGCATCAGGACAACAACTGGAGCAGCTGTCCTAGGGCTTCACAGGTAGACGGTGGGTGGCTCTGACAATGGTGGGCCCTTTTTTGGGTCTCTGATGACATACAGTAGACAGCCCCCCAAGGTCAAAGATCACAACAGCATGAAGGCACATGCAGAAGTTTCTTGATTCACGTGGCATAGATCACCTCATGCCCAGGATTGGATGGCGGCAGCATGGTTTGCCAAAGTGCCACTTCTCAGTGGCAGCACTCTGCTTCTCTGGGGAAAATTGTTTGGCATTGCACACTGTCTTGGGCACAAACTTCTTGACAGCAACCCTGTCTGAGCCAGGCCCAACTTCTTGATGCAGCACCGATGACTGCTGATCAAGCTTCCATCATGGAACCTCTTTCACTGAGAGACTGCTGCCCTTAAGCCTCATGGCATGCATATGGCTCTTCCCACTCTTCCTTCAGCCAGCAGACCTACAAGACACTTAGGGTCAATCTGCTCTGGCACTTCACATCAGATACACCTCAGCAGTGCTGGTAGGCACATTCCATCTTTCTGCAGCAGGTTGGCTAAAGGCAAGATTGGCCAGAGACTCCGCTTCTCCACTGATATGCCCTCACCTCTGGTTAGCTGGCTGTCAGGCAGATGCCAGCTTAGCTTGCACACTCTGCAGAGCATCCCTTCTAGGGTTAAAGAGAGCTTGAAACTGGAACAAGAAGTTAGTCAGTGGCTCCCACTTTTATATGGGTGAATCAGGCAGAGGGTGTGGATTGTCTGCGTTTTCAGAAACAGTTTGGGCTGGTTCTCTTTTCATCTGTCCTCATCAGCTTGTTCTTCAGAGACAGCCTTTGTGCAGACTGATGTTCCTTATAGCAGGGTAGTCTCCAGCCCGGAGTACCCACAACAGAAGCACAAACCGGTGTCAGCTTTCTGGCCTAGCTTATCCACAGTCACACGGACAGTGATCACGAAGAAGTCAAAAGGCTGTTCTCACCTAAAGGATCTTTGTCACACTGAACAACAGAAACTACAGTCCCATCCTCCTTCTCCACCATCTACCAAATAGCAGTGCAACAGGAAGGCTAACCAGAAGCCCCTCTCAGGAAAAGGACCTTATTGAATTTTTAAAGGCGCCATATCTCCTCTTTTCCCACTTCAGTGTCTATGTCCCATCCCGCCAGCTTCAGGAGTGTCAGCAGCACACTTCCACTTATGGGGAAAACAACCTCACCTCCATCTAGTACACAAGTAAAGGTCAGGAGCATAAAAAATTGAACCCTTTCACACCCATTATTTTGGGTCGCACACTATAGTCACGACACAGGCCACGTACGCACACAAGCATAGTCTATACTTGGGATGTTAACTCAAGAAATTCTGCTGGCACATACAATCAGAGCTTTATACAATTGAACCAGTAAGTCTCCACTCCAGTGGCAAATGAAACAAGCACTGGCAAAGCCAATAGGTCTCACCTTTAGGACCTATTGGCTTTGCCAATGATTTTTAGCAATGGTATTCAGCCTCCCCAATGCTGTGCAACATGGCTAAACCATTAAAAAAAATTCTATGACATGGCTGCTCGTGTCATTTGATACACATGCATGCCTACAAAGTGAGGCAGGTTTTTTTTTTCCAAGTTGGGTTGATAAGCGAAAAGTACTAAAGGGATTATATTTTAAAGTGGGTGGAGGAAGCAACATGGGGGGGGGCAGAAGCAACATGTGAGCACAGATGGGGGAAGCATCATGGGACATGGGTTTGGGGAAACAAAGCAGATGTTTGAGGGTGCAGAAAAGAATATGGGCCAGAGAGAGCAACGTGGCCATGGAGAGTGAAGCACACTGGTGACGAAAATAATGTATGGGAAAATCACACAAGGGAGAGCGCACCACAGAGGGAGGCCAGAGAGAAGTACAAAGGCGAGAGAGAACAACACAGAGCACAGTGGGGGTAAGAGAAGCATACTAGGGAGACAGCTAGAAAACACATGCACTCTCGTGGAGTGTTTAAGATAAAAGAAAAAAGTAGTATGTCGCTGTGCAGGGATACAAGTACAACTGTCTGTACACAATGACTCAAGGTGTTGGCCAGTACTGGGAATTGTTTTAAAGCCTCCATTGACAAAATAAACTGACACTGCTGCCTGATGCAGCTGCATGCACACACACTGCATGCAGCTGCTACCGGTGATGCACTTTTCTGGTAAATTTTCAATTTGCAGTAGCAGGGTGTAGGCTGTTACTCTGTGTGCTTACAGATGCAACACTTGTGAAAATACTTGCCACTTGCTTCTCTGTCATTCTTTTGAGGCCCCAGGTCCAGCCAACCTTTAGGGGTAATGGAAATATTTAACTGGATGCCTCACTCTCAGCAACCACTACTGCCATGTTGGCTACAGTCAGCAATCTGGGATTTTCAGCCTGCTGGTCCTTACACTAATAAAAAAAGGTGGCTGTCAGGCCTCTTGCTGTACTGTGGTACCACCACTTCGTAATAGCTGGCACTTCCAGAAGCCTTCAATTGCTTTATGGAAGCACTAACCCTGCTGGCACTTCTCCTTGATGTAAGGAGACGTTGAAGATGGTTGTGTTACAAACATGACACACACACATAGATACACACCTGCATAGATATATGCACAGTCAGACACAAACAGCCACACAAACAGATATGCATAAGAAAACAAGTATAGATCCAGGTACATGCAGACATGATTACACAGACATGTACAGAGCCACTGAGACATAGAGTGGCAAGCATAGACACAGAGACATTTAGTCAGGCAATGACTACTGCAAATACAAGGTTCATGAACAGGCAGACATACTGGTGAACACAGAGGGACAGATATATGCATGTTTGAGCACATGTTTGAGCATATGCACAGAGTAACAGGTACACTCACAAACACTCACTCTGTGCTGAACCATCCACCCCTCCTTTTTAGGTCGAGCCTGCACAACATCACAAGCTTTCTGGTTGTGAAAGATTTATTGTGAGTCTCTCAAGAATATACGGAGGCTTGCAGCCTGCCCAATGCTGGTTGGCTCTACTGTCACTCTCATCTGCCTGTTTCTTATTCTTATTTCATATCCCAGCTTGGCAATCTTGTGTCTGTCCATCTCATGGAGCAGAACCTCTTTACCATCTCTCTGGCTGGCTAGCTTTGATACTTCCACTCAGCACTTTTTGTTCAAGCGCTGCATGAGAGTGCATGTGTTTTCCAGCTATTTCCCTGTGTGCTTTCCGTCCTGCCTCCTTGTTGTCCTCTTTTGCCCATGTGCTTCTCTCGTCCCACCCCAGTTGTGTTTCTCTCTACTGCCTGTGCGCTCCCCCCTGCCACACTGCACGTTGCTCTTTCCCTCGGGAGATCTTCCCATTGCCCCCATGTTCTCTCCCATATGTTGTTCCTCCCTCTCCCTGCTGTGTTGCTTTTCCACCCATCCACTTCCAACCTTCTCCCAGCTCATACACATTTTTCTTGAAGTGCTTTCACACTGTTTTAAAAACGTGCATTCACACTACTTTATTTTATGTATTTACCAATCCATCTCAAATCCATAAATAAAACGAAAACAAATGTTCATTTCATTTTGTAGACACACATAGGTTAAACTCATTCACTTGCTCTACAAAAAGATGCACTGCCTGTGCCACAGCTCTATTTTTAAGCCATGCTGCACGGCAGCGCCATGCTGTACAGCACGACTAAAAAAACATTAGCATAGCTAATAGGCACAATAGGTGAGAATTATTGACTTTGCTGACGCTTGTTCTATTGAACTCCCACTACTTATAATCTGTCCTCTTTTCCCTCCATCCTCCCGTTTCTCATTCACAATTTGGCCACACTCAGCCCCTTGCATTGCTTTTTCAAATTTTCACTCTTCCTAAAAATGACAGGTGGAGGGAGGGGCGGGAGTATGTTACTCTACGGTGCTATGTTCTAGCACACTGGGCTTCACTCCCTATTGCATCTGACCTCGTCCTCTGCGCATCAGAGACCTCACCAGTTTTGCAGAAGGAGGTGGTCATTTTGGGCTGCATTACAGCCTGCCCCTCCTCCGCCGACCCTCGTCCACACCTCCTCCTCAGCAGGCTTTGTCTCTCACCCCCCCTTTCTCGTAGCCCTCCCTCCTGCCCCCTGCCTTGCAGCTCATTGGCCAATGTATTCCGCTCTCCTCCCCGTGGTGCGTGGGACCCCGCGCGGGCGCACGGATGCGGCCCCTTCTGACATCCGCATGTGTCATGTGAGCGGGTCCCCCGTCCGACGGGCCCCAGGGAAACACGCCCTGCTCAGAGAGCGGCCTACTGCGCCACATTTCAAAGGGGTTCGAAACGCGTCGACCAGCTTCCTTGTCCCGCATCTGGTCACCAATTTTCGTCAGAATAGTTGCTCGATTTATTTGGTTCTACAAGACAGACTGTGACAATAACAACTAGAACAGATCGTAAAAACACAGAATGAAATTCTCTCCTTTGAACTGAATGACCGTTGCTCGGACGTATTGTTTCTCTATATATTGTTTGTTGTTGTGAATGCATGTTGTATGAATGTATGGCCAAGTGTGTCTGAAACTGTATATTTATCTGTTTGTATATTTTGTATATATAATCCATTGTTTTGTATATTTCGTATTTTCCATGCACGACGAATAGTGTGCTCAAAAAACAGAAAAAGACAAAAAGTTTGATTTATAAATAGAATAAATTTGTCTGTGGTTAAAAGAAAATAGGTTGTTTTTGTTTCAATCGAAGCAGCCGCCGCCACATATTGACCAGTCATCTAAATTTGACACCCCAGTGTTGGCTCTTGTTTTGTTTAATACATTTCAATGCAGCATGAACGGCCAGGGAAGTATGGGGTTCAGTAGACGCCTCTCCCAGGGATTATTACTGGGGGCTTAATGGAGGCAGCAGCGGAACTGCCCAGGGCCCGAAGCAAAGCACCAGAGCACCTGTGAAAAGAGCGCGTGCCCAAACGTGGACCGAGCTAGACCGCTCTAAGCAGCATGTAAGACCCAGACAGGTGTGCGGTCGCGCGTCAGGATCGTTTTGCATCATCATTTCTTTTCTGCAGCGCTTTGTTCCCCTGACGGGACACTGGAGAGATTTGAGGACATGCCGCACACTACTGAGTGTGAGTCCGTGGATGGACAAGTGTGCGTCGTGTGCGCCTTCTGGCCGGGGTCCTGTCGCGTGGGCAGCAGTGTGGTGCTTTTATCTTGCTCTGGCCACTGTGCATTGATTTGAAGTAAAAAGGAGCCAGGGACAGCACACTTAAAGATGAGAGGTACAGTCATGCCGGCTGCCATGCAGGGAGTCATCCAGCTATCGTACATGCAAGTGGTCATGCAAGCGAATACCTACAAATTAATATTGCAATATTGGAATAGTGCTAAGGTCCACGCAGGGTATAATTCGTATGTTCGGAGAGTACAAGGGCAGGTTAACTACATTTCAGAGTTCATGGGATTTGCAGACTGAGAGCCTGGCAAGAGCCTGGCAAGAGTAATGCAGTGTAAGACAGATTCCACAGTGGCCTGGTTCATGCTAGCAGTTTACTTACATTGCAAGTCTAGTGGGCGTTGAGTAAGTAGCCATAACTAAAGGAGTGGACAATGAATTACTAGTTTTCCCTGTGTCCACGTTCATGGCGGCTCAGGCAGCTGAACATAGCTTTCCCAGGGACAGTGGCCGCCCAGTGTACCTTTCTGTGACACTCCGAGCAGTGCACCCAAACACATGTCAGAGGAGGCCAGTGTCTGGCCTGGGTCTTGCTGAGGGTGGCTTCCCACATGGGGCGCCATGAAGCACTTTCTCTGCGATGCTAGCTTCATGGCTATAGAACGGCGGTAGATTAGTCTGGCCAGAGCAGAGGTCTCCCTAGCCCTGTGGCCTCTTTTTGGGAACAGCCAGGGCTTCACGTTCTTTCTGATTGCAGAGGGATGTCGATGAATCCTATCTTGGCTGGAACTGTTCCCGAGCACAAGGCGACCACGCAAAATAAATGTTAACAATATGGTAACTCAGCGATTTGAAGGTTTGCATCTACAACCTGAGTGCAGGGGTGGCCAAAGTGCTAGTTATTGCAAAGTCAAACCATCTTGATTGAAATGAACTCTGCTCCACTCTAGCATTCACCACCTCTCCTTACAGTCCAAAAGCACAATGTGGTGCATTCCAGTTATAGCGTTTCCTTCACCTCATCACCCACTGTGGGACAGACGGAGACCATTTTGACTAACCTGGTTGGGAAAAACATCAGCCAGTGGAATAAGCCTAAAAACAAAGAAGGCCTAAAATAGCGACATGATGTTCAGCACTCTCTGTTTCGGCACTACATAGGATTGGCACTTTTTCTTCCACTAGACGCATGGTGATGCATGTGAGGAGACGGGAGTAGTCCATCTCATTTGGTGTGGAAGAACAGGAAAAGAAGAGATAGGACAGGCTCTATTCCACAGTTCCCCTTCAAGGGGTGGAAACAGGGGCATAGATGCCCTTGTTGCAGGAGGATCAGTGGGACCAGGGCCCAGAGGTCTGAGTGGCCCACTGAACCTTGTCTTTCTTTCTTTCTTTCTTTCTTTCACAGTTCAGAAAGCAGCCAGGGGGCAACTTCCTTCCTTGCACTAGGGTCCATGACACACTGGGTGTCACTTGGTGGAATATGTGATTTTACACACCCATGTTTGTAGCCTTTAATGTAGAGTTTTATATCCCTCACAGGTGGACTTACTAGTTCATCCTTCAAAGACTGATAAAAATACTGTGATAGGGTTAAATGACATTCCATCACTTGAAGCAAAAATGCATTCAGTTGGAGGCACTTTCCTAAAGGAGACTCTGTTATGTAATGTGTTTATTTTATGCTATTTGCACTCACGCCTGGTGTTAAATTTAGCAGGGAGTACAGTTCACCAGATGCTGATAAAAGCATTTCAGCTGTTTTTGATTCTATGAGTAGGGGTACCATGTATTCCCTACAAAGGGTCTTCCTCAATCAGCTAGTTTCAAGGCACACTCTGAAAGGGTCACATTTTCATGTAGTGCTCACAAGTTATCAAAGTGTTGGACAATGCACTCCACTAACAACTGACCTGGTGACCACAAACGAGTTGTTTTATATTGTTGCAGCACAGTCAGTCAACACATTTTATAGTACAGGTTCTAGACTTTAAAAGTGTAATTTTCAAGCAGGGAGTTTCAATATGAGCCTTTTTAATGGAGAGTGAAGGGGATTTGGGAGTGAGGGAGCCAGAATAAAGAAGTCCAGGAGGCTAGCAAATAAAAGCAAAAGGTGAAACTCAAAAATAATACTCCAGATCTGTCATAATTGTAAGGGATGAAGATGGGAATGTATAAGGTGCAAGAAATCATAGCAGCAGATAGACATACAAGTATATTTGAAAAACAGAGATTTAGAGAGAAGGCCCTCCAGGTGGCCTTGACACAGATGACCTGCACAAAAAAATGTAGGAATCAACAAAGTGCTGTACTAAATACCAGAAAGGGGAAGCTTCAGTGTCATTTTCATATAGTTTTGGGGGAGATGCGAGTCATCTATGGTTTTAGTTCCTTCAGAAACACAGGAATGAAGACACACGCCTGATGTACAGAAAGATAATTTATATAAACTGGGTGGGTTGGCTGGAGGTTTGTCCTCCTGTCCTTTCCCTCTACTTTACTTTAAATAAAAGATATCTGGCTTTCTTGCATTGTATTGCCCTCCTGAGAAAGAGAGAGAGTATTTCTGTCAGGTGGGAAATTGTGATAGTATTTGCTGCCTTATAACTAATACTATAGGTCTTGTAAAAAATGCAGGTCCCCTGGCGTCTATGTCCCTCATGATGGAAGTCAGTTGTGTTTAGCATCTTGTACGGTGATAAGGAAGGGCAGTGGGAATAGTTGGTTCGAACACATAGGGCAAGATGCATTAGTGTGAAATGCATATGTTACATCAATGTTAATATGCTGTTGATGGTCCAAAATGGTTAGGTCATCAGATGCTGACATGAGCTCACAGGGTGTTGACTGGTCACCGTTGTAGGTCCACTGTAACTTCAAGCGCTTTTCGTGAAAACCATAGATAGGGTTTTATGGGTCTAGAAGAGAGAGGGCTGTACCTATAGATACTGCATAGAGTTATTTGTGGGCAGTAAGGTGGTTTTGTGATGTGGAGCATAGCGTAGAGTGGTTGCTGATATTGCAATTGAAAGAGAGGGTTCAGGGTCATGAATTCCCTTACAATCTGAAGTGGAGAGTTTGAGGAAAATGATCTTATCCAATGAGGAGGATCCCACAAGATGTCTGCAAAAAAAGGTGCTGGTGAAGACTGTTAAGCTTGAAAACATTCAGGAAGCAAATTGAAAAGAAGTGAAAGTCTACTGGGGGATACTGAAGAAACAATTTGATTTTTAGCCACTATGAACAAGAGATGTTTGTGAGCTCTTCGTATGCTGAGGAGTACAAAAAAGTGGCAGTTGTCACTGTGAATGTGTCAAAGCCACTTTCATTTGTGAGTTTATGTGCATGTGTAGTTTCTTGCAATTGTTTGGGGTCCTGAGTCTTAAGTGGGCACATGGGCCCTCCAGGGACTCATGGCTGTTATGCAGTGCAATGAACTTACTGGAGGCGAGGGTTGATTGTTGAAAGGAAAGAATATTCACATGTTGCTGAAGAGCATGCGCAAAGAGAAATCTAGTGAAAAGATGGCCTCGCTTGAGGTGTAGAGAAGAGGAGATGTACAGAGGATGAGTGCATCAAGAGGGACAAGCATATATCCCTAGCGCAGTAATAGGAACAAAGAGGACGGTGTCCTTGCCTGTTTCTACCCTTCGCTGAAGATACTTGGGTGAGGAAACCCTTGGGGCTTAACCATAACAATGTCATCCTTGCCAGCACAACACTCTGAAATAGCAGAAGGTGGTGCATTGATATTGAACAAAACACATGAATAAAAATACAGGCGTTGTGCCTGGTATCATAGCTTGTGTTCCATAGCCTTGTGCCCCGTATTCTCAGTCATCTGCCAGCATATCTTGGCTTGTTTAAATTACACTGTGCAATATATTCCACTTATTAATGAACCAAGGTGGCGAGCTGGGTGTAGCATAGCAGAAACATGGCAGGTGGTTCACACTGCGCTATTCTGGACTGTGAGCCAATAAATGCCTTTTAATACATGTATTTATTTGTTTAAGTCTGTACTAAATTATACAGCTTGATGATTCATTTTGTATGTCTTATTTGTATGTATTGAGTTAATATTGAGCTCATGTGACCAATGGAAGCTACAAAGCACCATTTAGATGGTGAGGCCTGTAGAAGCAAGTTAAAAACTAATTCCCAAACATGTTGCCGAGTAACCATTACATAGCGTTTTGTTAGTAATACACAGGGGTTGCCTGATGGAGCTGAATGTGGTAGATTAAATCAATTGGATAACATTTAGACCAAAAGTGCATCTGGCCTAGGCCAGGCGATAGGTGAATTTATTGTGCATTAGGCTGCACCTTGCCAACAAAGAGTTCAAGGAGATGCAGTCTTTGTTTATGGCAATTATTTCAGCTGGGCAAACGGACCAGGTATGGGATGGAGGGGAGGGAGTAAGAGGAGAGAGTAGGGGGAGGTTAGAGAGTTTTTAACATAAATCTGAGGCTAGCGACATAAGGGCTGATCTGTAGATTGACAGGCTGTCTATCAACCCACCAGGTCAGTGGAGGACACTCACTGCCTGCTGCAACCCCCTGCAGAGTAGCACCAGTCAGATTTAGATATCAGTGCCTGATGCGCATCTCCGGCTGTGGCAGTTGCATTCTAAGGTCAGCAGAATTCTAAGAGGGCACCATATTTAATTTGGACCATCCGAAAAAAAAATTCTCCCAAAGAGGGATGAGTTTGGGAAAAGCAATGACCCTGGAGCACAATCTGTTTCATTGCATGGTGCACGTGGGCAATGAAAATCAGTGTTGGTGGCTAGGCCCTAAGTCGTGCAGGGCTGCCGCTGACGGGCCACCAGGTCACTGATTTCTGACACGAGAGCCAGGTGAAACTCCATCTGCAGTACTTCTCTCACTACTAAAAGGGAAGGGCTAATAGCGAGTGTGGTGGGGACCCCAGCCAATGTATTGCGGCCTTCCACTATGCTAAACTCTGAATCACCCCTTAGTTCCCACCCAACACACAATGCCTTCAGCTCAACATTTGGAGTGATAGCCAAGCATTGGCGGTCCCAGAGGACTGGTCTGGAAAGGTGAAAGCGGTGGCTTAGGTCTTAACGTGCAGCCCAGTGCTTGATAGCATCTTTTTGAGGGGAATTTGTTCTGCTGTCTTATATTAGTAGTTGGATCGGTGCCCTTTAAGGGCTCTTTTGTGTGACATTCTGTTTTGTTAAATTGTTCCGACCCAAAATGCTTTTGATGTTTTTATTTGTAAGTGAAAATAATATTTTTTTATATATCATTGTTTAGCAACTGCTTCCATTGCTTTGCCGTTTCGTAGCACTTTACAGAACAAATGTAAATATTGTCAAAATGAACATTAATCATTTTATCGACAGTTGAAGGATGAAAGACTGAGTCAGGATTTGACGCACAGGCTTGAACTTTGCGCGCAGATGTCTCCAGCTAGGTCTCATATTGAATATCTACCGAAAGTCTTAACATGTTCTGCAGAGCATCGACACCACAAGTATATAATATAGTGATGAATAAATAAATATGTGCAAAAAACGGTTTGCTTAAAATAACACACGGCTGTTAAATTGCTCATATACTGCTTTAAAAACAGCACACAGTGTTGAGAAAGAGACCTCGTGCTGACCGAAAGATGATTCTTGAGTTATCAGGCCGAAGCAGCAGAAAAAAAAAAACATACTAAGAACCGCCTTTTCCTCAAATTCTATTATGAAGAAAAAAAAGTTCAGACTTCACTAATTGAGTCCCTCTTAATTTTTGAGCCATTTCGGTTGGCAATTAGGCGAGCCAGCACCAGGCAGGCTAGGCAGACTGCAAACAAGGTCCCTATAGGCAGCGCAGTGCATTAATGTGAAATATGCCCAGACAACGTAACTTGTCACAGAGGATTACTCCCGCTTACTGGCTCTGCAGGGGCCCTCAGCTCGAGCACTCTGCGCTGACTGGAGAGGGGGTGAGCGCGCCGGAGAGAGAGAGCGAGGGGGGGAGAGTGGCCATTAGCGAGCAGCCACACTGGCATTGATGTTTGAGCGCACTTGTGAACCGGCTTTTGTTGAGAGTCTCTGTGCAGAAAGCATGCGCTGTCCCAAACTGGCGGTTACTATGAGAAATGAGGAGCTGCTTCTGAGGTAGGTGGAGTTTCCTCCCAAGCCCCCTCCCCCCCTTTTCCCGCGTTTTGTTTACAGCTGTGGACGGGGTGAGCCAGGGTGCAGATAGTTCTCGCGCCCCTGAGAGGGAAACGCGCGCGCGCTCCGGCGTGGAGCGACCGTCCGCCATGCCTCTTGCTGTTAGTTTGGGTCTCTTTTTCTTTTCTTCTTCCTTATGTTTTTTTCTTTCTTTGTTCCGTGCCCGCTACGAACTCAGCCTTCTCCAGGTACAGCCTCCCTCTCCATCCGTTCCTAATCCCGTCTAAAGCCGCCCCTGCCAACGGTGCTTTAATCTGGATTTATCCTCCCTAAATAGAGCCTCTCGGCGCTACCACTGCCCGGGCCCCCTTCTAGGGGGACGGAGCGGCCTCAAGTGGGCGTCCTGAAGTGTGCAGCGGGGGGAGTGGCGCACGCCCAGCTTTTCAGGGTGGGGAGAGTGATGGTGAGCGGGAACCCTGCCAGTTCGGCTCCGTGCTTCCACAATGTCGCCTGTTGTTTGTCCGGCGCTGAGGCATGGCTTTGAATTCATCTCTGCGCCTGACAATGGGACGGCCCGACAATGGAGCTGTCAAACTCGCTTCATTCCAGTCCGTGCGTGCCCCTTTCCCACCCTCCCACCGCCCCCAACCCCCACCTTTCCGCCTCCAGCCCCGTTTTGCCTCTTGTATCTCTCGCGCTCTGTTTGTGCGGTGCCGGCTCGGTGTTAGGGCGGGTTCCGGCCCCTCGCGCAGGTGTTTCCACCGGGCTGACCAGCGTCTGCCTCGCCTCTAGCTCATCCCACGGTGTCTGCGCAGAGAAAAGTTGAGAATTGATCACCTGCCTTGCCGTTAAGCAGAGAGAAAAACTTATCGATTCGAAATGCCTGTAAAGCGTATATCAAGCTGACGAACGCCTCGTGTCCAGAGCGCGCCCGGCGTGTTTTATGCCCCATCATTTGGACTGTGACTGCCTTTGGGGGAATCTCCTGGTTGTCATAGGAGCGCGCTAATACACCGGCTGCAGAAAGGTAATCCTTCAGTGAGCTCGGATCCCGCACTCCGCACTCTTTCTCTCCCCCATATCAGAGCAAGCAGTCGCTTTGCAAAATGCTGAAGCAAGCGCCAGACTCCCTTTCAGTTTGCACCAGAAGGCGTAAAAACGTCAGATTGTACATGGTTCTCACCACGAAGGGAAACATGAATGGTATTTAATATCTGTAACGGAGGATTTATGGGCGAATACAGAGATGCCCTTAAATGACGTCAAATGCAGATGCTAGGAATCATCTCGCGATCTCCGAAAAAAATAACCCATTTTGTTTTAGCAAAATCTGAGTTTTGACAAGTATCAATTTTAAAGCGAGGGGGGTGGCGGGAGGGTACAAACTACCACTCAATGTCTTTTTTTACATCGGACATTTTGGGGTTCTAAACTTAAGTTCTTGAGTCGCAACTCTACTGTCTGTTGCTGTGTGCAAGGATGCTCCCATTTTGTGGCTAGAGTTGCCTGCTTGCAATATGAAAGCCATTTACAGCTACTGCTGGAGGCCATGTTTTTTGTCGCTATGTTCATCTTGGTCAGGGGTCATTTTATAGATTAATTTATTCATTCCTTTGTTGTGTGTAGTGCCACTGGCCCCAGTGCAGGTGTTTCAAAGCGCTTCGAAATATCTTTGCTGCCTTTATCTTTGAGGTACTTATTGTTTAAGCCAGTTTTCACGTAACGTTTCTTGTTCACATAACGTTCCTTGGCTATATCGTGTCAGTCCACACCACACGAGTGCAACGTGTCTTTATATCTGCATCATGAGTTCACAAGGGTTAATGCATTTTGCAGATTGTGATGGCGTTCAATGCTATTGGTAGAGAAACATAGTGTTCATTTTAAGATTGCAGAATTAGGTTCCTGTTCAAGCATTTTCTTAATTATTTAATATGTTTTTAGGTAGTGATACTTTTAACTGACACAACTAAAAACAATGTTTTGCTTTATTGTCCCTGGAGATCGCTGAGATCTTATCTTTATTGCTGTAAAGCTGTATCTTGCAAAAAACTAAAATAGGGAAATATCTGGCTTTGTATTAGAAGACATGCCCGGCTCCTGTGTGATAACGGATGCCTCTATGATGACTCCTTCTGGCCATAGAAAGATCATTGTCTCACCACTTCAGACGTGTTCTGAAGTCTGCAGGAGTCGCGCATGATGTGTAAGTGGTGGTCGGTGCAGAGGTGTGCTTAGTTTCAAAGGTATTGTGTAGCTGAAAGATATTTTGTTATTGATTTGCTTTTGGTCCATTTCCACTTACAGCTTTGCACAAATGAGTGGGTTCTTCACAGTGCCGGTAAATTCCAGAACATTAGGATTCACATGCAGGGTGGTCACTTGAAGGCCACTTGTCAACACAGGCCTTCCCACCACCTTGTGTATTTTTGTCCTGCGTCATGCACTTTTACCCCCTATCTCATGTTGCTGTGTACTAAACGTTATTTGATATGCTGAGAAATATTCTCATACGTTTCTATATTGTATTTGAGTTTGTGAGGCAGTACAAAGCAGCACACGTCTTGCATCATAACACTAGAGGGGATTGCCCAAAAAGCAGAACCTACACTTGAGGCTGTCTTTCCAAATACGACTCTCAATGTTGCTGCTGGAGAAACATATGTTGTCATATTACAGTGTTATTATGTGTTTCTGTGCATATTATATTCCATAATCCCTATTTTCCACAGCATATGTTATATTTTGCTATACATAAAGTTATACATTGTGTCAGAGGATAAACTGCGTGAAATGTTTCATAAGAAGTATTATTCCGCACATTGGGTTAAGGGCTGGGTTCATTACACCAGGGGCGGCTCTAGGCTCATGGTGGCCCTGGGCAGGGAGAGTAGGTAGGGGGCCCCGGAAGAGGGGGTCTGGGCGGGCCGGAGCACGGAGGCCAGTGAAGGGGGGGGGGGGGGGGGGGCAGGGTGTTTGAAAGTGGAACAGAGCTGGAGGCCGCCAAATCCCTGCCAGGGGCCGCCACACAAATATGTATCCATCCTCAGAGGATTATTATATTAAGGATATATATTGAAGTGGTGGCCCCTGTGGTTTGGTGGCCCTGTGCAGGTGCACAGCTTGCACATGCCTAAGGCTGCCCCTGATTACACCTTGTTACTCGCTTGGGACAAGATCCCCCGCCCCCCCCCTCCCCCCCCCCCCCCCCCCCCCCCCCCCCCCCCCCCCCCCCCCCCCCTTGTGGAGCTGCACATGCTCTGCAGCTGGAGCCGGGGCTGGCCGAAGGTCCGGGGAAGGAGAGGGCTGAGAAAGCTTTTCTAGCTGAAGAAAGGGAAGTGAAGCCATGTGATGCTGCAACGACTGAGGAAGCAACGCAGCCTCCCTGGCCCTGTAAACCCCAGCGCAGTGTGTTGTTTCACAAGAGCTGACGTCTGGTCTTAGCTGATCCACGCCCCACTGCTCTGGTGTCCTCGCTTTAAAAAGTAACACTTGAATGTCCAGTGTGCTTTGTACAACGCTTGAAACCACCTTTTGACGACTGGCAAGGGAGCCAATTGTATGGCAGAAGAGGCAGGTAAGCAGGGCTGGACTGGCCTGTACTGCCGTCTGTCAGCTGGTCTGACAGGTCAATGTAAGGCAGATTTTAGTGGCTGTTTGTGGTTCTTTTTATGGCATGGTGGGTCGGGGTTATTGCTGATTTTCCTAACATTACCACAAACATTGCCTGTAGCAAGTACAAATACATTGTCTCCCAAAGCTTGAAAAACACCTCTATACAGCATATCTTTACATGATCAAAATTGCCTTGATTTGTACATATGGGGCACTTTTTTAGCTATCTAATTCTCTAACGGGGGCCACTTTTATTTCAATGCCCCGGACAATTTTCTGTCCCAGTTTGGCCCTGCAGGTAATGAAACCAAGGTATAAGCGGGTTAATTTATTTATTTAAGATCATTCAGGTGGTCATGTAGGGGAGCTGGGATTGGAGCTCGTAACTCCTAGTTCAACAGCTCCGTTTGCTGGCACAACAGACAGTATACAACGCTCCCTTAACCCTCTTTTTTTTTTTTTTTAGTTCACCAGTTGCCCCAAAAAATATACCATTGACTTTAAACGAACTAGAATGTTGTACATCCTCCAACTCATGACTGCACCCCCATCCATGCGTCCCCTCCAACTCTGCTCAGTGGCCCACTGCATATTTTAGGAGGTCTCAGACCCTGAGAGATCTCCCCCAATGTGCACCATTCTACGACCCCTCCTTGACGTCGCCCATCTTGTCAGGGGGGTCCTCGTACCCCGGTTCATGGCATGGAAGTGAGTGAGGCTTGCTGCTCCTCCCAGTCTTCTCGCGAATCCTTTCTATGGACTGCCCTTATGCTATTACCCCGATGAGCAGCCTGGCCTCTAGCCCAGGGAAAGAATGTGAATGTCCCCATTAGATCATTACCTAACTGTAGGCGTTTACTTTTATGTATGTATTAATGTATTTGTTTTTTTTATTCGTGCACAGTACGATACCTCCATCTAAGTGGCCTTTTGTCACTTTATTCATGTTTATTTAAAAAAAAATTATGTACCTTAAAAGGGTGTGAAGCTCAACCCCTGCGGTGTGATACCATACCGGAGCTCTCTGCAACACACATTTTGAGATGCTCTGCAGCTACTATAGCAACCAGCCCCCGCCTGTCTGGCTGCATCCATTTGCTAAACCGAAGAGCAATCGGGTGTCAAAAGGCTTTAAATCTGCGCGCCCTCGTATGTGCGCGCGCGGGCATGATATAAATAATCCTTATTGCGATATATTCTAAAGTCCACAAAGCATACAGTATCTTGAATCTCAAAAGATGGAAGCTGTTACTTCGGAAATAAACGGTGCGTGTTTTGTGAGCCTTGCGGGGAAGGCTGAAAGGCTGAGCGTGCCCCACCTGTGAGCTGCAGGTGACGAGCAGATCTGGACGGCGGCGATTCAACCAGAGATGTGTTTGACTCAGTCCCGTCCAAGAGGCATCAAAGTAGAACCGCGATCGGAGCCCTCCACAGAGGGGAAAGCAGTGGTCGGCTTGCTGCTAAATTCAACTTACGATGCCCTCACCCCGGAGATTGTTCATTGCTCGGTTTTGGGTGGGTTGTTACTATACAAAAACCTGGATTGTACAATATTGTCTTAAATGCCAATACAAATATATACAGAAAAAACTCCCCGATGCTCGCTGCTTGTATTGATTGGGCATTACAAGAGCATCGGCAGTTTCGGGTCTACCAGGCTCTGGTGTGCGCTTTGCGACCTTAGTGTACTTAAAAGCCGCAGCATTGTACGTTGTATTGAGCGCCGACTGAAAGTAGCTTTCAGTAAGACTAATTATGTAAGCAAGCTGTCAATAAGTCGTTTAATAGACGTGTTTGGCGTGGTATACAGCGAGAAGCACCGACATGCCCAAGACCACAGGGTTTGTGCGTCGGTTGTGCCCGTGCCATTTTACCCCAAGCCTCTGTCGCTGAAGCCAGGGGACATCATCACCTACTGGGGGGAGGGGGTGGGGGTAGTCTTCCATGAAGCGCACAGTGGTCGCCGCTCCAGGAGCCGCTGACGCCCCCCACACCCACCCCCTGCAGAGACGGTCGAGGAGGCGCGTCCACATCCGGTCGGCCCACTGTGAGGGCGCCAGGCCAGCAGGGCGTCGTGCAGGGGGCACAGCATTGCCTGTCCCCCGGCTACTGCAGGGGGTCTGGGACGCTCGTGGAGCCTGGGCTACGGAGGGAGGGTGGGAGGGAAATGAGGTTTGATGAGTTATCATGCCTTGGAAAGAAGGGACGGGCGCAAGGTTCAAAGAAAACTAGATACAGATGCCCTTATCTTCAGCCTAGCCTTACCCTTGGGCCCCCTGCGCACTTGTGCCGCGAAGGCTGCTCCGCAACGCTAACACGTTGCAGTTTCCTCATTGGTCTGCTGTTTATCGGGCTCTGCCATTGCTGCTGTGCTCAGCGTGCAGATTAACGCACGGCTAGTGCATAGCACGACCAGTGGCTCTATTGGTGCAATGTGTGTGCTGGTTAGGGTGACCAGAATTTTAAAGGCAAAAACTGGGACATTTCACAAAAATAGAAGAAGGACTACAATTTTACTTCAAGCGATGAGAGCGGTCCCCAGCAGAGAATTACAGAACAGGCAGTAAGAACATACATAAAATGCAATTTTTAAGCCCAGTAGCTAGCCTGTTAATTAAATTGCTTTCTTGAAACCACTGCTAACTATCCCTGCTTTGTAAAACATAAAACACACCTCCCACCGTTTTCAGTCGACCCTCTCTAAAAACGGGGACATGAGCTAAATTTCTTGAAATTTGCTGGGACAGCTGATTGAAAACAAGGACCGTCCTGGCAAAACGGGGACGCCTGGTCACCCTAGTGCTGGTGCTTGTTATCTCAGTGCATTGCACAGTGCGATGAAAGTGGTGCCAGCCCAAGTCTTTGCCCTGCCCAGTATTTGGATCCGCCTCTCCGAGCGTCCACACCTCCCAATACCCTAGAACACCCCCACATGTGCCACTCGCCTTCTCACACATGCAGCTGCACATATATCTGTACCACATACAAGCAGGGGCGTAGCTTCCATTGCAGTAGCGGGCAGGTGCAGTGGCACCAGGGCCTAGAGTCTTGACTCCTAAGCGGCCTACTCAGCCCCGATTATTGCCGTATTTTACAATTCAACCCGGGGTGGGGGAGTAGGGGATCATTTTCCTACTTTCACTAGGGCCCATGACACATTAGCTACACTGCTGTGTACAAGTTACTTACATAATGGCAAAATCGCCTAGGTGATGTACACATCGCTTACAAACTGTGGCATGCAAAATGGATAGCATGAATCTAAGCCCAGGCTAAGCGGTATTTAAGGGACCATTGCCCTGCAAGACTCTAAGTCCAGGAATAGTGGTGTGTAGAGGGACCATCGCATTTCATAAATCGTAGCCCAGGTTAAGAGGAGTGTTTGACAGTTTGACAACCATTGTCCTGCATGGATCCAAGCCCAGGAAGAGTGGCGTACGCAGGGCCCATAGTCCCTTAATTTAATTTTCCCTCGTCGCCATTTGTTGACCCCCGCCCCCTCACCTGGCCCCACCACTGTCACCTGCACGGGCCATGGCAGCCTGCATGGATCCAAGCCCAGGTTGAGTGGGGTGTCCAGAGACCACTGTCCTGCAAGGAACCAAGCCCAGGAAGAATGGAGTGTTTAGAAACTACTGTCCTCCATGAAGCCAATCCCAGGTTGAGTAGATTTTTCAGGGATCACCTGAAGGAATCTAAATCCAATGGCCAGTGTGGCGTGTTGAGGGATCATTGTCCTGCATGAATCCAAGCCAAGGTTAAGACGAGTGTACGATAACCCCAGTCCTGCATGAATCCAAATTCATATATAACATAGTGCTCAGGGTCCGTTGTCCCACATGGATGTGAGCCCATGGCCCATTGTTCTGCAGGAATCCAAGTCTATGCAGAGTATTCAAGAGCCAGTGTCCTGCATGCATGCCAAACCACGTAGAGTTCTTGTGTGCAAGGTCGTTGTCACAATGGGTTCAGCCCTGGTAGCGTGGGTTCCTCCCTGTTCTGAGAGTAGTTGGGGTTCTTTGGGTTAGCTTAATATAACCCGATTGGTCTTTCCTCCATCTGAGAGTACAGATCCCTTCTGCTTCCCCATTTTACTAATACTGTAAGTGATGGATGGCATCAGTTTCCTGGTTTCCAAGGGAATTGGCAATGACCTCTTCACTGGCTTCTACTGGTACAGTACAGGTCCCGCCCACACCCTAGCACTGAGTCCATCAAGAGAAGTAAGGTTGGTTGAGCTGGCAGCAGCATAGCCAGCATTTTGACATCGATTGCATGAAGTGTCATGAGTTTCTCGCACCAGGAAGAGATGTAAATACAGCAGCACTTTTCTCATCTCCAGACTAGGAGGTGAGCTAGAGTGGTAATCTAGCACTGGCTGCAGCAGGTACGGTTAGGCTTTGACTAAGGTCTAGAGAGTGAGGAAGCAGAGCAGGCAGGAACGGATGCAAGCATGGGACTTCAGTAATCTAGAAATAAAGATCGGAAGTGGAATAATTCTTAAACTGACTTGCCCCAATCTTCTTATACAACTCTGTCGGATATATACTCAAGGATGCCGCGTCCAGGGAGTGGATGCCTGTCCACTATGGAACCAGAAGACACATAAACTTCTTGATCAAGGGCAATTTCCTCCATGTACCGCCCTGACTGACGCCATTTTGTGTGTTTAGAAGCAGACTGATCACCACTCCGCTGTTCAGCCTGAATTCGCCTCCTGCTTGTTCTGCTGCGCTTTACAGCGCTTTTATGGACCCCATGGGTTACTTAGGTGCTCTACGAAGGACTCTATAATCGAACAAATGATTGCATATAAGTCTACTGACGCATAATGTGCTTCTTGACGCATCTGCTCAGTGAGTTCAAACCTGAAGTGTGTTCACATCTGCAACTGAAGTGTATAGGATTGCATAGTGCACCTCTGAGGCTCTGAAACAAAGCAAGAGCGCGCCATTAATATTCATATCCAGAACTTTACAGCGCGTGCAGATTGGGCCTGAATGCTCAGGAAGTCATCCCGGAGTGAATCAATACTAATTATTGTAATCAGGAGAGTTAATTAGCTGAAGATGCGGTGAATGGGAAGTTAGTGCCGCGCAGCCCTGAGAGCACCTTGGCTGATGAAACCTGAAAGGCCCAATGCCAGCGAGGGCTCACCCCGGAGAAGCTGGTGCTATTTCAGCCCGAGATGTACCAATTATTTAGAACAATAAATATCATTACACTTTATTAGAACTCAACACTGGTGAACCGTGCGGGCCAGGCTTCAATCACTGGGGATTCATTGAATGTTGCAGCCCTTAATTGCTGAAGGCCTAGATAAGTGGTTGTGTGCCCTCTGCTGAGATGCTCCTAACCTTGAGGTCAGAGGTCGAAACTCCGGTAGGATTGACTCAGACGTCTTTCCTTCCAAGGTCAACATAATGAGGACCATCGGGTTGGGTGGTAACAACAATTAGTGCTAGGTTTAAAAGTACAGGGTGATTGTGCTTGGAGTGTTTGTTCAACTGATAGGTGTAAGCTTATAATTTGCTATTTACTTGTATTTTTTTAGCAGGACTACTAACCAATTGTCAAACGGATCCACTACTGTGCAATGACGCACATTACACATACTTGGATTTTATTCAACTTTTTTATGTTATGGTATCTTGTTACATTAATGTGCATTTTTAGAACACCGTACTACCCTTTCTTTGGCCCCAGAGGTCCTTTGTAATTATGGTGCTGTTGACAGTTATAGGTTACTCATTGACTGGTGTTAAAGTAGTCTGTTGGCATTTTCTTTGGTATGCAAAGGATGTGAGTGGACCAAAAAGCAGAGTTAAAACCGAGCCAAGGGTCTGGCTTGGCTTTAGAAGCCGGTGCACGGTTCGAACCGTGAAAATGTTTGGCATGGAAATCGCGCAACAAACATCATATACAAATATGGTAAAGTCTATTAAAACATTTTTTAAATGTATTTCTTAAACATGTGGAAGCGTTTCACCTTAGTGCATCAAAGAATATCAATGTATTGAAAGGTATTTATTAAAAGTGATAGTTTTAAAACATGAACTTAGAAACATTTAGGCCTTTCTCCACCCTCACGAGGATGCCATTTGTGAACTAAAAGGGGTCAGTTGTCATGTGCAGCCTGCGTGGCCTACATTCTTATTGCGTTGGGAGAAACATTAATAATCTATTAAATCATGCACGCAAGAGGTATTTGTACAGAGCACACTCTGAACTGATGTATTTCAAGGGGCTCTCCTATGCAATAATAAAGAAAAAAAGGAAGTACAGTGAAATAAAATATTTGCCTTTGACCACACAATTTGGTAAGCTGAGATTGGCCTACGGTTTTCTGGTTTCATATTGTGCAATTAAGCCACTGGATGGATATCTTTCTCTGTTCTGTTTTAGAAGAAACAAATACTGGTTTGTCTTTAAATCTAGGTAAAGGAGGTTAGAGCATGGGTGACAGACAGAAGCCACATGAGAGCTCAGCTCCATTTGGGCTTAGGGGTCCAAGAGGACCTCGAGCGGAACCACAGTCGGGCATCTGGGTCTAGCCCATCTTGAGTCTTCAGAGGCTCTCACACCTCCAGTTTGTAAGACTGCATAGAGCATGCAAGGCTCAGCGGCAATGCACCTTATACACCCCACCCTTCAAAACTGGACCCTATCCAATTGGAATACAAAATATATTTGAACTGATAACATGGCAATACGAGCTTGGTTCCGATGCGTAGTCCATGTGTAGAAAATGTAGAAAGTGCAGCCCCTTCTTTGTCGCACTGGGGGGCGTTACAGACACTTGACATAGTTCAGAGACTCTGAGCGGAGATTCACCTGCAGAACTAAGATCTCGCCATTTAAAGTCATGTTATTGACAGCGACAATAGCGCCTAAAGGCAAGCTGCTTTGTAAAATGAGTATTGATGTGATCACATCACAGTTGCTCCCTCAGATTAGTTCCTTTTGCCAAACAAGCCCCGAGCTCGTTTCTAGTTCTGACCCAGGGCATTCATGCAGGGCAGACAGAAGGATACTGACCACGCTAGGCTAGTCGCATTTTGCTGCACCCATTCCCCAGCTAACAGAAGGAAGCCATCAAGGTGAAGGTCTAGAGCACTACAAGGAAAACATTCAGCTTTCTGACATGGCTACCCCTTCCCAGTGCTGTCTGCTGCAGGATGACAGAAATAGATCAGTGCATGTACTTGGTTTTCCACTTTCTGCTTACCTCTGAGTAATACTGGTGCACACCGAGCAGGCGTGCTCAGAAGGATCTCCGCTCTACATTTAAAGACAAAGAACCCTGACAGTAGTCGCTTCTGTAATGCATTTCTTCACATCCCTCCTTCAGCTTTGCAATGCTCCTCCTGCATGATAACCTCAAGGCTTCCTGCCCCCACCGCACCTTCGACGTCTGCAGCTTGGTACATTTTTACATTTCCACTTCCTCCTGTGCAGAGAGAACCCTTCTGCTTTCCCCAAGACCCACAAACAGGAAGTGTAGGCGTGCCACTGCTACACACTTCCTGTTTGTCTATCTCAAAGTGCACTGGTGGACATTGGTAGAATGAGTTCCACCTTTCCTGATAGGACTTGACCTTTATGTGGGGAGATGGAATTCCAGGACTCAGTCCTTTGACTCTGCAAGTGCTTCAGTTAGTACGATTGTTCCCCTCAAGAACTTGAAATGTCAAAATGGGTGTGGTTTATTATAAAGACAGTTAAATTGTGACAGATGCAGGAATCGAGAAATTCAAATATGTTTTTTAATTAGGAAATCCTAAATGCATTGTTTCTTAAATTACAACTCTTTTTAATGCCTATTCCAGGCGTAATATGTTTCCAAACATTGTCACATTTTTTCAATGTGCACAGCCTTACTTCACCCTAGAACATCTGGAGAGCACTCAGTATTGCCTGCAGCCCCATGTAGAACTTCGACCACACTTGGATTGTGTGAAGAAGTAGGGCTATATCCTATTATCTGACTTGATTCTACAAGCACAGTGTACATTCATATTTTAGGTTTTAATTACCCATGTATTTACAACAACAAAAAAGTCTGTAAACTAGTAAGAATAAACAAAATTTAGATTAAAAGCTGCTCACCATTGAGGAGAAAGAGTCGAAGGGTTCGGTTCATTGCTTGTTTGTACATTTGAAGTAACATTTTTAATAATGGTGGCCTGGAAAGATGAACGATTTATCAATTTCTCTAAATGAGACTCGGCTCTGTACCTACAGGAATGCCCACTACTCTGATATTTATTGTACTCTGTCTGTCTGTATGAGATTCATGACCTCAGCATTGGTCCTGTGCTCAGAATGTATATTCATGCATGAATGTTATATAACACATCTCTTCACTCTATTCATTACGTTTGTGATATGAGTTTGAGGCTTGCATTAATTGGGTGTGTTGCAGGCAATGTCAAATAGAAGGTGTCACTAGAAAATGTTTTCAGCTACCTAACCAGTGTTTTCACCACATCCAAATATTTTCATCTAGCCCCTTTGCCATGCTTCTACTAACTTCAGAAATGAAAAAGGCATTGTTTTTCAAGGGTCATTCATGCCTCTGCATCCCTCAATTACTCTCAAATGTAAGCAATATATTAGCAACTGTGCAGATTCCTTCTAAACTGGCACAGGCCTATGAAATTATTTCCAATCCAAGATCAATATAAAAACATGCAGCGTTGTGAAGAAGGTGATGTGAGGCTTTAATACTTGCAGTGTGGCAGGGATAAAAGGTAAGCACCTTTTATTGCAAAGAAAGGCAAAAGGACAATAATTAAGTTGTAGAACCCGATTAGACTGGTCAGCGATCAAAGAATCCCTTAACTTACTGATGCTGTATTTTTTTCACTTTGTGATAGATTTATGAATGCATAGTATGCCATATAAGTCATCCAAGCTCCAATTGTTCATATGAACTACATGCTCTTTAAAGCTCCCACTGCATGATCCATCCCATGTTAAAACTTTGTTTTCTTCCTATTTCTGCAAAGCATCATTGTCACTGTGCATCAGAAAAACTGCTCGCATAACCTTTGCATCTGGCCTGGCAGACTGGGCTGGACTGTTCTACTGGAGAAGGACCAAGACTGATTTACATATGGCTGTATCTGATGTGATGCGGTGGGCAAAAAAGCATTGAACTGTAATGTGGCTTTGAGTAATAGGACCCGCACCCTCCAGTTCTGCCCCCGCCATAACCCCAACTGAACACAACATGCAATACCCCACATCACATTTTTTAATAACCAGGAGATTTCTGTGGGGTAAAAAAGGCCATGTTTAATTCTCAACATTGAATAAACATGACAAGCATCCATTATGCATATTGATATTCATATTTACATTTTAAAACAACTCTTGTACATTTCCTGTTCCCCCAGCCCTAAGGGAGGAGCCCCATCTGGTTCGCATCTCGCGCTGGGGTATCCTACGCCAGATGCCGTGCACCTGCCCCCTAGAGTGGTAGGCCCGCACTCCTGTTCCTTGTCCGTGATTACCGGGGCCCACCCCTCTACCACCAGGCTGCCCCGGGACGCCCAGGAGGCTCAAAATCTGTCGCCCTAGCCTCCCCAGCCGGTGGTGACTTCCTCCCCGCGGAGAGCTTACCATATCCCCCCTCAGAGCTGGCCTATGGAGTCCGCCAGGCGGCCTCCCATCAATCACTGTTTATTGCTCGCAGGTCTCTTTACCGCCACAAGGGTGGCCAAGGCCCTCAGGTCTGACACCCTCCCCACCTGCGTTCGCAATGAATGACCAAAGTTCTCTTATGAAAGTGTCTGTTCCTAAGTCCGACAGGTGTACCCCGTCCTGGTGGTACATTGCTTCTCCACTGATCAACCGGTGTAGTAAGTAGCGCAAGCGGCCCTTCGCTGAGCACAACCTTGCCTCTTCACCATTTAGTCTCCTCACTGAAACGTTCAAAGACCTGACCCGGACTCCTGGGCGAGAGCATTCCTGACCAAACAATGTTTGCTGCCGGGAACGTGTGCCCTAGCCAGGCAAATTCTGCCAGCAATGCCTCCTTGACGGCCAAGCGTCCTCTGTCGACCATGTCGTTGCCTCCCAAATGTATCACGATCCAATCCGGAGACTTGTGGCGCCTCTGAGCTCTGAGTTCCTTGACTGTCCGCCTCAAATGTCGGATCTGCATCCCGCCGACGCCATGCCATACGAATTCGGTGTCGCCCAAGTCTGCCGGCTTCACCACTTGACGTTGCTGCAAGCGCACCGCCGCACGACGCACGAAGGAGTGCCCCAGAACCCATACCACCGATTCGGGCATACTAATCAGAAGGAGAGAGAAGACATTGTTAAACATCGACCAGCATGAGGAGGACAATTCCAATTCTGGTCATAACAGATCTGGCCTAACATATCTTTTGTAGCAGCCGGACGACCAGCGCCCGACCCCCTTTACTGCGTCAGGAGAGAGGCCTGCCCCGGCCGCTAAGGTTGCCGCCCCAATTCTGAAGGAGTGAGAGGAAAACCTGAACTTGGCCTTGAATTTAAACTGTGACAAGCAGTAGCCGTTCTTGTGTACAAATAGGGCCCGGCCCCCCTCCGCTGGACGTACGGCTAAGTAGGCTTGCATCCGTGCTACCGGGCAAGCCGCCACCCCCGGGGCGGGACGAAGGCGGATGGTGCTACCTTTCCCCCCCTGATCCGTCTTGGAACGCCTCAGTAGGACTACCAGGCCACTCGGGGAAAGAACCATGTCCTGGAACTGCAGGCCCCCCCCCCCCCCATGGTCCAGTCTGGAGGCCCCGACCAACTCCCCCGAGCCGAACGCCCCGTAAAAGGCTAAGCAGAAGGCTGCTCCCATCAAGGCCCCCTCAAACGGTGAGACACATACAGATGGCAAGACCCCCAGGATGTTAATCAAGGTCGGGAGATCCAGAGGCCTACGGCAGTCCCGCCTCGGCCCCTCAAGTCTAGCCCACCCCGTCAAGGCCTTTCTGATGAGGAAGGAGGTCCCTGGGTCCTGCACCCCCGCTACCTTGGCAAAGAAACCGATCGCCGATAAGTTGGCCCTGGCATAGGCAACGGCCATGCCTTGCTCCCTTAACACCTGAAGAAAGCCATGTATTGAGTCTGGGGAAAACATTTTTGCCGCCCCTGCCCGCTCTGTGAAAGACCTGTACACGTTAAAATGCTGTTGATAAGCCCGCCTTGTACGGTCACTCAGGGAGGCACCTACCAGCCCCGCTAAAGCGGGGCTCCAATTGTCCACAGTGATGTAGGGAATGTAGTCATTCGCTCCTCCGACTGTGGGTGGAACCTCCGGAACTCCTGCAACTTGGAACGAGACAAAGCATCAGCAGCATGATTATCAACACCGGGTATATGCGCCGCCTTGAAGGTTAAGTTCAATTTCAAGCAAGCCAGCACCAACAATTTTAGCAAGCGCAGCACATGCGGGCAGGTAGCCCCCTGCCTATTGATAACCTGGACAACGGCCATGTTGTCAGACCAGAAAGTCACAGCCCTGTCCCTGAAGCGCTCCGCCCAGATAGTCACCGCCACCCAGATAGGGAAGAGTTCCAGGAAGGCTATATTCTTTGTCCGGCCCCTCTTGTGCCAGGCAGGTGGCCACACAGCTCCACACCAAGCGGTCCCCAGGATGGCGCCGAAGCCAATGCTACCTGCTGAGTCCGTAAACAGGCCAAGTTCCGCACTGGACACCGGAGGGGCAGGCCACACCACCCGCCCGTTGAAGTCTCTAAGGAAACTACGCCATACCTTCAGGTCCTCCTTCACTCCCGCCCTCAACCGCACCCTGTGGTGCTTTTGGGTGAGACCCACCATAGCCCGGGCGATAGACCTGGAGAAGGGGCGACCCATCGGGATGATACGCAGCGCAAAATTCAGCTGCCCTACCAGGACCTGGAGCTGGTGCAGGGTCACCTTGGAGGCTGCCAGCGCCGCTTCTATCGCCTGAGAGAACGCACGCACCTTATCCATGGGCAACCTGCACTCCCCTGCTACAGTATCAATTTCAATCCCCAAAAAGGACATGCAAGTCTCCGGGCCCACAGTCTTGTTGGGTGCCAGGGGGACCCCGAACTCCTGAAACATGTCTACCAGGTCACTGAGGGCCTGGGCGCACCTGCCTGATGCAGCTGGGCCCATTACCATGAAATCGTCTAAGTAGTGTACCACATCCAAGCAACCAGACCTGTATGAAAAGACCCACTGCAACATGGAACTGAAGGTTTCAAAGTACTTACGCGACACGGCGCATCCCATAGGCATACATTTGTCATAGTAAAACTGATGATGCACCTGGAAGCCTAGCAAATGGTAATCCTCTGGGTGTACTGGCAACAAGCGAAGGCCGCTTCAATGTCGTTTTTTGCTAACAGGGCCCCCCGCCCAAGGTCCCTCACTTTCTGTACAGCATAATCAAAAGATGAGTACGTCACTGTGCAAAGGGCAGGGTCAATGGAATCATTCACGGAAGATCCCTTCGGGGCAGAGAGGTTGTGGATCATCCTAAACTGCCCTGGCTCCTTTTTTGATACCACCCCCAAAGGGGAGCAAACATAGTTGTCCCAGGGAGGGGCAGGGAATGGCCCAGCTACCCGACCCAGGGAGCACTCTTTCTCCACCTTCGCTACTATCACTGATGCGTGAGTCCTGGCTGACAATAGGTTATTGCAATGGCTAACGGGAGTGACATGTAAAGCAGGGATGCGGAAACCTTCAGAGAAACCCTCACACAAAACTCTGGCCGCCACCCTATCAGGGTAAAGGTCCAGCCAGTAAATCAGTCGTTCAATATCAACCGGGGTAGGCAACTTAAGCCTGGGGGGGTTTGATGTCCTTCGGGGCAGCACCTCCCCCCCCGCTACTTTGCTTTTTTATTGCACTTGAACTCAGGGTGGGAGGCGTGACCGCAGTATGAACATGCATGTTTAAACTTGCATTGTCCGGGAGGCCACGTGCACCCTTTGCTATTGAAGGCCCAACAAGTACCTCTTTTTTCCCCTGGGCCTCCCTGAGATGTCCGAAAGGGCTGCCTAGCGGGCTGGTCCCTTCTGCTAACACTCCAACCAAGCGTTCACCTCCACCTGGTCCCAGTCAATACTTGGGTTCTGCTCCTTGGCCCACCGGAAATCTGTCATAATTCAACCACACTGAACCCCCATGCGTCGCATGCGCTTTCACAATTTTGTTAGTGTAGAATACCAAAGGGATAGCTAGATCCGGGCTCTTCTCCAAAAGCACTGTTACAAAGACATGGAAACCAAAAAGCCAGTTGGTTAAAGTCTCCTCCACCCTTGGCCTCCTCTCCTTAAAAGATCCTTCTTTGCCCTCCCTCTCCTTGAAATCTATATCCCTCCTATTGGGCCTAATTAAAGAAAAGATGTCCACGTAAGCGCCTTTCCAAATTTTTTCCCGCATCTCCTGGGTCACATGTGTCGCTAGCATGCCTGATTGTGATAATACATTACCCTGCATTCCCCCAAGCGACCCGCCAATTGCGCTGGCCCACCCTGTATCGCTAGCTGGCTTACCTCCTGAAATACACGGTGCCAGTGGAGTTGCCGGGGTTGTGATCCGCTCGCTCCAGATGTACCCGCCCTGCGCGACTCTACCACCTGCGCAAGTTGTCTCTGGATGTCCTGCAGCGCCCCCTGCCCTACGGCCTGCTGAGGAGCCCATGGCGCTGTCGTCCCTGTACTCACTCGCTCTCCCACCCCACTTGGGGACGACAATTGTCCTACCAGGGTAGACACCGATGCTAGGAGGCCCTCCAACGGATCCTGCACCACCACCGGCTGCGGTGGGGGCAGAACCAACGAGCCCCCCCTGGGGCCAATGCATGTAAAGCCTCCCTGATTTCAGACAACAATGACCCCACCCGATCTGCTGGAGGGGGGGGGGGCAATAGGTGTCACGAGTGGTACTGGGGGGGGGGCCACTACTACCTCGGGTATGAGTGGTAGAGTATGGACGGGACCTACTGATCCCTCGCCCTCCTCCTCCGATACCGGGGTATGCCTACGCTTTTGGCTCTTGTCCACCCCTTTGCTCTTCGGGTGTGCTTTGCCCTTCTTCTTAAGTGGGGGAAAAGCCGCTCTAGGTGGTACCCTTCCCTGGTAGTGGCTCTGGCTCTGGCTCCACCTCGCTCCCTGTATCAATATCTGGGGTGTCCTCACCCAACTTGCGCAGCAACAGTTTCATTATTTGTGCCAACTCTGGGTCTGTGCCCTTCCTTTTCTGCCCTCCCTTTTTGGGCACCATCTCGACACTGCCCCTTTAACACGCGTGCTGTTAGCGTCTCCCTGATTTCCCCGGGGCGCGTCTGCGTCGCCTAGCGACCCTACCCAGCGCGCTGCCTAGCAACCTTGCCGCGTGCTGCCACAGAGTTCCCCGCCCCCCGCACCCGGTCACCCCAGAGCCACTGCCCACACCGCCCGGCAGGAGCCCGCCCCCAAGAGACCCCGCGTGCAGCCGCAACACAACAAAGCGGGAAAGCAAGTACCTTTTTAACCAAACACTCCCCCCCCCGCGCACTACGGCTGCCCACGAGGCCCCCCGAGGCCCGACCCCCTCACCTGGCAACGTGCACGGTACTCTGTGCTCGATCTCTGCCACCGACACCAGCTGGCCACCGCACTCCCTCGATCGTCCCACGGGAGCTGCAGGCTTAAGGGCCCCGACGCCTGCCTCGATCAGGATCCCCACGGACACCACCCGCTCTCCCTCGACAATGCAACGGGAGACGCTGGAAAGTTTCAAGAAGGTTTGATCCAGTGACGGCGGGCAGCTGCGGGGCACACACGGTCCAGTAGTGGTGCAGGGAACAGAGACCTCGGTCAAGGGAGTTTGACCTTAAGTAGTCCCGAGGTCTCCGCCCTCCCACCACACCGGATGTGAGTCACCCGCGACCCGGAAGGACTCGGGGCGGCCGGCTGCCTATTGGCTGCCAGGCTACCCAACCAGCAGAACGGATGGCGGGGCCCGGAGGGGGCGTGCCTCGTGATATTCGTCGCTTGGCATTACCAGTGACTGAGGTTATTTGAAGCGTTATGTCAATTACGCAGTTTTTCTAGCCTTTGGACGTGGTACAATTCTATCTGCGTGACACTGTTACTTTGACGAATGTGTCGCTTCTGCCATAAGCGGAACACAAACAGTTCAAGTAGGTGGCCAGCTTCAAACTAAATAGATTGCGTCTTCAATCTAAAACAATGAACATCTCCCACCATCACAAGTAGGTCAAGTGTGCTGCAGAGCTATGCTACGGTTGTGATGCTCTTCCTGCCTGTCTGTTCCACGTTCATCTGTGGCAGCCTTCCTTTCTTTTTTAGTTTTTAGATGAGAAGACAGCTCAGCTGGTTGAAGTGAATGCTGGTGAGAAATGTGTGCCTCATGCATTGCTCATGTTCCAGTCTAGATGGGCTGACTACATCTTTTGACTGTAGATTGAGCACAATTGTGTTGGGGCTTCACAGCTAAAAGACTAGCAATGTGTGTTTTGTAAATACAACAAAAGTAGATCGAGAATGTGCATAAGATACACTTTATTTTTGTAATGCATTGGACATAAAGCAGCAGTGATCTATACATTATTTTAAAAATATATATATTTTCATTTGTTTTTTGTAATTTAAACTTACAGACAAAGAAATCATGAATACACGATACAAAGTGTGTACTGGGAAATAGCAGTTGGTATAATGCAACAGATATAGCAACAGTTCCTCTGAAAGAGAGCATGAGGTTAGATTCCAGCATTGTGTGTGTGTGTGTATATATATATATATATATATATATACATATATATCAGTCATCGCAGGTAGCCCAAGTGAAGCAGATCCACACGGAGTTGAATAAGCACATTTCTTTATTTTGCATCCATTTCGCAGCTCGCATCCCAAGCTGCTCCGAGAACCACCTTCTTACATATGAGCCTGACGCGTTTCAGGAATTGTCCTTTCATCAGAGGCAAAGGTTCGAAGGTTCATGAGACAGTCTCTGGTCGTGCACCTCTTCAAATACAGATCACCTGCCAAGTGGGCGTGGCCAATCTTGCACTGCATTCTGTGCCTTGTAGTGTACTAACCCTCTTCCCACAGTGGGGCTGCTTCTTGGACCTCAGAATAACCATAATTGTTCCCCCAGTGGGGTGAAGGGCAGCGCTTGGAGCCTTCGGTGCGTTTTTGTAGCTGCAAATTCGTGCCACAGACAGCACCACCTGCAATGGCGCTGGTCTTTACTCCGTTCCGTGGCGAACTCCTGGAGTGAAGCCCGCCTTGGACCCTGGTCACAGGTGGGGTCCGCCTCGCCCCCGAAGGCTCCAAGCGCTGCCCTTCACCCCACTGGGGGAACAATTGTGGTTATTCTGAGGTCCAAGAAGCAGCCCCACTGTGGGAAGAGGATTAGTACACTACAAGGCACAGAATGCAGTGCAAGATTGGCCACGCCCACTTGGCAGGTGATCTGTATTTGAAGAGGTGCACGACCAGAGACTGTTTCATGAACCTTCGAACCTTTGCCTCTGATGAAAGGACAATTCCTGAAACGCGTCAGGCTCATATGTAAGAAGGTGGTTCTCGGAGCAGCTTGGGATGCGAGCTGCGAAATGGATGCAAAATAAAGAAATGTGCTTATTCAACTCCGTGTGGATCTGCTTCACTTGGGCTACCTGCGATGACTTTGATATATATATATATATATATATATATAATATATATATATATATATATATGTATCGGAAGTAACGTCTGGATTGTCTACATTTATCGACAATGGATCATACCGCACAACTAATAGGGCCCTTTCCCCGATCACCCCAGCAGCAAGTCCAATCTCGCCTCCAGCTCCAACCCATAGTATTTTATCCATGGAGCCCATATCTTTCGGAATTTGCTGGGACAGCCCCTTTGATCTATACATTATTATACATAAAACTTGCTACCTCTGATTCTGTTATATTGTAGCACTGTTGCCCCGCTCAGTGATACTCATTTTCTCTACCTTAGAGAGAAATTGCTGAATCTCCCCAATGATATTCAGGCTTGTGACTTGCTAATTAGCCGTAGGTCTTTGCATGAGGCATACTCCAAGATAGGGGCTAAGAAAAACTACCCCATGTCTTATAAAAATGTGCAGCTGTACCTCAGTTAATATAACAAAAAGGTATTATTTTGATAGAACCCATCTTCCATCTGCTCCCACAAAACTGCTTTTTGTCATTTTTCACTTCCACCCCTTTTTGTATCACCCTGCCCCCTCTTGCACATCACTCTATTGCTTTAGCACTAGTTCTGTGCTTTTCATTTGCACACAATACCACAATTTGCATCATGATTGGGTAAAAAGACCACTGGCATGCACTGTTTGGTTCCATATGCAATCCTGGCACAGTGTTATTAATATTTATGTGCGAGCCACTTAAGTTTTGAGTCTCAAGCCAGGGATCTGCAGTGGTTCTCGTCAATTTGCTCGTGGACTCTCAAGCCCAAAACGAGCCAAGCTTTATTGTGGCTTCTACCTGCCACTCACACTCTACCATCATGAGCCTACAAAACAAAACAAGGCACAGACCTTTAGTGTTCAAAGGAGAGAAAGAAGTAGGCATGTAGGGGGTGAATTGCATAATGTTAAACTATACATCTTCGGACCAATCCTGGCTTCCCTACATGGTCAAAATGTGTGATCCTAGGCAAATATTTTATTTTACAGAGTCTACTTTTTCTTTCTTATTACATATGCGAGTTCCTCCCAATATGTAAAAAATCAAAAATAATCTGATGTATTAAGGCAAAACGCTTCTGCATTTTAAAGCATACTTTTTGATTTGAAAGAGACCATCATATTTTCACATGATGTTTGTTCCATGAATTAGTTGTAGAGCCGAGCCAGACCCTTGGCTCGACTGCGGCGCTTCCTTTTCATTTGTTGTCTCGACCACGCTTGGTATTACCCGACCCAGGTGGAGCCGCTCTTTGACCTGGAGACATGCCGTGGCTGTAGCGGCCTAAATGTTTGAGACTGATCTCACCCTCTCCTCTCAGCTCCATTTGAACCACACGCACGCGCTGTCATCGGGGATTATCAGGTGAAAACGCGCCCAGTGCGCGCGCGCTCGCACGTCGTCAGCACGTTCTCGCGCTTGTCCAAACAGCCGAAGCTAACCGACAATGGCAGCTGCTGGGAAAGCATTTCCCCATGCCCGGGCTGATTGCATTATCATGACAGCCGGGCCTGCTGGCACCGCAGCCTCTCTCTACTTGACCTGTGAACGGATTGGCTGCCTGGGATGGTGAGGAATCGTTGGAGCTTATACAACATGGATGGCATTCCCGCCAATGAACGTAGGCCCAGATTGTTCCTCGTGTTATGACCACGCTGATGTTTTCCTTTGTGGAGGATATTGTAATTTCTTTTTAACCACTTTCATTTCGACTGTTTAAAGTTGAAAACGTTAGCTGAATGTGATAGTTTATAAGTACAGATTTCGTAGCGCAGGGAAAGGTATTCAGAATTTTCTTTCACTGCTGCAATGAATAATATAGGCTGGTGTGAAAACATTCTCGCTAGAAAGTCACTCTCTTGTTGACTTCTCAAGTATGATATTTGCACCTCAGCCCGTCCCCCAAAAATCACTCAGGAAGACCCCAACAGAGACATAAGCAAAACAGATGCTAATTTACCATCGATTCCCCTTCACAAAGTCCCCAATAGTTACTTGTTTTGCTCTTATCAAACGTATGCAGCTGTCAGGGCACCGTCATATACCCCCCACCCACCCTCCATTACCCGCACAGCAGACCTACATTTTGTCCCACCCCCAGATCGCCCACACAAACTCACATTTCATTTCAAATAATCTCTTCTCTGCTTTTCATGCTTTATGACCTCGTCCTTGCTCCCTGCTCCCGTTGGTGTAGACATGGATGGAGCAGCAAAGGAGACCTGCCATTCCCTGGCCTTGGTAAGGCTTAACATGGTTGTACCTTCTTTTAGCTTCTGAGGCAGAGCTGCCAAGAAGTCTGGTAGAGTGGAAGTGAATGAGATGCTGACTGTCCTGTGAATAATTAACTCTTATCTGCTTGGACAGTAACTCAGCACAATGTTATTGGGTTCCCTCCTGATCTAATTCCAAGATGTATACCCTGAAAGTCCTTCCATTCACAGGGAGACATCTTGACTTTGTATAATAAGCATTGACAAAGCCAATAGGTCTCGTTTACGCAAGGCATTGGCTTTGTCAATGGTTTTAACCCATGTTGTATAGCAGCACAGCTGGTTGGAGAAAGGGCTTTATGCTGCTGTGCAACACTGCTGAAAGCAGTAAAAATAAAAGGCGCTATGATACGGCCGGGCTGGCCACATCATAGAGCTTTTTTTTTTATTGCTGGCAGGAGGGAGGGTAGGGTAAGATACAACATGGAGAGAGGGAGGATTTTAGAGGGAGTAATACGGACACCTAAGGGTGTGAGGAAAAAGGGCTGTGAATCTGCCCGTGCTGTCTGTGCCACAATACTTTTTCTTGTTGGCGGTAATATGGACAACATAGTGTCAGCAGGCAGTAGACATTCAGAAGGAGAGATGTACACAAGGGAAACAGATGAAAAAGATGCACTCTGGTGGACTGCTTAAACACAAAGAAAAAAGGAGCAGTTGACCTTTAAGAACCAAGCAAACAAGAGTGACATTGAAGTCAACCCACGGAAACAATGGGTGGATTCGAAGCCCACTAAAAAACAATATATTTCACCAGAGACAGTGTATACACTGCCTTAGGAAAAATCTAAAAAATGGAATAGTGCACCATTCTCACACCCATATGTACTACAGCATGATGCGCATTTTGAATGTAAAGGCAACAAGTGTACTGTCCTGGGTTTCTCACCCTCTCTAAAGCAAAAGCTTATATACATACTCCTAGTTGTTGCAAATTCATTTCACCCATTACCTAATACCAACATAAAGAGCAATGTCATTATTAATAAGACAATAGAGAAGCATTTAAAAACATCGGAAAAATAATACTAATGACTCCATTTTAAAATTCCAAACACTTTCCTCTCCAGCAGCCTCAGGTTTACTCCACATCCACAAGCTCCTCAGTAGCAATATTCAGATAGGATTACTGGCCTCGTAAGAGAGATGATGGTTCAAGTGCACCAAAATACAGACCGCCATGGCTGAGGAACATCAAGCTGCATGACGGATATTCCTGTCACAAATTGATTCTACCGTAGTCCAAATGGTTTGTGGGAGGCACTGACCTTTTTAGAAGAAAAAAGAAAACCACTGATTTCCCCTAATCCAGCCTGCATCGGAATGTTCGGTGCTAGCTTAACATTGTTTCTTCTTATTGTTTATGTTGGAGGGTGGAATTACCTAAGTGGAATAAAAAGTCTTAGGGCATACTTTCACATTTTTACTCCCTAAATATACTCCATGTAACCCATTGCCCTCCATTTGTTATAAATATACACTAGCAGTTGATTGTGATGTCTAGTAGATTACTGTGAGTATCACATCTGAATAGTTGCTGGATGGCTTATTGTGCTACAGCCCACCTCTCAGTGAAACACTTAGCTGTATGATGGAGTGTGTTGGTGCACAGTAAAGGCCGCGAGCCATGAACGGTGTCTAACATTGCTGCGAGCTCAGTGTTTGTATTGCTCAATCAATGAAGCGACATCCAGACCCTACTATAATCACATTAAATTACTCTCCCATTGATGGAGATGGCTAAGTGGAACGTGAAAGCATGGTCACTATAGCAACTCAGTCTGGTTAAAAAAACTCATTTCCAAAGGATTCCTGAGAATTTTAAGCACAAGGTCTCTGCTGTATGTGGATTCGGTACTGAAAAATACCTAGCCTTTTGTGGTGTTTCCTTGTTGTTTACAGTCAAACCTAGTTTAAGGTTTCAATGACTCCATATTTTCTAGAACGCATTCCTTCAGTCCATTGCGTTTAGGCATGTCAGTAGAATTTGATAAGCTAAAATGAGTCAGGGCTAAAACATAAAGAATGCATTTTGAAATGTTAAATGAAAATCCAAACAGGAGCACTGTCACAACCACCTCATGCGCCCTCTGTGTAGTGGGCCTTGCATGCAGGGCTCATATTGTATTACCCCCTGTGGCGTTTTACTGCACAATATGATGCCATGATTGATTTTCCCCAAAGCCTATAATTCCATTGCGCTTGAGTCCTGCAAGCTTCCTCAGGAAACCCGTAAACCAATACCAGAAGTTAATAGGGCCCTAGTGTTGATTTCCTTTATGCAAGTTCGAGCAAAAATAATACTTTTGTTTTCTGGTTGATTGGTCCCAATCATCAAGTTTCACCTGCCCTTCCTGTAATGTCACAGCAAGTGTGCTAACAAGTATTTCCTTTAAGGGTTGTTGAGAACCTTCTAGACTGCCATGTGCCACTCATTAATTAGCTACATTCGTTTAGCCATCTAGAGGGTATATTAACCTCACCCAACTCAGAGTTGTTGCTTGGCTTCACTCCCTGCAGATCAAGCTTCACCCTTCCCACTCACCAGAAGAATCTAGCCAGAGCCATGTAGCACACTAGTTTTCTTCACATCCAAGTTGAACCCGTGGTTCCTGTGGCTCTAGCTCCCTCCTCCTGCACAGCTATTCCTGTTCCCCATGCGACTCTCTGAGTAAAAGCCTCAAGATCTTCTATGAACTTCAGACAAGTGGAAGAACAAGGTTAAGTACTTGATATCAGGTTACGGTGCATTAATGCTCCCATAGTAGTAAGCAGGACCGAGTATTGCAATCTTCAGAGACTATAGAATTTTCCTCCATGCATTCTCTGTGATTTCCTCCAGCGATTCTTGTGTTTTCATGCTCCGGACCCTTCTTGCAACCTTGGTGCTTGAACTCAGATTGTGCCTGAACTAAAAAGTTTAGCGCTGTGTTTCTCTGATGAACAGTAGTGCCAAGAGAAAGCACTGAGAAGTATATGATATAAGTATGAACCTTGGGAGAGCCAGTAACTGCAATCTCTGCTCAGAGTTTATACTTGAGAGTGCCAGTAACTCCAACCTGTAGTCCAAAGTTTTCCCCTGGGAGTACCCGTAACTCCAATCTGCATTTCAAGTTGATTCCTGGGAGTGCCAGAAACTCCAATCTATGATCATGGTTATTTTGCTCTCACGCTGTATTGCTGATGAAACCTGTAAGTGTATGTTACTGATGTCAAAGTATGGCCATGGCATATTGAAGCCTGTTGGGTAAGTGGGTCTGGTCCAGTGCACATCTAACTTGTAAACACAGAAGGTATCAGAAGTGACAAATCTTGTTACCAAGTGTCGCACAGTGCACGGAGTAGATCCAATACTACAAGTCTCTCTCTTCATCTTTTATCCCAATGCCCCTTCCACTGGGGGGTTGCATGATCTGAAGAGCTTGGTCCCTTGATCTAGTGTGGCCCTTAGGAGCAATAGGAGGTACAGCATTGGCTCCAGTGTTGTGTCTGTGATTGGGACCAGGCAAGTGCATGACAAGCAGTGTGTCCCTCGTTGACCTGGATTCATTTAGCAATCTTAACCTAGGTGGTAGGTGAGCCTTTTGATTACAAATAATGAACTCTAGGGGTGTGGCTGAATGCTGTTCAAGATGGTCGCAATTTGAGTCAGCACCACCTCCACTAATAAATATGTCCCCATCCATCCACACATCTGTACATGCCTCATTACTGAGAACAAATGAGTGAGGGAGATGAGCAGGGAGCCTGCATTGCCTGGCAGGACTTTTCAGAGTTGAGCACGGATGAGGAGCGGCCTTCAGTGCAGAGTCTGGCCCATGTCTTGAGTGTTACCGCCGCAATGAGCGCATCGAGCCGGCCCATGACACCCATGGACATCGGGAGGCAGTGACGCCCCCCCCCCCCCCCTGACCTGAGGAGCGGGTGCAGGACCCAGAGGATCCATTGGGGAGCTGAGGCTATTGTGGATAAAGTGCAGGGCCCAAGAAGCAGGTTGCAACTCTGAAGACTTCAGAGGGGTCGACAGAGTTCCTGCATTTTAAGAGCACTACTGCGGGCCGGGTTGAACATGATGGCCTGGGGGCTAATCACAAGACTGGCCCAGGTTGGACAGCACGAACTGCCAAGTGGGCCCCACGCCCTAGTTTTCCTCCCCCTACCCCCCCCCCCCCCCCCCCAGACCATCTGGTGAGGATGGTGAGATGTTTGGCCGGGTGAAGGCTGGGTGACTTTGCGTTTGTGTGTCTGCTGACACCGGGCTGATGGGGGCGGGGGGGCCTAATATAAACACTCAAAGGAGGGCCTTGAAACTGCAGACAGTCTGCCTTCAATATGAAGTGGTTGAGACTAAATGCTTTGCTGTTGCTAGTTATTAGTTGGCCCTGTTGCGACTCTGCTGGAGTATCTCTTTGTGAGACCTGCTTAGAGAAGTGAGGAGTGTGGCTACTTGCTTCCCCACTGCTATGTTTTGGAATTGAAGGCTGCTGTCCTGGTCCTGTCCCAGAGGGAGGACTCGTGTACCTTCTCTGCACTTATCTATGCTGCTTTCCTTGCTGGCTGCTGCTCTACAGAATATTACTGGAGGTGAGCCCACAGACATTGGGTGAGCAACTAGTCACTGGGACTGGAGGCGACTGGGGCTGGGTGGATAGGAGTAGCGTTCATGTTGGGTGGTCGATGTCCTCGGCCAACCCGACTGAACCAAATTGAAAAATATGTGGTTATCCTGGCAGCAGCCGGCCCTGGGGTGGGGTCCGAAGGGGGCACAGATGCCCCGCTGCCAATGGAGACATCACCCAGCCAGGAGCCCTCCCTGAGGGAAATAATGGCAGTGATAAAAGATCTAAAGGGAACCATTTAGCCCAAATTAGATGTGGTTATAGTTGATGTCACCCTCTTAAGGGTGAACTTTAAAAAAATTACTAAGAAAGTGGCAGTGCTGAAAACCAGTATCACTTCTCTACATAGTACAATAAACTTGAAGAACAAATGCAACACCTCAAAAAGGAAAATGCGCCCATGGTTGCTAAACTTGAAGATCAAGAAGGGGGAGCTAGGAGGAAGAACATATGAGTGGTGAAGGTTCCCGAGAAGGCAAAGGGGCCCAGTATTGAACTTTTCCTAGAAGACCTTATTACCTAAACACTCCATCCAAAGCGGCTCTCGAACTTCTTTACAAGTTAAAAGGCACATAGGGCGATAGGCCCGCTGCCGAAACCCGGCACCTCCCCAGGACAGTTATTGCAAGAGTGTTCAACCACAGAGACTGCAAAGCCATACTGCATCCTGCCTGCATACATGGTTATGTGAAAGATGAAAATGCCATCCTATGGTTTTTCCCGGACTTCACATTGCAAGTACAGAGGCAAATACGCGTTTTTGTCGCAGTAATAAAGGTATTGAGGACCAAGGAACTGAAGTACATGATGTTATTCCTGGCCAGGCTCTGAGTGATCGATGAAGGCAAATCTTGTCATTTTAATATGCCTGAGGATGCCTGGGAGTGGTTGGAGGGTTGGCTGGGCGACAGAGACAAATCACTGCTTGGGGTGGGCACTGGTGGGATAAGCCGAGTGCTCACAGACCAGACCATGCTGATACTTCGTGTGATCAGAAACTTTACAACACTGGAAACAGATACTGACTAGGTGTCTCACTTGCCAGCTGGGGTGCCTGTGACCTGGGGGACCGTGGCAGCTGTCAGGCTTCAGACAGCCGATATGCTGGCATCCTTGTCGGGCACAGATTATACAGACCTCATGTTCTGTTCTCCTATATGATCTCTTGGGGTGGGGGCTTCAGAGGCCCGGTTTGCTGTTACCTAAGTAGAAAAGGCATTGATAACTCACTGTAATAAATGGGATAATACAAAATTACCAGTCCGGTTTAGCCACACCGGTGAGTTGACTACAGTAATGTTGAGGCGACAATCACTCTGCATATTGGGGAGTTCTATGCTTGCTTTGCAGGCTAGCTGGGAGAGGGGAGGTGGGTTGTTATGGGGCAAATGTGTTATTATGTTTTCAAAAGCTTCTTTTCTAATGTTCCTTTTGTGCAATCCCACACGGGAGGGGAGGAGGAGTTTGTAGGTTGGGGCTGGTGGCCTGTCCCAAATCCTTACCAGATACAGCATGAAATCCCTCTCAAACCAACCTTATTCTCCTAGACCAATAGACACACCACGTGAGAAGACCCTAAACACATTATCCTGGAACGTGAATGGGTGGGGAGTAGAATCAAGAGGAACATGATACTGCTGTATTTGAAGAGCAATCCTGATGTAGCAATCCTGCAGGAAAAACACCTTAAGAGGAACTACTACAAGGCATTAGATAGATTTGGCTACACCCTGATGGCACCTGCTGGCTACAAGTTGGATTGGGTACTGGGCTTCTGATTAAAAAGTCTGTACCTTTCGTTCCACAGGGCACGTGGTGCAATCCGTCAGACAGATGTTTAGCTCAATCAGGTAGCTAGGAGGGTCCCACCCTAAACATTTGCTCAGTATAAATCCCACCACAGCCTCATACCATGACTTTCCCTGATGTCAGTCCCCTAGTACTAGATAAGCTTCCAGGTATTCTTATCCTGGGTGGGGACATGAACACAGGTGCTGACCCAGGGTCAATAAGGCAACCCAAGCAAAGCTCACTGATGCGCCCAGACCTTTGCCAGCATGTGTTGAGGGACTGGGTTTGGTGGACCTATGGCACTAACACAAGCAACTGGTGCGTCAATGTACCTACTTCTCGCAGTACATGATGGCTTCTCCCACCTCGATTATATGTTTACTTAACAATTACATTCTAACATTTTTCAGAGTGCAACATATAGGACATTGGACATATATCCGACCACTCTCCGGTAAGGGGTCACAGTATGCTTCCAGGTGAGAGGCGGTGTGGTAATCCTGAGAATAGATCCCTGGTGCCTAAAGGATAAAGACCTAAGGTGGCAGCTTGCTGTGGTGGCAGACCAATACTTTAATGAGAACTAGGCCAGGGTAGACTTTGTCGGTGTCGTGTGGGAGATGTTCTGGACAGTCCTGACTAGTCAGAAACTTTCCATTATGGGAGGGAAAAAGAAGCAACAACACGCCAGCTTTCTGAAACTTTAGATAGAAATTGAGTGTTGGACTCCTGTCTCCTTACTTGGAAAGACACCGTCCCAAACAGCAACTCCATCTTTAACTGTAAGAATTGTGAGAAGTGGCAGACACTGGAGCTTGCCCCATGCTCTAGCCACCCAATGTTAACGCTACGATGTGGGCAATAAGATGGGCAAATTACTGGTGTGAACGGAGGGACAAGACCGGGGTCAGAACTGGGTTTTGGAGATCGTGGACCAGATAAGTGAGGTCAGAAATAGTAACTCCAAAATTGCAGAAGACTTTGCGGCCTGCTATGAAGGTGTCTATACCTCTACAACTACCATGACCAATGAGCACTGCATTGCTTTCCGCAAAGTTTTTCAGCTTCAAAGCCTTAGACAGGGACCTAATGTCTGTTTAAATAGTAAAAGCAATTTGAGATCTCCAATCCGGGAAGGCAACAGGCCCGAACGGGCTGACAGTGGAGCTCTATAAAGGCATGGCCACCTGACTGTCCACGCACATGTTTCCAATGTTTCAGGGAGCTCTTGAGCAGGGTCACTTATCCGAGGGTCAGCGAATGGTAAATATTGTAGTGATCCCAACACAAATAAGCCACCTGCGAATTGTGCTTCTTACAGGCCTATATTCCTACTGAACGTAGGAGCTAAAATACTAGCAAAAGTGCTGGCAACTGACAAGGTGATTACTACTATGATTCATCTGGATCAGTCATGCTTTATGCCACGCAGAGGGACCAGAATCAACCTGAGGCTCTATGGAGTGCTGCACGGCAGACTCTCTGAGCCGGCAGTGGTACTGTCCTTGGATGCCAGAATGGCACTTGACAGTTTGGAATGGAATTATATATTTGTGATCTTCAGCCGCTTAGGATTCAGCCCCAAATTTTGTAGTTGGGAGAGACTCCTATACTAGGGACTTATTGTGAAAGTATGGGTTAAATGCACACTGTCACAAGCTTTCACCTTGCAGAAGGGCACAATTCAAGGTTGCCCGCTGTCCCCCAAGATCTTTGCGTTGTCACTTGAGCCACTTGTGGTGTGGGTCTACCAGGATTTATTGATACAGTAAGTGGGCAGAACTCGGGAGTGAGAAGAGCGGAAATCACTGTATGCCTTTGATGTAGTGTTCTATCCATCTTGACCCACCCTGTCAATGGACAAAGTGCTGCTGATCTTCTGGGACCACTCCGACTATTGTGTCAACTGGAGCAAGTGATGTGTCTATCCCTTGGCGGGTGAGTTACTGGGTCTACCCCGTAGCTGATGTATACCAGTGACAATAGAGGATGTTTTGTATCTATGCATTTACTTCACCCGAGATCCTGTGAAATTCCTGCAGAGGAACCTCTATGTGTTGCTCAATCGATTTCAAGATGTCTGTCACTGGAGAACAATGCTGCTTTCTCAAATGGGTAGGGCTGCCCTGTATAAGATGATGGTGCTCCCCATTTTTTATATATACTTCAAAATACACCATTCCGGGTTCCCAGAGATTTCTTCCCTGAAATAGACCATGAAATCAGGGTGCTCCTACTCTTGCAAAGAGGGGTTTATGATGGGGGTCTTGCAGTCCCGGATATCTTCAAATACTATTGGACTTGTGGTTTGTAAATGACAGGGCCTTTGCAGACTGAAGTGAGCGGGCACTTTAAATGGCTAGAAAGGCAATGGGACCCTGGGGCGATCCAGTGATACTTTCGAAATGTGGGCAAGAGTGCACGTTGCCAACTTGCATGCAGACGGTTGTAGAAATGTGGACGGAGACCACAAAACTTCTGGGCTGGGCTCGGAGGCTGACGGAATAGAGCCGCCGTCTGAGACAGTGACATGTTGAGGGAGGTTGGCACAATGCAGGGTTTTTCCAAGTGGGTCCTGATAGGCATAGAGTATCTGGGAGATTAATGGAAATGCTCCACATTGGTGACATTCAAGGCACACCAGAGTGAATACTAACTGGCAGACTAGGAGAGGTTCCGGTACATGTAGGAGGTGCATGCCCTTGGGTCCACATGGTGGATGGTACGCAACTAGCGGAGGCGGCGCTGTTGGAAAATCGCCTCCTCCTAGACCCTAAGCCTGTAAAAGTGATATCACTTGCATGCAAAAAGATAACGAACAACACTCCTGAAGCTTTGCAAACTCTAAGAGACAACTGGGTAGCAGATGAGAGAGAACTAGATTATGACGAATGGGAGTAGGCCCTGCAAAGCCCACAAGTCATTTCAATTAGAGCAGGGTTCCAATTGAACCAAATTCACATGCTATGCAGGTCGTACTATTCCAAAACACTCCTACATAAAATGGAAAGGAGATGCTCCACTCGGCAGGCAGGCTCTTTTATCCACATACTCTGGACTTACCTTGAAGGAAGTGACCTGGTTAGGGTCACCCGGGTCACTTGCGACCACCTCTCAGCCTTCCTCACAAATGAAGAGAAGGTCAGACAGTAGAGAATACAAACCAAAGATATTTATTGAAAGCATACTCAAGTGAACTCCAGTCTGACCAGCCTCCTTGCTGCAGAGGCACCAACTTCTACCAACAGGACAACGTATAATGTACATTTTCAGGATCACTAAAGACACGCTCAGACTGGAAATTTCCAGTTGGTAGCTAGTGAACAATGGAGATACAGAAGGATGAGTTGCAATCCTGAGACTGGGTACATGTTCTCTCAGAGCCAAGGTTACTCAGCCTGCACCTTCCGCTGTAAGGGTGGGAGCAGACCTATTTAGCGTGAAAGGTATGTGATGACAAAAACAGTCTATTCATTAGCACGGCAAAGCTTGACCTTAGAGAAGTACTAAAATTGAATATCCCAGCTGCTTTCCGTTGAGGCAGACAAAGTGAGACAGAAATTAGTTTCGAGCATGGCTACAAATGGCTACTCAAATTAAAATGGTGCTGCAAATGCTAACTTTTTTTCAAACAACAGAGGTCCCATGCATTCATTAATAAAAGGAACAATAAATATAGACAGAATCAGTTCTATATTCCGAGTGACATGTCCAGCCGGACAGAGGTCTTCAAGTTTACTCAATAAACAATTCAATTCAGACAGAATACCTTCAACTGATCACCAGTGTGGTACACAAGCCTGTGCCCAACACTAACGGATCTAATACAGAAGGTAGGTTTACAGACAAAGAAGGGCTTTTAAGGCAGACAAACGTTTTCTGTGTAATAGATGCAGTTGTACAGACAAATCAGAGAAACGCCATTACATCACATAGCAATCATGTTTTGTATAAGGTGTTACAGAGGTCGACGGCGTTTCGGTCCCCCTATTAGTTATAGGGACCATCATCAGGACATTAAAATTTGCCTCAACGTTGTGAGCCTCTAATTGCTTAAGGAAGAAAATAGGAGAAAAGGAATAACATTTACTTGAGAAGGACTGACATTGCTTAAAGTAGGTGACTTGTGGTGAAAGTGAACCAGTATTTTAAAAAAAGAGAAGGCTCAACACTAGGTGGTCATCAACGTGAAAGTGACCAGCGCAGGTGTCGCTAGACTGGTGGCTCTAGTTGGTGTAATGGAGCTTAGGATGGGCGTAAACATGCTTGTCAAGTGCAAGGCGAAAAGCCCAGTGATCCGGAACATACTATGGAGGGTGGGAAACGGATAACAGGGTTCAAGAACGGTGAGTGAAATGGATCACGGAAGGGAATTGGGTATGAGGATATACGAGCTGCCCTCCCAATTCGCGGCGTACCGAGGTGAACTAGTTGTGATTAAAGACATGCTCGTGGGGTGACTTGCAAGAGCATGCCGAGGAGCTAAAGCCGGAGCATGCCAAGTTGGAATCTTGGTGATTACGCTCGTTCAATAGTGATCTCCGGTAGTACACTGGTGCTCTCCGATTCATGCTGAAGGGAGGAAAATAACACGAGAATTAACGGAAATTTCTACAGAGACTCAATAAAAGGGCTTACCCGGGCACTCGTGTGTGGCCGGCTAGGAGGAGTACCATGGATTAAGTACCGCAGCCCTAAAATAAGAGATATTGGTTGAGAAAGGGGAAAGGGGAGTGAGTGAGTAAACGCCTGTGACCAAAATGCTAACTTTACACAGAGCAATGTACTAGCAGAATTAATGCATGACATTTACATTTCAACAGCCCAATCATTCATTCATACATACTGGAATGGGGTGACACGAACAATGGCGAGGGTACCTGTCTTGGAGTTTCAGAAGAATTCAATATGGCTTCTGCTAAACATAAAGGGTGAACTGGTGTGGCCCAAATACCCAAATCTCTGGTTAAGGGTTGTATCCTGGTTGGCCAAACACAGCGTGGCACGAGCATGGGGCGCCTCTACCACCCCCCCCCCCCTCCCCCCAAGGTCACTGACTGGGAATTGGACATGGACTGGAGTCAACAGGTCCAGAAAGCGTTTACCAAAGCAGGGAATGGCTGCAGAAGAGAGCGATGGTTTGGGGGTGTCTGAAGGGTTTATCATGGATACTGGGACTGTCAGAGTTATGCAGATTGGGGACGTTGGGAACCTATAATAGTGATTTGGTCATATGCTGATTGTTTGTTGCTCCTACTCCTATGTCACATGGTCTGCTGTCCTGAGTTTATATATGTTACACCACTGTGCTTTGTGGTGTTTTTACTGTTCACTGGGATTCAGGCATTGTATTAGTGTGACTATCTACTAGCTAAAATAAAAAATCTTACAATTCCAATGCTTTACCCCATGCTTGCTGAGAAATGCTTTGATGAGTGACTATCATGAAGGACTTGCTAGAAATCTTGACTTGATCTGATGGATAAATGATGTTTGAAGAATGGATGAGATGTGTCCAGCGAAATGCTCAAAACTTGGTCATCTGTCTATAAAAAAACTATGAATCAAACTATCCACTTCTCTGTGTGGTGGAAGGTTTATGCCTCTGTCCTCACACCTATTTATCTGGTGCTTTCAACCCAGAATCAAAAGGCAGAGTGTGCAGGTATAAATATTTTCCTGTGTTTTTAGTAAATAGTTTCATAGCAGGCATTTCTGCTAACAATTCTGCAGAGCAGGCTGTGCAGAGTGAGGATTGCGTGGAATGATTGCAATTGTATTGCGTGGAATGATTGCAATTGTGCATTTTCTACTGTGGCGGATCAAGGCATGTATGACGCCTTCAGCCCTTCCTTAGCTTATTCCACCAGGTCTCAAAATTGGGACTTACTGGCATGGTAAGCGCTATATCAATATAATACATGCTAACATTTTCAAACTGGGAAGTGGGAAGTTTTCGGGAAAAAAACAGGTGGGTGTATTTTTCCTTTAGGTTTATATTGAAACGGAGGCAATTGTATGTGGAAGACAGCTAAAATAAAACAATTTTTGGGTTCAGAAATCGGGAGCCTCTAGCCTGATTCGCGGCTATTTGTTTGTTTGAACTGGAGGTGCCTGAAATTGAGTCCATGCTAGTTTGCAGTGCTATATAATAACTGAGTGATTTACGCTTGACATCTGGCCACTTGGCAGCTATGAATCTTCTCTATAAACATTGCATCACTCGAAGCCACGCGCTTGAAGTGCTTCCAACATAAGATGCTCTATTGTATGAGCACAAGCGGCACTGGGTGGAGCACCTGTAGTTTGAGAAAGGGTAACTCGGCCTCTGCTGTCTTATTGTTCTAGAAAACAAAGAAAAGTGCCTCGTAGTCTAAGGTTCTTTCAAAGTTCAAACCTGGACCCTGGTGGGACCTCCAGCTTGTACAGATGTGTCCTTCTCAGGCTATTCTCAATTGGAGGGGGCTGTCCTTTGTGGAGCCGTATTCACGTTTGAATAAATATTGCACCTGCAGACGTCAGTCAGACAGTCTTCTAGTAAATCTGCCTCCTTCTCCTAAAAACAGATGCACCTCTGGTGACTTAACTGACATAAAACCTCCAAGTCCACCTTCATTGGAGAGACAGGAACCCACCCAGCTCCCCCATGCATGCCAAGGCTGGATCCTGTCTACCCTATAATAAAAGTAACCCTGTAATTGTAAAGTGCAAACTAATCACCCCTAAGGGTCTCAAGGCGCTAGAGGCTGTCGGGGAGATTAAGCGAGCTATTGCCTAGAGTCACTGCCGCTGGTGACGGGAATCAAACCGTGAGCCCCGTGCTCTGGAGTCAGCCGCCTTGCCCGCTGCACCACACCTCTCCCATCCATCTCCTGCTATGGTCCAGACTTACTGGATTTATCTAGACTTTTCTCAGTTCTTAGTACAAATGCCTGAATCATCGAATTCTGATGAACAATGATAAAATGAAAAATTGCATTCCACGGAGTGACTTGTGTTGCTTCTTTCGATTCAAGATTTTGTAGCTGGGCCATCACATGATAGCACATGGTCAGTGAAAGTGATGTGGGTCCTGAGTCATTCCAAATGAGTAGCACAGTCAAAGTTGTGCACAAGATGTGGCTGTTGCAGTGGCCCCTGCTCTTCTCTGGAATTGGTAGGAGACAATGCGCTAAAGATACACTGACCACCATCAATGCGCTAACGCTACACTGACCACCATCAATACGCTAAAGCTACACTGACCACCATCAATGCGCTAAAGCTACACTGAGCCCCAACCCTTCCCAAAATGAAAGAAAGATAGGGACACTCATTATCCGAGCTCACCGGCTCACGGAATAGAAGTGTTGACCCGGGAGGAGTGAAGAGAAGCGGGTGAGCTGGGGGTAAACTGATGATGTGACTTAGAAGGCAGAAAGGGTGTTGACTGTGTGTTTTACCTTTTGGATAATAATATGAGGATTGTGCTTTGCTGGGCATTATATAAAATATATTTTACTTTATCGGGCAAATTATAAGCCAAAAATGTATGCTATGTGGGCAATAACAGATCAATGCAATAGAAACTGGTAATAAGCATTACTGGTGGTAATACAGGAAACTGGCAATGAGTGCCACTGAGCATAATGTAAACCTGTGATGTATAATATTAAACGGAATGGAATCTGGCAATGTGCATTATTCGGGCTTAATTAGACGGGAAACTGTTAATTTGGGCTAATGACACTAGCGGGCATGCTGGTTTGTTAAAGCGAGCAATTTGAATTTGTGGTAATAATGAAAATTGACAATGTGTCCTTATGGGCATTTGTGAATCTGGCAATATGAATTTCTAGGCATAGTGCAGATTGGCAATGTAGCAGAATGTAAACGGACAATATGCTAAATGAGCATTTAACAAACCAACATGATGTATTACTGAGATGATGGAAACTGGTAATATGTGACAGTTGTGCATTGTGGAGACTGGCAATATGTGCAGGTTTGGCATAATCGTAATTTCTGAAGTGCTATCTCACAGTATGGGAAATGGCTTTGCATCTGATTGAAAAACAGGTCTATTGGCAATGTGTGCTAACTGTGAATTATGGAAATTGGCATTGCATATTATTTTTTTTATTTGCTTTTATTTTACAACAAATTACAATCAGTACATTTTTATATAACCAGAGGCAGTAGTCATAATCAATTCACATAGGTATACAGTTTTGCTTCCTGTTATACATTTTATGATGTTTGCTAGTTTATAAATAAGGTATACAATCAAGCGGGCTTGTCTCTTGACATATACTCTTTTCATTCTAATCTCCATTAGTCACTAACATCAGATAGTGTGTCCTCTTGGGAGGGGGGGGCAAATATTGCCACGGAAGGTGTTCCATTTCCCCCACACCCGGGCCCATTGTTTGGGGCATCCTCTATGCACGTACACTGCTTTTTCAGTTACCATTGCATTGTCCATGTCTTGGCACCAATTTCGCTGATTAGGAGTCTGCCATGATCCACAGTTACGGGCTATGTTTCGCTTTGCCAGTTCCATACCAAGCATTACCCAGTCCTGGTCTGTGTGGTTATGGTCTGTTGGGTCCCATATATTAATTAGACATCGTTTTGGTTCTGGGAGAATTTCCACCCCAGTGACTTGTGACATTGTGTTCATGACCTCCTCCCAGTATGACATAATTTTGGGGCATTCCCAGATGGTGTGTAGGAATGTACTAGGAAGGCCACATTGTAATGCAGTGTATTAGTAGTCCCCAGTTTATGAAGAAGCATATGTGTGTAATACGTTCGGTGTAGGACTCCATTTGTAGCAGTCTCATGCTTGAGGGGATTGCTATCTCCCTGGGAGGCGCCAATGCTTCCTGACAATCTGCCTCATCTAATGGCCCCAGTTATATCTCCCATCATTCCTTAAGAGCTACTATGGGATCTGGCTGGTTGTTTATTCTTTTTTGGTATACTAGGGAGATGGATTTCTTACTCAGATGGTCTGTGAGGAGTCTATCTTCCAGAGGTGAGGCTTCTGGCAGCTGTGCGTCCTGTTGTAGTGCACTTTGGAGCGCATGTCTAACCTGCAGGTATCTAAAGGTCTCTGTCTGTATCTGCAGTTGTTGAAATGGGATGACCTCTCCTTTCTTCCAGGTATCCCGACCTTTGTAATGTCTATTAGGTCCCATTGTCGGATCCCTTTGTGTTGCTCAATTTACCTAGTCGTCGGTGTCCCATATAGGCGTAGCCACTGTGATTACATCCACCCATCCCATTGCGCGCTGTGCCTCAAACAAGATTTAATCATATGACCTGTCGGGCCTGTAAGTCATGGTTGCCGAGTTTTATTGTACAATGTCCTCAGAATTCCTTCTTTTTCGAGTAGATGTCTGTCCATGCGGAATGCTGACTCGTCATGTGGCACATGAAGCCACTGATTTATGACCATGAGTTGTGAAGTCCAGTAGTATAGTTTTATATTAGGAAGGGCAATTCCTCCAGCTTACCACCCTCGCATGAGTTTATGCAAGGCTATCCAACTCGTTCTACCATCCCATAGTAACTTGGTCACTTCCACGTTGATCATTGTGAAATATGTGGGTGCTACCGGCAACAGCGTATTTTGAAGGGTGTATAGAAACCGAGGAAGCGCCATCATCTTAAAAAGAGCTGCTCTTCCGAGCAGTGTTAACGGCAAGGAGCGCCAATGTTTGACAGGGTTTTGGAGTCGTGTTGGTGGTCTTGTGAGATGGTCTGCGATGAAGCGTGTATGGTTATGTGTAATGTATATACCAAGATATTTAAATCCTTCAGTCGCAATTTGTATAGTGCAGTGCCCCGGGAGCCTCGGCGCGGGCCCGTGTAGTACATAAATAAGGGACTTTGCCCAGTTTATCATGTATCCAGAGGCACGTCCATACGCCGCACAGATATCTAGTAGGCTGTTTATGGAGCATGCGGGGGAGGCGATATTGAGGAGTATGTCGTCTGCATAAAGCGAGATACGGTCTTCCCACCGCATCGCCCACTTCAGTCCCCGAATGACCATATCTTGCCGGACCTACGCCGCATGGGGCTCCAGTACCAGTGCAGAAAGTAACAGACAGGGGGCAACCCTGTCTCGTCCCTCTTCCTAGTGGGAAATCCATTGAAATATGACCATTTACTACCACATGTGCTAAAGGTTTCGTATATAGGAGTTCTATCCACGTGCAGAATTTTGGACCAAAGCCCTGCATTGCATAGTATTGCCATATTTGAAATTGGCAATATGACCTTGATTTCTATTGTCTTAGCATGGCCTGGATACCTTTTATGAAGAGGTGTGCAGCGTCCTAGGCCGGGTTTATATTAATATCTGGACATAACATAGTTTAGCCTTGGTGAAGCCGGCAGAAACAGCACCATGTCATACCGAGATCCAGCCCTGGAGCGTCCACAATGTTTGCCCATAGAGGGGCACTGACCGTTGTAACTAGGCCTGCATAACTTAAAATGTGAAAAATGCAATTTATTTCCCCCATAAGAATCATGGATGTAAATACCCATACATCTCTTCTATGCTGCTTCCAAAACTTATTGAATTTTGATCCTCGTTGTCACTTTAGTGACAATCTATAATATAATGTGCTTGTCTCTCCTTCACTAAAATTTCACCAGAGTGCCCTCCTAAAAGCTTCTGATGAATTAATCTTTAAAACTATGGGGCTGCAAAATCTTCATGAAATAAGGATAGGGAATTCACCTCACCCCAACTTACCAGGACACAATCTTTCCAATTGCTTGCTTTGTCTGGTACCAATCTCTGTTGTCAGGTTTTAATCCCATTGATTTAGCAGGAGCAAACCAGGACCCGAACTGCATGGAACTACTAGGTTACCAGAAGGCACATAACAAGAAATATGTCATGGTCTTTTCTCCATACTAACAACCTGGAGCATCGTCGCCTAATAGCATCATAAAAGCTCCTGTAACGTCAGAGAAAGCTCTGGATTTCTGCTGCGTGTGAATTCAGTTGCCATCGTGTCTCTCTGATGGTTACCTTGCCTCCAACATGCAGTGTTTCTGATTAACCCTGGGCGAAGCACTACGCTACGCTCGCGGAGTTTGCGAAGTTTGCGCAACTTCGCACTACGCGAGCTGCACGTAGCACAGTGCGAACACGTGTAGTGCAGCGTAGCGTAGCGCAGCGCTCATTTTTTGCTTGTTCGCGGTCCTGAACGTCATGTTCGCGAGCGCGAGCAAGCAAAATGACATCCCAGCGAGATTCTCAACGCGGGGAGGTAAGGTTTCTCATTGTGAGTGGTTGCGCATGCTCGCGACCGCTCTCAATGAGAAACTACCAGTTCGCGTTGAGAAAGCTGCAGCTCGAGTAATAGTCTACTCGAGCAGCAGAAAACTACAGCTCGCACTGTGCAAGATGCCGTTTTCAATGATTTGACAGTGCCGGATGCTTGTCCGCACTGTGCAATCATTGAAAACACATCTTGCACAGTGCGAACATGCTAATACGCAGCTCGCGTAGTACTACGTGAAGTTTGCGTAGTGGGAAGTGCACTTCGCGTAGCTTCGCGTAGCGCTACTTCGCGAACTACGCCCACCCTTATTTCTGATACTTTCAGGTCTGGTGCAGTGCTTAATATGCAGAAGAATGAATCTGGTCTAAAGTGTTCCTCAGGAGCCCACTACCAGCGCTCCTGAATACCAGGGTTGCAAATACCAAGGATGTCTATTCTCCACTCCTCTTCATCCTTTCTTCATCCACTGCCATACATCAATTGCCCCTGTATGTTATTCTAGCAGGTCCCTTCACATCCCTACTTTCTTTCTTTGCCACTATTTTTCATCTTTCTCTTCCTTCTAGCCCACATTGTTGCCTTTCTCTCTGTTGTTCTGGGTCAAAGTCTAATGTTGAGTTAAGCGTTTTGCAGCCTTTATAGGTTCAAAATAGCTTGAAGTTTCCACCAGTGTTAGACCTAGACAGTTTTAAACGTTTCTTAACCAGGTCTGTAAAAAACTGAGCAAACAGAAATAAAGGTAATGCAAGAAACAGAGAAGGGAAGGTGCCCATGCTGCAATTTCTGTGGGTATCAGAAGATGTACTGCTCTCATTTTAATTTGCGGTTTCTGTGCTAAGTGAATCAATTCTGTGCATAATGCATGACTTGTAAGCAAACTGCTCCCGCTTCTCTCTGGCAAATAATAATATCAATGGGTTTCCATATAGCTCTTGTGACTTCATATCACTGTAAAACACAGGTGTTTATGATTTGATATGATATGTGATATCACTTCAGTAGTGCACAGCCTACAATTGGTACCACCTTTTAGCCCATGTAACTTGGGTTGCATTCCACTCTCAGCTTAAAGGTATTCCTTTCACCTCCTCTGGAAGGATGAAAGACTGATTCCTTCCTGATAGGATGCAAAACTGTAACCTTTGCAGGACTGCATTGAAACGCCTTCTTCAGACTTACCCTCATCTGACCACTCACATTTTGCATTAGGAGCGTTGATGGCACACCTGCATGTTTTTTAAAAGGCATGCTCTGCTACCGCTGTTAAATAAAACAGTAACCTACACGCTGGCAGTGCTTTCTCTATGACCTACTTGCGCATTGCTTCAGCCTCCATGCAGTCTGATTAAAAGCTGCTTTGAATCCACTCTCCCCCAGAGGGATTTGAGGCTAGAATTTAGCAAACTGCTGAGAGGGCTTAAGCCTGCAAGAGGGCTTCCCTGCAGCTCCTTGTAGCTAATTCACATGTAATTAAAAGGAAAATAAATATTTCAGAAGCGCAAGGCTTTTAATGAGGCATTTGTTAGTCCCTGTGCCTTGTGAGAATGTAAGGTGAAAACAAAGCCTTAGGTATGCGCTTTGTTAGTTTTCCCTTTTGAATAACATTAATTGAAATCTATATGTTTGAGATTGCTGTATTGGCTGCCTGGACTACTGTGCAGGGATCTGTACTCTTAGGAAGGTGGGATTCTATCAAAGCACTTCTTAGGGGTCACTGTTTGCATGGCCTAAACCACGTTCTTCCACATATTTCCAGCCCCTGTCCTCATCCTTTTACATTGGTATAGTCAACACCAATGTGCCCACAAATGTCCATGTCCTGGGGACACTACAGTTGCAACCCCTGGCTTTCCCTTTAAGAATCTTTGTCATCTGATACTTAATCTAACGAACTCAATCCAAGACTACTGCATCCAGAATACATAAGACTATTAGATGAAGTACTTGGAGCCATTCATGTGATAGTGAGTCATTTGGAAAGCATAGTATACATAGGTGCTTCCTAGAGACATACACACACAAGTCCTGAGAAATCAGTGAACGTGCATGCTTTCTTCCGCAGAATGAACGTGCACAAATAGCTGATTCGTCTATGCTATTTCACTCTAAGAAAGTTCTGCTTCAATACATTTTCGAGTGAGTGTTTTTTTTCTCCTCCACCTGAGGTTTTTCTAAGAATCCCAGCGATTTCCACAATGGAGAATTCCATTAGGATCTGAACACCCATTGAAAACCAATGCAGCCTCAAAGGACTCATTTTTATTTTCTGACATTTAAAGTGTTTTTTTATTATTTTTCACAGCCTTAGCTTGTCTTCCGTTTGTGGGTGTCTGGCACAAATTAATTGCTTCCCTGTGAGGTTTGCTTGCTTTGCTGCGATTCGTTAGCTCACGCTTGGTACAGCGAATGCTGGCCACCGTTACAATACGTAACGAGAAGCGTGGTGACTCCCGAGGGCCTTCGAAATGTGGCCTTAACTGGGGTAATGGATGTATGGGTCAGTCAATGTACTGGGCATGTTTCTAAAACCGATTCTGTTGAGAAAGAGAGAGAGAAGAGAAAAAAATGATTTCTGTAGAGAAACCATTGTCCTGAACCTATGGGTTGAGAGGGCAGGTTGTGACATCCGCCTTGAAATGCCACATTCAAACACAAAGTGCAGCATGTTTAAATGGCAAGTGGGGGTTCTGCTATGTCAGGCTGAGAGGGCCGGCGGAAAGTCAGTCGCAAGTCAGGTGTGCAAGCACGTAACTGCCACTCATTCTTGTTTCAGGCCACTCATTCATTCTTTTGGCCAGTATTTCAGAGCAGAATCACCTGCAGGGATGGCTTCAGATTTTGCAGTAGGCCAGCCCAGCCCGCCTTTTCCTACTGGTCTGTGCAGCACACTCATTCTTGAAGAATGTTCCTGCGCTATTCCTGCAGCTGTGTCTTCTACCTGTGCCATCACAGGTTTTTTATTTAAAGTACAAAATGCCACGTTTTGTTTATTGAACTCGATGACTGGTTGTTGAACTGGATAGCGGGAGGCATGTGGACACAGTACACTTAATGCGCCTGTCCTGCCACCTGGGATTCCCTGTAAAAGTGTATACAAAGCTAAAACTAGTGTTTGCAGTTCAGCCCTGACCATGGCCTATTGAGATCGGATTAGCCAGGGGTTGGCGGCCCACCAAGTATTTTCTGCAGACAGGTTCCCCATCCACCCTTGCCTGGGAATTATATGCCTGACCCTCTCGGAGAGATGGCTTGCCTCTTCCAGGTGACCTCTATCTAAATTGTGTTTGATGTATGTTTTTATATTTCTTCTGGACTCCTCACTGGAGAGACTGGTCTGAACATTCAGCAGGGAACGTAAAGCTGTTGGGAGGTGGGCTGAGATACAATAATAATGTATTGCTCTTGGATGGCACGCAGGTGCCAGTGAATGTCAAAGATGGTTCACGTACCATCTATGAAGGAGACTGGCAGCATTTACAGCTGCCATGACAGCCCTTACCGCAGTGCCGGCCCTCCGTAGATGGGCTGCTTGGATAGTGCACACTGACTGTTGTGGGACGGCGTCCTGGTTGTGGGTATAAAGTGGAACTGACCCTTTGACTCCCTCAGGCTCTGATAGTAGTACTTGAGTTTGCATCTTACAATTAGCTGGGCACTGCAGTGCTTAATTTGTAAAAAATGAAAAAAGCATGTGCGAAGGTTCTTGTCAGGAGGCCACTGTTGCTTGAACAACACATTGCCCCTGCCAGCGCTTCCAGTGACAGTACCAACACAACTACTAACCATGTCACTCCTACAAGCGTGGCAATTCAGACTATTTCAGGCCCCCAAAGCTATAAGAAAGGCTTGGCCGGCGAGTATTATTCATTTGTAATGTTTATTGAATGAATAATCAACTGTTGTTGTAGTCACCTCTCCATTAGCCAGACAGCGCCACCTTGTGGCAGACGGTTAAGCGCCTGTGTTGCCAATTAAGTGCTGGTGCCGAGCACCAAAAACCACTGGCTCAAATTATGCACTGCTGGGCGGACTTCTGGCTCATAGGACAAAACCTGCCCTCTGGACAGCTCCTGAGAGGAGATAGGCAGAGCGTTTGGAATTATGTGACTAAATCACTGCCTTTCACCCTGTTGGGAGTTCAACACACCTAGATGGTTGCCCTGAGGTAAATAATGTGGAGGCACAACTCAGAGATAACAGCTGGGATATTAATGTACAAGTCAAAAAGCTCTCATGCGCCAGTAGGGTGTTATAGGTGTGCAGTAGAACCTGTCCCCCTACATAGCGGTACTGAGACCAAAGGCAACCAACTTGACCCAGGTAATTAATGACTGCAGCTAACATGTGAGGTAGCATCTAAGTGGTAGATTTGTGGATGGCGCGCTGCACTAACCTGACAGATAACCACTCAACGACTGAAAGGAGTCTCGGCAGAACTGGACACTAAGAATGCGAGCGAGGCTCCTCAGGGTCTTCCCTCTTGTGGGCCTGTTCCAGGCCCTACAGAGACATTTTTCTCTCTCTCTCTGGTCACACACAGCTCCCAATATACAAAACTAAATAGCAGCTTGGGTTTAGAGTGAGTCTAGCCAACTGAAAAGGGGTGAAGCCAACTCAAAAGGAATACCTTAAGTCTTGGCGGAAACAGAAAGGTTTGAAATTCGTTCCTGGATTTAGGGTTGACGGTGCTGGATGTACTAACAACCTACATTACTGGCCTCCACAAAGGGGTCCTTTAAAACTTTGCCTAATGTCCCCTTAAAATGGTGGGATCACTTGCCCCCTGTCCTGAGATAACAAGGTGCGTGTGTGGTGATCCCCCTCTCTTATTGACTAATGCATTCAAACGTGTTTCTACCATTACTCTCCTCAAACGCTATCCCAGGCCACATATACTGTGCTCTATATACCGTTTATGATCCATTTGATGTATGCCTGTGCCATCTATGATTACAGGCTCTGAGTTGCCAATCACTGTCACAACCTTACCTTAACTACATACCAGGGTTGATTCTCCTTTCTGCCAGCCATTGCATCTTGATTGTTTCCACTACCATGGCTGACGTCACTCGTGTAGCTGTGGTTCAAGATTATAGTATTGGCATTAAATAAAATGAAAAGACAGCTAGTAGCAGGCCCCGATGATACATACCCCATGCGAAAAGCTCTCGCTGAGGCGACTTGGAGGCCTTGTTCATACTGCAAGCTACTTTTAAAACGTTGTATTTATTTCTAATACGGCGCTCCTACGCTACAAGTAAGGGGAATTACTATCTCGTTCTCAATAGCATTTTTGTTTTTACCATATTCAAAAGGGATGAAAGGCTGAGTTGAACCTGTAGCACATATATTTCAACAGCGAGTGCTTATATCACTGAGCTATCGTATTAGCATGTTCAGAATGCATGTGCGAAAATCAGCATGCATAAGAAATATTGCCTGTGTTATTATTTGGGGATGGTGTGGATGGTGATGTTCATGTATGTAAATCTACAAGCGGGCGGTGTGATACGAGCCACATGTCACCGATCTGGGGGCTGGAGGGGCTCCCCTGGTGTTATAGACATTTAAGATCAAACAGCCTCCCACCCCAAATGACAGTAGAAAACACGTGATGTGACACTATCTCCATTCAATATTTCGCTGCCTCTACAGAATTCCAAACCCAAAAAGAAAAGATGTTGTTTACATTCATTATGATTTGTTGTCAGAATGACAACTTTTATTTGAGCGCTGACTACTTTCCGAATATGTCACATGTGTGTTTACTGCAACTTTATTTGTATCTCTTCCGGTATGCTTTCCTTAATGCTGGTTTGTTTTCGTAGGGGATGTATCCTAGTTCAGATTTGCGGGTCCGCTTAGCCCTTCATCCGTATGAAGTCCATAAAATGTGGGTCATTGATTCGGTAATAGATGCACCGAACAGCACACTGAGATCAGAAAAATTGTAGAGTGCGCTATAGAAGTGTTATTTTTGTTTACAGTGTGCAGACATTATTGAAATATTAAATAAAGTGACATTTATGTGAGGATTTTAGGCTTTACGTATTATTATACCCTGCCCTTTGAACCTCAATTTTGTATTATTTCTTTCTTGTAAGAAACATGAGTTGATGATTAAAATTGTTGGTATGTTTACTATGAGACCCGAATTCTAATCTCAGCCGTGCCAAGTCTGTGATCCTGGGCACATCTGTATATCTCCATGTGCCTCTGTTCCATTATCTGCCAAACTGGGGTGTTTAGAAACAGACTAGCCCTATGGACTAAGTACTGAATAAAGGGTGGACATCTACATTAACAAAAGATCTAACGCTCCTTTCTTTTGCGAGTGCGCCCCGGAGTAATACTATCTAGCTGGGTCGCGGGCGCTCGAATGTAGCTGGTAGGCAGAAGAACTGGCGCTCTTTCAGTATTTATGCCTACAAAGATGCATTATTTCACGAATGATTCTTTATTCATGTGCGTCTGCTTTTGGTTGAATGAGTTTCGCTTGTAAAGCGCCTGAAAGGTCTGTAATTCTCAGCGCTGCGTGCCCTCCTCCTCGTGCTCACACTGTGCAAATGAGGCAGGCAGGGAGTGTGCGCACGGTCCGGGTACATTGTTTACCAGGCGTGTGACAGTAACATGCGCCCCTGCTTGGGTGGGGGGAGGCAGCGGAAGCGGTGCTCAGGCACTGCCCCTCCAGAGGTGGAGGGGTTAAGGCGCTGCAGTGAGCGGAGCTCCGCCCCCCGCCTCAGCACCTGGTGCTGTGCAGACACTTGCCTCAGCAGTAGCCTTCAGAGGGGATTGGTGGAGAGCAGAGAGGGGGGAAGAGAGAATGTGACAACTGCCTGCTCCGGCTGCCGCCTTGGGGAGGCCTCCAGCACCTGTGCCTGCCTGTCTCCCGGCCAGCAGAAGCAGCAGCACGCTGCCTGCGAGGAGGAGCGAGAGAGCGCGCACACACGCAGGAGAGAGAGAGACTCCGAGACAGCCCGCTCCTCGCCAGGACGCACGACACGCACAGGGGACTGGACATGACTTCTTACAAGCTGGATTTCCTGCCCGAGATGATGGTCGACAGTCGCCTGCTAGTTTCGGACAGAATGTAAGTGGGGCATTTCAGCCGCAGATGCTGGCCGTGGTCGGGGATGTGGGGGGGAGGGGGAGGGGAGGTGTAGCGGTGCCACCCCAGCAGCGGCTGGGCATAGCCTGGCAGGTCTGGGTGGCTTGTGCACCCGGGGCATCTCCGACCACTAGGGGCTCCTGTACGGGAGGGCGAGGCTGTGGGCACTTCGGGCATCACGTTCGTCGCCCGGGGGCAGCGAGCGACAGTGTTAAGCACCGGATCCGGCGGTGTGTGTCCAGTAGCCGAAGAGCTCAGCAGATCCGTGCTCAGCCGGTGGGCTTCCTGCTCCTGGGCACCGCCGAGACGAATGGAGGGGCACACCGCCCTACTCCCCAAGATCGCGCCCTGGCTCCTGTGACCACAACAGCAATGCATCTCCCTCCCGCCCGCAGCAGCTCTGCATTCGTTCCTTTTAAAGAAACATGAAAATATTGAATCTGTCATGACTGTGGCACAGAGTTTATTTACACACGCCTAGTAGCCCAGATACGCTCGGATGCCCATCGGACTAAACTGGTGCGCCTGGGAGTGCGAGCCCTGTCTGCAACGCTCTTATATTTAACTCATAGTGCGACAGAGACCGGCCCAGTGCACAATACACTACTCTTTTCACCACTGTCCGCGGGTGACTCTCCCCAGAGCTCAGTTTTCAGTGTCCCCACCCAGCCTTTGTCTTTTAGTCGAACGGAGCCTGTAAACATTTTCCCTTTCAATAAAAAGCATATCCTTTGCATAGTATCCTATTATTGAGAATGTGCCCAGGATCACACTGTTTTCTTGAGTGGGGAAACCGGAAGGAGGAATCCGGTCAGCGTGTTCTTGGGCAGTGACCACATGACCCAAGCACTCATGTTAACTGACCACTCCTGGTAGACACTGTATCTACACGTGCCTCGTATCTGCCAATAGTTGGATGCGCTTCGAAGGAGCGTGAGGAGAGGTATTAAGTGTCCATAGCGCTCAGAAGTGTTTGCGGTGCTGGACAAGCCCCTGATCTAGGCACTCGCACGAGAATCATCTGCTTGCACCAGTGATGGGGTGGTTGGTCTGTGTCGCCATACAAAGGGCAGTTGTCGCTCCTGCGTCGGAATGTGCGCTGCGAAGTTCCGGCACACAGTCCCCAAAGTCCAGCCTCCTTCTCTTTGTACGTGCTCTCTGGTGTGAGCGTTTCCCACTTTTTCGAGCGATACACTTTCTATTTGTATTAAACCACTCAGACCTCAAACAGAGAAAATAGCGTCCTAAACTGAAGTGAGCCTTATTCATATGGTAGTTAAGTTCACATAGTCTCACATGTCTGGTTCTGCAACAGCTACTCAAGTTCCAGAAGGCGCTGTGCCGTGTGCGTATTTTCTTTTTCTAGTTTTGCCCAAAAAAACACAAATCATAGTAGAGGGCGAAATGCTGCACCTGTGTGGTGATGCCAGTGTGAGAGGCGACCGTCTCTGTTGATCTTGGCAGAGCTGGAGGTAAACTTTCTTCGGGCGCCTCTCCGTCCTCGAGCACGTGTCTGGGAGGGAGACACGTGCACACGGACAGTCCCCAGGCCAGTTCCAGCTCCCAGAGATACTTTCGTGCGTGGTCAAGAATGTTGTCTCGAACTCCAATCCCTGCTACCCCACTTCATCATGCTTGAGATCTTGGCCACATCACACTTTCCATCTGTGTCTTTTCTCGGTGAAGTGTGAGCGCGCCCTTGACTTCTGGTTGTCCACTGAAGCTGGCATGAAAACACGTGGGTCAGGGCTGTTAAGGGGAATGCATCCCAGTTAGCTGTTTTCTGGAGGCTGAGAGAGCAAGCAGATCTCGAGGGGTGCAACGGTAGTACAGACAAAATAAACACTTGCCATGGTACCCTGGCGCCGATTACTTAGAAACAAGAATCGCCGAAACTCTAACCTAATTGGTCGAAATGTGCATTTTCAGTTGTTTTTGTACACAGTAGGGCATAGAAGAGTGCCACGTTCCTTAGTAGGGCTCTGCGTGCGATTACAGCCTGCGCTTCTTTTCTGCATGGAAATAACGAAGTGATGGTTCTCACTGTCTGTCGGCACCTGCCCATTTAAAGAGTCTTATTTTTGTTAAAAATGTAATCTGGTAAGTCAACTCTTAAAAACTGGTAATGTACTGCTAGGTTTCAGAACAGTCGAAAATTAATATTTTACAGCCCGTGTCAGAGGGAATTAATAACATAAATAGGCCATTCCACCCATGTCATTCAAAAATGCCATCACCGTTTCGCTAGACAAAGTCTTAAAAAAAGTGATAGCCTCCGATTCGAAAATACGCTCCGTGGCGACCTCTTGCAGCATTTTAATCCCATTTGAATGCACTTTCTACTTGCCCGGGGCCACGAAGGGAGGGGTGACCTGCGGGTCACCTCGCTCTGCCTGGCTGGCCCTGCAGGGCTGCATTCCACCCCCGTTGTACCTGGGACATGAGTCGGCGTGCTCGAGTGCACTCAGCATACCGCAGTCAGAGGCGGCCCCCGGGCAGTCCCTGCGCCATGCCAAGACCAGCCCTTACTTGTTTCTGCCAAACATATGGGCCTTGCGCGTCACTAGTATCAATCTGTAGAATAGCCCGGGGCTTTGACATTAGGTGTGCAGCACGAGGGCCCGCCTTCCTGTTCTGGCACCGACAGCTCATCCTTCTAGGATTGGTAAAATTGGCACAATTGGATATTCTTGAACAGCGCACAGTGCTAGCCAAAACCCCTCTAGGTATCCCCGTTTTTTTGGCAGCTACATTGACTAAGGCATGGAGGGTGCAGAAACTGATTTCATCGGGATCAAACTGGTGCAGTTGGGATGCTGGAATTCAAATGTGTATGTTTTTTTCCAACTACAACCTACCCACCAGAGTTAGGATTTAGAAATTAGTATCAACCGGCTTAGATGACAATGCCAAGTGTAACAATTGGCAATACTCTAAATTTTGATAGATAATCTAGTTTAAACACAGAGACCTAAATAGATTTTCACAGGATCACACAACTTGAGTATATGGCTGGAGCCATGATTAGTAGGACCATCTCCTGGTTTAACAGCAAAAAAAGCTAGTAGCACCAAGGTTGTAGCTAAAATATCTATGTTAAATAAGAAAGACAGCTCTTATTATTAAACATGCACAGTCTAACATTATGGCAGGAGTCAAACTGATGGCATACAGGTGGAGAATCCCCGCAGCTGTCTGAAACTAAATTAAGTTCCATAAGCAGCGCGCGCTTATAAAATAATGGGAACATTAGAACTCGCAGAGGATCCACCGAGCTGCCAAGATTTATGATTCCAAGGGAGGATCCATTTGTCATCCAGACATATTAGTATTACCTCTCCGACTGACTGGCGGAATCTGCAGGAGAATCGTCCGCTCCTGAAATAAACTAAAACAAATTATTTCGGAAGTGGGAGGGCCCTTCTACCCGCCTGGCCTGCCCAGCTCCAGCCTGCCAGGCTTCGAGGGTAAGTGCGTTATTGCTTTCCCACTAAACACGTTAACGGGGACATTTACATCTTTAATTCTCTCTGAAGGCGAGGAAAAAGTTCCTGGTCTCAAGCGGGCCCATTAAAGACGTTGTACTCGCCTCCTAAGTACCCCAGCTAATTGTAGGCACACCATCAGCCCCTGCCCTCCTCCCAATCTTCCTCACACTGCAAGGACTCCCCGCCCCCACAACAAACACCAAATGCTGTTCCCGCCCAAGGCGCCGTCCCGCTCAATCCGATATAGGGCCGGCTATGCGCGCACCTTTGTGATCTCCCTCACTCGTGATGCTGACTCATTAACACTGAGGGGACGAGAATCTGCCTCAACAACGGATTGCACGTGCTTGCCTTGCGTTGGCATCTCCCCCACTTCTTCTCCCTGAACCCGCCAGGTCTGTGGCACTAACTTGTTCCCCTGGGGACCTCACACAATGGTGGCTGAAATGTTGAGAGCCTGCTTTCCGTTGCAGAGGCTTTGGTGCGCTGTGCCCGGGAGTGTCCAGAGATGGGCTCCGAGGGCGTTGGGAGGGCCTGTCATGATCATCCAGAGGCAGGCCCCCATACCTGTAGGGAAGAAGGGTTTGGACGTTCTTAGAGTGGACCCGGCACAGCCCAGGAGTGGCCTCCCTCGAACTGAGAGCCTCTGGTCGAGGACACGGGGTGCAGGAGGCGTCCATTGCAGCCGAGCCCTCCCAGCCGTGTGTGAACGGGTGGAAAAACATTCTACGAGATAAACCCTGCTCAGCAGTTCTGCCAGTTCGCAGGGAAGACCCACCCCACAAAATAATACAGAGCCCTTTAAATACCGTCCGACTCCGAATATCCGCTCTCAGGCCTACCTGCACCCTGAACACAGAGATGTCTGAAAATACTCGGCCTTTCTGGGAGTTGAGGGATGTGGGAAGCAAACAGTAAAGCAGAAAGGCGCAGGAGAACTCCAGAACCAGGAACCCCACAGCAATCTAGAGTGCTAGCCCGAGGAGAGAGCTAAGCACTGTACAACACAGCCTTATTTCTACAGACATTTACTTCACCCTCTACCGTTTGTAAAACACATTCAGCCTCGAGGACCTGCCTCTGATCTCTCTCCCTCCTGTTGTAGGGGCAGACCCTACAGAGGGGCTCCCCACCTGTCTAACCAACCTTAGCAGCCTCCATCTCAAGGACCCTACAGCAGTGCCCCCGAGCTGCGCCCCACCTGTCTAACCAAACCTGACAGCCCCTGATCTTCAGCGCCGTTCTTAGAGGGGATTCGGTTGTGAGGTCCCTCCGCCTGCCTCACGTGGCCCATCCCAGGACAGTGCTACGGGGTCATGGCCCCGGCGGGTGGGGTCCTTTGGAAGCGGACACTTGCGCAACATTAAATAGTGTTTAATACTAAAACATGCTGTTTACAGCACTTGAAACGGCAGACGTGTGGTATGAAGCGCTATACAAAAACAAGTTACTACTTTATATCGTTATCCTTTTTGTTGTGTTTTTTGCTCTGGTGTTTGAGACTGGCTCAGGGACTTTCTCCAGCGGAATGCTGAACAGTGTAAATCTCTTGATAACTCTGTCAGAGGTCAGGGCTGTCAAAGCAAGTGCAGCTGAGTGTTCTCTTAGAGGCCGCAGTCTCAGCCCTTATAGTGTCTCTGTTTGTCTCGCATGCCACCACGCCAGCGTGCCCACGGGCAAGTGGGATACCGTCGCCAGCAGTAATCTCGTATTCGCCGTGCAGCCTGCTCTGATCACCAGTGCCAGTTTTGACACAAGGCGCTGACATGGCTTTAAAGCGACCGGCAGTGTTACTGGTGTCATCAATAATGGTGCATTGCCGTGTGTCTACTACACAAACAATCTCACCCGAGGGATGACACATACTAGTCAGTCGTGGCTTCAGAAATTTGAGCTTCATTCCCAGCGTCCCCGGGTAATTACATTTTTTGATCGCGGGCAGTCCCCATGCCGGTTACTCCTCTGCCCGTACTTCTCCCACAATCTGGACTCTTTGATAAAGGAAAACACAATGGTATTTTCAAAAAGGTTAACTACCACACCGAAGTTTCCCAACAATCTCGTTGGCAGACCTGGATGTTCTGGACAGGTCTGATTTCAGATAACAGATACAGGCACGGTTTATTCGGGTTTTCATTCCTCCTCTCTATTGCTCACCAACGCCTGAAGGAAGGTGCAGGCGTCGTGTCCTTCGACGCACAATGCTGAGTGGTTTAGCGAGCGCCTTTGGCTGAATTGGAAACATTTGCTTTTGTTCTTCAGTGTTTTCCTGGAGTCTGCTTGTTTTGAACAGGTTCAAGGAAGCAGGGGGGAGGTGTTTGCTTTTGCAACAGCTGAACACCTTGTGTGAGCATTTCATCTTCCTCCCAGGGCCAGCTGTTAGAAACCTCAAGTGGTCTCAGTTGTCAGGTGGGAGTGGCCAACCAGTCCTCTTTCCCCTTATGCTTCCTGGTACTCGTGGTTCACTGGTACCTTTTAAATTAACACAACACAAATTCAAGCAGCCAAAGGCAAGGAGATAAGCCAGAGGTGATTTGAAATGCCTTTGTTCCGATTCATGCCTTTGAGGTTGCCACAGCTGGATGACCAGTGTTTGATTTTTGAAGCTGCCCTACTGATTGGGAATGGAAATGAATCATAGCGCACTGAGCCTGTATCATATTCTGTTGATATGCTCATTGGATATGTGATGTAGGTCAGTGCTGTGAATTGGTCACTAAAGACTAGGCACTCCAACATACATCAAATCTGGTAACAACAGGCACCAGTGCAATCAGTCAGGCATTCAATCTTTCCCCATGGCCAAGGTATCCAGTATGTACCACAGGAACCACCGAACCTATTTAGAATATTAAATCCAAACTATCTTAACAATTCCAATGTTCCTGTGTTGGGTACTGGTGCTTACGGCCAATATGCAGTCCCAACATCTAACAGGTTCCAGATATTTAATTCACTAGATGAAAACGATTGACTTGCCGAACCACCGGTAACTGAAGAACTTAGACTGATGGATGTCAACACGGTTAAGGAACCCCCAATAGATACTGCTGCAGTGAATTCTGATGATCCACCCCTTATAGATCCAATTATATGTAATGGCGAGAATGAACTGGAAAATCAGATAACGCCATTAATTACATCTAACTCACCATACGTAGTTGTAGAGGAGAACTTGAGGGTCATCACGTGGAACATAGCTGGGTTAGCATCTAAGGTCAATACCCCCATGTGGGCTGATTTTATCACACAGGGGTATGACATCATTTGCCTGCAAGAAACCTGGGACAGAGAAGATGTACACGTTGAGGGATATACATCTTTTAGTGTGAATGCCGTGGCTTCCCAGGCTGGTAGAGCCAAAGGTGGTCTTGTGACATTGATATCTACTGTACTGACTGAATTTCGTGTTAGCAATCACATTGTACTGGGTGCACACGCTTCTGTACTGCGCATGGCCCACAGTAGATGTAGAGACCTAATAGTAGTGAACTATTACAACAACATTGTGGGGTGTAAACGGGGATTGGTTATTCCCGAAATTGAGCAGGCCATCGATATGACCCTATCAGGTACAATAAAACCAGCTGCAATCCTGTGGGCTGGGGATTTTAATATTAAAACTTGCAATTATGCACTCAAGGGGGCTTGTGGCCACAGGGAGGAGTACACGGGAAGGGAAACTAACGTTTATAATCATTTCCCGCATAATAACTATGGTGGTGCTCTGAATAAACTACTAGCCAAATATGATCTGGACCTCTTAGAATGCAACAAGAACGCAAATAATGATAAGTGTCCAACATTTCATGGGAGAAACAGTCGGTCTTTTATCGACCATATTATGATATCCTGCTCCGTAGTATATACTAATGTTTGGGTAATCGAACAAACTGTTAGTGATCACAATAGTGTAACCGTGGAACTACTGGGCTGGGGAACCAAAAGGAACACCTATGGCCAACCAATCCAGGACATCGCGGCAGAAAGACCTAATGGGATGAGGGTGAAATGGATAAAAGTTGACCCCAACCAATTTGTAGCCAAAGTGATCACAAGTTGTTGCAGAGATGTGGAATATTGTCTGTCCTCTAATCCATGCCCACGCACCTTGCTATCCAATTTCCTAAATATAACAAAAGAGATCGAGAAATCCCTGACACGCAAAGCCCGAAAAGTAAGAAAGGTCAAGGCGGTGTGGTTTGACGACAATTGTGCACAATCACTAAAAAGGCTGAAAATTTCACTTGATGCTATGCCAAGAGATGTCAGCAAGATCAGGGAAGAGCGTCACTATTATAAAATCGCACTCTCCACTAGGAAGAAGGAATTACAGGATAAGGCATGGGCTGAATTAGACTTGGCTGCTGACACAAAAGACCACAAACTTTTCTGGGACACTGTAAACAGCCCATTTCTGAAGAATGATAACATTCCCGAGTTAACTTCACATGTCAGTTGTCAGGCCTGGATAGCACATTTTACAGGGATTTTTAATTCAGAATTTACTGGTTTTATTTCTGATTTTAATCCTAATGTTTTAATTGACACTTTAACCCATTTTAAATGGGAGAAAATATTGTTTTCCGTGACATTAAGCGAGGTGATTGAGGCAACTGAGAAGAGTAAGGGGGGGAAAGCCCCGGGACCGGACGGGGTCCCTGTGGACTTTTATAAATCTGAGATTAACCTATGGGCCCCCATCCTGACTCGCTATTTTAATGCTGCCATCGAAGATGAGTTGCCAATTTCATGGGGTCAATCAATTATTGTGCCACTTTTTAAAAAGGGTTCTAGGGCAGAAGCACGTAACTACCGCCCAATATCACTTTTGGACTCGTCTTTAAAAATTTTGAGTCGTGTACTCCTGGCAAGACTAGAGTCCTGGGTTGAAGATAATAATATTCTCTCACCTACTCAATATGGGTTTCGAAGGGGTTTAGGGACTATGGAGCAGTGCGTGAACCTGGAACTTATTATCGGCAAGTACACGAAGGCCAAGGAAGGGAATTTGTTTATGTGCTTTGCCGATTTAAGTTCCGCATTTGACTTGGTGGAACACGCACTGCTCTGGCCCACACTATTGGCCATGGGCGCCCCGCTAGAAATCATTCACCTCTTGGCTAGAATGTATAGTAGCCTTTCAAGTAAGGTTAGATTTGGAACAGATGGCGAATGTACCCCCTTTTTTAAAATTGGTAGAGGGATACGACAAGGGTGCGTGCTAGCCCCTCTTTTATTTTCCCTCTTTATTAATCAGGTTGACCAATTTTTACAAGAATCCCACGCTGATGCCCCTATCATTAACGGAAAGCAAATACCCGTCCTTTTATACGCGGACGACGCGGTCCTGATTTCTAGGACCGCAAATGGGTTGCAAAAGTTGATCGACAAATTTTATAATTTTATTCATGGCAGGATGCTTAAAATTAACAAGGGGAAAACAATGACTATGACTTGTGGGAAGAAAACGAAGAAAAGTAAAACATTTTTTATAGATGGGGATAAACTTGAGGCTGTGCAACATTTCTGTTACCTAGGTATCACATTCTCCGGAGATGGGAAATGGGTAAATGAACAATCTAATGTTGATTTAAAAATGACCAGAAATGTAAACTGTATTTTCAGATTTGCCTCAAAATTAGGGGGTCGTAGAATCCGAGAGATGATCTCCATTTACAATTCCAGGTGTATGTCCTCTGCTCTATATGGAGCAGGGATATGGGGATACAACCACCAGATTGCCCTGTCTATTCAGCAGGAGGAAAACAAGTATCTAAAACGACTATTATGCCTTCCTGTTTCGGCTTCAAATGAGATCACACATAGAGAACTAGGCATAAATCATGTTATAGATTTGATTGCATTGCGCCCCCTGTCACTGTGGCGGTCCATATGGGCCAAAGAAGAAACCAGATTTACCCAGGAAGTAATTATGGATTGTATTAAATTAGATTGTCACTCAAAAATCCCCTGGCTAAAACATATTCAATCTTGGTATAAGATCCTTTTTGGCCAGGATATTTTTAAAGACCTTTTAACAGAATCAATTTTGTCAAAGCGCGATCTTAAATCCATTTACCTGGACCACGTAAAGGGGATTAGAATGGCGAAGTATGCCACACAAAGTACGTTCAAATTGTACATGGAATACAATCTTGGTGTAGGTTTTTCCCCCTATCTCACATTTGTTAGCATCAATTCCCATCGCTTTGTTCTAGCCCGTTTTAGGCTGGGAATAGTTCACCATCTAGTGGCATTTCCCACTGTAAAAAAACCTGGAACATGCCTGTGCCCATGCGATGGGAAATCCAAACAGAGCACCTGCCATTTTTTACTCTTTTGCAAGTTTTATACTGGTTTTAGGAAGTTTTACTTGAAACAATTATTTTTAAATTATAACATGTGCAATACAAGAGCCGCAATGCAACTGATGTTTTATTTGGGTTCCCCGGATGTATGTTATCGTGTGGCCACTTATATCCTAAAATGTATGTGGCAAAGAAAATCTATAATAATATGATTATTTTGCAAAAGCGTTTTTTCATATATCCCTGTTGAAAACTAACTGTTGCTATAACATCTATAGTGATAAAATATTTTACTGCACTTTACATTTAACTGCTGCTATAACGTCTATAGTGATAAAATATTCTACTGCACTTTATATTTATTTGATATGCCAATAGCACTTTGTACACAGTACGTCTCCGAAATTTAGCACCTTACATCTGCATTCTTTTTCTTTTCAAATGTTACATTTAAAGTGGATTTTGCCTTTTTGCACTAGAGTCTTTGCACAAGCGTTTTTTGCACAGATATCTATTGTAAATAAAATTGTTGCTATGACTATATTGATAAAATAACCCTATGCACTTTATATTTATAGTTACTGACATGTTTATAGCAATAGCACTTTATGTATATAATAGGTTCTTTGAATTCTTGTACTTACATCTGCATTCCCTTTACTCTTACCAACTGTATAATATTTGCTGCTGGAATATATAGAGTAATTAACCTTAACTTAGCTCTCTAATGTGATTCTGTTGTACTACAATTGAACCAAAAAGTGTGGTATGGATATTGCTGTTATTTTTGTTTTATTATTTAATTTACATGAATATAAACCTGAAACTGTATTTATGTGTTGCTATATGGTTGTACTTGTACAAACCGAATAAAGCATTTTTGACTGACAACACAACACAAATTCAAGCAGCCAAAGGCAAGGAGATAAGCCAGAGGTGATTTGAAATGCCTTTGTTCCGATTCATGCCTTTGAGGTTGCCACAGCTGGATGACCAGTGTTTGATTTTTGAAGCTGCCCTACTGATTGGGAATGGAAATGAATCATAGCGCACTGAGCCTGTATCATATTCTGTTGATATGCTCATTGGATATGTGATGTAGGTCAGTGCTGTGAATTGGTCACTAAAGACTAGGCACTCCAACATACATCAAATCTGGTAACAATCTGTCTGGCCGCTGCTTCTACTTACCATGCGACTGGCCCAGCCCCAGTCCTTCTGGCATTTCAGATGCAGCCACCTGCCCAAAACTTTTCCAGATTCCACATACCCAGGTCCGCCTATGGCCCGGTCGGCCTCGTGGCTCTACTGGAATGTATTCTACCATGATTTCATACATTGCTCATCATTGACAAGATGTAGTGGATTTTCTGAGATTTATTTTAACCTCCCACAAACGTTTCCACCCTCCCCCAATTGAGCACGCCCTCGTGGCTGATGATTTACTCTTGGGGCTATGAGTCTTGCAGTGTGTTCTCATGTTAGATTCAGTGTTTCTTTGTTTTCTCTTTTCACAATTGATCACAGATATAGTTTAATCCCATTATCTGAGGCTGGCTTGACTGTCTGTTGAAGTGATGAAGAACTCAACTTGTTCATCATTATATGTCACCTAGAACTGCGATTAGTGAGTTTCGGAGCGCTCCTAAATTTGGATGACATAATTTGGACAAGTGGGGAAGTGAGCATTAGAAGTCGCTCTCCACAGCCAACAGTCACTCACCAGCACATGAGGTGCACCTTGACTGTGAAGGATTAGTTTGGTGCTGGGTCGGATTCTTTTCCTTTCTTTTGTGGAGCCTTAGAATCAGTAGTGGGTATTTCACTGGAGGGACTCGATGTCACTTGAATCAAAGCCTTTAGCGATCTAGCGCCTCCATTTAATAATGTATGCAGAATGTAACATTATGCTAAATTATATCTGAATTTGAAAAGACACACTGAAGGTGAACACCTGTAACTTGAACAACAAAAGTCAGAGGTTGGCGAACCCTGAATCATGCAAAATATGCAGTGATTTCATTCTTGTTTGACTGCTTGGAGGACAGAACACCATTGCCACTTTTCAAAGGTCTAGTCATCTCTGTTAATAAAAACAATATTTAGTCTCATGATGCACCGGAGGAAGGGTTGGACTAGGGCCTTTCACAGCTGGTTGTAGTACTCCAGAAAATATTTTTAAGTCTTTGGTTGTAAGTGGGCAAGATAGCTCAGTGAGTAAAGGGTTGATTTTTGAGGTCTACTGTGACTACAAGTCATTATGTAAAATGGTAACATCTTTTTTAAACTGCATAAAAGGCGTAAGTGCAGTAGAAATAGCCTTTGATTATATCACAGTGGCTTTAAATGCATACCTTCGAACATGTGCAATAATAGCTTTGTGTCTAGACACGTTAGCTACGTTTTAAGAAGACAGAGTAAAAATAGATAAGTCCAATGAGAATTGACCACCTTCACAGCCAAGGGTTGTTAGGGCAGACACAGGAGAGAGGCCGGAGCTGCAGAGTGAGGATGCTTGCCGATCAGCTTATAGCATCAGAACTCAGAAGGTCATAACCCGGAAGCAATACCGTTGCGACCGACACTTATATGTTTAGGTTTCAATATTGCATTTTGAGTTTAAGCTTCATCAAGGCGATGCGCCAGAGAGGCTTTGGAAAACATCACGAATATACTAGAGAAATCAAGACTTTAAAATGTTTTTCTATCTTTTGCGACGAAAAAAGCGGCTGCGTTTTTGCGCTGAGTGAAGTCCTGTCTTGAAAATGCTGCCAGGGCTGCCGAAGTGAGAGCTCCGGTGAGGCTCGTGCTCCTGTAGCACTGCCTGCACACACACGCACCCCTGAACCTCCAGCGCTGAGTACTTTTAACCCCTGCAGCCACAGCCTGCAGGGCACTAGGGCATTATCAGGACTTTGAGATAGAGGGGTCAGGCATCTTTCATAGCCATTGATTTAATGAAAATGCGACCTTAACAACCCACGCTGACATTTAATAGTTATATCCCTTTTCTCCAGGACATTAACGGTGTGTAATGGCCTCTGCTATCAGAGTTCACAGATGTTCCCCCTGCAATTATTAACAAAGAACATAATGAAGGGCCTGGCAATTAACAGCTGTTAAAAACTTGCAGTGTGCATGCATTAAGGCAATTTGCATCTGCCTTCTCCTGATGTCATACAACATAGACAGACTTCCATGTCCACATTACCACTGCACTTCATGGCCTTGCTTTACACTCTCCTCTAGCACTAAACAGTAGTTAAAGCCAGGATTGTCTGCATTCTGATTGGCACACCAAATATAGCATGCCACACAAGGTGATAGTGGGAGTTTTTATCAGCACCTGAATGGTATCCGTGTTATCGACCTCGTGTGAATGAATGGCGTAGCCTTCCTATCCAGTATTCGAGAATACATGTCCGTCACCTCGCCACTTACCCTGAGGGTGCCCTGAAACCAGTCCTGTTTTTCAGCCCACAGCACTAAACATCTTGGATTGGGTGTTTTAATTCATCTCTTATGGTTTCCGACCGAGGCCTTGCAAGCTTTCTTTGTATTGAAAAGGCTGGATCCTACATATCAGCACTCCAATAACTAGAGAAAGCTTATGGAAATGTCCTTCTCAATTTACGGTGTAAAGTGCCAGATGTTCAGGCCTTCTGGGTGGCCTATGGTTATATTACTACATTGCTCTTATTGGCTTCTGTAACTGCATTTCAAGTAAATACAAGTGTCAATCTGAAAAGTGAAAACACTGCAAAAATAAGAAAAGGTCAGTAGTGCAGCAGTGTGGACCACAGGCATGGTCTCCCAATACAACTACACGAGTGACTGTGCAGCATAATTAGTGAGCGCTGGCACAGATGGTGAGCTGCCCCACTAAACATATGTAGGGAAGTAAAGAGGCCCAAGAGACGCTTGTGCATTAACAGCTGCTAAATGACCCTTCCCATTAATGGAACCTTAACAGGTTCGTTTATACTGTGCTCAATGAAATCTGTTGAAGAATATTTCTGTAGCTATCATGCTGCCTGGGAAGGCTACCTTGCCGATGGTTCGTCTAATTTCTTTAACACTTTGGTTTACGTCGTTATTGTAGCCCTAATATGTGTTCCGCTGCCATGGAGTCCGATGCCATGTGTGGCACAATCAGACAGCAGTGTTTCCTGTAACAGCGAGTGTGCTTGGACTGATAGAACCATTGTAACCAAGGGAAAGGCAGACCTGCACATTATATTGGGCTGAGAAAACATCCAGAACCTGTTAAGGTTCCATTAATGGGAAGGGTCATTAAGCAGCTGTTAATGCACAAGCGTCTCTTGGGCCTCTTTACTTCCCTACATATGTTTAGTGGGGCAGCTCACCATCTGTGCCAGCGCTCACTAATTATGCTGCACAGTCACTCGTGTAGTTGTATTGGGAGACCATGCCTGTGGTCCACACTGCTGCACTACTGACCTTTTCTTATTTTTGCAGTGTTTTCACTTTTCAGATTGACACTTGTATTCACTTGAAATGCAGTTACAGAAGCCAATAAGAGCAATGTAGTAATATAACCATAGGCCACCCAGAAGGCCTGAACATCTGGCACTTTACACCGTAAATTGAGAAGGACATTTCCATAAGCTTTCTCTAGTTATTGGAGTGCTGATATGTAGGATCCAGCCTTTTCAATACAAAGAAAGCTTGCAAGGCCTCGGTCGGAAACCATAAGAGATCCTGTTACTGCAGGCTGATGGAGACCTCCAGAATCCAGCATTTTCAATCCACAGGAAGCTTGCAAGGCCTCTATTGAAAGATGTACATGATCTCTTTACTGTAGTCTGACAGAGACCTCTAGAATACAGCATTTTCAATCCAAAGGAAGCTTACAAGGCATCCACTAGAAACTGTACATGATCTTGTTTCTGCAGGCTGATGGAGACATCCACAATCCAGCATTTTCAATCCAAAGGAAGCTTGCAAGGCCTCCACTAGAAACAGTACATGATGTTGTTTCTGCAGGCTGATGGAGACACCCAGAATCCAGCATTTTCAATCCACAGGAAGCTTGCAAGGCCTCCACTAGAAACAGTACATGATCTTGTTACTGCAGTCTGATCAAGACATCTAGAATCCAGCATTTTCAATCCACAGGAAGCTTGCAAGGCCTCTATTGAAAGATGTACACGATCTCTTTACTGCAGTCTGACAGAGACATCTAGAATCCACCACTTTCGATCATGAGATAGCTTAGTTGGAAGCAGTACTTGATCTCTTTATTGCAGCCTGACGGTGTAGAATCCAGCATTTTGAATTCTATGGAAGCTTGCAAGGCCTCTATAGGAAATCATACGTGATCCTGTTACTGTAGTCTGACAGTGTATACCTAGAATCCAGCTCCAATCCAAAGGAAGCTTGTAAGGCCCTATTGGCAGAGGTGCCAGACTGACCTCTTAACTCATCTGTCTCTACTTTTCTAAACATACAGCACTTGGGTCCGGATGTTACAATGTCTGCTGCCAAATACATCTCTGGACCTTAAAAGCATGTCCCCAAGAAAAGTAAACACCTAAATAAATCTCTCTTTCAGTCATCTTTCATGTTTACTTTTCCTCTCTTACGGCTTCCAGACCTTGTCTAATGAGGACATTACAGCTATGGGTTTATTTAATGCAGTCCTGGTTGGAAGGACAGAGGAGCAGGAATTAACCGTCTGTCATGTCACTACGAATTTAAAACAGGTTTTCAAAGTAGGCTACACTGCACTACTGGCACTGTTAGGTGGCATCAGAGCGGCTATGAGCTTTACCTTTGAATGCCCATGGGAGCTAGGCAGTGGGTATGGGTATATCCACAAACAGAAGGGGAAGAGGATAAATCCCTAGTCCAGCCTCCCCGTCCAGTCACTGAATAACACACAAAGGAGTATAAAAAATGTGTATACATAGGAAACAAATGCACGTGTCCAATGTGGAAAAACTGCCCTTACTCACAAAATTGTGACACCCCAGGCGTTGTTCTGCGCAGGGGTGTCTGTAGCATAGCATGCTCTATGATGAAGCATGCCACAATTTTGTTAGTGAGGGCAGGTTTTCCACATTGGACAAGTGCCCTTATTTCCTATGTATACATATTTTTATATATACTTCTCCCCTTCCCTGCTCCTTTGTGTGTTATTCAGGGGGAATGGGTAACCATGTATTATTTGGAGTAAAGTACTTCCTGCTTTGCTTGAAAAAGGCTATTGCAAGCCACCTCAGAGTGCTCTGAGATATAAGATAACTCCACCTTGTGCTTCATCCATTGTATCATCATGCCATACTGTAGATCTTTGCGTTACTCCATATATTTTAAACTGCAGATGTAATGAAGAATAATGGGCATTAAGGGAGATGATGTATTGTTTGACCTAGTTCCACATTGCAGAAACCGTGCGAGAATTCTCCTTGTATAATTTCTGCCTGGCATCACTTCTAGGATCTTACTGAGGTGCTCTTGTTTCTTGTTGAAAAATCTGAAAGAAAAAAACTCCCAGAGTGCGGTTCATTTTTGCAGGTCAGGCATGATTCTACATTATAAAACCAACAAAAAACATATTTAGAGCAAAGTCAGTTTCTAACCGGTGGACGAAAGTCAAATAATGTTTTGCTCAGACAATATAACAAGATGCTTTTGTGAGTCTAGTCTGTCTTGTAGTTAGATAGTGTGTGGAACGGATTTCAGATGGATACCCCGAAAAGAGAGGTTATTTCATGGTGCTGTCAAAGGAAGACCCTACTACTGACCTATTTATCTAAAGGAGGGGGGGGGGGGACAAAAAGGCTTATAACCACAAATTTAAAATACCTTGCCTCTGCGACTTGCACATCGGTTAGCATTTTGTAAAAATGGAAAGTTGAGAAGCTGTGGTTTCAAATGAGCATGCACTGTTGCCAGGGCCGGCAAAAGTAATAAAGGAGCGGTGTTGAGTCCCAGACTGCCGAGGCACAATTATTTCAAACACAATTGTTTTTATTAAGTTGTGCATTAACACCTTTGACTCTTTTTTCGGTCTGGCCTGGAGACAAATTATTTTTTTCACCAGAAATACAACTCTCTTTCGCTCTCTATGTAATGTATGTGTATATATATATATATATATATATATATATATATATATATAGATATATATAGATATATATAGATATATATAGATATATATAGATATATATAGATATATATAGATATATAGATATATAGATATATATTCATACATACACACACACGTTTATACAGGGAGCTTTCAATCTTCATATGTTAGTCTGTTAAACTATCATTCATATTTTGCGCCCGATCACCACACCATTGATTCTTCTCACTGTGACTGACAGCATTTTGCCTATCCACATCTGCCTACAAAGTTGTCCACTTTAGTGCCAGGGCCTGGCTTACGTGAAAGTGTTGGAACAGTAATTGTAATCAGAGGTGAAGGTATGCCTGTAAGCGTATTCTTAAGCATGTAGAACTGGTGACTTTTTCACTACTCTGAAGGGTACATAGTTGGTGAGGCGCCTTCTAGACTGAAAGAACGAAGCCTATATGCCTTGTCTAGCTTGATGGTGATCACCCAATAACTTCAAGGCCCAAACAAGTGTGCTTGTGGCAAAAAGTTGTTAGAATGAAAAAAACAGCATGGGGGAGGGAGGACAGTGTGAATGAAAGTCACCATTGAACTCTATTTGTGTCTAAAATCCTGAGCTTTAGCAATGGCAAAGACTATATCTTTCTTCATGTTATGGGGTCCTTTTAGCGAAAGAAAAATGTATTCTAAATAGATCAGTATTCAATCAGTCGACATGCATCTGTTGAAACACCTGCATCATTTAAGAAGATAGTTCCGCTTCTAGATTGACAGAAGACCCCATTCATTATTTTTCTTCTTCACATTTTTATCATGGGCTGTTTTTGATAGTCCTCAATTGAGTTGCCCCGGAATCTCCATACAATATGTTATGTGCAGTGGGTGTATGAGTGGCATGTGCTTAGTTGCTAGAAATTAGTATTTGCCGCATACAGACACTTACACGGCCACTCCACTTGCTGACAGCCAAGTTTGTCAAGTGGATATGCCCCTCTAAAGCCATGAGCCCATCTGCGGCAAGTAGCGCACTTTGGAAAGGTGTCAAGTGAAGGCAAGCATGTTCTTCTGAGAGGGACACTCCAAAGCCAAGATTACCCCTCCCCCACTTAGAACTCATCCCTGGCGGTAGAAGCCGATGATGGGAAATTTTATCTGCCCTCCTCCAGTTGTGGCCCTTACTCTCCCATGTACTTTGTGTAGAACCATTTTTGCTTTTCCTACAAAAATTGATGTTAGCTTTCACTTTTTATTTTATTGTGTTGTCTTCCTGGTAAAAGCCCTGTAATCAACGGGAGTAGTCCTTAAAAAAAGCATTGCATCAACCATGCGATCCTTGCATCAAAAATAAATGCATTTAATGCTCTTGCAACTCCCATATGTTGGTATTTTTTTGTGAGAAGCGGTTTACATATGCCTTCATAGCACCCATTAATGCGTCCAAAGTCAAAGACGCCTATAAACATGGGCCCTTATGCATGTGCATAGGCATACACGCTGCGTTAAAAATGAATTTTACTATTGATAGGCGCTAGAGCAAATGTGATGTTCTATTGTTTCCTGGTGCATATAGTTTCTACATCCGCAATGGTGCATGCTGTGAGGGAGAGGTGCAGTTTGATTCGTATTTTTCCCCGAGAAGTCTTTACATGCTATAGGATATTTTCTTGGTTTCTGAAATCAATCTGCCTCATTAGTTAAAATATTTCAATTAGGCTCGAATGCTTGTTTTATTGTTTTTATATCTTTTTAAGTAAGGAGATCAACTTTCGTAATTAATCCCCGGTGTTCCACTAATAGCACATGAATGATGGAATGGTGTAAATATGCAAAACACCCCTGCTTTTTACAAATTCATGAAATGCCTGCAATGCATCTAGGCAAGAATTGAACCCCAGGAGGCATGGCGCGGCCAGGCGGGATGTATTGTATGCCGATCATATATCTTTTGTATTGAATCGAGGTTAGTCGCTGACTGGCTCACTCTGCAGGCCTGCTGATGACCTTACTACCCCTTAATAAGAGGCACCTGACACATTCTATACATTAGCAATGACATCAGAGAATAACACACCCATGGTGGTGTACAAATCCTGTCTTCCCCATGCTTCTTGAATGGACGGAATGATGAGCGCAATGTTGGGTAGCTCGGGTTAGCAACTGCAATTTTCTATTGCTTCTAGCAACCCCTGAGGACTGCTTTGCAGCTCTTGTGGTTTCACCAACGTGATTAATATCAAAACAATAAGTACTAAATTTAGAAAACATCTCCACTATGGCGATTGTGATTAGAATGCTAATCCGTCATGTTGAAGGCTAAACTCTGTGGGTGTTCGTTAAAGAGCTACTGTTCTAAATGAACATAATAAATCTGATGAGGCCGGCCCCACCTCCCGAAAAGTGAAAGCTTCTCCATCTCAGAAATGTAGCGTTGCCAGCTGGACTCACTTTGCAAGCAGAATTCCTGCCTTGGCACCAATCATAGTTGTGGTACTAGGGAAAGTGCCTCCGCTGGTAGAATTGTTCACCCAGCTATAGGTTGTAATTTGCTGTCAGTACTATCCTTGTCTTCTCTGCTTAAACCCAACCTATGATGTCCTATAATGTTGATGGTTCACTCGTGGACACCATTTAGGGGTCACAGCTGAGGTTCCGGGCACTCTTCTTGGTATCCTTGAGCACTTCCTTGTGACCTTTGCTAAGAAGCCACAGGGAAAGCAAAGCAAACATGGTTTATATACCTTATTTATCATATGCAGTCTTATGACCTCTGTGCCATACCATGGTAGTAGACATGTTAGACCATGTGTGTCGTGTACAGCAGTACCCTACTTAATACGTGGATTGTGACTGATCTATGCTTTAATCTGCTTTAATTGGTGTTTTTTATTAGTACTCAACTTCCTGCATGCTTTCCTTTTCAGTTGTTGTTTACAATGGCATAATTAGGGTCAAAAGTCATGTGAAGTAACTTCTCGTGATGGCATCAGGTCACATGATGTTACTTACTGTGATGTCACCAGGACAGGCTCTAGGGTGCATAATGTCACTTCTGCTATCCTGGCCTATAGGTGAATCTCACTATGTGAGTAGGCAGTCACAGAGACTTTGCTGTGTATTAGCAGTAAATAATCCAAAGAGAGTCCTAGTTGTGTATTATATGTGTATTCCCTACTAACAGAAATGTCTGTGTTTTATATGGGTTTCCAGATGTTGACACTGCCTACAAAATAGTCACATGTAGATAGTAATGTTTCTTGAATCACAAAGTTAACCACTAAAGCAAATCCTTTCTCCTTTAATTCATAGCATGTGAACTAGAAGCATTTTATGTTTGGTGCCCCCCAGCCTGCACCCACAAACTCAGTTTTTTCTCAAAATTATCTCCTTGTGTCCTGCAGCCTGGTATTACTTCATCAATAACTGATCTCAGCTGCCGTCTCACTCAAATCCTAGTTTTGGAATCTTTATGACTTACCATCTTCAGAGGCGCGCAGTAGTTCGTCCACTATTTTTAACATGAAGGAGGATTAGGCTAGATGTATGTGGTGAAGTTCCTCGCTGTGTCATTAATATTGCTAAATAATTTATTTTTAATAACCATTAAAAAATCTAGGCAGCCATAAGATGAATTAGTTACACAACTAAAACATTCATAATTTAATTGCTACAATAAACAAAGCGGTCTCCCCCTCGATATTTGTTCTAATCTTTAGAACGCATTTCCGGCGTTCCCAGGTTGTGCCTAAATCAGTCCTAGTAATGAATCTGACACCCTTATGTTTATTTCAGTTTGCCCCAGATTCGGAGCATTCAAGCCTGGCTATATTTAGGGTCGCATTGCGAGTGGCCCATTAAATTCCGTTATATAAAACCCATACTGCTGTAAATGCACAAATTCCGAATGTTGCCGCAAGCAGTACATCCTGGCAATTTTCCCCAGGTAAATTTACCGATGCAAAAATGCCAACTAGATATAGGAAGCTGCAGATTTTGGCGTGATAGCTGCCATTATCCGCACGTTATGCCCCATTTTTGATACAAAATTTAAATAGGTGATAATTTTTGCACCCACTAAATTTCCAACATCTGGGTGTTGGGTTTTAGCTCATGAGTCACAGGCCCAGTGGTAATGAGGTCTTTAGACTCTGGGATCACTAGTGAAGAGGCTGGTCTGAATGCTGTTGATCTGTTTGCACTACGTTCCACCATCCAAGAATAAATCAGGGAGGAATTCTAACAGTTTTAAAGAGTGGGGTCGGAGCTGAGGGGGCCGGAAAGGGTTGTAGCACTGGTAACCACGCACTGCATCCTTTTAATTCGATACATTACATGATCAAGGTGCCTTAGATCAGGTTTTCCAATGGTTTCCATCGAATAGCATAGTTGATGGTATTACATTGGGAACGAATTTGTTTTTAATAATTCCCAGTTTTGATGTAATCCCCATAAATTACAGTTTTGAAACTATAATTATGTGCAAAGAAAGCACAGATATTTGTATTTGAGATATGTAAAGCTTATGCAAATCCCTGATGTCTCGCAATAAACAGTGCGAGTAGTTGTAGTCACAATAGAAGGAGGAGTACTTACAGTTATAGGAGCTATAAAAGTAGTAGTAGCAATAAGACAGTATAGTCTAAAAATAGCTGTGCGACCTGTGACCGGTGTCTTGATACCAGTAAATTGTTGTTGTTTGTTATTTTTGTTACAGGGTATTTGTAAAGCGCACGGCTACTCCTGAGAGTGTCCCGGCGCTGACTTGACCCCATAGACAGAACAGTGTACACATCTAATGTTGAAAAGCCAAGTTTTTAGCTTTCTCCTAAAGCTAAGGAGATCTTGCACCTGTCTCAGGGAGGGTACAGGCGTCTGCCCATATGCGCACGAGCAAACTTAGGCACGATCAACAGCCTCTGAGTCGAGGACCGCAAGGCTATGGATGGTGCATGTGGAGTAAATTCTGTTCCTGATATTTGGGGCCCCTATGTTGTGAAAAGCCTTAAAGGCCAGCACCAGGGCCTTAAAATTAACCCTCTTTCACACCGGGAGCCGGTGCAGGGACATCGAATGAGGCGCTATGTGTGTTCTCGGGTCAACCATAAGAATGTCCCTTGCTGCCGCATTATGTACCACCTGCAGGCGGCTGAGTAAGTAATCAGGGAGGCCTAGGTACAGAACATTAATGTACTCCAACCTTGACGTTATCTGGGCTTGGACCATGGTTTTCCTATGCAAGACTGGAAGTAGGGGGAGGAAGTTCCTCATCGTTTTCAGTAACCCAAAACATCTGCCTGCCACTGCTTGGACCTGGAACTTCATGAACATGTCTGCGTCCCATTTCACCCAAAGGTTTTTTCACGGTGATGACTGAGCTGGCCGCGGGGGACATCTCCTGGGGCCACCATTGGCAATATTCCTTGCCAGGACTGTGGCTGAAGAAAATGATTTCCGACTTTTCTGAGTTGCATAGCAGTTGATTTTGCCTAAACCAGGCGAACACCTTGGTCAGGCAATTGTTTATTTCACTTCCTCTCACAGCATTATCCTTCTCACAGGTAAACAACAACTGCGTGTCGTCGGCATGGGATGTAACTTTAGCTGCGTGTTCCTCTGCCAGTAGTGCAAGGGGAGCCATATTTCAACAAAGTTGGGCTCACAACAGAGCACTGTGGCACTGCTTCCCTCATCGGGGGATAGAGGAAGAAAAAAGGGGGATCATACAGTTTGCTGGCGGCTTTCCAAAAAGGAGGAAAACCACCTAAGGTCCATGCCCCTGATGCCACAGTCCTGAAGTCTGTGCAGAAGTAAATCATGGGGCACGGTATCGAAAGCCACCAAGAGGTCCATTAATATCAATACCACTTTTCCTCCACTATCAAGAGTGGTTTTAATGGTATTGTTTTGTATTGTAATTGCATTTATATAGCGCTTACTACCCCTGACAAGGCGGCGAAGCACTTTTTCGGCGAGTAGCACGCTACTCTGGGACCCATAGAGGGTTAGTGTTGAATTAGGATAGTGAAACATGCATGTACATTTTAAGTGGTGGGTAGGTTAGTCAGTTATTTGGATTTGGAATGATAGCAGAAGGATAGAGGAGGACAAAGGTTTGTATTTATATAGCGCTTGTTTACGCACGCTATTCAGGAAGCCTACAAAGGATTAGTGGTGAATTAATATGGTGAAATATGAAGTAATTTCAGTGGTGGATATTAGTCAGTTACTTGAAGTGAGAAGGATAGCAGAGGGATAAAAAGGGAAGAAAGATTTGCATTCATATAGCACTTGTTACCCCTGATGGGTGTTGAATCCTTTTCTGGCGAGTAGCACGCGACTCCGGAACCCATAAAGGATTACTATTGAAAATTAGTATAGTAAAAAAATATGAAGTAATTTGAGTAGTTGATATGTTATTCAGTTATTTGGGTAGTGTATTAGTATAGTTTAATATGGAATTTGAGAAGTGAACATGTTAGTCTGTTAATTTTGATTGAAAAGGATAGTGGAGGGATAAAAGAGTGAAAGGTTTTTTTTTAGGTCTTAGCAAAAGAAGGAGGCTTTTGGAAGAGTAAAAAAGAGTTTTGGAGGGGAGGACTTAGAGGAAAGAGTTTAGAAAGGTTTGTTTTAGGGGATCGGTATAGTAAAAGAGGTGTCAGATGATGCAAGGAGGAGTAGAGTAGGAGAGAGTCTAGAAAGGGTTATTCTGGCAATCATGGTAGTGGTATGGGGTTTGGGATAAATGAGAGAGTGGATGTAGAGGATATATTGATAGATGTATGGGATGAGAGATAGGGTAGTGCATTGGAAGGAGTAGTAGAAGAAGTTTGAGATGAGTCAGAAGGTTGGGCTAGAAGATATATTGAGCAAAATATAGGCTGACAAATAGGGTAGTGCATTGGAAATGCTAAATTAGAAGAAAGTGATAAATATATAGATCCATAATTACATTGAAAGTATATAGATACATAAAGGAGGTAAGTATATGTAGATCAAATATATTAATAGAGGCACAGGATGAGAAATAGGGTAGTGCATTGGATATGCTTTTCAGGAGAAAAGTAACAGACACACAGATCCAAGTACATGGAAGGTACATAGATGCACAATGGAAGTTTGTACATGTAGACCAATGATGATTTTTCTTTCTCTCAACAACATAATTATTTTACATGTGTATACAAAGTAATACACGAAGATAGGTACATATCTATAGTGAAAAAAATGCTTTTATACAGAGGGATATGCTGTGAATTTCTGTTTGCGTATGGTGCTTATGTGGGGAAGAGCCAAATCTTGAGTAGTTTTCTGAAGATAAGGTGGTTGTTGGTGGTCCTTATGTTGGGTTCCATAGCTTGGCTGCTTGAACAGAGAAGGATGTTCCACCCATGGTTTTTTTCTTGTATGGGCGGATTTTGAGGCAAGATGCTCCTTTAGAGCGGAGGTTCCTTTGTTGAATGTGTTTGGTGATTTTATTCCTGATTAAGAGCGATCCCATTCCATGTATTGCTTTGTAGGTGATGCAAAGCGGCTTGAACGTGGATCTTCTGGCAACCGGTAACCAATGCAGGGCTTTCAAGGCAGGGGAGATGTGGTCTCACGGTTTGATATGCAAGAGTAGTCTGGCAGCCGAGTTCTGAATCCATTGTAGTCTTTTCATGGTCGTTAAAGGTGATCCGTGGTAGAGGCTATTGGCGTAATCGAGTTTGGACAGAACAAGGAAGATGGTAGCTTGGACCAGGTGTGGAAATCCCAAATGACGGAAAATTAGTCGCAGCGTTTTTATAGTAGCAAAGCTTGATCTTGCTAGTTTATCCACTTGGGCATTCATCGACAGCTTGGAGTACATGGTCATTCCGAGGTTTCTTACTTCCTTCGATACTTTAGGCAGTGATCCCAGTTCATCGGGCCATCCGGCAAGCGGGTTGTAATGTTTCCAATCGCCACACATGAGTATTTCAGTTTCTGTAGTAGGGGATCTCTGTGCATAGTCGTAGTCTAGTGAATAGTCCCGCTCATGAGCGTGGACTCCGGAGCAATCAAAACTAATCTCTTAAGTTGTCAAAAAATGCAGACCTGCACAGACACTTAAGAGAGAATTTAAAGACAGATAATGCAGCCTATATCCACAGGCTAATCTGTCCAGTACTTCAACTAGAAGTTCCACCAAAAACCACAAACAGCACAGCCTGTCCAGTTTTTCCTCACAGAGAAAACTTCCCTTTTCTCACAAAAACCTCAGGAACGATAGAGAAGAAGGGGTGGACAGACAAGCCCCATAGGCTGCCATTATGTGGCTCAGACAGGGATACTGTGCCTTTAAGAAAACTTTCCAGAACTCTCTCAGTATCCCAGAATGCACAGCAGGTCCCTTTTACTTTCAGTTCTTTTTTCCGGCTCTTGCTAGCAGGACCCTGGAGCATTGAGCTCTCCCTTTTTTCAGTTTATTAAAGAATTTTTGCACTTTTGAGTGTTTAAGTGTTTTCACACGACTTGTTTTGGTGCCCTCTTCTTTTTTCTATCATTTGAGCACTCTATTTTGATCAAATATGCCTGCATTATTTGATAAATGCCCGGAGTGCTCCAGGAAGAAGGCCAAGTCGGATCCACAAGAACTGTGTATCCTGTGCCTCCCTTCTTCTCATTTACCTGAGAAGTGTGAGATCTGCCAGTCTTTCTCCTCCAGGACCCTGAGAGACAGAAGGAAGATCAGGCTCCAAGGACTGGAAGAAAGAAGGCTGCAGAGTCAAGATGGGTCTGGAAAGGCTGGATCTGCCTCCTCTGCACGTGCTAAGGCCTCTGGGGGGCTCCCCAGCGTCAAGAAGGCCAGAAAGCGTCGCCGTTCTCCGTCGGGCTCTGGGTCGAGACGACGTCGAGGGGACTGACGAGACCACCGTCGAAGTCGCCGCTGAAGACATTATCATTTTCGTCGTTGTCATCTTCGACGTCGTCGACACGATTCCAGCCGGCGTCGGCGCTCGCCATCGAGGCAACACAGCTGTTCGACGTAGAGTCGAAGGTCAGCGTCGAGAATGAGGTCACCGACATCGAAGCGGAGAAGACGTTCGACGCCGACAAGACGGTCATCAGCGTCGAGACGACGAAGCTCGTCGCCGAGGCGTAGGTCGTCGACGTCGAGAAGACGTTCGTCGACGTCAAGGAGGCGTTCTTCGACGCCGAGGAGACGATCGGCGCATAAGAGGAAGAGATCTTCCTCCAGGAGGCGTTCTGTAGCCAGGAGTCCTTCCAGGTCATCTGGGGCAAGACGGCGACGTCGTTCACCGACAGGGGGCGCTGCCCCTCGATCGCCTACACCCAGGAAGAAGAAGACGGAGTCACCGGGCTCGGTGTACTCTGAGGTGTACTCGCCTCCTAAGCTGAGGTCGCCTAGTCCTCCTCCTCCACTGCCGAAGGAACCGGCGCCGCGCACTCCTTCGCCTCCTCCTCTTCCGGTTACTCCACGTGTACCACCACAGTTGCCACCTCCGGTGCCTCCACGTACAGCACCACCAAGGTCTCCGAGGTCGACTTCACTGCTGCACCTTCCAACACCGCCTAAGGGGGCACCTCGGTCGAGGTCCCCGGTCAGGCTGCCGCCGCAGGTTCCAAAAACGTCTGCTCCTCGGGCACCCGCGGAACGCCCACGGCCTAGAAGACCCAGATCTCACTCCGGACGGAGAGGGAGGTCCAGGAGTCGCCATCATCGAGGAGATCCAGACCATGCCATAGGAGGGGTCGGTCTCGGTACAGCACGGGATCGTCCAGTACGAGGGAAAATTCTCCAACCTTATCTGAATCCCCGGTGGACGATGTGGTGTCCTCTCAGGAGGTTTTGCTGAGGGGTGCTAACAAGCTGGGCATCACGTTGACGGTGCCCACGCCCACGACCTCCGTCATCTTTGAGACTCTTCACAAGAAGCACCTGTCTCGGCCTGTATTGCCCTTGGTTCCAGGGTTAGTGGAACCCGCAATGGAGTTCTTTCTCACTCCGGCAGTGACGAAGGCAGTCCCCTCGAGGCTGCAGAAGAAGTACAAGGCACCTGATACGGACCCGACTTTCCTCCGGACGGATCCCATTCCGGATTCCGTAATAGTGACGGCGGCGAGAAAGCAACACGCCACCACTCCATCGTCGAATGTGCTTCCGGACAAGGAGAGTCGCTGGTTGGACTCAGCGGGCAGGAAGGTATGCGGGACGGCCGCTACCTCCATGAAGGCTGCCAGTGCATCAGCACTGTTGGGGCGCTATGATCGGGCTCTGTGGGAGTCCCTCCAACCGGCTGCAGACCTCCTCCCTCGGGAGAAGAAGGAGGACTTTATGGAGATCCTGAATGAGGGGTTGCTGGTGTCAAATCAGCTCATCAGCGCAGCTGCGGACTCGTCGCTCCTGGCAGCCCAATGCTACTGCCATGGTATCAACCAGAGGCGCCACGCGTGGCTAAAATTGACATCTTTAAAGCCCGAAGCCCAGCAGAGGGTGGCCAATCTGCCCTTCTCGGAAGAGACCCTCTTTGGGAAGCACGCTGACGACGAGATGGCCCGCATGAAGGCAGAGGCCGAGACTCTGACAGCGGTGGGCTTGGAGAAGCCCAAGGACCAGAAGAAAAACTACCGCCTGTTCCAAAGACGGTACAGGGCGCAAGGTAGAGGGCGAGGACAGCAGTCTGGACAGCAACAGCAGCAGTTCCAGAGGAAGCCCTTCCAGAAACGTCAGAAGGGCAGGGGGCGTTCAGCAGTCTGCCACCGCGTCCAAAGGCCCCGCCGGGTCTCGGCCCTGAGCGGTTACTTCCCCGTCATCCATTACCCACTCCGGTGGGGGGAAGCGTTCAATATTTTCTGGCAGAGTGGATAAAATATACTCGGGACAAGTGGGTGCTGAATATTGTTTGCAATGGATACAGTCTTCGGTTCACCAGCCCGCCTCCAGCAATTCCACCGGTTTGCTTGCAGTTTCAGCTGCGCGAGCTGCAGGCGGAGGCCAATACCCTGTTAAGGAAAAGGGCTATAGAAGACGTCCCTCTGTCTCAAAGGGGAAGAGGTCTGTACTCCCGGTTCTTTCTGGTTCGCAAGAAGGACAAGAACGACTTCAGGCCCATTCTGGATTTGCGACAAGCAAACAAGTGGATTCGAAAAGAGAAATTTTGCATGCTGTTGTTGCATCAGATTTACCCTCAGCAGCAACGTGGAGACTGGCTATGTGCTATAGACCTACAGGATGCGTACTTCCATGTGCCCATTGCACAGAAACACAGGAAGTTCCTGCGATTCCAAGTCGGCTCCAATCATTATCAATACACAGTACTGCCATTCGGACTGAAGTCTGCGCCCAGGACGTTTTTCGAAGTGTATGGCAGTGGTAGCGGCACACCTGAGGAAGAACAAGGTGTTTGTCTACCCGTACCTGGACGATTGGTTGATCAAGGCATCCTCCTTCTCGGAAGCTCAAGCGCACTTCCGAAGGACGTGCGTTCTGTTGAACAAACTGGGGTTGCACTTCAACATGTCCAAGTCTGTCCCGACTCCGGTCCAGTGCATTCAGTACTTGGGAGCCTGCATCAACACACTGTCGGCAAGCGTGTCTCCTTCGGAGGAAAGACGATTATCACTCCTTCGGAAGGCTCAAGCTCTTATGACCGCTCCATCTACAACAGTGAGGACGGTGTCTTCTCTACTAGGGTAGATGGCCTCCTGTATCTTCCTCACGCCACACGCACGGCTTCTCATGAGACCGCTGCAGGAGTGTCTGGAGGATCAATGGGACCAGAGGAGAGGCAACTGGGACGACAAGATACAACTGTCTCTGCATGCCCTACAGTCTCTGAAATGGTGGTGTTCAGCGGAGAATCTCCTCAAGGGTGTTCGCTTCCACAAGGACATTCCCACTCAGACTATCGTGACGGATGCTTCTCTCCACGGCTGGGGGTGCATTCCGGAGACTTACAGATACAAGGAACGTGGTCCCCGACGGAGTCCACGTATCCTATCAATTTCCTGGAACTCAGAGATGTTCACTTGGCACTGAAGGCCTTTCATCCGTCCTTTCAGAACAACTCTGCTTGTACAGATGGACAATACGACCACGATGTATTACCTCAACAAGCAGGGGGGTTCGAGATCGCACACCCTGTCGCAGGAGGCGCAGGCGATCGGGCACTGGCTACTGGCCAGAGGACTGACGATAACGGCTACCCATCTGCCAGGTGTGCAGAATGTTCAGGCGGACTCACTGAGCAGACGAAAACCACGAATGGGTCATAAACGACAAAGTACTAGGAGAAGTCTTCGCACGGTGGGGGACTCCAGATGTAGATCTGTTCGCCACCGCCGAAAACAGCAAATGCAGAAACTTCGCATCCAGGTACTACCAGCAGGGGACGCTGGGGAATGCGCTATGGATCAACTGGTCAAACAGCTTTCTGTACGCTTTTCCACCCATTCTCCTGATTCCGGCGGTGCTCATCAAGCTGTCCCAGTCCAGGGCACGGATGATCCTGATTGCCCCGGAATGGCCCAGGCAGTGGTGGTTCACGGACCTGCTTCACCGGTCTCTCCTCCCTCACATACGGCTGCCGTGCCGGCCGGACCTTCTCACGAAGTTCGGGGGGCAGATGGTGCACCCCAACCTCTCGTCTTTGAGTTTGGCGGCATGGTTCCTGAGATAGTGCAATATGGCCATTTGAATCTTCCTGAAGATTGTATGGACATAATGAAGGAGGCTAAGCGTCCTTCCACTAGGACTTCTTATGCTTACAAGTGGAAGAGATTCTGCATCTGGTGCAAGTCCAAGAACTATGATCCAACGACATGTAAGGAAGATGTCATCCTTCCATATCTATTACATTTGGCGCAGTCTGGTCTTCATTTTCATTCCATTAAGGTTCATCTCGCTGCGCTGACTGCCTACAGGAAATGCCCTTCACAGACCTCCTTCTTCCAGATCCCTGTGATCAAGGATTTTTTGGAAGGCTTGAAGAAAGTGTTCCCTCCTGTACGGCTTCCTTCGTCTTCATGGGAATTGAATGTGGTGCTGTCCAGATTGATGAAGGAGCCTTTTGAACCGATTCATAGGGCTTCGTTGCAGCACCTGTCCTGGAAGGCGGCGTTCCTCGTGGCCATTACATCGGCACGCAGGGTGAGTGAAATTCAGCCGTTGTGTTGCCAAGAACCTTATACTGTATTTCATGCTGCTAAGGTTGTTATGCATACTCATCCTAAATTTCTCCCAAAGGTTATCTCTGATTTCCATGTTAACCAGACCATAACTTTACCTACGTTTTTTCAGAATCCTTCATCGCCAGCGGAAAGGTCTCTACATTCCCTGGATGTTAGGAGGGTGTTGAAATTTTATCTGGATAAAACCAAAGATATTCGTAGGTCAGACCAATTGTTTATCAATTATGGATCAGTCAGGACCGGTCTTGCTACCTCTAAATAGTCCATTTCGAGGTGGATCGTGTCCTGTATACAATTGTGTTACCAGAAGGCTAATAAGACCTTAGGGGGTAAACCTAAGGCTCATTCCACCAGGGGCAAAGCTGCCACGACGGCTTTGCTACGTAATGTTCCCATTGCAGAAATCTGCAAGGCGGCCACTTGGAAGTCGGTCCATACCTTTGCTAAGCATTACTGTCTAGACCATGGGTACTCACAAACTTTCTCTCGAGGGCCAAATTTACCGTGTGGTTTATGTCCGAGGGCTGCACCGGTGGGGGCGGGGTCAGTGGAGGAAGAGGCGGGCTCAAGCAGCAACAAAAAAACTGTGACCATGAGGTTGATAACAGGTCCCTGCAGCGGACGCCTTCGTACACTGAGCCACCAGACCCGGCATACACACATCTCTCTCTCTCTCTCTCTCTCTCTCTCTCTTTCTCTCTCTCCCTTAATCTGTCTCCCTCCCTCTCTCTCCCTCTGTCTCTCTGTCTCCATCTGTCTCCCTCACTCTGACTGTCTCACTCCCTCTGTCCCTCTGTCTCACTCCCTCACTCCCTCTCTCCCTCTGTCTCGCTCACTCCCTCTCTCCCTCTGTCTCACTCCCTCTCTCCCTCTGTTTCACTCCCTCACTCCGTCTCTCCCTCTGTCTCGCTCTCTCCCTCTGTCTCACACACTCTGAATGTCTCACTCTCTATGTCTCCCTCTCCATCTCTGTCTCCCTCTCCCTCACTCTGTTTCCCTCTCCCTCAGTTTCCCTCTCCCTCACTCTGTTTCCCTCTCCCTCCTTCCCTCTGTCTACCTCTCTCCTTCCTTCCCTATGTCTCCCTCTCTCCTTCCCTCTCCCTTCTTCCCTCTCCTTCCCTTTCCCTCGGTCTCCCTCTCTCTCCCTCACTCTGTCTCCCTCCCTCACTCTGTCTCCCTCCCTCACTCTGTCACCCTCCCTCACTCTGTCACCCTCCCTCACTCTGTCACCCTCCCTCACTCTGTCTCCCTCACTCACTCTGTCTCCCTCACTCTTAGCAGGCTCCCTCACTCTTAGCAGGCTCCCTCACTCTTAGCAGGCTCCCTCACTCTTAGCAGGCTCCCTCACTCTTAGCAGGCTCCCTCACTCTCCTTCCCTCACTCTCCTTCCCTCACTCTCCTTCCCTCACTCTCCTTCCCTCACCCTCCTTCCCTCACCCTCCTTCCCTCACCCTCCTTCCCTCTCCTTCCCTCACTCTCCTTCACTCTCTCCTTCCCTCACCCTCTCCTTCCCTCACTCTCTCCCTCGCTCTCTCCTTCCCTCGCTCTCTCCTTCCCTCGCCTTCCCTCTCCCCTCGCCCTCACTCGATCCTTGCCCTCACTCTCTCCTTTCCTCACTCTCTCTTTCCCTCACTCTCTTTCCCTCACTCTCTTTCCCTAACTCTCCTTCCCTCACTCTCTCCTTCCCTCACTCTCTCCTTCCCTCACTCTCTCCTTCCCTCACTCTCTCCTCCCTCACTCTCTCCTCCCTCCCTCTCCCTCCCTCTCCCTTGCTCGCACTCTCCTGCCCTCACTCTCCTGCCCTCACTCTCCCTCCCTCGCTCTCCCTCCCTCGCTCTCCCTCCTTCCCTCACTCTCTCCTTCCCTCACTCTCCGTCCCTTCCTCTCCCTCCTTCCCTCTCCCTCCCTCACTCTCCCTCCCTCACTCTCCCTCCTTCACTCTCCCTCCTTCACTCTCCCTCTCTCCTTCCCTCACTCTCTCCTTCCCTCACTCTCTCCTTCCCTCACTCTCTCCTTCCCTCGCTCTCCCTCGCTCTCCCTCGCTCTCTTCTCGCCCTCACTCTCTTTACGGCCTCACTGTCTCCTTCCCTCACTGTCTCCTACCCTCACTGTCTCCTTCCCTCGCTCTCTCCTTCACTCGCTCTCTCCTTCCCTCGCTCTCTCCTTTCCTCTCCCTCCCTCACTTTCCCTCCCTCACTCTCTTCTTCCCTCACTCTCTCCTTCCCTCACTCTCTCCTTCCCTCATTCTCTCCTTCCCTCCCTCTCTCCTTCCCTCGCTCTCTCCTTCCCTCGCTCTCTCCTTCCCTCGCTCTCTCCTTCCCTCGCTCTCTCCTTCCCTCGCTCTCTCCTTCCCTCGCTCTCCCTCGCCCTCCCTCACCCTCACTCTCCCTCACCCTCACTCTCACTCTCTTCTCATCCTCTCTCTTCTCACCCTCACTCTCTCCTTCCCCTCACTCTCTCCTTCCCTCACTCTCTCCTTCCCTCACTCTCTCCTTCCCTCATTCTCTCCCTCCCTCACTCTCCCTCACCCTCACCCTCACTCTCCTCGCCCTACCTCGCTCTCACTCTTCCTCGCCCGCACTCTCCTGCCCTCACTCTCCTGCCCTCACTCTCCCATGCCCTGACTCTACCTCGCCCTCACTCTCCTTCCCTCCCTCTCCCTCCCTGTCTCTCGCCCTCCCTTTCCCTCCCTGTCTCCCTCCTTCCACCTTGCCCGTGTGTTCCCGGGCTGAGACCGCTTCTGGGCAGGAACACACACAAACACAGCCTCAACGGAGCACTTCACAGGTCTTCAAAAGACCATTCCGATTTTAATGAGGCTTTGTCACCTCTTAGCCCCCCTGCAGCCCCACTCTGACTACGAAGGGAATCGCCCGGCCCCCACAGAGCAGCAGTCTGAGTCGCGCTGCTGCAGGGGTGTTTGCTGACACTGTAAAAAAAAAAAATCTTTAAACACGGCTACATGTCTGCAAGGTCCGCGGGCCGCCAGAGAAGGCTTGCCGGGCCGCTGATGGCCCGCGGGCCGTACTATGAGTACCCCTGGTCTAGACACTGATGCCAGGACAGATACTCAGGTTGGGCAGGCTTCGCTGCGAAATCTGTTCGCACAGTAGTGGTGTTATTTCTCTTATTCTCCACCGCCGCTTTGGTGTGGGGATGGGCTTGCCATTCTATTCACTAGATTATGACTATACACAGAGATCCCCTACTACAGAAGGAGTAGTTTCTGTCCTGTAACTCCAGTTCTGTAGTAGGGGTATCTCTGTTATAGTCATAAGCGCCCGCCCTCCTCCCCGGTGGAGAAAGATATTCATGTAAGGAATGCTACAGGTCTGGCGTGTTACGCCTTAAAAAAAGAACTGAAAGTAAAAGGGACCTGCTGTGCATTCTGGGATACTGAGAGAGTTCTGGAAAGTTTTCTTAAAGGCACAGTATCCCTTTCTGAGCCACATAATGGCAGCCTATGGGGCTTGTCTGTCCACCCCTTATTCTCTATCATTCCTGAGGTTTTTGTGAGAAAAGGGAAGTTTTCTCAGTGAGGAAAAACTGGACAGGCTGTGCTGTTTGTGGTTTTTGGTGGAATTTCTAGTTGAAGTACTGGACAGTGTAGCCTGTGGATATAGGCTGCATTATCTGTCTTTAAATTCTCTCTTAATTGTCTGTGCAGGTCTGCATTTTTTGACAACTTAAGAGATTATTTTTGATTGCTCCGGGATCCACACTCGTGAGCGGAACTATTCACTAGATTATGACTATAACGGAGATACCCCTACTACAGAACTGGAATTACAGCACAGAAACTACTCCTTTTGAAGCATTCAATTTGGGATGGCTCCAGGTCATCCACCGATCCACGGCTCTGAGACAGCTGAAAATTGGTGATTTTCCAATGTCTTTGGGGCATTCCAGTTGAAGGAGTATTTGCGTGTCATCTGCATAGTTATAGCACGTGAGGTGAAATTTATTGATCAGTACTGGTAATGACTTCATGTAGATGTTGAAAAGCATGGTCGAGATGATAGAACCTTGAGGGACCCCTGCTTTTGTGGAGTATGGTTTGGACGAGAAAGGTGGGGTATGGATGACATTAGTTCTGTTTCGAAGGTAGGACGCGATCTAGTCTAAAGCAGTTCCCTCTATGCCGGCTTTATAGAGTATTTGTTTCAGAGTGTCATGGTCAACCATGTCAAAGGCAGCTGAGAGGTCCAAGAGGAGTAGCGCAGCAACCCCGTTGCAGTCAACTGTATTCTTTAGGTCATCCCAGATGGCAAGGAGGGCAGATTCAGTGCCTCTTCCCGGACGGAATCCTGTTTGGAAGTCTGAAAGTATGTCATTCTCTTCAATGAATTGTGACATCTGGGCGAACGCTGCTCTTTCTATCAGTTTGCCCAGGAACGGTGCATTTGTAATGGGTCTGTAGTTGTCAGGGTTCAGCGGGTCCAAGTTTGTTTTCTTCAGTAAAAGGCGTATGTACGACTTTTTGAGTTTTTCTGGAAATATTCCAGTAGTTAAGGAATCGTTGATGATTCTTCTTACTGGAGTGGCAGCCAATAAGGCTGTCTCCATACTAAAGTTGGCTCTGAACCCTGATTGACTAGGATGCAGTGCATGAGTTGCCTGTACAAAATCAGTGACCACAGTAATCACATACTTCTCCAAAGCCTTGGAGAAGTAGGCCAACAGCAATATTGGCCTGTAATTACTGGCTACAGAAGGATCCGCTGAGGGCTTTTTTAAGGGCGGAAGAATTCGCCCACGTTTCCAACTATCCGGCATCAATCCCTCAACAAAGAAAGGTTTAGAACCAGGTTAACAGCTGGGTTGAGCACCTCGGCGATAGTTGCCAATACTTTAGCTGGACAAGGGTCCAAGGGAGACCCGGATTTCAACGCTTTCATTATTTTAAGAGACATGGTCAGCGGAATAGTGGAGAACTCTGAGAGGGTCTCATCTGAGTTGGAGTACACAAGGGAGGCAAGTCTATGTTGCCCTCGCTGGCTTGAGGTAGACCCCTCATGAATTCTGGATGGTTTTAATTTTATAATAGAAATATTGCGCAATGTGGCTTGTCCATTCATTTGTAGGGGTAAAAGGGGTCTTAGTTGTATTGGGGGAGGAGAAGTCCTGTACAATCTTGAACAGTTCTCTGCTGCTATTCCCAGCTTTTTCAATTTTTAAAGCCAAAAAAGATCTTTTGCCCTCGGGACATAGGCATATAGACCTTCAAAGACAGTTTATAGGTAATTTTATTTACGGGATCAAAGTTCTTCCTCCGTAGTCTCTCCGGGCATTTACAAGCGCTGTAACAGGGCAGTACGGTTGATGCAGAGTTTTCCAATAGGTAACCCATCCATGGGCGTAGTGGAAGAGTCATGGATAGACACAGACATGCAATGTTATGGAGTGCAGAATGCCTGTGAAAGCCTGGATTTCGTCCAGAAGCTACGGTTTGCTAAGTCCTCGCACAGACCATTGTTGCTTTTCAAAAGGCTGTCATGGTAGTGTAGAAATCAAACTAACATCAAGGACGGACTATGTCTGAATCAATGGGTATAAAAGTTACACCAACATTCAGAACGCGTGGTTGTTCTATTTCCGCTGCATTAGTGGTCGTGCCCAAACCAGCTCTCTTACCTGGCAAGGTTGTTGAAACGTACATTTCCGAAGATTTTGATAACTGTGAGTCTAGCGCTTATATTATGGCCCTGTACAGCCTAGACCACCTCTTCCTTTGGCCTACAAGAAACCCTTCTAACCTTAAGGCGACAAGTCAATCATCACAATGGATTTTTTGGATTAGGCGGTCAGTAACCCCCGGCCGTATTTATTACAAATTAATATTCAAAAGAAATGTCTATACATTATATACACAATATGCAGAAAGTCCATTGAATTACATTGATGGGTACATATGTCTTGTTTGCTAACCTTAACATATCTCTAATGTTAGATTAAGCATCCTAGGGAGGTTAGGGAGCTCTGGGTCAGCTTGTGGGAGCGGCGAGCAAACAAGGCTGATCTTGCTGCTCCGGGCCGGACAGGCCATAGCGGGCACCGGGCGTTTCCCCGGTAGGCCGCTAGGGTGGGGGCCGGTTTTGGGCCCCTGGGGGTCCGTTTTTGTTACCGGGGTTGGCAATGTCTGCCCCCGGTAACAAAGTCGTCCGAAACCGGCCGTCGCAAACTGCTCACCTGCACTCCCCCTGACCCCAGGGGGGGCCAGCTGAGCAGTTTGCCAGGGCCGGTTTCTGTTCTCAGTCCGGCCCTGTCGCTGCTCCCCAGCTTTTTATTCTGATTCTCAGGATGGGAGCCGTTTCTAACCAGCCCCCGGCGTTCTGCTGACGCGTGACCCGAAAGTGATCCAATCACTTCCGCTTCATGAGCCAGCAAAACCAATCAGAGTGGAGGTGCGCTCACCACGTCACCATTGTGCGTGGCCTGGCACGTCTCCCCATGGCGTCATCTGGGGCCGGCAAAACTGCCATACATGCTGGCCGTCCGATGCCGGCCCCTGCCTTACTCTTCCTTTGTGCTTAACTTTTGAAGTTTTACTTGCAGGTAATAATCACTGGAGGGAAAACTTATCCTTCCATTCTTTTGATAGTTGATCAAATCTGCTTCATTGAATTGAGTAGAATTAGCAATACCAATCACGTGCCTAGCAATATTTTTAGTTTTTGGTGTGTATTGTTAAATAGTTACTATTATTATTATCCTCATCATTTCCCTTTTATCAACTTCAGAAGCAGAAAAATGATGTATTATGATGATTTGGGAGAGTGGCATCACAGCATACATAAAATCAGTCTTTTGAGAGGGGTGATGTTTTGAAGATTCTGCTCAGGCGTTACATATCAGTGTGTTTACAAGAGACGGGCGTGTGTGGAGGATGGCCGGGGGCCGTACGAACCACGCTCACCCATTATTTCACTCACACTGTGGCGTAATTCGTGCCGCGGTCAACGGGTTAAAAAAGGTTTTCAAGAGTGTTTGGAATGTTTTTTAATTTTATCAAACCCTGAGCACCTTAGCTATCTATCTGATATACTGCAGCCTGCTTCTCGCTGTATACTTTTAAAATGTAGGAATATCAAACATTAAATCTCTTCATTGATTGCATAGTAAATAGGGGTATTTCACTCATAACCTTTTAACCTGTTGTGAGCATCTAAGCTGTCTTGTGCCAGACACTGTGATCATAGTATGGTCTTAACCATTTTGATAGAAAACAATAATAAATGTAGCCTTTCTATTTTCCACCTTCGCTGCTATACTGAGTCTCTAGATGGCATTTGCCACCTCTTCTGATGTCAATTCGGTTTCCTGCGTTGAACATAGGGCACAAAATGGATGACAATATAGGACCATTGCCTACAAAGAAAGATAATAAAAAATAGATCAATAAGAACAGCCTTTCTTTGCCAAGTATGGCACACGTTAAACTATAATTAGTCCGGAAAAATGTATTTTATTTGGGAATTTAATAAGGATCTAACTGCCCACCATAATCAAGAGTAGCTTTCTATAATTGAATGGAAGGTGAAGTATGGGAGACACTCGTAGATTGCGAATGTGGTACATAAACATCACAGCCTTGGTTTCTATTTTACAAAGATTCTGTCATCTGATAGACTTACCCTCCCACTCTGTACTGAGTCTTTCCTCTATTTATCAATCCATAGTGGCACTGTTGCCATATTAAATGGGTCACAGCGGCTGTCATAAATGCCTATCTCCAGCCACACTATAACATCTGCAGTGGAGTGTTACACACTGGATAAGACAGGGCACCTTTCAACTAACTATCATGTTGTATAATATCTTTATGTATTTATTCACGTTTATAGTTGAATGCTGGTCAGAGGAGCTCCCAATGTCCTGACACCTTGAGGCGTGAGACAGGTGTTCTAGAGTCTGACTACATATGCTGCAAGTTTCCTGCTCTTCTCAAAGAATTGTTTTCTGAGTCAGCTGTAGCAAAATTGTATATTCAGATACAGGGTTGAGAAAAGCAGTACGCTACTGGAAAAAGAAGAGCCTGTTTGTATCATGGGCAGGGCCACTGAAATTGTGCAGCAAGGGAGCATGAAATTATGCGTCAAGGTTGAATAAATTATGCGGCAAGCCAAAGGAAATTAAAAGGCAAATTCAGCCCTTTTTTCATACTATTACCTCATTATTTACTCCTTAATACACATGCTAATACTGTCTGGCCAACAATAGCACCCCATTAGTACCAGTTTAACAACCAAAAACAGAAATAAGCAACTGAAAGATGACCATTTAACCATTGCAAAGAGCCTTCTCATTCACGTGAACACATTTTTTGTTCTTTTTCAGAGTTTTATATAGCACAAACGTGACCCGAATGTGTCAGGCATCGGGGAGCTTTACATGAGCACCAGTTGCTACACAAGGACACATTCATTTTTGTTAGGCACGAGAAGATTAAGTGATTTGCCCAGAATCACAGGACGTTGAGCGTTGTTGCCGAGACACGACCCGGTTCCTCAGATTTGAGGGTGATTGCCCTAGCCCTTAAGCTATATCCTCTCCCCTCTTGCCACTTTTTTGGTAACTTTTGGTCCGTTTTAGCTAGAAACAACATCTTTTGGTTGAAATCTGCAGATTATGCAGCAGATGATGGATTATGTAGCAAATCCATAATTATATGAAAAAGTCACAGCTGCAAAATTGCATAATTCCTGTGGTTCTTATCATTTGACAATCCCTGAAAGCAGGATGAACTCTTTGTCTTCTTTTAAGGCTAGAGACAACCCTAGCCACGCTATTCTGTATTTGTCAAACTCTTGCGAATCTTGGTCTGCTGTTCAACATTGACACTATTATGAACTCTACTCTAGGATTGCCATTTTAGTGAACTGTGCTCTAAAAAAGGCAAGACTTGGAAATGACAGATTTTAATCATATAAGAGATTGGATGGTCGAAGGAATGTGGCCATCAAATATCCTTAAAAGCTCTTCTGATGCAATTACAGTGGGGCGGGCTACACTTGTTTCTAAATATTGCAATATTCACTCAAAGCAGTGTTTTTCCAACCTATATCTAAATGGTTCAGTTCAGTACGATTCATGAGGTGTCCATTTAAGACACATGAATTGAGGCGCGAGTATAAAGTAGGGTTCTGAACCCCAAATTTATCTAATACCCACCATGGAATGTTTTAGTTTACACTCTACTCAATTGCTTATATGTGGCTGCCACGGCCGAAACAGCTCACGGGAATGCTTAGGTAGAGGCAACGGATGGCTAGACTCATCCCACAGTATGTTTCATGCGCATATTAGCTTGTCGGATTTCCTTTCCTCTCTGGAGGCATACGCACTGTAGCTTAAGAGGATGTGACTAGCTGAGAATTCTCAAGTGCTGTGGTCTTGCTGTGTTTCTACTACGTCCTGCAGCATTCTCTGAACATAGATCTTAGAAACCAAAATCATCTTTAAAATGTCCAAAACCACGTTCTAAAAAACGTCAATGAACAGTTTTTCATAAGACCACAGTTCCTTCATCATTGTAAAAGCTCAGTCATCTCTCTAACTTTCAGTGCCAAAATGCCACCCATTTGTTAGCCGTCTCAAGTTCAACAGACCTAGGAAACGGGATGCAGTGGGTTATGATGCTTTGCCGAGCACCTCAATTTCCTCAGGTAAAAAAGTCGGGGTAAAGGTTACTTTTTCCAATTGACAGCCGACAAGTGGGTACTAGAAGGCTTCTTGTTTCATATAAATTTGTCAGACACTTTAAGGAGAGAAAGTATTGTAGCACAACTCAGCATCTTAAATGAACACCAAGAGCTGTGTTCTACATTGTGCCCTGGGGATGCACCAGGTGTGGGGGCCTGCTTTGGGCAGCCTTGGTCATTGCGCGATCATAGAAGAGGCAGGAGATGCTTGTGCAACCACCTCTGCTCATGTAGTGCCAGCACTATCTTTGGGGAGCATTCTCTCAGTTACATGGAGGTGTGGCACCATGGACAAGAGGGAATCACTTTGTCTCCGCACCCATACCCTATCATGGACATAGGTGCAGGGGCAAACTAGGCCATAAAAGACTAATTGACAGTGCACCACAAAAAGATGGTGCACTGTCAGTGCGCCCCCCTGAGGGCAGCTCTCTGAAGGGGGACACCCCCAAGACATTTCCTTGCAGGTAGGTGCAGTCACTCACTGCAGCGTAGAGAGATCTCTGTTCCAAGTGTAAGTGCAGCTGGTTGCCGCCTGTATTGTGAAACACGAAATGGCTTGTCAGCAGCCCCTCTGTAGCTCACTCAATGAGTTTGCCCCATGGCAGCAGTGAGTTTGCGGCTGGACCCTCGTCCTTCGAGGTGGCATGCTTCATCACCAAGCTTGCTTCTTACTTTGGATGAGTTGTTTGTCATTCCGGGTGTGCTCCTGGATAGGAGTTTTTATTAGAAAACTCTGCACTGTGTTTTGGTCAACAGAAGCATTGCTAGGCCGACCTTTAGAGCCTTCATTGATCACTACTAAAAGGTTTACAAGAACTCTTAAATGAAACTATGCATGTGTCTTAATATTCCCTAGTGGTAGACTAAAGAACGTTTCATTGCTGTGTTCCTATTGCAAGGTCAAAAAATGGGGAACACTAGGGGCGTGTTTCAACCTCGTTGTTTCTCAGATCGACCGGTTTTAGGTATTTATAAAAAGCCTTTATGACTTTCTTAAGGACAACATTCATATCGCCTTAAAACTCACTACGTGCTCTATCTGGAATGTACATGTAGTAGAGAAGTGTCTGTATAAGAATGTGTAGACATTTTTTTTTATTTTTCTAGAAAAATTCCTCTGGTTCCCTGGATTTCTCCGTAAGATTATTAGAGCTCCACAAAATGGAGGGCTTTTCATCTTCATCATGGCTTGTGCCTCTCTTAAATACTGAGCCAGGCAGAATAGACTACTGAAAAGCCAGTCCCTGAACTGACAATGTTTCGGGCCAGTGAGATATCTGGTTTGGTCCTGTATTGCCACACAATGCAGGTCAAACACCAAGCCATCTCTCAGTGGACCATGTAATGTCTGGCTACACATACACTTGGTAGGGCAGTTTGGGGATCAGAATGACACTCCAGGCATGTCTTAATCCAATCTCGATTGATATGGATGTATGAGGGTGCTTTCCCTTTCATTCATTTGCATTTGTGTGGCACACATATCTGCATTTTACCTTCTAAACGTGTTATTGGTTTCTAATGGTGAAGCAGACTCCTTACAGCATGAGGTGCAGTATGTACCTCTTGTACCTACTGCAGTCACACACATGCCTTATAACTAAATCACCCCAGAGGAGCAAGGGCTATTTTGCTTTATTGCTAGTGAGTGGTGTGGTCAATGATGTCAGCCTCGACGCCTCCATGGAAGGCTCCTTGTAATATGTCACTCCCTGCCTCCACAGTTCCAGTCTTTCTTTAATTGGCCAGCCATGATGATGTCCCATAGAGTGTCACCCAAGAGCTCCTACAATCATGCTGTCCCACCAAGAGTATCCATGGGGGACTGTGTTTGCTTGCTCTCACAAAGCTGAGTTAAAGGGCAAGTACATTCTAATGCCTTAAAATAAATGGAAAAAGTGGGTGGAAAATGGATGTGATAGATTGTTTTGGTCGTACGTAAAGACATTCAGGTTACAAGCTTCTAACTGGCATCATGGGAACTCGAGCTCTGTTTTGCAGTCCTAATTAAACGAATGGCGGGGCTAACCTCTTGATCCCGGTCACTTGACTTACTACTCCATCTTTTAAGCCCTTGACTCCTAACAGCTTGCACTCCTCTTGCTCCACCACAATCCCACCATGTCTACCTAAGGGAGCCTTGACAGACTAGGTGTACACATGTGGAGACTGTAGCACTTAAACAGATAATCGCCACGCCTCGGCATCCATTTAATGTCTTTTAACTATAGTGTTTAGTTGCACCACTCGTCTCGTAGACGTTGCATTATTAATTCACCAAACAGCACTGTTTCTTATCTTCATACTTGGTAACAATGTTGACATTAAATACACAATATCAAGTGTATCTCTACGGTATAGAGTACACTGGCATTATGAAGTCAAATAATGGAGAAAAAAATCTAATCTGCATATATAAATATGTCTGGCATATCGTTCAGTTGAGCAAAGAGAAGCCTGTGGTAAACAAAGCAGCACACAAATTAGAAACGTCTAGAAACTCATCCTGTTGGTTAATGCCACATGGGTAGAGAATGAAGCGCGGGAACGACTCACTTGAGATCGGCGGTGAAAAAATCTCAGTGCTTAATAGAACTCGGTAAGCAAATATCTGCTACCAGAAAATGCACCTTAGATGCCGCTGACAGCAGCATGCGCAAAAATATTGAAGAGAGTGTTGGACAAAAGGAAGAGCCTAATTGTATGATGCACAGTGTGTGGCCGCAATATGAAAGACAGCGTGCAGCAGACATTTGCCAAGGTTTGGCCTCATGACGAGACCTTTGCTTCCAACTGGTTGCTCAGTAACCATTGTCAGCAGCTCACAGTTTATGCTACGTTGGGGGTCAGTTTTTTCCACAGTAACTTCCTACCAAAAAAATGATCAACAGTGTCGCTGAAAAAATGTTGAATATCAAAATGCAAAGCATTAGCACAGGTCCTTGCAGGAAGCTGGAGAGGCCCATGCATGTGCCTCATACCACACTAGCAATTACCACCAAAGTGCAAGCCGCACATATCGACTTTTGGAGACGTGGCTGGGTGCACAGGAGCCAGTCCCATTTTAAATACCCAATCCCTATTAGGTATTACTTTGTCCCTGTTCAGTTATAGCCCTCCTCCACAGTTCAAGTTCAACAGTACATAAGCACAAACATAAGTAGACATACGGACACACAAGGCGGACCCTACCTACAGCAGATGGCTAGCACCACGGAACGTGGCCGCAGTCAGCCATGTAAGAATTTAAAATAGTAGACCATGCGTGGCAATGACACATAAAGCAGTTAACACGAAGGCAAAAAGAGAACAACCCACAACACAAGAGTCACCATGTTGAATAAGATGTATTAAAAAATGCATATGTAACTGACCAATATGCAATGAAATGTACTGATACCACAACTCCCAGAAGGCATTATGTTTATGCATGTAAGCTCATGACCTTTAACCTAGCACCAAACAACGATGTGACTGTATTGTTCGATCTTGTGTGCAATCATTCTCGTTTAAAACTGAGGCTTGGTGTGTCCTGCTTTGCATTGGCTTGGCATTGGACTTCTTTAACTCTTTTACAGTCCACCGAAAAACGAACCGCTTACAATTATTACTTTTTGCTGCGCACAAGACGCAAAATTATGAAATGACAGCACCTGGGACTAATTAGGCCCGCATTGTTATTCGAAGTATGAAGGCAATATTCCGCTTGGTGAGTAGCGCTGAGCTGTAAAAACACGCCATTAAAACATCTGATGTCCATTTGCCGCGTTCAGCAAGCGCGTGCTCCTCGGAGACCAGCCTAAACGTGGACTCCGCTATGGCGCACGGTACGGTCTCTTATTCTTAAGCAAATGTGCTCTCGCTCAGTGACCCGTGAGTTTAACTTCCTGTTTATGTAGAAGGCGAGGAAAAGCTCTGGGGCTAACTGACAGCAAGGAAGAGAGGCAGCAGCGAATCAAAACAAAGGCCCCATTGCAGAACTTTCAGGGCTGTTTGAAGTGTTTAATTTGTGTTTTGTTTTTTTAAGTGCGGTGGCCTAAAGTTTTATTCTGGAACCTGTCTAGAGAGCAGCTCAATGGCCTAGCAAGACTGCGTAACCTTAATTTCCACCTCACTCTGCACTGCCTCGTGTCACTCTTGCAGGTTTTTCTTCACCCCTTGTTTTCTGCATTTGTCACTGTTTTCCTCTCCCTCCTTCATTCTCTCTCTCCCTCCCTCCTTAATTCTCTCTTTCCCTCCTTTATTCTCTGCTGCTCTGGGTCAAAGTCTGCTGATGACAAATAAGACCCCTTCTGCTGGTTCCTACCACCCGCACCCCCCATGCACAAATTAAGCACTGGTTGCTTGAGACACCGTGCCATTTCACCAAATTCTAGACACTTGCAGCAGCTCCCGCCCAACAGATAGCAGCAAGTGACGCAACCTCAGCTTTAAACCACGTGGCTTTCCAGAAAGATACTTCACAGACTGTAAAACTGGTGAAATTAGAGGAAGTCAAAATCCCACAGTAAGGGCAATCCTATAAAAATATTACAGAAGCAGACAGGAAAGGGTGGCAATATGATGCCATGCAAAGGAGCACTGGGTCACTTTCCACTGTGCCCTGGCATCCGAGCGCTGAGGGGCCAATGAATACAGTGATTGCAAAGTAAGCCGTAATGACAAGTGTGACTCCCCCATCATATCCCCCCATACCTCCCATGACGTCCATAAGAAGCGCACCTGCGTCCCTATTTTCAGCAGGGTGAAACGTGAGTACCGGCCAATTAGGCAGATATTTAAATGGGCATTCCGAGACCCAGCCGGGACTCTGCCCAGTGCGCTGTGAGGCGGGCGACGATTGGTCCGCTTTGGTTTTTCATTCACAGCCATATCTGGTTTCACATGTCAAGAAAGCTATGGGTCTCTTCGTAATGAACACCACATGCAACCGTAAACTCGCTGTCAAATAAAACATATTGCCTAGAGCCACAGTGGGTCAATATAAGGAACGATTTTTTAGGAGGGAGCAGTTTGTTTGACAAGAATTCTCAACTCGCCTTTGGTATTTTACAAACGTGAACAGCTGTAAGAAATATTGACCCAGAAGACTAGATGGGATAAATTGTGTGTTTTTTGTTCTTTTTGTATTGTGTTGTACTCAGTTGCGTAGCAACAATGCAATGGGAGCAAATGAAAGGAAGAAAAATGCCCCTCACCCTTCCCCCGTTCCCTGGCATGGAATAATAGGAAACCATAACTGGGATTCAGTATGCTCCAAACACGCTTGACTCTGGGGTCACTACTTCTGAACTATTGAGAGCCACGCTTCCGTCTTTAGCCCATTCTCTTTTTACAGACATGTCAACAAACGCAGCTGACTTGCTCTGTGTGTACCAGTCATTCATTGGAGCACGTGGTGTGATTGGCTGCTTATAGCATCCAAGCAGGTTCTGGAGTCGACAGAAGCAGCTCACCGTTTGCCTCTGGGTACTGCTCTATGTGGTTCTTGGCTCCATGCATGTGTCTCAGTTTTGTAGTTGAGAAGGTAGTGTACAACAGATGTCCCGCGCAAGGGCCATAACATTAATAAAGCGTAGGAGAAATCTACAGCGAAGGGCCTGATTTTCAAAAGCAGATGCTCAAATTGTTTGCTGTTTTTTTTTTAAATAGAAGAACGTTTCCTGGAACTTTCATATTGCATATTTAAAGTTAACTCTGCTTTTTAAAATATTTCACATCATATTCATATTAAACTATTTAAAAATACAAACAGCAGAGCAGCACGTGCACCATCTGCAATAGATACTGTGGTCCCCTCTTCAAAATTGCCCGCATTCAAAACAAGTTTTAGATTTAAAATATCATTATACCAAACAAGTAAATAAAAAAAACAATAATAGTGAAATGTGTAGCAGAGAAAGGCTATATCCTGGATTAAGATCCAAGGTTTCTGACCTCCTTCTGCTACAGTTTATGCACTGCAGATCACAAGCACCTCAGCAATGTGTCTTTTCTTAACAAGGGTGAGTGGATCAATTTAGCATTTATTTCTTTAATTGGGGTATGCCCTGTAGGCAATAATTGCCTCCAGAGTGCTCCCAACTTAGACCACCAAACATTGCAAAGTTTTTAGTTTTTATCACAATGCTTAGGTGCTTGCACCAGGTCAGGACATACTTTACGGTGTAACAGCCACCAGGTTTTTAGCAGCTAAATCTAGTTCGCAAAGGAGGACATTCCAGAAGGTGGGAAGTGGTATTGCTAATAGCATGCCTCCATCACATTTGAAAGATGGGTCCTTTAATTGTCTTAAAAAGGAGGGAGCGCGAAAGTGGTCTCGTTTTTAGCAGTAAAGCGATTGCTAGGTCTGATGCTGTGACACCACAGTGTTCCTGGAGGAGAGTCCCTGGTGCCCTCCCAGCCCCTGTTAATGTTCAAGGCTCTGCCTTCATGTTACTCATATCGTCGACTATTTGCCTGAATTTTCTTGTTTCTGGCTGCATACTGTTTGTTACATGTGTTGGCAGATTCCCCAAACACATTATCGGATGACTAACCTCAAGCAACACTTTTTTTAGGACATAGCCTGTGGTCAAGGCTCATGAAAGTATAAGTAATAAGCGGGGGCTCCTCTCAGATCTCTAGTTGCCCTCCTTGGATGACCCTTTCTTTCATTGAAGATGAGGTTGGTAAACTGGACAAATACAAATCATCAGGTTTGAAAAACATGAAAAATTGGTATAAGTAGTGTCCATAAAAAAATAGCTTTTATCTTACCCATTAACATTTTTTTTTTAGAGCAGCGGGAAGGGTGGACAGAGAGAGTGAACAATAATTCCAGTGCCATTTGGTCAGGGTTGGTTTAAAGCCTTCTTGACTGCCAGCACCATTAGCATGATAAACTGAGGCACATATAGTGGCTGTAAGGGCCAAGGCATGACATCGGCGTGAACCAGGGTAGGACAAGGAGGCACCTGGGGCAGGAGAACAGTGTGGGCCTGGGCAAGGTATAAAATGGAGTGTGACCAGACAAAAGAGTGTGCCAAAGCAAGTAGCGGAGTAGTTCAGGGCAAGGTGAGAGGCAAGGAAGGGACATATGAAGGGGAGAGTGGCGAGACAACAAAGCGAGCCAGTCCAGGTTAGGTAGCGAGGTGGGCAGGGCAACAGTGTGATGCTGGTGGAACATAAAGGGGAGAGAGAGCAGGACAGCAATGGAAGCCAGACCAGAGCAAGTATAGGGGTCCAAGAGGACAATGTTTTTGTTAGGGATGAACACAAAGGAGGGTATTATGGGTAATAGTTGAAGGAGGGGCCGCACTGCAGCATTTATACAAATCCAAGTCACATCATCCCATGGGGCAGTTTCAAAGAATATGCTATGAGGTCCCTAATCTAACATTTATGTCCCAGCAGTTTCCTTCAAGTACCCATAAAGGATGAGTGATACGTCAAAAGATTTTGGAATCTTGAAAGCCTCAGTATGACCTATTTTGTGATGTATTTTTCTTTTTCCTTTTCTAGAAGTCCGTTCTTTCTCTAATTCTGTGGCATTGAAACCCCATTCTAGCGTCTCCAATTTTCACACCTTTCTTGTGCTGGGCAAGTATAAAAAGAGGAATCGTTGCAATCCTAAGACAATAAAAGCCTGAAGGGGGATAACAAGGGGGATCACAGAAAGCTGGGGATTTGGAGCCAGGCATTTGGGTCGGTGACTGGTGTATCAGAATCCAGGACTTTGAAGGGCTAAGTAGGAATGTCAGGGTAGTGAGAGAGTGAGAAAGTTTAACAGCTGCCTCCTGGTACCAGAAAAGCTTGCCATTTAGGAAATCACACGATTACTTGCCCATTCATGGCCATCATCTATCTACTGGTAATTAACTGTCTTGTCATTTTTCCTGGCGGACCCTACGGCCTTTATTTATTGTGTTTGTAAACGTTCTCAGTATTGTCAGTCGAGGAGCTAGGGCCACTAGAGATCGCATGATTTGTCCAAGTTAATAAGCTTTGGTCATGTTGAAAAGCTACAAGTGAGCCGTACCAATGGCTATTGTTGGGATTTGTTAGAAATATTCCATGCTCTTATTTGGAATTAGAATAAAGAAGGGTGGATGGGATGTTGAGCATTGAATAGAGTGCTGCCTGTCGTGTACATGGATGCTTATTAAATCTTACCTGATACAACTTAACCCTAGTGTTGTGGCATCTTTTCAGCTGAGTTATGCTGTTACTAGACCACGAGCCAGCATCTCCTTATTTAACTTTCCTGAGCCAAGTCCCTGGAGTGGGGAATGTTGAGGACTATAAAATAATTCTCATTTTAAACAAATGAGAAGCAGGTGGATTTTCAGTGTACTCTTTTATGTACATGCAGAAGGACACTACCTGAGCTCTTTTAGCCTGGGACATGTTACGTTATGTTAAGTGAGCTTATAAAGCTCGCAGCTGCCTCAGCGAAGAGGCGTCCCGGGGCTAGCTGCAGGAAAGCAAGGAGGTGCTAAACTGAGCATAGATGCAAAAGAAGAATAGAGCACAACAAGATCAGAATTAGGCCCCAGGAAAGAGGTAGGTCTTAATGGCTCTATGGAAGGCCAGCAGGCTAACCATTCTTCAGATCTGATAGGGCAGAGTTCCATAGCTTGGCTGCTAAACAAGGAAAGGACCGCCCCCCTGCCCGAAGACTGTTCATTCGAGGGATCACAGCCAAGTGTTGCTCCAAAGAGCGCAGCTGGCGTCCTTGAACATAGGGTACTAATAAGTTGGCCAAGAGTCTGGGAGGCGCAAACGTAAGAATTTAAAAAGATAGCCAAAGAGCCTTAAATTCAATACGCTTAGCCATAGGCAACCAATGTAATTGCCGGATAGCACTGGCTATTGAGCATCTGCGCGGGAGCCCCAGCAAGGCTCTGGCGGCTGCATTTTGGACTCTGCAAGCGCACCACCTCAGCCTGATTAGCTCCAAGGAGGAACGAGCTGGCATAGTCAAGTCTAGATAGTATTGCCGCCCGGACGATCAGCTGACGGGTGGGTGGGTCAAAGAACCCCAGCAGGGGTCTAAGTCCACGAAGAAGGCCGAAACAAGTCCCGGCTACCTTCTTGGTGTGATCCTGGAAACTGAGGGTGGAGTACATCCAAACCCTTAGGTTTTTAACTGTTGTCTTGGGAATGGGCACACTACCAAGAGAAGTAGGCCACCATTGCTCGCTCAACAGGCTCCTATCTTTCCCCACCAACAACACCTCGGTTTTATTGGCGTTAAGCTGAAGGCAGTTGGAGCTCATCCACTCCGCAACTGCTGCCAGGCCACTTCTAAACTTGGAAGCATCCTGCATAGAGTCGTCGGAGAGGGTCACCACCAACTGCATGTCGTCAGCGTACCAGACCATCGTAACGCCATTGTCCCTAGCCACCGTAGCAAGGGGTTGAACATACAGGCTGAATAGTATAGGACTCAGAGCTGAACCCTGAGACACCCCCTGCCCGATGCACTGGACCCGGGAGAGAAACGGGGGTGCAGTCACTTGGAATGTTCTCTCTGATAGAAAAGATTTGAACCATTCCAAGGCTAAGCCAACAACACCCGCGTCTGCCAGATGCCGTAGTAAAATCTTATGGGCAACCGTGTCAAAGGGGGCACTGAGATCGAGCAAAATCGATGCTGCCATGTGCCCTGTGTCCAGGACTGAGGTTAACGCTGCAGGAATCTGTGTGCAACCTGCAGCTCAAGTCTGAATGCTGGTGCAGCCTTCTCAACTATCATCGATATGTCGTGAGTGCCACTGAGCTGGGTAATAACCACACAATTGAAATACTTTTGCTGAAATATTAATATGAGCAAAAGAAACAATTGATGGACGGAATGCTGGACAATGCAAACATTCACTCGAGTCACAAGGATCTGGGTTAAGTCCATCATTCTTTTGCGCACCACACCACCCCAATTTGGACCCAGCCATATGCAAATCAGTTATGACCCTGTTCCTTGTGGGAACAGTCCAGCCCGGACTGCCAAGACAGGTCCTCCCTGGACTGGAAACATGCATCCTGGGACCTGTTTCAGGGCATCACTCTTCATCAGCCAGGCTAGCTTGAATCCAGTGGTGTAGTGAGCACGGGACCCATGTCTGGGCATACCATTCCCACTTAGGGTGGCATATGCAAAAGAAACAATTGATGGACGGAATGCTGGACAATGCAAACATTCATCCCCAGTCACAAGGATCTGGGTTAATTCCACCATTCTTTAGTGCACCACACCACCCCAGTTTGGACCCAGCCATATGCAAATCAGTCTTGACCCTGTTCCTTGTGGGAACAGTCCAGCCCGAACTGCCAGGCCAGGCCCTCCCTGGACCGGAAACAAGCATCCTGGGACTGGTTTTAATATGAAGGGCATTATTATTATCAATATTATTATTTCCATCATCATGTTTATCTTCCGCTTCCCTGCGGCGGACATTCCGCCGTGGTGTGGAAAAAATTACGTGTGCGCAGTTTGGACGGTCGGTGGTCGTCCTCCGCACACACCTACCGTGACGTCGGATGGCCACCCGAAGCATGGAAAATGTTATTAGTATTACTATTATGATTGCCATCTATTATTATTATCATTACCATCATCAATTATTATCTTTGTCATCATGGTTATAATTATTATCATCATTATCATGTTTTTATTACTGTTATTACCATTGTCATCTTGGTTACTAACATTATTATTGCCTTTATTATGATTTTTATTATTATTGTTAATTATTCTTATTAACATCGTCATCGTGGTTATTAGCAATATTATTATTATTACTATTACCATTGTCATAATGTTTACTATTAATATTATTATTATTAGCATTCTCATCGTTATTAATATTATTATTATTGCAGTCATCATGGTTATTAGCAATATTATTCTTGCAACTATTATTGTTATAATTATTACTATTGTCCTCATGGTTATCCCCATCATCATCACCATGGTTATTAGCAGTATTATTATTTTTACCTTCGTCATCATGGTTTTAAATATTGGTATTATTGTTATTATTATCATTGTCTTTGTGTTTATTATTTGTACAGTCCTCATTGTTATTAGCATTATTATTGTTATTATTAATAGCATTGTCCTCACGTTTATTATATTTTCAGTCCTCATTGTTTTTAGCATTCTTCATATTATTATTACCATTGTCCTCGTGCTTATTATTGTATTTGCAGTCCTCGTCATGGTTATTAGCATTATTATTGCAACAATTATTGTTATAATTATTACCATTGTCCTCATGGTTATCACCATCATGACCATGGTTATTTGCATTATTATTACAGTCGTCATCATGGCTTTTATTATTACCATCGTCACCATGGTTATTATTATCATCCTTATTATTATTTTTATTATTATTATTACCATTGTCCTCATGGTTTTTATTATTTTTACAGTCCTCATAACGGTTATTAGTATTTGTTTTAGTGTTGTTATTAGCAGTAGTAGTTTCAGCCTCTAGGGTTACAGGTTCCCTCAGCACGCTCCTCGTCACGTGCAGATGTGCCCGGGCGTGGACGGCAGCCGGGTGGGCATGCGTGCCGCGGAGCCCGGGGCAGGGCAGAGGGTGCCAGCAGCGGATCCTCGTCCCTTTGTTCCACCCATAAAGGCCCTTTGTGCTGCTTCTAGAGTGTCGGGGGGTCAACGGCTAGCAATTGTTGGTCTCCCATGGCAACCCGGCTCGGAGCTGATGTAAACAAAATTAAAAAGGAAAGATATTTTTAACGTTGTGTTTTTAATCATTATGATTTTGCAGTGCTTGTAAGAGCAGTACTCGAGGCTGAACAATTCTGGCAGATAATACACTCCCTGGCTTAACGTGCAGAATGGAAACTCCCCACCCCTGTCAATTATGGCTGTCCAAGGCCAGAATAATCATGTTTTTCTCATTTTATGCCACATTGCTAGTGGCTTGGGTGTCTTGTGGCCCTTTGCTCAATCTTTAACTCGTCCCGTTTTAACATGTTTGTGATTAGTTATGCCGTCTGTGACGTAGTACTACCATGTTGTTATGTTGAAAGCATTTATTAAGCGCACGTACACCAACGGTTTCTTGGCGCTCAAATGAGAATAAAGGCCATGGCAAGGGGGAAGCTCAATCAGGGTATGCTTGAGTAAACAGCCAGGTCTTAAGCTGCCTCCTAAATTGGGCAAGAGAGGACGAAGACCTTAGCGCCACAGGAAGGGAATTCCAGAGTTGCGGTGCAAGAACAGAGAACCGAAGTCCACCGTACTTCTTCCGTTTAGCTAAGGGAATTTGCAGCAGATTAAGATGAGAAGATCTGAGGTTGCGAGAGGGAGTGTAACAATGGAGACACTCCGAGATGAAGGCCGGACCATTACCATGTAGTGCTTTAAAAATAGTGCAGCCCATCTTAAAAATACACCTCTTGCTCACTGGGAGCCAATGTAAGCTTTTCATTAGTGGGCTGACGTGATGCCATTTAGGCTGATGAAAAATCAGGTTGGCTGCCTGATTTTGAACTAGCTGAAGACGCCGAAGCTGGTATGCTCGAATGCCCATGTATAATGAGTTGGCATAATCCAGACGGGAGATAACTAAAGCCAGAATGACTGCAATCATGGCTTCCCTGCTCAGAAATCTGCTGATCTTCTTTAATTGACGCAACTGAAAGAAGCCAGCAGAGACTACCGAGCTGATTTCGGCTTTCATAGACAGATCATTACAGATACTAATCCCCAGACTCTTTGAGGAGACAGCTGGTGTAGGGGTATTAACAAGTTTAGGGGGCCAAAAATTGGAATGCCAAGGGTTGGCCAACCCACCGGTGAGAATAAGCTCAGTTTTCTCCGGATTCAACTTCAGCTGGTTGTTGTTCATCCAGTCACTTATAAAAACCATCGTGTCTTGGATGTTGGACTCGGATGATAGGGATGAATCAACATTAAACTCCAGTTGAAAGTCGTCAGCATAGTTAAAGATATTTACATTCCTTTCCCTCAAAGAGTGAATTAGGGGGAGAAGATAAAGATTGAAAAGAAGAGGGGAAAGAGAGGAATCCCCGGGGAACCCCACAGGTAATGTCTTTTTTCTTCGAAGAAAAATTAGCAAGGTGCACCGTTTGTGTCCGATTGCTCAAGAAGGAGGAAAGCCACTTAAGGGCCAGCCCCTGGAAACCAGCGTTCCTGAACACAGCAGCTGGGCCCACTGGCCTAGAAAGAATCATGACATAGGCCAGTGGAGTTTAGGGGAAGTCTGCCACTAGCTAGATATGCTCACAGTCTTTTCAGAGATCTCAGCCTTTCGAGACTTCATCAGATGTCTCTTTGCCAATCTAGTTCTGTGCAGCCGGGATCGCTCCATGGATAAGGCTTGTCTTTATTACTTGGGTGAACTCAAAGCGAGCAGGTCTGGCTGCTCACGAGACAGACACCCAGCACTGCAGCCAGAGGTAGAAACGCTGGCGCAAATGCCACCAGGGCAGCACACCCGGCAGGCTCAGATGCTGCCCAAGAACACTGCACTTACACAAACCACAATAATTCATTTTCTGGTGTACGATTTCCACGAAAGGTAAAATACATTATACAGCACAGTTCATCCCTCAGATGCTTCTGGAATCCAGCATTGTCAAAACCAATAGGTCTGGCCATGGCAAGGTAGCGGCATGCACATTTGAATTATTTTTATTGCGAGCTTATTTTACAAAAATATAAAAAAACAAGAAAAAAAGCTACCACCTTAAGTGGTTGCCATGTGCTTGCAATAAAAAAGTGTAAATAATGTTTATAAAAAAACATTCACTGATGTGGCGGTTTCATTAGTTCTGTTTCTAACTATTGAGCCTTTTGTTTGTGCCATGCATTTTATTATTGTTTGTGAAGGAGACACAATTAAATCACCACCTAACCAAGCTTTCGTATTGTGTGCAGCTATAATATTCTAATTTTGTAGTAATGAACACGCGGCCTACATTTGCGTTTGAGTGCACATTGTTCAGGAGCAGGATGCCGCCACTCCCAGGAAGGTTAGTCTATGGATGAAAGGGCAATCCGTGGCCCCATGCTGTATACTGTGAGGGTGGAAACAAAACGCGCATAACAAAATAAAAGTCCATAGGATGAACAGGGCCAGCTAAAATCCCCTATAATTAAGTATATTATAGATATAATTGTAGTAATACTAAAAGGTCTTGGCTAATCCCAGACCAAAAGTAGGAAGCAGAAAATAAATCACCATCCAACTGGGCACCCGGAGTGTAATCAAAACAAATACTCGGTATTAAGTGCTAATATATAAAAAATAAACAATATAAAAAAGCACAGCTTCGTCGCTGATGAGTAAGGGACTATTTTAGGAGGGTGTGTCAGTGTGCACAGGTTTTATGCAGTAGCGTAAAGTGAAGGGAGCCAGTTGAAAAAGTGGGCTGACGCACTGCCCCACACTGCCTGCGTTGGTGAGCAAACCTTTCCATAAATGTCAATTTAGCTGACCAAAGGATGAATCCTGCTGACCAGAGCACTTCAATGTACTTATGCTATGTATTAATAATATGGCACAACAATAGTCTAGCAAATCTCAAAGATCATAACTAAAAGGACGCAAAGGGTGAGCATTCGAGCCATATAACATAGTCTGCCTGTTCTGGAAAAGTGGAAAAAGTCAAACAGCCACAAATATCTACAGATGCTTACCTGAAGCTAATTCAGAATTGTTCTCTTTTGCACCACAAATGTACTGTTTTTATTACTTTATCGTTGATTTTAAACGTTCTATGCTGCTAATATAACTCAGTTGGTTAGTGTACCTGCACTGAAAAATCTCTGCGACTTGCAAATAGCAGGCTTGTGACCCCAGCAGGATAACGCATTTCCCTTCAAGTTGGGTAACGCCGACATCTGTTATGTGAAGGCCTTAGAGAAACAATACTTGCAGAGCAGATAAAATGGTTTTGTTCTAAAATTGTGGTTGTGAATTTGTGAATGGGAAACCATTTTTTTATTCATAGTGGAGCAATCGTGAAATAATTTGTAGCCCATACGACTTTACAAAAAATATAAACCATGAACGGAAGAACTGGTTAGTCTATTGAAATTTATTGGTGAAATAAGCGCAACCCAAGTCAGTTCCTGCTTTCCTATTGACTCGAACTAACGCCCAATAGCTGGTCAGATATTAAGTGCCAAAAAACTGAATATTAGATTAGGCACGTCTTGATAATCTGCTTCATATACATGTTGTCGTACAACTTTTTGCTTCGCTCAGTAATAGGGTATTACCAAAAGTTTCACTACAACTTTTAAACTGTATAGCATGCAACCCGATCACAACATAAACGGACATAAATGAAACAATGTGCTTGGGAAGGCATCAGTGTAAGTGACCAGATTTTATAAGCCAAAAACTGGGACCAGTCACATAGATCAAACAGGAGCTACGGATTTGTACACCATAAACATTGAAACTGATGCAATGCTAACGTTTACGTTTGTCACATGGCGGCACATGTAGATTACCCTGTTCTAATTTTCACTTTGCATTCTGGTGCTTGCAGTTTTGTTTTGGAATACAAATACACACCTACAAGTACCCAAACTGGAAGGAAAAAAAATGCAACCACTGCATTTGTCTGACCTGCAGAAACTAGACAGCTCTGGTAAAGTGAAATTGTACCAAGGCAGTAACCTAACTCTATTAGCTGCTTAATGCACAAGTTGGGCAACTCTGCACCCCTGTCTTCTTTAATCATCCAAGCAGACATCTCCAGAACCCCTGAAATTTAAGGCCATTGATGAAACCCATCCTACATTCATCACTCCCATAGAGGGGCCAGTGTTGTATTCCTTAAAACTATCATTCGTATGGAAGCTTGGGCATCTCAGTCCTGCAGTCAGAAACCGATGATAAAGTATTCCTGACTGCAGTCACTAGAATCGATTTTCTGGGGTGGTGTGGAGCCCGAGAGTAGGGGTTGCAAGTCTCAAGCGTAAATGACATTACCACAACAGAGCAGAGAGATCAGGCTTTTTTTTCTGAATTGTAACATAATGCAGAAAAATGCAAAAATTATGTTTTTTTGTGCACAGCTTCCTTTTCAGTGATCATCCACTCACAGGCATATAATCCTCAGACTGACTGCTGAATGAACACTGAATGGCAGAGCTGTGCATATTTTCTCATTTGACCTATTTCTGGAGTGGAGGCAGCAAGAGCCTGTCGACCTTCTTTCTCCTCTTGTTCACTGACTGGAAAATCGTATTCCTGTTAGTGTTTGAGATTCCCCCTTCATCCTGCTGTCCACCCACCACTTCCTTAACTCGTAATTGAGTCCACAATCTAATGCACAAAACCTGGGGGGCCTCTTTAAGAGGCTTGCACTACTTCCAGTGGCTAAACATGATCATCAGTGTACGTTACATTGTACCACTTGCAATTTTCATTTACCCTAAAGGAAGTTAGTTGTCCACTGCTGACAAACCAGTCTCAAGAGAGTTGTATGTCAGAATATCGAGTAAAAAATGTTGGGGTCCCTATATATTGAAAACCAAAATATTGTGAAAAAAGTGCATATAGGTAAGTATAGATTTACAGTTTTTAGCTACAAATCCGTGTACGTTGTTGAGATATATCTGTGGTGTAACATGAGCCTCTCGCATGCCCCTGTGATGTGGGGGTGCCTCTGCTCCAGGGGCCCCCTCTGGCACTGTGCACCGGCAGCGGGCCCCTGGCCTGAGAGCTCCTGCCAGGGTCTGGAGATGCCCTCCATATACTTTTCAGCCACGCCCCCAAGTTTTGTTATACTTCTGATATATATATATATATTTAAGTACATTGGCGTGCAGTTGAAAATAGTAAATCTTCTCTTACTGCATAAAATCAGCTTTTTCTTCATGGTAACCAAAGATTTTTTTGCCTATTTCTGGACTTTATTTTTTCTGGTATTGGGACTCTGTCCACTGTGACACGATGTTCAGTGCCACAGTGCACAAGCTCTGGCCTTCAAATGGTATCGTCAAAATAGGTTTCACCAATTGATCTATTTAACTTTCCTGTAATGCCATGCTGTTGGCATAAGGAGCATGGAAGTTAAATGTCATATCTATGTGGACTGCAGTGTGTATTTATTACGCCCATGTGACATTTACGTTTGCGCACCCTCATGTAATTCTGGTAATTTTCTGGTATGCTTGTTATGTGAAATTCCTGAAATTAGGCTTTTATGCTCCTTCACATAGTTATGCGTTGTTCACAACAAAAAGTTTGTGTGAGCATATGAGAGCAACACAAACAACCAGAACACAAGCATCTGCAGTTTGCAGCTCTTATATTTTTGTGCGCTTTTTTAGCACTTAATGTAGCATCTCTCCAAAAATCGACATGAGGATGCATTTCTTGCTAAATTTAGCACCAAATGCTGGTTTTACATTTCTCATAATTAAGTATACTTTTGTGTATTTTTTTCTAAAATTTCAAAAGTAAATTATATGAGTTTTGCCCACAGGAATATTTACCCTACCAAAGTATATGACTACATATAGGTTTGCTAGGAGTACCACTGTGCTCTGCATGGTCCTCCGTTTAAAAGCAGAAACAAAAAAAAATGTCATTTACCATTTAAGATTTGTTTTAATACATTAATAAATCACCCCTAGAGTGTTTCTTGTAAGACCACAGAGCTGAAAGCTTAATATATTAAAAAATGTGTCCCCCTACTTATACCATGTGGTATGTCCTCAAAGTGATTACATTTCCAGAAGTAGTTTTCAATGTGTATGTTCAGCTTCGTTCTCCATAAACAGGCTTGTGGTATAACTAACATCTTCATCTGGCAAAATGCTAGCAACATTAATCCGTTATTTTCCACCCAGTTTTAAAAATCAAACTCATTAGTGAAATCACGTTAGTTGGAAAGTAACTTTATAATAGTGTTCTTTGTGCTACATGTGTCAAAACTGGGTTAGAACCTCAAACACTCAAACACGTTCCTGCTTGAAATGCTCTCCAGAAGACAATGGCTTGGCCTCGGGGTCTACAAAGGCAGGGGTGCTGGCAACAGCCGGCCCCTTAACAGGTATTAGCCCCCTGGGAGGAGAGAATGAATGATTGGCAGAAAAAAAGAAGAGCCTTCACACTTCTTCCTTTGACTTGGCGATCCCAAATGGGACTGATAAGATCTGCTTACTCCTAGCATTTATGTTTTCAGTCCCATTAGATAGAACATCAGTTCTTGACCTTGACAAATGGAGAATATATTATCTCAATGTAGCAGTGGTTTAGGGAGAACCAGAGACCCATCTGATGTATGTAGAAGATTTGCTGTTTTGGATTTAGCATTTATTTGATTTGGACAGTAAAGCGAAGAGGATGCGTTGTGAAAGGAGCTCAGTATAGGGTATCTGATTTTAAGGGAGTCTTGCCGACTTCAGCCTTCGACCTCGCGCTGTCTTAGACATAAACCTAGGACCTGGAATAGTCTAAATGTATTGCTCCCAGAATAATCAAACTCTGCGGATTGGAATTTATTGGGTGCAATACATTGCCCAACTCTCACTTTTTCAGGAACATCATGCGAAGTTTGGTGCTCACTGCACCACACACTGTGTACCCCAGTATGTACTGGGCCATACAGTGTGTAAATCTCACAAAAAGAAGAAGCATTAGAAAGCTACAGAAGGTAGATAAGTGTATGGGAATGCACCAACTTTATAAAACTGCCCTCACACACAGCAAACTGTGTCATGCTTCATCATAGGGCTGCTAACACACCTCCGCGTCAGCCAAACGCTGGAGGTGGAGCAATAGGGAGGGGAAGACAATACAACACAAAATATGAAATGTGAGACACAGGTGAGATAATGGTGCAGAGAAAGTGATATGAAGTGACATAAAACTGGTAACAGTAAATCCTTATCGTAATTTTAATATTAGGTACCCTGTCCAGAGTAAAAACAAAAACGTGGATGGTTGGCTGGAGAGCTTATAATGAGATTCCAATCCCTCCACTCTGCATAGGTGTCGACTAATACCCCAGCCTACCTCAGGATTCTCACCACTGTAATACCCGGGTGCTAAACCTCCCTCCTCTGAATCCAGAGGAAGGGGATATCACCTTAAGTGGAGCCCCTCACTTTTGGAGAAGAACCTGAAACGATTTAAAAAGACATAAAACAAGTGAAGTGTTTAGTGAAGTGTCCTTCATCCAACAATTCAAAACATTGTATTTATTAATACGGTGCATTATACCCAATCACTCATATATCTCCACTGAAGTATACTCACACCTCCCCTGAACTAAGGGTGAGGGTGGTTACCTCAAGTCTTATAGCTCAATAGCTATTATGACAAATAACCACATATTTCATTACAAAAATTTTGAAGTCAAGATGTGCTACAATATACAAAAAAGAAAAAGAGCAAGACTCTGAGCACCCCACAAGCACCCTGCGCCAATCGCTCAACAAACTTACAGAGTTCATTAAATTTGTAAACTCGAAATGGCGGGAAAGTGAGAATAGCTGCCTATTAGCACTCTCTCTGAGGAAATAAAAGATGTAAAAAATTCATATGAGGGACTTGATTAAAAAGCCTCAGTGCTTGCACCCATAACATGAGGAGCATACTCCGACCCGGAGTTTCCCCTCTCCTTTAGTAGTAGTAAACCCACAGTATTAAATAAAACACCCATTTCTCGTAATCCATTGCCAGTCATGCCTGAGCTGTTCTGCGCTCTTAATAGCGGATCTTGTCATTAGAGCCCTGCTGTAGTTATCCCTTTTATCGACCTCCTCTCCATTCAGGGTCAGGGTTTATAACTCAATTTTACAATGTCAATCGCATTTTCTAGCAGGTAAAGAGCTCTCTCTCCCAATCATTTAACGTTTCCTTCTAGTCAAATAGCTAAAAAGAATTTAAGCAACCCAATCGTGTGGTCCTGATCTGCATAAACTAACTTAAGTGTCAATATACACCTAAACACCTCACATATCAAGAATAAACTCCCATTATGGCTACACGCAACCTCCAAACCACACCGCCCATTCTGCCCCCCAGCCCCATGCTTACTGCTTGCGAGGTCAGCTGTTACTCATCGTAATCCATCCCTCCCTTGCCGCCGCGTAGAACAGTTTACTAGCATTCACATGGATCTCTTAAAAGAGGACTGGAAATGCCCCTTGTGGCGCGACGTCCCTTGTGACCTACAACATCTCGGGCGTCTCTCAAAAGCTAGAGCGCTCATAGCAAAGTGCTCATACCAAAGGACCCCGGTTCGTGGCCACCATTCCTCCGCAAAACAACACCAAGTTGAAAATTTATAGGGAAACGTTTTATAATTTTTAATTTTTAATTAAAGGACATACACAGGCTATACACAACATAATGAAATGATATGCGTCTCGTCCCAAATTAATAACCCAATTCATCAAATTAATAACCCAATTTATCATACCAATTTATCATACTTACTGTTTGACCTGACATCCTTGGTGTGATTTTCCCCTAACTTTTTGCCTTCCATCCTCCTGTTTTTGCGCACTTTACCACTGGTAACCAGTGCTAAGGTGCTTAAGCTCTCTCCTTTAAACCTGGTAACATTGGCTTACATCCAATTAGCACATTTTATCTACTTGGAAGGCCCTTGTACAGTAGTACTACATGTACCCAGTGTGGGAAGTTGGCCCGATATGCAACGTTCGCTATTCTAGCGACCGCTATGTATCGTTCCAACGACCCTTATGGTGTTTGGTTGTAAGTCAACCTATAGACCAGCTATCCTAGTAGCATGGATACGAGCAGTCTAAGGCTAAAGACTCGAGAGGGCGCGTTAAGCCAGCTGTTTACCACACATGTACCCCTTGAACACCCAGTGAAAGGACACCACACAAGTGTTATGAAAATAAACAGTATATTTATTAAGAATCACAACAGCCCTGTACTCTTTATGAGGACAGGGTACTAAGCACAAACCAAATCTCTTTAGCAAATACTTCAAGTGCACAGTTTAAAACAAGTGTCCTGGGACACGGAAAGGTTAAGGCAAGTCGGAAGCGAGGGACTCGGGACCCTAGAGTAAGGAGGCTATGCAGGCACCGAAATGCCGAGTTACCTAGCCACGAGGGCTGCGGCTGCACAAGTCTTACAGGCGTCGGGGTCTTCGCTGACGAGCCAGGAGCCGGAAGAAAAGGAGTTGCTGGCCGGCGACCAGTGTTGAATAGTTCGTAGAGATTGATGAAACCTGAAAGCAGAGGGGACCAAGTTCGTACTACTAGCCAGTAGTCAGAGGGTACCAGGAAGGCACCGGTTGGCCGTCACCTCGACCAGGTGAGTGGGCGACGCTAGGCTCTGCAGTCTCTCGGACCAGGAGGCGTTGTCGGCGACCACGGTGGAGGTGCGAGCTGTCCCACGACGGATGTCGCTGTCGGCGTCTTGGGTGGACCAGGAGGGTCCGGGGTGCCTCTCAAAAGATGGAAGCAGGGGCCAGTCTGGAGCAACCAGACCGGCAGTGTTGATTCTTGGTCGTCGTCACAGAAGGGCACGAGCCAGCGGCAAGTGACCAGACAACGTGCTGAGCAGCGAGCAGAAGGGCCCCACGCAGATCGTGGAGATGCTGGGAGACTGCACTTCGGTGCTGGAGCGGCTCAGGGTCGGGGCTTCTCGGACCCCAGAGCACTCACCAGAGAGTTACCTCGATGGTCGTGCTGGTTTTTAAGAGCGTGCAGGTTCTGATGATGGCCGGTCCCTCGAGGTCTCGTCGCACCCACAGATCACAGCTGAGCTGATGACGTGGGTAGAGGTCAGAGGTGCCAGGGAAGCCGGTTCTCGTCGAGCTGGGCCGTCGGATTCCTTGAGGAAGGACTTACAGCAAACCGCAGAGTTCTTAGATGGTGCCCGCTGATGCAGGGTGACTACTCCTTAGCCACAAGGGAGAAATCTTGAGAAGAGTCTTGAAGTCCTTTCGTAGAAAGTATTCTTGATTCAAAGATGATCTAATTTGGAAGGGTCCCCGCTCCGGCCTTTATCCTAAAGAAAGGGGTGGGTACATGACTAGGTCCTGCCCTAAGGGTGGGACCAGAAAGGGGGGTAGTTACACCCCTCTCCCCTGCCGGACTTTCCCCAGGCCAGGGCTGTCGCCCCTGGAACTGGTTCTAACCGGCAGATGCGTAGTGAGCACCGGGGTGCCACTCCGCAGTCACCTTCTCGCAAAAGCCCTACCTACCCAGAATACACAAACCCTGTCTGGGACGGTGCGAACACTGCCCTCGACAGGAAACCCTTTGTCCAAGTGCTCCTCGCTGGAAGGACTCCCAGCAGCAGGAGGTCAGACTTGTGTCTGTGGTGGCAGCATCCATTTTGTGGAGCTGAGGCTTTCGTTAACTTTAACCGGGGTTCACAGTCACGTACATGTCGTGTCCCTCTAGAAGGGCGGAATGCTAACCTCGTCGCCAGAGTTGATGAGAGGGCAGCATCCCGATTTGTATGACACCTTACTCGACATGTCTTGATAACGCGACACCGAAGTTACCTATATGGTACGCGTTATCATGGAACAGCCATTGGGTCTTGATTCCGCAAGCTGCAACCGGGCTCGGCTCGGGCCAGAGCTTAGTTCACACGAGCCCATGCACTCTGCCTTCAGGATTGTCAAGGCCTGCCATAGGAGTGACTGATAGGGACTCGGGTGTCCATTGTATGGTTAGATATAGAGCTACTATATCTAAAGCAAAGGGTGATTACACGTCTTCGCCCCAGCTGTCGTGCAGCCAGTTGTGTCAAATTTAGGAGGCCAGCCAGGGGTGGCATAATACATGCTGCAGCCCCTGGCGGCCCTGGGTACACCTACGCCCTGAGTTACAGGGTCTGATAAGGTGGCCCAGTACCAATTGGTATATGCACCTAGGGTACATCTCGTAATTTAGAAAGAGAACAGCCAGGCTGTGGGTCTGATTGGCAGGCCCACAGCCAGAGAAAGTCGTAAACCAGTGAAACAAAAGCAAAAAATCTGGGTGATCATAGGATTGCAGACCCTACTCTCCTACATGACCCCCCCCCAAACGTCGGAACAACTAACTAACCTTGACCAGGTAAGTCTTCTTGTTCTAAGTGGAAATATCTGGAGAGCCCATCGGCATTGCCATGATCAGTACCAGGTCTATGTTCCACGGTGAAGTCCATCCCCTGTAGGGAAATGGACCACCTAAGCAGTTTGGGGTTTTCACCCTTCATCTGATTTAGCCACAAGAGGGGCTTATGGTCGGTCTGAATCTTGAAGTGAGTGCCAAACAAGTATGGCCTCAGCTTCTTCAGGGCCCAAACCACAGCAAAGGCCTCCCTCTCAATAGCTGACCAATTCTTCTCTCTAGGGGTCAGCCGTCTACTTATAAAAGCAATGGGCTGGTCTTGACCATCAAAATTCAGTTGAGAAAGAACAGCTCCCACACCCAACTCAGAAGCATCTGTTTGGACAATGAATGGTTTGGAGTAGTCCGGACTCTTGAGGATAGGCGCCGTGCACATGGCCTGTTTTAGGTCATCGAATGCTTTTTGACAGCTCGCTGTCCACTGAACCTTTTTTGGCATTTTCTTACTTGTCAGTTCATTTAACGGTGTCACGATGGACCCATAGTTCCTGACAAACTTCCTGTAGTATCCAGTCAGGCCCAAGAAAGCTCGAACCTGAGTCTGGGTGGTTGGAGGAGCCCAGTCCCTGATTGACTGTATCTTGCTCTCCAGTGGCTGAACCTGACCTCCACCGACAAGGTGGCCCAGGTATACAACCTGTGTCTGCCCTATCTGGCACTTGGTGGCCTTGATAGTGAGACCTGCTGCTTGCAGTGCCTCCAACGTCTTCCGCAGGTGGACCAGGTGATCCTCCCAGGTGGAGCTAAAGACAGCAATATCGTCAAGATATGCCGCACAGAAGTCATCCAGCCCAGTAAGGACATGATTCACCAACCGTTGGAAGGTGGCAGGTGCATTTTTCAGACCAAAGGGCATCACCACGAACTGATAATGCCCACCAGGGGTTGAAAATGCTGTCTTAGGCTTGGCGTCCTCAGCTAACCTGATTTGCCAATACCCAGCTGTCAGGTCAAACGTACTTAAGTAGTTGGCCGAAGCCAGCCTATCAATAAGCTCGTCTGCCCTTGGTATTGGGTGGGCGTCAGTCTTAGTGACTGCATTGAGACCCCTGTAGTCTACGCAGAACCTCATCTCTCTCTTACCACCCTGGGTGTGAGGTTTCGGCACTAGAACTACGGGACTAGCCCAAGGGCTATCCGAGGGTTCAATGACTCCCAGCTCCAACATTTTCTGCACTTCACTTTTGATGCAGTCTCTGACGTGATCAGGCTGCCTGTAGATTTTACTCTTTACGGGCAGGCTGTCACCAGTGTCGACCTCATGGGTGCACCAATCGGTCTGACTGGGTGTCAGAGAAAACAGATGTCGGAACGACTGAAGAACCTGTTTACAGTCGCTCTGTTGATGGTCGGAGAGGCTGCCGCAAAAGACAACACCATCTACCGAGCCATCGTCAGGATTCTGAGAGAGCAGGTCGGGGAGAGGATCACTCTCCTCCTCCTGTCCCTCATCTATGGCCATGAGCAAACTCATGTCCTTCCTGTCGACATATGCTTTTAGCCTGTTGACATGAAGCACCCTGTGGGGGCTCCGGGGAGTTCCCAGGTCGACCAGGTAGGTGACCTCTCCCTTTTTGTCCAGGATGGTGTGGGGCCCGGACCATTTGTCCTTGAGTGCTGCTGGGGCCACTGGCTCCAACACCCACACCTTCTGTCCGGGCTGATAAACAGTCAAGACAGCCTTTTGGTCATGCCAAGCTTTCTGGAGTTCTTGGCTGGCCTTAAGGTTTTCAGATGCCTTTTCCATGTACTCAGCCATCCGCGAGCGGAGGCCGAGCACATAGTCCACTATGTTGGCTGCAGGCTTTCTGAGAGGTCTCTCCCATCCTTCCTTCACCAAACACAGGGGTCCTCTTACAGGATGCCCGTACAAAAGTTCAAAAGGGCTGTAGCCAACCCCCTTCTGTGGGACTTCTCTGTAGGCGAACAAGAGGCAGGGGATCAGGACGTCCCATCTACGCCGAAGCTTTTCCGGTAGTCCATGAATCATCCCTTTTAGGGTCCTGTTGAATCTCTCAACAAGCCCATTGCATTGTGGATGATAGGGGGTAGTGAACTTGTAGTTAACACCACATTCCTTCCACATAGCAGTTAAGTAGCTCGACATAAAGTTTGCACCTCTGTCGGAGACGACCTCCTTAGGGAAGCCCACTCTGGAGAATACTCCAACTAGGGCTCTTGCCACAACAGGTGCTGTAGTGGTCCTAAGGGGAATAGCTTCAGGATACCTGGTGGCATGATCCACTACCACCAGTATAAACTTGTGCCCTGATGCTGTCGGTGGTTCCATGGGACCGACGATGTCGATCCCCACCCGTTCAAAGGGCACCCCCACCACAGGCATTGGTATAAGGGGGGCCTTTGTCGTGCCACCTGACTTACCACTGGCTTGGCAAGTGACACAGGAGCGGCAAAACTCCTTGGTATCCTCGTTCATGTGAGGCCAGTGAAAGTGCGAGACAAGCCTGTCCCACGTTTTCGTCTGGCCTAAGTGACCTGCTAAGGGAATCTCATGGGCCAAGGTAAGTAGGAAACCACGCTGAGACAAGGGGACGACCAGCCTCCTGGTCATGCCAGGCTTGGGGTCTCTTGCCTCAGTGTACAGGAGTCCATCTTCCCAGTATACCTTGTGGGTACCTGTGGCGTTCCCAGCAGCCTCAGCAGCAGCCTGCTGTCTGAGGGGTTCAAGAGAAGGGCAGTCTAATTGGTCCTTCCCCAGATCTTCCCTTGAGGGTCCCCCTGAGCCCAAGAATTCAACTTGGTCAAGTTCGAACTCTCTCGGCTCAGTTTCCCTCAATTCCTGAAGGTCAGCCTCCTCTGAGACTTGATCCTCGACCTGGGGCAAGGGGGAAGGCGCAGCCTTAACCCTACTGCTCTTTTTCTTGGGAGGTGTCTGGTCCGTTGTTCCAGGATCCAGCACCTGTTCAGTGGGGCATTTCCTGACCTGCGACCTAGTCACAGCGAACACATGTGCTGGCAAACCTAACATTTCCATGTGAGTCCGGTGCTCCACTTCTGACCATTGTGACGACTCCAAATCATTGCCCAACAAACAATCCACTGGGAGGTCTGGACTAACTACAACCTTCTTTTGGCCAGTTACCCCTCCCCAGGAGAAAGCTACAACTGCCATACTGTGATTGGTAGTGACATTGCTTGCATTGGTCACCAGGAATTCTGTACCTGGCATGATCTGTCCAGGGTCCACAAAGTTAGGCGTCACCATGGTGACGCTGGCACAAGTGTCCCTATAGGCCTGAGCCATCTTTCCATTTATGAAAGGCGTCTGTCGGTATTTGCCCAGCGTATTGGGGCTTACGTCAGGGGATACGTCCGCGTCCCCTGTACTGACAAGGACAGCCTGAGTGAGTGTGCCAACTAAGTTGTCACGCCCCTCAGAACCCAGGGTTAACCCTACTAAACCCTTGGGAGGCGCACTACCACTGCTGACTGTACTAGGGGGCACAGGTGCCTTAGGGGCTGCAGTGGCAGGAGTCTGCCCTCCTCCTTTCTTGGTGCACTCACTAAACCAGTGAGACTTACTTTTACAGTACTGGCACCAACGTTTGGATTGGCCTTCTTTCTTCTTTTGGGGAGCCTGACCCCCACCCTCTTTGGGTTGTTGGGGACCTGTCGAAGACTTCTGGTCATTTTGTTCCCCCTTAGAATCTTTACCCTTCTGGTCTGCTTTCTTCTGACCACCTTGATTCTGGCCCTGGTTCTGTTTAACTCTCGTACGAACCCATTTGTCCGCCTTCTGCCCCAATTCTTGAGGAGAGGTCAGATCCGAGTCGACAAGATGCTGATGCAACAACTGGTTCTGACAATTGTTTAAAATTTGTTCTCTCATCATCAAATTATACAATCCTTTGTAATCAGTAACCTTACTGCCCAGCAACCAGCCCTCAAAAGCCTTAGTGGCACAATCGACAAAATCAGACCAGTCTTGAGACTGCGTTTTCTGGGTATCCCTGAACAGCACCCTGTACTGCTCAGTGGTTAGGCCGAACCCTTCAACGAGTGTATTCTTCAAGACTTGGTAATTGTTAGCTTCCTCTACCCTTGTGGTGAGGAGCTTGTCTCTTCCTTTCCCTTCAAAGGAGAGCCACAAGATAGCTGCCCACTGACTCTGGGGAACGCCTTGCACAGTGCAGGCCCTCTCCAAAGCAGTAATCCATTTGTGGATGTCGTCCCCTTGCTTAAAGGGGGGCACTATCTTCCCAAGGTGTTTCGTATCGAAACTCTTTTCCCTATTACTAGGTACATTGCTGCCACCAGTGGGGACTGCCCCACTTAACTGTTGCTCTCTAGCGAAAGCAAGCTTTTCTTTGGCCAGGGCAAGTTCTTCCCTTTCGATCCGCAGATTAGCTGCCCTTTCCTTCGCTTCGTACACTCTCCTCTGAGGGGACGTCATCCCTCTTTGAGAAGAGTTGTGAGAGCCGTTGGTATGAAGGGATCTGCCAGAGCCTCTTGATAGAGATCTGGCTCGTCCATTCCCCATGTTAAGCTGACCTGATAGTGGCCCCAGGGGTCCCCCAGTACCGCTATCATGTTTGCTTAAGTTGGACCTGCTTAGTCTGACGACTTCTACCTGTCCCTTATCTGCCTCGTCCCCAGAGAGATCCTCATCCTCATCCTCCTCCACATCCTCGTTCTCGGTTGCGAGATGAATGAGGTCAGGATCGTCTTGGGTTCCCTCGAGGGGAGGCATGTCTCCTTCTGGATTAGAAGAGCTACGAAGTTTCTCAGCTCTCCTGGCATCATAAGTCTCCAAGAGACCAATCAGAAAGGACGTTGTGGGGTTAGACCCCTGCTGAATCTTCCGGGAGTGACACAAACGTCTTAACTCCTTGAAGCTCAGCACAGTATATCCTGAAGGGATGACCTGTGGAGGGTCAACTGACACAAGGGGAGACTCAGAGTTTCCTCCTTGGCCCGACATACTGTTTCTAGTGTGGTGTAAGTGATGCACCTACCTACACTATGTGTTTTCCTACTTTTCCCTTGCTAGGAGCTGTAGCCAAGGTGTGCTAAGCCTTGAGGAGCTACAACAGCTGGTTCAGTAGAACTCAGAGTATTCTAAGCTTTAGTTATATGTACTAGCAGTACTTGTGCGATCTTTCAACAAGATATTCTTAGGATACGTGTGGTAAAACAACAGCAAGCTCAAATCCCAACCGCTGCTCACCAATGTGAGAAGTTGGCCCGATATGCAACGTTCGCTATTCTAGCGACCGCTATGTATCGTTCCAACGACCCTTATGGTGTTTGGTTGTAAGTCAACCTATAGACCAGCTATCCTAGTAGCATGGATACGAGCAGTCTAAGGCTAAAGACTCGAGAGGGCGCGTTAAGCCAGCTGTTTACCACACATGTACCCCTTGAACACCCAGTGAAAGGACACCACACAAGTGTTATGAAAATAAACAGTATATTTATTAAGAATCACAACAGCCCTGTACTCTTTATGAGGACAGGGTACTAAGCACAAACCAAATCTCTTTAGCAAATACTTCAAGTGCACAGTTTAAAACAAGTGTCCTGGGACACGGAAAGGTTAAGGCAAGTCGGAAGCGAGGGACTCGGGACCCTAGAGTAAGGAGGCTATGCAGGCACCGAAATGCCGAGTTACCTAGCCACGAGGGCTGCGGCTGCACAAGTCTTACAGGCGTCGGGGTCTTCGCTGACGAGCCAGGAGCCGGAAGAAAAGGAGTTGCTGGCCGGCGACCAGTGTTGAATAGTTCGTAGAGATTGATGAAACCTGAAAGCAGAGGGGACCAAGTTCGTACTACTAGCCAGTAGTCAGAGGGTACCAGGAAGGCACCGGTTGGCCGTCACCTCGACCAGGTGAGTGGGCGACGCTAGGCTCTGCAGTCTCTCGGACCAGGAGGCGTTGTCGGCGACCACGGTGGAGGTGCGAGCTGTCCCACGACGGATGTCGCTGTCGGCGTCTTGGGTGGACCAGGAGGGTCCGGGGTGCCTCTCAAAAGATGGAAGCAGGGGCCAGTCTGGAGCAACCAGACCGGCAGTGTTGATTCTTGGTCGTCGTCACAGAAGGGCACGAGCCAGCGGCAAGTGACCAGACAACGTGCTGAGCAGCGAGCAGAAGGGCCCCACGCAGATCGTGGAGATGCTGGGAGACTGCACTTCGGTGCTGGAGCGGCTCAGGGTCGGGGCTTCTCGGACCCCAGAGCACTCACCAGAGAGTTACCTCGATGGTCGTGCTGGTTTTTAAGAGCGTGCAGGTTCTGATGATGGCCGGTCCCTCGAGGTCTCGTCGCACCCACAGATCACAGCTGAGCTGATGACGTGGGTAGAGGTCAGAGGTGCCAGGGAAGCCGGTTCTCGTCGAGCTGGGCCGTCGGATTCCTTGAGGAAGGACTTACAGCAAACCGCAGAGTTCTTAGATGGTGCCCGCTGATGCAGGGTGACTACTCCTTAGCCACAAGGGAGAAATCTTGAGAAGAGTCTTGAAGTCCTTTCGTAGAAAGTATTCTTGATTCAAAGATGATCTAATTTGGAAGGGTCCCCGCTCCGGCCTTTATCCTAAAGAAAGGGGTGGGTACATGACTAGGTCCTGCCCTAAGGGTGGGACCAGAAAGGGGGGTAGTTACACCCCTCTCCCCTGCCGGACTTTCCCCAGGCCAGGGCTGTCGCCCCTGGAACTGGTTCTAACCGGCAGATGCGTAGTGAGCACCGGGGTGCCACTCCGCAGTCACCTTCTCGCAAAAGCCCTACCTACCCAGAATACACAAACCCTGTCTGGGACGGTGCGAACACTGCCCTCGACAGGAAACCCTTTGTCCAAGTGCTCCTCGCTGGAAGGACTCCCAGCAGCAGGAGGTCAGACTTGTGTCTGTGGTGGCAGCATCCATTTTGTGGAGCTGAGGCTTTCGTTAACTTTAACCGGGGTTCACAGTCACGTACATGTCGTGTCCCTCTAGAAGGGCGGAATGCTAACCTCGTCGCCAGAGTTGATGAGAGGGCAGCATCCCGATTTGTATGACACCTTACTCGACATGTCTTGATAACGCGACACCGAAGTTACCTATATGGTACGCGTTATCATGGAACAGCCATTGGGTCTTGATTCCGCAAGCTGCAACCGGGCTCGGCTCGGGCCAGAGCTTAGTTCACACGAGCCCATGCACTCTGCCTTCAGGATTGTCAAGGCCTGCCATAGGAGTGACTGATAGGGACTCGGGTGTCCATTGTATGGTTAGATATAGAGCTACTATATCTAAAGCAAAGGGTGATTACACGTCTTCGCCCCAGCTGTCGTGCAGCCAGTTGTGTCAAATTTAGGAGGCCAGCCAGGGGTGGCATAATACATGCTGCAGCCCCTGGCGGCCCTGGGTACACCTACGCCCTGAGTTACAGGGTCTGATAAGGTGGCCCAGTACCAATTGGTATATGCACCTAGGGTACATCTCGTAATTTAGAAAGAGAACAGCCAGGCTGTGGGTCTGATTGGCAGGCCCACAGCCAGAGAAAGTCGTAAACCAGTGAAACAAAAGCAAAAAATCTGGGTGATCATAGGATTGCAGACCCTACTCTCCTACACCCAGGACAAATTAAAAGATATTAATGGGCTTTCAGCACTTATTGTGCTACCTACTTAAGTAGCCTCTTAATCATCCCATTTCTCACAACTGCAAGGCCTACTTCTCCCATAGGATAACATTAGGTTACCTTTATTACATTTATTAAGAGATAACTATCAATTGGGAATAAGTATGAATTTCGAGTTTGGTGTCTAAAGAATTTTAATTTAAAGCCTCATTTAATGATAAAATCGGATATTAAGTCACAATTCTAGAAAGTTCCATTTTCTTGCCTGACCCATTTGGTAGCTGGTCTTTTTGTATTGCTCCCAAACAGTGAAACAAAAGGGGAATAGGTGTTGGCAGGATGCACCATCTCTTACTTGATGGGGCAGGAGCTGTCACCTACCACACTTGCACATCACAAAGCCTCTGCCCGAGCACAACCACAAAGCTTTTGGATCTAGTCTTTTGTGCATTCAGACAAGCAGGGCCAGGGGGCAGGAAAGTCCACGCCCCTCTCCAGAGATCTCCAGAACCTTCTCATACTTCAAAGCAGGGACCAGGATTAAATATTGGACCCTCAGATCCAACTCTCAGTTCACACAGGGGCTGCTCTGCAGCAAGAAGGACTGTTACTCTGCTGCCTTGCTGACTGATAAAGTATTGGATTTACATCTTGAACCAAGGACTACCAGAGTAACTCCAAGGGGTAATTGGAAGGCCTTCTGATCAGAGCTTCAGGGGCAGAAAAGTCTCCAACCACCTTGATCTCAGCACTTGATTCTCTCTGTTGTGAGTCCTACCCGCCAAGTGATGCTACATCAGTCCTGGACCGTTGTAAGTGAGCCTGAAGGTGCTCTGTCAGCCTAGCTGTTGTCCCGTGGGCATAACCGATGCAGCATGACATATCTCCTTGCAGTTCCTCATCGGAAACGCTGCTGCACAGCTCATCCACAAAGTAGGACCTTGCATCAACGCCCTCAGAACCACTGATGCAGAACGCATCCTTAGCGCCGGGCTTTGCATCACAAGCCCCTTGTTGACGGCATCCTCACTGGTGACGCGGCACCTCAAATCGCAGTCCTGAAGCTCCTGTGCAACACATTCTCGATGCAGGATCTGGCAACGCTCTGACATCAGGATTTAAGGTACTTTGTTCTATGGACCTAACTGGGTCCCTATATCTGGCCCGCATTCCATTGTGGTCAGCCTGAAATGGGGAATTTTGCCTACTCCGTAGCGACCAGATAACCATAGTTGGCAATTTGTGCTTTTAGGCACAATTTTCTCTTAAAACTTAGAAATTGCATGCTCTGGTTCTGCTGATTGGATGTTTGACATTTTGGTAATTTTACTTTATTTTTCTGAATTTGTGTGGGATATTTTTGTGTTGTGATTTCGCTCTATTTCTTTTTAAAGTGCTGCATAAATACTTTGCAAGTGCCTCAAAGTTAAACCTGAATGCTTTGTGCCAAGTTACCAGATGATTAGGCACAGGTTAATTTGGGGTTTACTTGTGTATCAGCCTAACAAGAATTGTAGTTGCTGCTCAAGAAAGGGTATTCACCCCTCAACCAGTAACTCAATTTCCTACACTTGCCTATATCCACTTACCGTCAAGGTATTGTGTTTGTGGATCTTTAAATCACAATCTTTTGTCACCACGTTATTTAAAACTTGATATTTTTGTAGTATACTGTCATGCCACACTGCATGACTAGGTGGCCAGCTGTAAGGACTGGCTGAATATCTTCATCCTTGGATAAAATATATTTTTCTGCAAAAACCTCAGTAGTTTGAATTGTCATCCTTGTGCTGTGTGCAAGAGGCAGGGTCCAAAGGTCCTAACTAACTGCATAAAACTTGTCAGAAGTGACTGTGAATTAGGTGGGACAATTTTCATTTGAGCTCTTGAGTGGATTAGAATCTGCAATGTGCCCGAAACATTTATAAAACATATGATTCTGTTTTTCAGTCCCTCTTTGAGAACTAATTTTGTGAAATGAGTTTGTCAGAATGGGCTGTTGAAGTCTTCTCCTTCACTTTATTCAGCAGGGGCTCTTGAAATACCCACCTTGTAAGACATTTGAATAACGATTTTGCATTCTGTACTGTGCAGTGCTTAATCTCCAATTCTTTTCGCCTCTTTCAATTTGAGGCTAGTGTGTCTGGTGTAGCTAGAGAATGTTCAGAGAGTAAAACAGCAATTCAATGTGGTGGATGGAAAAATGCCAAAATAAATTCTAGATTCTCTGTCCTGCGATGTTATCCTAACATGATCCACTTTCCGAAGGGAAGTGTAATTTATACGAATGGTTTGAAATGCAGCCAGGTAATTACTTGACGAAAATGTGCATTTCAGCGAGTGTTACTCTATAGAGAGAAATAGGAAAAACATGTTAATAGCTTGATAAACAACCAACTCACAGCGGAACACTTCGCTAGAGCCAGGCAGAGCCTTGCGGGCGATCTGCTGTCGTAAGTGTGAATCCAAAGAGAAGAATTGACCTTCATGTCGCCAACACAAACAGCCTCTGATTACCAGTGAAAGCATCCAGGAATAATTTCCTCCTTGATATCGGCTTGCACTGAGCAGGCGCGGCTGAGGTTATCGTCCTTGGATGCAGGCTCAACATTGCGGCATTGATGGTGAGGTCATGGTTCAGGTCCGTGGGAGAATACGCTTTGGAATGCAACTCACTTGTACTTATCTAGCGAGAAATTGATTCTTACTTAAAGCATTAAGCGTAGGTCTGGCACCTAGCTAGTTAACAATACTTACCTTTGCTGCAAGGCAGTGTGCATCTGAACAAACATCTCTGCCTTTCTCCTGGGGCAGCAGCTGAGCTCTGGTTGCACAGTCAAAGGAAGCGCAAGCAATGCATGGTAAGCGGGTGGTTACAGATCTTGCCTGGCTCCCTCAGTTGTTCTAACTCACTTGGTCTTCGATTACAAGAGACTGGGATTGTGTTCAAGCTTTCACTATGTGTATTATTTATGCGATAAATAAGAAAGAATAAGTATAGTGATTGTGCAAAGATGAGCATTGTTATTGCACACATGGGTTTGTATCTCATCCTCGTCGCCACTGTAAAGATCAGCTGGAACCACTGGTATGTTGAAATTTCACTTAATTTATTAAGCATGATGTAACGCGACTGGCAGGACAGCTGAACCATAGTACCTGCCATTCCTTACCTTAGGTTAAAACATTCTAATCTTACCCCATCATCCCTCAACAATCCAGAGTAGAATCCAGAATAGAGCATCCAGATTCTAGACCCAGCACCTTACCCAATATTAATTAGGTTTACCTATTAGAAATTCACTGCTTCTAAAATACTGTTAAAGCAGAAACTGCACCAGTGAGATATCTCACTTCAATCGGGATATCTAGAAAAAATACATGGTAGAACACTTTCCCTATAAGCTGGGTGATAGGGCTCGGGCAAAGTCAATCAAATGTCAGGCTCTGATAGCGGAATCGTGTTACTTTTTAAAGTCACTTAAGATGAGAAGTGCCAATCATAAATCAGTCAAAGACAGATTATAGGAATGAGCACAAGGGTGCTGTTTTGCTAAAATGGAGGATGTCTCCGTGGATAAGCTAGAAGAGGGCCACACGAAGAACTCTGCTCTATGAATCTCATTGTCCAATCCTCCCCTTCCCCCAAGTCTTTCTACCACAATACTTCTGCTGAAAATCTCCATAAAGATGTCTCAGCAGGAATGATAGAGGTGGAATTCTCAGTTAGAGAAGGCATTCGGGGACCCCGGCTCTCTCGCCAGACCACTGCAAAAAAGTCAGATCATTTCCCTAGTGTAGAGGTCTTCAAACCGGTCGGCGACATACCATTGCCTTCTGATTGGTATCAATTCCACAAACCTTCTCGAGTGAGAGAAATGTACTGTCCCAAATGATGTGATGGGATCCCAGCTTCTATTGATGCCACAAAAAGCAGTGCTCTGTGCCGTATTCCTTCCCTATTAACACTAGAATTATAGTCTTGCACAATTAACGATGCTAAAAAGGGGAGAGAAAAAAAAACTTTAATCATTCCAGATTTAAAAAGTCACCATGTTAGCAGCAATTCTGTATTGCTTATATAAATGCTGAAAGGCAACTTCAACGTGATTTCGAATGTTGGTGTACGTTTTGTGTCCTAAAGTAAGAGTAAAGTATAAAAAAATGTGTCCATTGATAATTAAAGGTAGATTTGGAATGTGGCTTCCAAACACCGATCAGATATATTTTTACACTGTAGCTCATGTTTGATAAACAATTAGCTAAAACCAGCACCAGGGACCTAAACAATACAGAGATGCAAACAGGACAGACTTCAACAACATTAACAACTCAAACACCATCACAGACGCAAACAAGAAAAGCGTGCTTAGAATATAACACCGATTTTCTGAAGCACAGACGCAAACTGCAGCGCACCCACAATGATCAGCACATGTTAAAAAAAAAACAGCTTGGGCTCACACAACAGCATAGACCCACACAAAAACCATACTAAACCATCAACTTCAGAGACTCGACCTACCACTCAGGCTAAAAGAGTGTTATCACAGACTTGCAGCACACATCAAAGCAATATGTATTCAAGCAACAAGCACAGGGTCAAATATCGATTGCATAAACACGAAAAATAAAATTTCCAATTCAAACAGTGCAGGCTGAAACGCCTAAGGCACAGACCTAAAATACAGCACTGACATTCAACAGTCCAGAGGCAACCGACAGCCCCAAAGACAACATCTCCAAAGACAACAGTTCACCTCTAAAGAACAGCACGTTTAAACATCGGACAAACAACAATAGTGCATGCCACACGCGAGTAACAACGTTAAACTCGAATTACACCACAGGCTCAAACAATGACATAACAGCCTCAACAACAGCATTGATTCAAAGAATTGTATCAACGACTCAAACATCAACAGCAAACTCTCAACAATGACAATGCAACCTAAAAATAAGCATTACAAATTCAGCTAATAGCACCTAAACACACGCATGGATTCGATCACCAGCATAGACTTTAAAAAGCACACTCCAACAGCAGCTCAGCCACCCACACCAGCACAGCCCACCATCAACAGCACAGCCCACCATCAACAGCACAAACCCCCAATAACAGTACATTCCCCAACACCAGCGCAATCCCCAACACCAGCACCACCCCCATCAACAGCACAACCCCCATCAACAGCACACCCCAATCAACAGCACAGCCCCAACTGCAAAACCCACATCAACAGCACACCCCAATCCACAGCTCAGCCCCAACTGCAAAGCCCCCATCAACAGCACAACCCCCATAAACAGCAGAGTCCCAATCAACAGCAGAGTCCCCATCAACAGCAAAGCTTGCGTCAATAGCACAGTCCCCACCAACAGCACAGTCCCCACCAACAGCAAAGCTCCCAACAACAGCAAAGCCCCCAACAACAGCAAAGCCCCCAACAACAGAACAAGTAAAAGAAAGCAGCACAGATATGCAAACAAAACAGAAACAAATACACCGCAGGTCCTCAAACAGCAGCACAGATTCTCCCACGTGATGGCCTTTCTATTGTGCGGGAAGGCTTGATGGATTGAAAGGTTACTGAGGGGGGTGAGGGGGCAGGAGCTAGACTCTGGGCATGCCGCTGCATTCTCAAGATAACAGCTGTCAGGACACAAGCCAGGGGAATGAAATGAAAAATGGGCTTCGACAAGACTGTCCTGGGGCAGTCTGTTCTTCGCTGGGCTTGCTTCAGCTCCCTCAGCGCTGCTGTGATGCGAACAATGATGTTTCTGGGAGTGCGATGCAGACACTAAGGCAAGGCAACTTGCATCCTTCTTAGAATAGCTACTGTTAAAAGGTGTGTCTTGATATTTCCCAGTACAGGGCTGAGGGGATTTCCATATCTTTTACTCTCCACAGCCTGCCAGCCACGTTGTTTGACATTAACCCTTTCTTCACACCCCAAAACATGGTAAAGGGGAGTTTGTACCTATGACAGCGGTGTCCACAGTCGTTCCACAAAGGCACAAGTCATAGCAGATTTACATGCTATCCAGATCGGAGGCATTTCAATACAATTGATTGAAATCGGAACGGTTACTTAGGGGCTTAGCTGTAGAACATGACATGGACCCTGCTATGGTGCCCTAGTCTTGGGCACGTGTCCATTATAAATATTTTACTGATAGTCCCCTTTCACCAATCACGCTACATTGATGGGCTGGGCCATTTATTCAATCATTTTAGCATTTGTCCTTGTACAAAAACACTAGGCTCTCTGTGATGCTGGTGGTTCTAAACTGGGCCATGATATCCACTTTTATTAGCCTAGACATTCACGTGGCCTAGACATCCACTTGGCTTTGCATTGCAGCAGTGTGGCCCTGCTGGTTTTAGTCACGCCCATCTTCTTGTACATTTTTGCATGACCAGCGAACTCATTCAGTTAATAAGGTTTCAGAGAAGCTTTTCTATATCCCAATAGTAGACCCAAACGGTGCAAATAAGTCTAAGTGCTGAACATGTTAGAGGTATGCCTGCCTTTGCCTGACACGAGTCGACACTACCTTTAGAGTTTGACATCATTCAGCTTTTCACTGTCATTGTTCTGGGGATATAGCAACAACGTCCCAGTGAGAATATGTTTACTAACTGCCTGTGCCATCAGTTAGGTGGTGACATTCACCATTGAAGAACTGCATGTTAATGGTCATTGGGACATATACATGCTCTAGCACCCACTACAGTATATGTTTTTTTTTCAGTACTATGTGTGTGATGTAATTGGGACTTTGTTGTCGCCTACTTCATGTGAATACAAACTCCAAATACATTTTTAAAAATACCAAAACAACACTTAAATCCCTTAAAATGCACTCTCACGCGTATACAGAAGGAAGCAGGGTCAATTTATTGGCATGTAATGCTGTGTGGCCCCCTGTATGTATGCTGCTGACCAATGCTTTAAATGGAAAAATAGAAGTGCAGACACTCACTATTTAGAGTACCTGTTTGCTCCAGAGAAGTGCTATCACTCTCCCATTACATGTAGTGCAGCAGTGCTGAAGAGGGGAGGTACTCTCCCTTACAAATTAAAGAAGTGCCGGTACTCAGTGCCAGCACAGTTAAAGCACTGGTAGTAACAGAATATCGTGAGCCTTGCATCTGGCGACATGGGATGAGCCATGAAGTCAGTGTTCAGGTCTCATATACATATCCCGAGTACCAGGTATTACTAGAACAAGGTTATCCTTTACATATTTTTCAGGTTAAAATTGTTTTTTATACGTTTACTGTCTTTCAAGTCATAGCTTATCTCAGTTAAAGATGCAGCCTGTTCTAAAGTGATCCTGGCATTCCAGATTGTAATGTGCACGTGCACTCCAGTCCCACAGGAGGAGAAGGCTAGACAAGTGCCTGCCACCAGGCACCCATGAACTTGTCTGTGAAGACAACACGTGTAAAGGACTGGTAGAGCTGTCAAGCGTAGGAAGTTCCTGATCTCCAGAGAGAGGTTAAAGTGCTGCTGCTCCTAAAGTGCCCTTTACAAGAAACCCCTATGAATAGGCACTAGTCTCGGTCTCATTGAAAGCTGTTTCTGCCATCTGTCCAAGCTCACACATCATTGTGGAGCAGCGGAGGCTGGGGAAATAACAGGGATGTGGAAACAGAAGGACAAAAAGCAATTAGGAGCAAGGCTGGGAGGCGATTATATGAACTCTGTAAATCTGGCTACCACAATGATATCGAAGGGGTTCTGTATGCAAATGGCCGAGGAGAATGCTGACTGTGCCCTCACAAGGAGGAGGCTAACACAAAAGCGGCCCAAGCACCCCAGTACAGGAGCTTTGTGGCCAAACCTACCGCAACCCTTTGTGCGAGTTACAACCCTGATTGTGTGCAGAACAATTGTTCGCCTTGATATAAGCTCTGAAGCCTCCGAAAACATCTGGCGCTTCCTGCCCTGGCTGAGGTTCAGAGCGCTTGGCGGTGCTTCCATCTTGCCTCCATGCATATCAATCCACCCAAGAGCTTTGGCAGAGCACTTGTTCCTTTTTTCTGTATCTGAACACAGCCATAACTCAAATCTATATCTCATTATGTTCAGTATTTTCAGCATGTACTCTTCCAAACTTAAGCATTGAAGCCCTAACATTACACAGCGATAATGAGGCACTCGACTAGACAGTGCATCTAAAATCGAGAATATAGATGGCCATTTCCAGCCCTTTGGGCTGCCTCTGGAATATGTTATACTATATAAATCAAGAACCATATATTCTTTGTCAACTACCTTCCAATGTTAGCTAACCTGAAATAGTGGATTTGGATCTATAACGTATACTTCTTCAAAGGCACTCCCCAACCACGCCTAGCTTATGCCTAGAACCTATATATCCTCATTGGTCTTCTCTAGCCATTTGAGGCTTTGCAAGTACATAGCAGCTACAAGCTCCCCAGTCACAGGTGGTTGGATATCCATGACAGCCTAAGCAAACTCCAGAACTCCGTTTTTTTGCAAATGAAAGAAAAAAATGAATGCACCTAGAGAGCAAACTCTATCGCAGGCACCCCAAACAAGATGGCTTTCAGCTGTCCAGGATATTACACACATTGACTGTTAGACAATGCCCGTCATCATTCCTGTAGCTTCTTTTTATGGATTTTGTATAGCGCTAACAAGACTCTAAGGGTATCATAGCCCTTTACATTGAGGCAGGAATGAACAAAACAATTTTGTAAGTCAAAGTGCAGACCACAATAAAATGAACACAATGAGAAAATAACACCTTGAAATCTTCGTCTTGAAGATGCAACTCTTACTGAAAGTTGAGCAAAGTGGGAGGGGCTAATTCACAGAAGGATGAAAAGATGGGTAAGCCTAGCAGGAAGGAAAGGAGTATTAAAATATGTTGTAGTCTAGAAAATCTGTTAAAAAGTACTTTTGTACCGTCAGGCATTGCGTGACAGTTTTAGGGCAGATGCCTGCTCAAAGGCTCAATCAAGATCTATAAGAGCGCACCTTTCCTCAGTCCGTTAATGCTCCTGTAAATCGGTGATCTGGAGACCAAGGCACCTACCTGTGCACCTTTAGGGTTTGGTGAACTCTTCAGGTAGTTGCGGGAGAATCTTTCCAGTCAATCTCCTGAGGTCATTCCGACTCATCCCCAGTACACCTGGTCATCTGCTGGTGCCCTGCGTATATGGACGGTACCTGGAACACTTCATAGCACCCCTCGACTCCTTCCTGCTCTCACTGTCCTCTTCCAGAGGTCCTGAAAGCTTCTTACTGCCTTCTATCTTTACAAGTTGATGTGTCCTGTGTGTCCTTTCACAGATACATTGAGCCATGGATATCAGTTCTTTATTTTATTTGTGTTATTTGATTCATCCCTGACATGGCCCAGAGGCATCTGAGCGCTTCACAATAAAGCCAGAGCTTATCAATAATAAATGGAAACTATAGATGTACATTGAGGTGGTGTGAGTCTAAGTTCTGTCGGGATGAACAAAGCACCTTGAAACTTTTAGCGAAAGCTCCGATATGTCCCACCACAACGTGTCTCATAGCACGTGTCTCAATGTCCAGGGCCCAGGTACAGTGTCAAAATGTCCAGGAACTAGGTTTCTGTAACTGTAAAGTTGAACAGACCATGGCTTAGAATACAAGCCCACCTTTTACATAACCTTACTGAGCAGTGGATGGCCTCCCTGCCTCAAAGCCTACAAAGCACCTCGCAGAGAGTCCTGCAATTATTAGGAGCAGAGTCAAAGTTTCTCTAAGGTGAGTTTCCCTTTCCCATGGTTTTCACGTTTTGTAACAAGTGCCTCTGGGTTGTGGTATGAACAGGAGGCTCTTATTAAACGAGCATTGGAAAGCAAATTGCTCTGGCTTGCATTTTGATCTCGGGTTAAAACTTTTAAAAGGCGTTATGCTATGAAAAAACAAATCAAAATGATTGCTTTTGGAATTGATCTACGTGATGGGATTGTGGGACACTTGAGTAGGATAAGACCATGTTGTCTGCCATTCTTTGTCTGTGCAGATGTACTGAAGAACTGAGTCCCAGTGTAGCGCAATGAGAGGGGTAGCCACCTGGTCAGTATGTAAAAGTATTGCATAGTAAGATGCTGTGGGGGTTCCTGTTGTATCTCTTCCCAGTATTGCCCTAACACTCGAATAAAGAAAGCAATAGGAATTGACCTGGCAGAAGCTCAGTGTCAGTCAGTCATTGCCTTTGTGTAAGAAGGTCCTATCTCAACAGTGGTGTAGCTAGGAGGGCGGTCACAAGTTTTGGGGTCACCGGCCTCCCCCACTATTACCTGTCATCTCGGGGCGGCAACAGCAAGCCCCCCTCCGCCCCCCACCCCACCCGCTCCTCAATGCGTTTGCTGCAGGGCGGCAAATGGAGAGAACTCGCCAGCACCCCTCCCACTCCCTGCTCTTCACTGTGGTCGCCGTGGGCCAGCAAACCACAGGGCTAGCTACGCCCCTGTATCCCAATATAACTACACTGTGCACCTCATGCCAGGGTCATGCGGGTCTCTGCGGAGTATCTAGTAGCGGAAGTGATAAATAATGTCCTATGAAAGCAGTGCTATGCAACCTGAAGAAAATGTGTGTCCTGCAGCGCCGCTCGGGTGAAGGGGTGAACATTATTAAGTAAGGCATGTGTGTGTGCGCCTTAACCACACACATGCCTGAGCCAAGCATATGCGTGGTTAAGGTAGTGCATGGTCTAGATGCACAGATAGGTGGGCACAGGAAGAGAAAGGATCAGTCGAGGACTCCGTCTGGTAAGTGATGCTGGGGCTGGGATTTTGTAGTAGTAGGGGTTATTATCAGGGTGGGAGTGGTTTTTAGGAGGGGGGATTGTTGTTTTTAGGGCAGGGTGCCATGTTTTAGGGCTCAGGGCAGGAGGCTTTGGGGTAGTTTGGAGGGGTGTGGGTCGGCCTTTAGGGTGGGGGGCTGGGATTGGGTCGTTTTTAGGATGTGGGGGTCAGTTTTTAGGGCTCAGGGCATGGATGAAAGGGACAGTTTTCATAGCTGGGGGCAGTTTTAGGCCTCAGGGCCAGAGGGCTGGGTTGGTGATGTTTTTAGGACGTAGGGGCGAGTTTTAGGGCTCGGTGTGGGGGAGGGAAGGGACAGTTTTCAGGGATAGAGGCAGTTTTAGAGATCAAGCGCTGGTCTGTCAGGGTTGTTTTTAGTAAGTAGGCCAGGTTTTAGGGCTCAGGGCGGGGGGCTGGGATGTGATCTTTACCACGCCTATGCCTTTAACAGTTATGCCTTTGCCACGAAATTACATGGCAAATGCATGTGGTACATGAATGCGTTGTTAAGATACATTCATTTTTGGGGCAGCTTGGTAGAGACACGCGTGGTTTAGCCATGCGTGCTTCTATCATACAACCTTGGAATGTGGATGGTTGCCAGGTTAGGCGGACACCATTCACATAAAACATCGGGTCAGGCATGTTAATGGTAATGGGGAAGTGGCAAGACTTACTTCAATTAACTCTAAGACTTGACACAGCAGCAAATTTGGACAGTAGTTGTTCATTGGTGGGCGGTATAGATGGATATTGTTTAGATTATGTAACATATCATCTGCGTAAAAGGAGACAGAATGTGTACCGTCTCCAAGGTGAATATCCCACTTCAAGCCCTGGGCATGTAGAAGATGTGCTAGCAGCTCCAGTGCCAAAAAAATAGGAGAGGGGGCAGTGGGCAGCCCTGTCGGCTGCCCCTCTGTATCTTAATGGACACTGATATATGGCATCCTATTTTAACTCTTGCAGATGGGTTAGTATAATTTAACCAATCGGACGAAGCGAGGCCCCAGGCGATATTGTGTAAGGACCTCGAATAAGTAAGGCTATTCGAAGGAATCCATTGCCTTGTGTAAGTCCAGAACCATGCATCCCGGAAGTGGTTATGTCTACAGGGCATGTGTCAGTACCCGGAAGAATCGGCATAGATTCAGAGCTATGTTTCTGGCTGGCACAAAACCATTTTGGTAAGGGTGTACCAGCTGTGGCACCAATGGGGCCATTCGGTCTGCCAGTATCTGCGCCAAAGTTTTGTACTCTGTATTTAACAAAGCAGGAGGCCTATAGGGAAATGCACCTCTGGGTGGAACCAAAACCTAATATATGTCATTTTTGAAGAATTAATAAAAATCGGACTTGCAGAGAGCAGCATTGTGTAGCGAACCCTAAAAAGTGAGTGTGACATTCAATCCCCTTACAAATAATAATCCACCATGCTGTGTTAGTTCTGAATCCAAAGCCCGCTTTCAGAATGCACCGTTTTGTTATACTAATGTTACCTGCATGTTTCTCAAATGCTGAAGACCCTAATAGAAACATAAGCTATAAATTACAGTGGAGTGCTTTAATGCTCAATAAAGCTAAAAAAAGTATCTCAGTCACCACTTTCCTCGTCGACTTCCACACACACACAGATTCACACGAGGACTGAGGTGAAATGCACAGGCGATAAGGTTTAGTACAGAAACGGCTGGCAATGTCATTCAGAGTGAAGGTTATTCATAGACACAGTCATATGTGATGGTCCCAGTGCTGGAATAGCGTTGGGTGACGCAGGCCAGAATTAAGATGCCCTGCCGATGGTGTGTGCTGGACCATGTAATGGAATAGAAACCAGAGCCAGGAACTCGAATTCAGATGCACTGCATATGCAGTGTGCTGGTCTAAGTAATGCAATGGGTACCAGAGCTCAATTTAGGATTTAAGTAAAATGCACTGCCAATGCAGTGTGCTGGTCTAAGTAATGGAATGGGTGCCAGAGCCACAAATCCGAGTTCTAATGCACTGCCAATGCGGTTGCCAGTCCAAGTAATGGAGTGGCCGCCAGAGCCACAAATTAGGATTAAAGTGTACTGCCAATAGATGCAGTAATGAAATGGCTGCCAGCATCATGAGATTACGATTAACCGCATCGCTGAGGCGGCTTTTCCCGCTGTGTGCGCAAATTACGAAAAGCCGCGTTACATGACGAGCTCAGCTCGTCATCCGCACACGACCACCGTGGCTGATGACGACCTGAGCTCGTCATCAGCAGCGAAGGGGTTAAGATGCACTAGGAATGCTGTGTGTGGGTTCTACTATTGAAGTAGCCTCACAGGGCTTTAGTAGAGACTCAACATGCATTGACAATGCAGAGTGCAGCTCCTGTTGCTAGAACAGCTTTGTAGTGCTGCTAGTCAAATTTACAATGCCTTGATAATGCTGTCTGACAGCCCCAGTACTGTAATAGCCGCAGCAGCCTGCTCATGCGGATTGACATGCATTAGCAATGCGATGGTCACGCCCCAGTGACTGAATAGTCGCAGGAGCTTGTGGTCAGGGTCAATGCGCACTGGCAATGTTCTGGGCGGGCCCCAGTACCTAAATAAGCACAGGAGCTTTCTCACGTGAGCTTATGGTACTGATTAATGTGCACTGACAATGCTGTGGGCAGATCCCAGTACTTAAATAGCCACGGGAGTTTATGGTCCGGAGTAATGTGCCCACTGTCTGAGTTGAAGTTGAAGGATCAGGGAGGGGGGTTGCTCTTGTTGACTGGAGAAGAAATATGAGAGGAGGAGAAAGATGGACACGGTATAAAGGGGGAGATGAAGCAGGATAGAGATGGAAATGCAGAAAAGAAATGGGTGTGGAGTGAAATGCAAATCATATGAAATAGAGGCAAAGCAGGAGAGAAGGTAACAGCGAGATGAAAGAGGACAATGGTGAGAGACTGGGACGGGGTGCAGGACTGAGGCTGAGATCTAGCGGGCGAGCCAAGTGTCATCTAGTATGATTTTCTTTACTTGCACGAGGCTCATGGCAAGCTTTCAAGCCCCCGGGCATCTCGGTGCAGGAGAGTTTTGTCCAGATAATCTTAGAGCCTCAAAGTGGAGCGTCATTCTTCCAGTTTATACAAACTTAGTATAGCTGGCTGCCGAATCCTAAAATGGTCCTAAATGGTTGAAAACCAGTTCGACGCAATCTTACCCATAATCTAAATTAGGAAGTGCAATGTGATTATTTGTTGACAAAGACTAAGATGCTTTTAATTCAAAACAGTTTAAAAACCTGGAGCACATGAGATTGTAGTGTGACACTGGTTTTAACCAAATAGCCTTGTATTCTTGAACTAGCAGCCCGCCCGACCTTGTCCGGGAGCAATCAGGCTTCCCCGACTCCCGCCCGCCCCGACATAGCAGCCCGTCCCAAAATGAGTGTTCAGGGCCCCTGCACGCCCCGTCCCCCGCCATTAGTGTTCAGGGCCACCGCCTGCGCCGACACCCGCCTGCCCCGACATTGTCCGTGGGTCCCCGGAGCCTTACCTCAGCCGCCGCTCCTCCCCCGCGCTCCTCAGTTCACCACGCTCCTCATTTCACCGCTCCTCGCCGCTCGTCCCCGCTCCTCCCCGCCTGTCCGCCGCTCCTCACCGCCTGTCCGCCGCTCGTCACCGCTCCTCCCCGCTTGTCCGCCGCTCCTTCTGCGCCATGTCCGCCGCTCCTCCTTGCGCTCCTAGACGCCGCTCCTCCCCGTGCTCCTGACGTCAGCACGCAGGTCGCGGCCTGCGCTTTTTCCACGGGACTACTTTTTTTTTTTGCTACATTATTTAAATAAGGTATATTTTTTTACTTTATATAGCCTTTATCCATCTGCACACCCTGACGATTACAACGATGTATCTATCGGGTGTGTAGATTGGCGCTGTGGTTCCCGAGTTTACCCGCCTCAAAGGTTCAAAGTTCTTCCTTTATAATAGTAGTATAGATAACTTGTTTGAAGCCCACAATAAAAACACGTAATACGAAGATAGACTGTTAAAACTGCTTCATGGCAAGGAATGACACAATGTGCTCTGTGGCTGTACAAGAACGTAAATTCTCAGAAAAATACACAGGCCACATTTACTGACAACGTGCAAAGGGTTGGCATCACTTAAGTGATGCAAACCTGCACAAAGTGTTGACTTTTGATTTACTTTCAAGCAAAAAAACAAGTTTTGTGCAGGCAAATCACCCTTAAGTAACACATAGTAGAGTTTGGTAGTTGCGTTGCTTAACCCTTTCGATGCTGATGACGAGCTCAGCTCGTCATCACCCACGGGTGTCGTGTGCTGATGACGAGCTGAGCTCGTCATGACACCAGCAAATTGGCAATTTGCCGCACAGCGCAAAAATCACCGTAGCAGCGATGCGGTTAAAGTGAAAACATTGTATATTTGGCCCCTAGGCTCAGGAAGAACTCCTTCTGTCATTAAGAGAAGAGACAAAAGGCCCCTGTACATATACCTGGCTTTCCTATCACAGGCAAATGTAAACAGATATGATATCATGTCATCTTATCGTACGTGGAGCTCGTTCTTACTTGCATATTTCTTGATTTACCAAAAGAAGCAAGTGTATGAGAAGCCTACTACTGAAGTGCGTGCTAGGTTTCTGCACATGATCTCGCCAGCTCTGAATTTATAGTGGTGTGGATAAGTAGGCACCGCCGGATGCATGGTTGTACGCCCCTCTTCTGTTTCATGAAAGGCGTGATTTGGTCGCAATTAAAACATTTTGTTTACTGCACAAAATGTACACTGCAGCAAGGCAATTACTTGCTGTCATTTTTCTTTTTCTTAGAAGGCAGGCAGTTTTTTCGGTTGTGCCAATTACTTAGAATCTCGATATCTGGAGCATGGAAGCCCGGGATAAAATGCACGTTCATTTAGAGGGATACGCGCACTGACCTACATACCACCTCATTCATGAGCTAATGCGACCCGCAGCCATAGAGCGGGAACGTCAGCTGACTCTGTTGTCGGGGAGCACTGAAGAAGCAGTGGCCATGGTGGCGTGTTTGAAAGCCGCTCTCTGCTAGTGACAGCGGTAGCTTCTCCAGGCAAGTCGTCCATTTTCCGTATTTTTTCATGAGGTGGGTGTGTAATTTGTCACCGAGTCTGTTCTAGTAATCCCCTTAGTGCTCAACAGTATTAGCCTGAAGTACTTATGTAGCTCACAAAATGAGCAAGTAAATGATTTATGGAGAAGGTTCAGGATTTTCGATACACGACTTCTTTGCTCGCACTTTTGCCGGTAAGCAGATTCAGTATTCCCTTAAGCGTGTATTTTCACTGTAGAGATATTGGTCAGGTCTACATTTTCGGCTTTCCCCCATTTCAGAGTTGTTAGTGAGACAGTCAATAGTAACCCAATTGTTTGTAAATGAAGGCATTTTACTCCTGATCCACGCTCGCTCCCTGTTTTGGCCAAGGCTTCTGCCTGTGATCCTATTCCACACCCTCTGGCGTTAGCTCGCTATGATATTCGTGTGGTGAAAACCTCACAAACACTCTGTTTTGTACGTGTTGTAAAATGGAGACCACCGTTCTCCAGATAAGCGAAGGCTAAGGTGGGCTTTCAATGAGGATAATCAACCGAATTGTGGTCAAATTTGTTTAGTGAAAAGGGTTTTTCACGTCAATATCATTAGCAGGCTTGCGGAGTCCATGGTCCAGTAAGTGTAAACATAGTGTACCTATTCATGCCTCTCAGTTCAGTGAGTACTCTACGCTCAGACCTCATATGTTGACCACTGTGTTTACTACCAGCTTTTTCAAAGTGCTTTCTACCAGTGCTGTAATGTTGGGTATATTTGATAACATTTGCTCACTTTCTGTAGGGGGCATACCTGCTATTGGTTTAGCTATTGTAGGGGATTTGGAATGGCCACTGCACTCTGGTAATCACTATGTCTCACTAATAAACTGGTGGGCAGGGAGGCTATGCTCCTTGCTTGCATTCGGGCATTTGGCACTTTTGTAAGTACATTGGCAACGTGCATACATAAAGCACCTTCCATTTATATGTGCTCATTGACAAGATGCTTATTAGCCTCTCTTACATGTGTGCACTCTACCGGGTTTGTTAATCGTCCTGTATTCCTTGAGTGTACTTTTCCTCATATTACTGTATGTGTAATCATACTGCACTTTTAGTGCAAAGTATTCAATTTCTGTAATCTTTAAGCGCATTCAATTTACAGTTTTCCATGTGAGCACACTTTCCGAAAATCCACTTGCTTATGTTCCATATGCTAAGCACACAACAAACATTAAGGCTCTGTATGTCTACACTTAGGGTCTACTCAAGATGGTAACTTCACTTTGAGTACACTACTCGTGCTGAATTTTATTGCATTTTCTTCATTCTGAATCTCAAAGATCAGGTATGATGCATTCTAGCTAGACCGTGGCAATGGTGAGGTGCAAAGCCCTAAATGTGGAGCGTGAGGACGACCATTGTGGCATTTCTCCTTTCTACAAGCAGGAAAAGAAAGGGCTTCCTTACTGCTTGTGGAACGGAACTCCAACCAATCTTGGAGCTGCTTTCATGATATGAAAGCAGCTCCAGGATTGGTGGGAGCAGGCTCACCCATTGCTCATTTTGAGGTTTGGGGCCCGTGCCAGTAATCCCCAGGCTGTTTTACATCCTTCGGATTGCTGGGTCTACAGTGCACATGTCGGTCTGGCCATCACAAGACAGCTGGCCAATCCAACAAGCGCACTGCAGACCATTGCTGACATCCTGCATTTGCAGGATTCAGCCCCTACCTCGTGCTGTAGGCAGCGTGAGCCGGTGTGGTGGCAAATAAATAAAATGGCATTGAAATACCATTTTATTTATTTGTGCCTACCTGCTGTGCTCACAGCAGGCGGGTAGATGCTCCTCCATTACTGAAGTGCACCCGCCCCTGTATCTAGATGTGTCTATGTTGTGCCCCTGAAGGAACGTTCTTAATAGAGTTGTACTGGGGAAAGTACCATACACTCTCCAGATGCTCTGTTTTATTTTAACATGCTTAGTTATGGCAAACTATCGTTCAACCGCCCTTCTGACTCCTAACCTATATGAAATGGCTTTGTCCAGATCTTTAGAGGGGATCTCCTCCCTGCTCCTTAGGGCCGTCAGATCATGCCTGTACATCAAGAACATCTTTTTTCTTTCTTTCCTTATCTTGTTTTTTCGAAACTTCCATTGGTTGTGTCAGATCATCTTCAGTTTGTTCCGATTCTCCTCCAGCACTGTGCTAGTTTTTATGTTTCTAATTCAGAAGAAGCAATGCTTTTTGTATGAGTCATGTAACATTTTATTTTCAGTAGTACTGTGAATATAACCTTGCTGTACAATATCTACTGCTTGTTTTCCATTTGTTGTACCGGATAGGTTATGAGTAAGGGACAGCCTTCAGAATGCTGCCTAGCACGGCGCTCACAACACAATGGCCATGCAAGCGAGAAATGGGAACATGGAATCACGTGGGCGCTCATTGTTTTTCAGCGATGCATGTAAATGCGATACCTTCTCCCAATCTCTCTTTGTCTTGGCAGTGTTCAGGGTTCAATAGTAGCATACATTGCCTATTAACATGTGTGATAGGAGTGGATGTGGAGATGTTCACTGCAATGTTACAAGGGTTGGATAGAAGGAATGGTATTGTAGACTATGCCCTTGGGCAAAGAGGTAGCTTTGTGGTTCTCAATAGTGTTTACTGCATAATACAAATCAACTTTTTTTATTTTTGTCACGTTCTGTGATCATCCAGCAACAATAGTTCAGGAGTTAATCTTCTGCAATAATTGTAAACCGCATTTTTTTACATGCCCCGTCTCTCTCCTTCCTTCTCGTATTTCAAGCTTTACTCTGTGAGGACTACTTCCAGTTTTGCCCTATGTACAAATTGTCATGGCTCAGGGACCCACGCAGAGCCTAACGTTAGATCCTTATACCCACCTTTTAAGAAGAAAGAGGTGATGCGAGACACACAGTTCAAGACTGAGGATTTGTATAAGCCTCTTGCTTTGTTGCGCTCTTGGAATGTGTATATTTGTTTCCATAGAGATGTCTAAGAGCACTTTCACAGGGCCAGACTCAGGGCCATACTGGGAAACACAACCGGCCCAGGCAAAGTGCACGGCCATCCCCCTTCCCCAACTCTCCCCACTCGGGGGGGGGGGGGGGGGGGGGGGGGTTGGAGGTGCCGCCGAGCTCTTTGCAGGGGCCGGTTTTCGGCCGATTTTGGTACAGGGCCGCAAAAAAGGCCCTGTAACAAAAACAGCGCCCAGGGGCCCAAAACCGGCCCCCACCCGTGCAGTGCACCGGGGGATTGCCCGGTGCCCGCTATGGCCTGTCCGGCCCTGGCCAGACTGGCCATAGCGGGCACCGGATGTTTCCCTGGTGAGCCTGAAGGGTGGGGGCCGGTGGTGTTACAGGGGAACAGTTTTGCAGCAGTGCTGCAACATCACAATATCTGTCCCCTGTTACAAAAGCAGCAGCGGTGCTTAACACTAGCACCCTCCAACATCCCCCCCCCCTCACTCATGGGGGGTCGATTTAGTGGAATTGTCAGGGTTGGTTTCTGGTTCCAGTCCCGCCTTGACTTTTCCTCCCCTCCAAAAATCTACACTGTTTGCAGACAAAGTAGGCATACACTGGTCACATGTAAATCAACTTTTGCTTCCTCAAATTACTATCATTAGAAAGCCCTGGCCAACTATGTCACCTACCGGCGAGGGTGTGGGTTGAAGGCCAGAGCTCCCATTTTTTGAACTGGGGAACCAGGTTCGAGTTTTGGCATCAGATCAACATTCAGTGATACAGGGCAAATCACTTAATCTCCCCATGGCAAAACAGAAATCTGACCTTGTGTAATCTAACTGGTGCTCATGTAAAATGCCCCAGTGTCCTTGAGCCAAGTCTGCACTATGTAAAACTGAAGAAAAAAACAGTGATTGATCTTTTTTCTGGTACTCACTCTGTGTTACTCTTTGAAGTGTCTAGAAAACACATATGCAATAATAACAAGGTAATGGATGTAATGCTTGGATTGATCTGAGCCTCTGGCAATCGCTCGGGCAGCATTACAATCCATCATTTTTCTGTCCACCATGTTACCGCAGTTTGGACCCAGCCATATGCAATTCAGTCTTGACCGTGCTCCCCCTGGAAATAGTCCTGCCCAAACTGGTAGGCCAGGCCCTCCCTGGGCTGGAAACAAGCATTCTGGGACTGGTTTTGGGGTGTCACTCCTCATCAGCCAGGCTAGCTTGATTGAGTGGCACAGTGAGCTCAGGACCCACGTCTGGGCATTTCCAGCACGCTTAGGGCGGCAAATGCTAAATCAATAAGGTGATGGATGTAAATGCTTGAATTAATCGCCGCAACTGGCAATCACTAGGGACTGCATCCTAATCCTTTGTTTTATTTGCCCACCATGCCACCCCAGTTTGGACCCAGCCACATGCAGATCAGCCTTGACCCTGCTTCCCATGAGAACAGTCCAGCCCAAACTGCCAGTCTAGGTCCTCCCTTGACTGGAAACAAGAATCCTGGGACGGTTTTGTGGTATCACCCCTCATCAGCAGGCTAGTTTGAATATCCTTGAAACACATTTAGCACTTTACCATTGCTTTACAATAATAATATATCACTTCATCTGCATTAACAATGTAGTAGTATTCCCTCATGTGAAATATTTTGTACGTACAAGTAAACATAAACGGCACACAATTGCAAGGCCTGAAAAGGCATGCAGTAAAAGAAATTTCTACTCAAAAATCTAAAATTGTAATTTCTATGGGCAATGGGTCACAGGTCACATTAACCTCTTTGTTCAAATCATTGAATCGCATGAAAGCTGACACCTTGAAATGAAAAGAATTTTAGCTTTTGAAGGCTCAGTTATCATTTTGACAGATGACCATTATAGGTGAGGTTTTGTCTGGAAATAAAGTATATTCAGAGCTAAGCTGCATAATGGAAAGTCCTCAGTAGGTCTACTTTCCGAGTCTATTAGCCTTATAACACCAACGTACTGGGGATCAAAATAGCTGTTTATTTCACAGAGGAACTTGGTCATGGAGGGAGAGAAACACAGGATTTGCCAGTCAACAGTAGAGAGAGACTTGTCAACTGATTAGCAAATCCTGAACTGTTTGTTTGTTGACAGTTTTCGAACCCAGGGGTTTACAGTTGAGGTATGGAGTGCAAAACAAGAAAATTACTTGTGACAACACCTCCATTATGGTCATGTTGGAAATAATTTATAAGACACCCTTGGCTATGTAGGTTGTTCACAGCCTGGTGGGAATTCCTTCCTTTTCTCACCTGCTTGCTGCTCTTCTTTTCATTACACACTTGACACCATGTGCTCTTGATCTAATGCTAGCTTGCTTTTGTTCCTCTACCCCGTGTTTCATTTTCACGTATTTTTTTCTTTCATTTACATTGTTCATTTATAGGCTTTTAGTATTTTTCCGTCTTTATTATTTTCATTTTCAGTAGTTAGCCTTTTTTTACATTTTTAATTATTGGCCTATTTTATTCTGAGTCATTACCTCATTCTCCTATGCATTAATCTTTCTTTCAGCTTCAACATTCATTTCTAATCTTTATTTTATTATTAGACTTTAATTTGTTCTTCATTCTCCGTCTTAAGTCTTTTTTAAGTCACTTTTATTACCCTCTTCTTTATTCACTGTGTTTTGGTCTAACGTGAATTGTCCTTTCATGGTAATGAGCATCACGACCAAATGCTGAGCTGTTGGTGAATGTCACTGGCTGCTTGATGCAGCTCTATTGGCTTTACTTACTTTTCCATTATGTACTTTCTGTTTTCCATGTATTTATTTGCCCTTCCCATGGGTTAGAAACACGCTATTCACATCGGTGAGGTCATACTCCTGAATTACAATGGTAGCTCATCTTTACAATGTCTTTTTGTGACCCGTGGCTGTTGTTTGTTCAATACCGTTATCCACATGTACAATGTAGCGCCATAATCAATGGCAAATAGTACTACATTCGTCATAGCACTGTGACACAAGTACTTTATTAAACGTATTTCTTATTTCCTTTATTAAATTTGACTTTCCTATTTGTTACCCATCCATTTTACATTTTATTCAAATATTATTTTATTTCCTATTGTGTACACTTCGTGTATTCCTGGAGCAAATTGTATAAAAGCAGTGCAGTCATGCATGCAGTCATTTGTCCTCACTAAATAAACTCCACGGATCCCTTTTTAGTCGCATTTTATAGCCTCGGCTGTGTTCTGGGACGTGCTGCAGACGTCCTGGTGGAACAGACTCGACCTGAACAATAAATGTCTGGAGGCATCGAGAAGGTGCCCGAGGGCTCATTAATCTCGATTATTTCTTTAATGGATAACCTGGCACTTCAGCTAATATTCTCAATCACCCACGGAAAGATAACACACACCTCTAATAGCTGCCCGCGTCGTGAATCCAAATAGAATCACATCTAATCAATATAAATGTGACAATGCAAGACAAATATTTGCAGAGCATTGTGTATTCAGCTCAAATGGAGAGTTTGAGGAGGAAGATGAAGGTAATAAACTGGCAATAAAAGATAGTCATAAAAGAAGATGAAATCTTCATCTACGTGGTGCACTTTGCAAAATGGGATAGGTTTAGAATATACTTTGGATTAATGCAGCAAGACAAACGGTTCATGCACAGAAAAAAGTCATAATACTTATTGCTGTAATATGATCATTTCTGATCGTTTCTGATTGCCTATTTCTGTTTGTGCGAAATTTGCCATGGAAATATTGCAGATCATTCTATTTTTCTTTTTCATTCATAAAATTCTAGTGGGGATTTATTTTTGTCTCAAATGTTTATATTCGAGCAAACATATGAATACATAACAATGTTTATTGCCGTCCTTTGGAGTTCTAGGGAAATATTTACGCTGAAAATTTTAGGTAAACTTAACACTTCTCACGTTGACCCTTCAGAGGATTGGCCCGATGCCCCCTAATTGGGTGGGCACTTTGTGCAGCCGTGGGCATATCTCAGCGAAACCATTACATGCCACTATAATTTCAATTTCTACTCTGCTTTAGGGTCTGGCTCTAGTCAGTCAGTTTTGATGATTTTCTGGCCTTTTTGTTCCTGATTTTAGCCACTTAGTTTCCATTTTTTTTCTTGGTATTCCCGGTCAAGTAATGGCCTGTAATTTGCAGTAGTGAAAGAAGTCAGGAATGTACCCCCGAAGAAGGACGGGGGAGGAGGAATGTCCCATTTATCCATTACCTCAGATTAGAGCAAGAAACACATTTTAATATAGTCCACATATGAGATGACTTTTCACTTTTGAGACTCCCCACTAAAACAGAAATGTTGGAACGCCATAACATCTTTTATTTCAGGTTATTACTCCAGGTTACATCTCTATTAATAAATATTTTTCACTTTGTTTCTAAAATAGTGCAAAACTGTTCCTCTCATATTGACCATCTACTAGTCTATCGTCAACCTCCTCCTGTGTCTGATGAAACTGTTGAGAAATAGGTGGACAACTGGTCCCTATTCATTTCTGAAAATCAAGAGCATATTAATTTCCTATGGAAGTCTTAGCACAACACACTGTAGACTGTCATTGCCTTCTCTATGTAGTGAAGAGTCTGTTGGTGCTGCAAGTCCCTTCTGCAGCATTATTAAGCAGATCTTGAGTACTTCTTACTCTACTTTGTGAAAGCATTGATGTAGTAGGGCCTCAAACACCGATTGTCTAATTTATAGAGAGCTGACCAAAATTTAAGAATGTCCAAGACATAGTATGTTTAAGAGTTTGCCGGGTTTACAAAGTTCAGAGGGCATTGGCATTTCAATTTTTTCCTTTGTGCCTCTGCAGAACATAACCATCCAGCAGTAATTTGAGTAAAGTAGTTTTAATTATTGACACACAGGATTCTGGATGTAAGTGGAGTGGGTATATTTAAGAAATTGCGAAGTCTGGCACTCACAACTATTTTCTTTTTAATCCTTTACGTGCTTCAGGAAGTATTACACTGCAAAGTTATTTTTCACTAAACTAGAAGTCGCTCTGAGACCATTCATTGTGGCACAAAATTGTGCTGGATACAGCAAAGGGCCATGTAGGACAAATAGTGGCTAGCCACTACTCCCCGGATGTCTCTGTATCTGCTGTTGTGCCACCCACGGAGGTTCGCTTATCCACAACCTTTGACCTTGAATATCAGACTGCCTCTCACCTGAGACCTTTCAGAAATACTATTTCTCTTATTTAGATCTCATTAAACGGTAGACTTTTTTATTTAAAAAAATCAAGATTGACTGGAACTGCATGAAGCCACTTGAGGGCTAAGACTTTTGCATAAAGATCCTTTAAAGACAGCACACTGACATAATCCCCCCTCCGAAGAGTACAAAATGAGATGCCCGCTGTGCATCATTTAAACACAGCAGTCCATTCTTAGGTTCCATCGATATACAATAATGTTGTTGGTTTGATGTCTCCAAGTTGGGTATGATTTCATATGTATCCAGGCATGTTAATGAGATTCCTGCTCCAGCCAAGGATATGACAATGTCCTGTGTTGTACATAACTCCACATTTTGATCTTACCCTTCCTTCGGCCATTCCATGTAGCTTTCCCTCTACCACTGGATTCTGCACAGGGGTCATCAGCAGAGGTTAACAATGGGATAATACCACCTCAGAAGGGGGCACAATGTACACTGTTAAAGGTTCAGTACTGTTGCAAACATCTGTTATGTTATGTTAAAAGCATTTGTTAAGCGCACGTACACCAACAGTTTCATGACGCTCAAATGAGGATTAAGGCAGTGACCGCTTAATCAATGTATGCTTGACCAAAACCCAGGGCACAATTAGAGCGTGGCCTCTTTTGTAATGAATATCTAGCAGGGATGTGTTAATTACCCTATAAACTTTGACTCCAACAACATCACGCTGCAAGTTTGAAATTAGTGTTACATCCAGCAGTGCGGTTATAAAGGGTCCCCAGGATTCATCAATCATTCCCTTTATACCGGAAAAGATATGGTTTAAACTGGTATATCCTGCTCTCACCACCATACATAGTGAATATCACCCTACTTGGCAGGAACATGTAAGGTAGGCTGCGATGTTGCAATTTTTGATTCTCAAGCTTGACATCCTCCTACTTGAAGAAACAAAAAAGTTGTTTTTTTTGTTTCTGAAGTGTCGCTGGATATGTTCACTCACTGACTACTAACTAAACTACAGGCAGTCATCATTTCACATTCTGTAAAAAATGAAAACCCATTCCTTTGAAACCTCATGACAATATATAAAGAAACAAAGAAAACAAAATTTCTGGGACTCTGGGATGAAAAAATGGTTAGATGTGTTGTCATTGATCAATATATGACCATCGCATTCACGAACAGGCCTGTTAGATAGATCTTTATGTGTAAGTTAGTTCCCTACTTTTGAATATTTATTAAATGTGTCACGTTTTTCTGACACACTCTGATGCTTAGAAATTACAGACCCGCCATATAAACCACTAAAATCCTTGAGAAATGTCCCAGATTCTGGGGAATTAAGCCATAAAAATTTTCTGTGAATATTGAATAATTTCATAATCATTTGCTTCCTATCCTTACTGTGCCTGCTATTTGTAAAGTACTTTCAACACACAAAAGGTGATGGGAGGAAGGCTTCCAAAAACTGTAAACCATTGCCATTCACTCTGGGTGACATTCCAATCTGTCTTTTTTAGGTTTCGCCTGGCGACCACTGCACAGCAGTGTTCGCGCAGGCGAAATCTTTTGTTGATCCGTACGGGGCTTTCACCCGCCTCTCTCTTCCATTGGCTAGCTCCATAAATGGAGGCTAGCCATTGGAAGAGAGATGCGTCAGTCATTGTGAGAGCAGATTCGTAGGCTTTCCGGTGATTTTTTCTCTTTCCGCCTCTTTTCGTACGTCATGCGGCGGTGGGCGGTTGTTTTCTTTTTTTTTGTCTCGGCATGTTTTGGTAATTTCCAACGTGTGCTTTGCAGGGGTGGGCTGCGCGATTTCACTTTCCTTGATTTGCTAGCAGGTAAGCGGCATTTTGTACTACTTTTTTTTAATCCCGTTCCCGCCCCCCTCCCGCTGTCCATGTGCCTGTTCCAGCCCCCCCCTCCAGCTGTCCGTGTGCCCGTTCGACTCCGTGGCCCGTCTCTCGCTAGACTCTCACCCAAAGTGTCTCCATGGCTGCAGCAGGCAGAGGTGAAGGGACTCCAGGCAAAGTACACGCAGGAGTGTTTTGGAATAACTGGCAGGGGCGTAGCTTGGTAAGCAAGATTAGGGTGATGGGGGTGGGTTTCAGATTTTCAAAGCAGAGGGAGTGTGCTTTTGTGTTTTTGTAACATTTCCTTGTAAAAGCCGACATTCACCTAAGCATACCAGACTGAAAACCTCTGTTCCCAACCATTTTCCAGAAAATGTATTTATTAGGAGTGTAACTCTCCCAACTCCCCGAAGCTACGCCCCTGCTAACTGGCGACGTTAACATAAGAGATAAACTTTTGAAGAAGAATATGTTAATACACAAGTTAACGTAAATGACCAGCATCAAGGCTTGTTTCGTTAGGATGTAACTCTGCTCGCTGTGCCACTTTTGCAGGTGTAGGATTGACCAGCACCTTTGTGAGGAGATAATGGGGCAGCACTTACAAAACATATCTTAAGCGTGAACAACATCAAGGCATGCTACTGTGCGCCTAGAGTGCACGGGCAGCCGCTGAATAAGCATGTCAGTGCAGTGACAGCTCACGTGTTGAGCTGCTCACCGACCAGTGGTTGGTGGTAGAAGTCACAGACTACATCAGCAGACATCAGCAGGGCTTCAGCGCGCCCGGCTCCGCCCCCGTCGTTAAACGTGCGGGAGGCGACACCCGGCCCTCTGAATAGGAAACAGAAAGCACAGCACGTGACCCGCAGGTCACCCCCGCTGCACGCGAGCCAGCCCGAGGCAGCTAACCGTTAAACACGCACCCGCCGTAGTGATAGGAATATTCCCTATAACAACATGGGGGGAAAAGTAAATTCACTTTTCATCTTCTGTTTAATGCAACTGTCGTTGGTGATACTCAAATGCACATTATTTTTTGCCCATTTTAACTGGCAACTGTATATATTTAATGCTAAATTTAAGAGTTGCTGATTTTTTTTTAGCAGAAGTATTTATAAAAGTAACCATATTTTGTGTGGAATATGGCTGACAATGCTCAGTTTGCAGGCAGCACTTCACATTGTATTGTGGCTGTCTCGTTCCTGCACCGGCTGGATGCCACGTTTTGGGACACGTCTAACTTCAGACTAGTGAGTTCCGGACCGCTGCCGGTTAAAATAAATACATTTATGTATTTTATTGCGGTTTTATATAGCGCGAACTCTACCCGAAGGTGTTAGAGCGCTATGCATGAGCAACAGTTATGTTGCACAAGGCCACATTCATTTTATCTTGGTAGGAGATTTGATTTGCCTAGAATCACAGGCTGTTGATTCCACAATCCACAAATAATACATGTAGCGATAAAAAAACGAATACGTTCTTGCTTTTTAAGTTCGGTTGAGTCGTTTAGAAAGCAATGGTGATATAAATGATTATTTTTAAAATTAGAGAATTTCTTTTATGTAATTAACACACTCGTGGTACATTATTAATCCCAACAGAAATTGTTTTAGTAGTGCGTTCTTAAAACCGAGAAACTGCCCAGACCCCCACTTCGCTGACACAGGTCGGTGTTCTAAACGTTCTGTCAATATAGGATTGAACACGACAAGGGTTCCAATTTCCATAAAAAGACAGGGTTGTCCTTTGCGTGCTTCCCTGCCCCCTGGCTGTGCTTGATTTCCTGCCCCCTGGCTGTGCTTGCTTCCCTGCCCCCTGGCTGTGCTTGCTTCCCTGCCCCCTGGCTGTGCTTGCTTCCTTGCCCCCTGGCTGTGCTTGCTTCCCTGCCCCCTGGCTGTGCTTGCTTCCCTGCCCCCTGGCTGCGCTTGCTTCCCTTCCCCCTCGCTGCGCTTGCTTCCCTGCCCCCTCGCTGCGCTTGCTTCCCTGCCCCCTCGCTGCGCTTGCTCTCCTAGGTGTGTGTGGGTGTGTGTGGCTCTGGGTGTGTGGGTGTGTGGCTCTGGGTGTGTGGGTGTGTGGCTCTGGGTGTGGGTGTGTGTGGCTCTGGGTGTGGGTGTGTGTGGCTCTGGGTGTGTGGTTGTGTGTGTGGGTGTGTGTGGCTCTGGGTGTGTGGGTGTGTGTGGCTCTGGGTGTGTGTGTGGGTGGCTCTGAGTGTGTGTGTGGGTGGCTCTAGTTGTGTGTGGCTCTGGGTGTGTGGATGTGTGTGGCTCTGGGTGTGTGTGGCTCTGGGTGTGTGGGTGGGTGTGGCTCTGGGTGTGTGGGCGTGTGTGTGTGGCTCTGGGTGTGTGTGTGTGTGTGTGTGTGTGGCTCTGGGTGTGTGTGTGTGTGTGTGTGTGTGTGGCTCTGGGTGTGTGTGTGTGTGTGTGTGTGTGGATCTGGGTGTGTGTGGCTCTGGGTGTGTGTGTATGGCTGGCTCTGGGTGTGTGTGTGTGTGTGTGGTAGTAATTGCTGTCTGCTGAGCTCGTCCAGTAGGACATTTGCGAGATTTAGCTGTTGGCAATGTAAATTACAATGCCATTTATTTATCTGTTTTCAAAACCAACACATAAATAAAAATTTTGTCATTTACAATGCCAATAGCTCTAACTTTTGCAAAGGCGGGGAACCGTTGCATTGTAAATGCTTGTTCTTCTACTGTGACACTGTAGACATGTCTTATGCAGATCTATACTGACCTTACTCATCAACGGAGGAGTCCATCCTGAACTGCCAGGCAAAGTCTTCTACGGAAAGGAACACAAGAAACCTCAACCGGTTTCGGCATTGCTAGGTTCCGTTAGTGAGGTATTGGATACTGTAGCACAGCGAACAGGAGATTTAAGAAGCACAAATAGTTGTTTCTGTCCTGGTTTATAAAGGACTTGGCTTGACTGTTCCTATTGGAGCAGGGCAAAGGTGATTTCATTATGTTTGGAGATAATCTGAGATGGCATGGTGGACAAAAAAAATATTTGTTTTGTCCACCATACCACCTCAGATTAGACCCAGACATAATTACTTGGAATGCGCCACAAGTAATTAAAAGTACTTAACAGTTGCTGAGCTTAAGTCAAGCATTCCTTTAATCAGATATTTGTGTTTTTCGCTTGGAAAGTGTTTGCTATTGGGCAGCATACCACTTAGCAAACTTAATGCATGTTTTGTGAATAGCCGCTAAGAGGGTAAGCCACTGTGTTTATACCAAAAGCCTTACACATCAAACACAATCATAAGTGTTTTTAACCACTAGTACCATACACATTAACCCAATACACTTTTGATTAGGATTGATTTACCTTGCACCTGGAATATCCCTAAGTCCCAGTGGCTCTAGGCTCATGGTTGAGTAGCATGCACTTACAAAGCACAGTTAATATAGTACAGGATAATACAAAGGCCATGCTTTGTTTTCTAAGAGCTAGAAGGTTGGCTCAAATGCACAGCCGCAGCGACCAAGACTAGCTTATCTGCTTACAAAACTACTGGATATCGAAATATAGATTAATGTTGGAACTGTGAAGATCTATATGGTTCTAGCTATTCTGTGATGTTTCTGTAGGTGTCTCCACACAAGAGAATAGTTCAAAATGGCTGAGCAAGTGCAAATGACTAAGGCTGGTGGTGATGGCTTTAGTAAAAATGCTAGCTACTTTGCTCTGAATTTTTGGAAGCCAGCCTTCAGATTCTTCTCTATGGTCATGTCTGGTTATGCTCAAGATTTTGTGTGACCTTTAAATTAAGAAAAGGAAGGTGATTTTTTTTGTTGCTTTAGGTTCCTGGCCCTTGATAACTGCTAACCAAAATACAGTCATTTCTGGGGGATCTTCCAAGATAATACAGTGGATATCACAACTATGAAATGTTGGACACACCCGGGTAGTAACAGAAGGGGAGTTGATTGGTGAAACTTTTCTTACTGTTGAGTTGCTGGTGTAACCTAACATATAAACGAAATATGAGCTCATTTTATAAAATACCAGTGGTCTTGATTCAAGACGGGGACATATATTCATGGGTCCCTAAGAGGTAACAGCAGATAAGCACCACCCAGACTACCCAAATCCATGACCGTACTTGATACACTAACCATAAACAGTTTACAGCTATAACCTTTTTTGTCCAGTACTGTCGCTCCCCAGTGTCTTTTAGAGTCACCTTGTAGTAAAGTCACTGACACCAACAGGATAGAATAGGTAGATGTTTTATTGATGAGCAGCCTGCCCACATGTGGGTTCCCTCTTGCCAACCAACAACCAGCTGTCAAGAATGGAATCCTCTGGTCATGGAGGATGGTTTTAAGTACTTAGGAGTCTTCGTCACACCAGACCCGGCTATATTTTTTAGCCGCAATCTGGCACCCGCGCTGGCAAGGCTGCGGGCTGATGTTAAGCATTGGAGGTCACTGCCACTGTTGTTGGTGGGCCGAGCTGCTCTTTTTAAGATGTTGGCTCTTCCACGATTCTTATATATTCTCCAGAACTGCCCGCATAGGATTCCAGATACTTACTGTGTTGTAGTAGAAGGGGAGTTACATACACTACTCTGGGATGGTAAGGCCCAGAGGACTGCGCTTTAGAAATTAATGAAAGGATGGTATGATGGGGGCATCCCGCTGCCTGATATACGGCTGTACTATTGGGCCTTGCAATTGGTGACTGTAAATAGGTGGTGATACGCCCCGCCAGATGACCCGGCATGTGTCCTGGATAGATATGAGATGGATCGATCCGGTTATCCTGGGGCTCTTTATTCTCACACTAGGAAGCAACATTATATAGGACCCACTCAGCATACAGTACAAATCTGGAAGTTACCTAATTCCCGTTTAGGCTAGACATGTGTGCTTACTAAAGCGACACCACTGTGGTATTCGCAGAAACTCGGTATGCTTTGCCATCACCCAGGGTTCGACAGGTGGGATATGATTGGTATTTCAACAGTTCACAACCTGATTAAAAAAGGTAAGATTCTCAGGTTTGAGGAGTTACAAAAGACCTACCGGTTGGCACCGGGTGAGGTCTTTCGATATCTACAAGTCCGCCATGCTTTGCAGACTGCGTTCCCCAGCTGTGAGGACATACCTGAATCGTCCCCTCTTGAAGATCGACTGCTGGACGGGCCGTTGCACTCCAAGGCGATCTCCCTGACCTATAAAAAACTCTTAAGGAGCATTGGGAAGGGGACCCTGGGCCGATGCCGATTGATGAGGATTGGAGACAGGCGCTGATGTCATCTACAGAGGCTGCCATCACGCTTAGATTTCAACTAATCCAACTTCGTATTTTACATCGCTCATATCTGCCGGGGATAACGCTAGCGAAAATCGGGTCTCGACCAGATGACTTGTGTCTGAAGGGCTGCCGACAGTCGGCCACTTTTTATCATATGATATGGGACTGGTTTTCATCCAATCTCCTACTTCAATGTCTCTCTTCTTTACATTTATAACACTGCAATCTGCCTTTTCCACCTTATCAGACTTTTGCAACCATGCTGGAAGTAACTTAGTGTCCAGTTTCCTTCCCCTCATGCTCTCAAACAGAGAGATTTTCGTAAGACCTTTTTCATTAGTGCGATGTGCCCCCATCAATTAATTTGCCATACCTTCTGCACTTCCACCTCCCTGACCAGCCATCAAAATAGCCCCTTGCACCAGGCGATTAGACCTCTCTACGAGTCCATTAGCCTGAGGGTTGTAAAGAGCTTGTGCGTCGATTCTTAACACCACCTGGCAGGCTGCAGGGTTGGCTCATACTTGTTGCCAAATTGTAGTAAAGTCCGTGACGCCAACAAGATTACATAGGTAGATGCTTTATTGATGAGCAGCCTGTCCAAGCATGGCTCCCTCTTGCCAGGCAACAACCAACTGTCAAGAATGGAAACTCATTCGGGTGAACAGATGATGGAACTCAAAACACTGGCAATACACAGAGATGCCTTAAAGGCATAACACACCTAATTTAGTTGTATGTAGTTATCAAAACCATCTATGTTAAGAAACTATTCTCTAATGCAAAAGCAACATTTTCCGTAAGGCATAGTCTCTTTTGCATTATTTCTTGAATGCTATCCTCTGCATTCCAAATGTAGCGGACAGTGAGATTGAATGGCAGGGGTGTGAATTAAACTATTGTAAGAGAGGTAAACCTGTGCCTGGTAGGTGTAAGTGGGATCACCTTGAGAAATAGCTCAGGAGGTGGTTGGTTAGTGAATAAATGTCTAAAGCTGCACATAAAAATTAGCTGCTTTATTTTCACTTCTCAAAAACAAAATAACATCTAAACCTACAATTGGTATCACAAGATTTTACTTTACTTGTTAGTAATATTAGAATTCAGTGTTGGAATGGTCAAAGTGTGCAGTGTTACTGCTATATCTACTTGGGTGTAGCGTGCGGCACAGCATGAACTATTATATTGTATTATATTATATGCTAGATATCGCAAACATCATAGGATATTTACTAAAAACCCATATGCTTTAAAAATCTGCAAAATCACTGCTGATCTCATATAACAAGTTAAAATTATGTATTTACTCCTAGCTAGTCAGGGAGAATTTGATAGCTAAACAGACAAGTAGACATTGTTAGAGAGGCAGGCAGTATATATTGTTTGGAATGTAATTTTCTAGTACATTTCTAAGTTTATAGTACTCCATAAAATTCCTCACTCACTCATTCAGTCTCTGTACAATATTAACAACCTGTAGGGATATTTTTTTTTCATTTTGAACTGTTAGTTGCTTTATGAGTGTGTTACCTTTTGCTTCCATTTTGAGAGTCATTAATATCGACAACGTTCCATGCAGTGGCAGCATTGTGCATTTGCCGTGCACTGATCCCATCGCTGCCACCATGATGCTGTAGACCTCACTGGCAGTGAGTGGCACTAACTGTAATTTCTTAATCTGTCACAAAATTAGTGTGCCATTACCAACGGATACAAAGTGATATGCAGTCACTTGTAATTTTTCCTCGCCGGCTCTGCATGAATCATGGAGTGCAAATGGGATGCAAATTCTTTGACATAATCTGAGGCTCTGGCCGATGCCAGTAGTGTTTTTTTGTTTTGTTCCTTTCTTCTGTGCTGCGGGGAGGTCCATCGCCTGTCGGCTGTCATCATGTTCATTCGAAGAACACTGATGGCAACTGAATACTGCTACTTTCCTGTTTTGCAGTGGGAAAATGTGTGCGCTCCATGGAGATAGTTGCGCTAATTGTCTTTTTTCCCTCTGGCCTTTGATTTTTTTCCCTTCGTACTTTCATTCCTACTTTGCTGTGTACTTATATTCCTTGCATTCTTTTTTAATTTCTGACAAATGTATATATTTAAGCTAGCACCAATAACATCCGAATGGAGCCATACCGTGTAGAAGAAAAAAAAATCAGTTCTTTTAGCCCAAACATGCTTCACTGAAAACAAAAACACCAACAATAGACATTTTAGAATGCTGCTTTGTCAACTAGGGTTTTGAGTTCTACTGTGACATTATTCACTGGAGGGCGCCTTGAAATTCGAATGCTCAAGAGTGTCAGTAGAAGGATTACATTTCTCACCTTCCTTCCACATATGTGGATTTTCCACGTAGTGCTTCATCCTCACAACTATTTGTATGATCTGTACCTCAAACGTAACTTTCTCTAGGTGCACCTGGCTGAATAAATGAAACCACAAAACACATCTGTAAAATATATTTTTATGCACTGTGCACTACCTGGTAAACAGTATATTTTGATAGCCCTCAAGAAATTGACTTTTTCTTTAGTTCTAATGGAAAGGCATTGCATTCTTTAGAGCTAATAGCAGAACAGTGCAGGTTGCACTTCCGCCAGAGATGATTTTGGCATCCTGAAAGTCCAAGTTCAAGTTATTTCATTGGCCTGCTGGAACTTTAATCATTTTCTCTTTATTCCACAATTGCCCATCAGTAGAATGCATGTCATATGGAAACACCTCAACAGCTTGTATTGGAGATGAAAATGTAGACCCCCCTGTCACGACCTATGTTTTTTAATCTGGGTCCAAGTTCCGACTCCCACTTTAGCAACTGACATGTTATGACCACTTAATACTTCCTTTGCACTCGTTTACTAACACCCTCCTCCCCAGACACATGAGATGGATCAATAGCTGTTCTCCCATTGATTCCCTATTCAACTTGGAGCCAGGAACTCGTCCACCCAGTAAGGTGAAAGCTGACACTCCAGTGCTTGCATTGAGAATTGTTTTCATCGCCCACATCTCATAAATCACACCTTTCCAATTGTGCCTATTCACTAGGACTAACTGTAACTGCCCCTTCAATGTTCAGTTGAAGCATCCCCTTACTATATATTCTGGGGGTACAACGCAGTAATCACTTGTTTAATTCCATCAGCTTCCAAAAACATTCTCTTGTCTTTCAACCCTGTGCAATTGTCGGGGACTAGCTCACTGAGACATCCTTCCCCTTGAAACCCATCATGTAAAAATTGACTGACCACTTTAGTGTTTTGTCACAGATCTCAGTCCGCTTCATTAGATAATCCATGAGCACCAGAGTATATTTAGATGTTTGTTCAAATAACCAGAAGACCAGAAAGGTCTCAAGGGCCCATTTGCCCCATGAAATCATGTGCTCTTCTACTGGGGTTGCAGGCAAATGACGGGTCACTTGGGACTTGTCACTCAGGATGCATGCACCACAATCCCTTATGTGACATTTCACAGTTTTATCATTAATAGGGCACCAGAAATTTTCTTGTATCCTGTGTTTCATGGTCTGAATTCCCACATGACTTTCAAATGACACCGCTCAATTTGAATGGTACCACAGACTGTTCAATGTGAGCCAAGATACTTTGATTACATGTTGAATTGTGTGACACTTGGAAAAGCGTGTGAAGTCCGGATTCAAAGCTTTTAGATTCGGCCAACCATTCACCACCCTCACTTGCTTTAGCGTGCCATCTTCTTCTAAAGCATTCCTCACTCTAGTTTTCAGTGAAGTCCACGAAAGGAGTTCGGGTACCAGACAGCTGAAAGCAGCTGGCTGGCAGACAAGTCCTAAAAAAAAGGAATTGGGAATATATCGAGAGGTATCCCTGTGTTCCATATAGTGATACTTACGATGTCAAGACGCAATCTGTTCCTCCTCCAAGTAGTATACTTCTTCTTTTAGATTATAATGGCACCATGAATGGGCGCTGGGAAGTAAATGGATTGTTTGCAGCTGGGAACATGAATTTAACTTAGTGCCACCGTTGATCTCGCATTGAACGGTGCTTATTTTACAAGTGAAGCACCCCGGCGCCTCAGCGCGCTAATCCTTAAGAAGGTGCTTTGATACGATGCAAACAAGAGGTGCGGCGGCTTTCCTTTACAATATCTCTGCCCGGTGCAATCATATTTCATCTCTTGGTTCAGTAATGCTGAAAGAACAGGTCGCCGTTGCTCGGAATATACTTAAGAGATGGGGGATTTGAGATTGCTTTTCTGCCGAGCGGGAGGAAGACTCCATTTGTAATCGTGTGTATAAAACATGACTTTGAGGCAGATTAGCTTGCCTCTGCCCCGGCTCTGTCTGACATTGAACCGCGAAATGTTAGCATTTCATTGAACATGCACTTTAATGACAAGACGGGAGCGTTACTTTGACGGCGGAATCGGATTTTTATCAAAGGTGGCCAATAAGTGAGGTAAAATATGCTTAAGCAGTTGCAAAGAGGAGCAGGTGTTTGAGAAATTAAATTGGCCACTATCTGCGTGAAGGCTTGGGACATTGTCTTTGTAACGTTATTATGTAGTATACTCCCTTCGAAAGCAACACTGCCCGTGCACTTTCTACCAATGAGACTTCCAACAACATTTCTCTTTTTTGTTTTTAAAATCATTATCTTTCAGGTTATCTTTATGTTACCTCTGTGAATTGCAGCTGATACAAAAATTACCTACCGAGTCAGAGAAACATATGTAGAACCCCACAGTAGCACTTTATGACCTGGGTAAATAACCTTACACTCAGAGCACACCTCCTCCAATAAACTTTGTTTTTAGCTCCAAACTATGTCACATTTGAGGTAAAGGTTAGTATGAACACCCCATGTTTGTTGTTGAACAAGGAAGGGGGTGGGTAGCTATTAGCTGGCTTTTATTGCATTCATCTATTCTGGATTCTGCCCAAGATTAAAAATGCAAATTTGCGAACAAGAAGTGATATAAAGTGTGAGATGCAGAAAGAAAGGAAAACAATTCGCCAATAATGTCTCAGGTTCTGAACCAGCAGTAGACTGATAGATAGTCAGACCCCCCAGGATATTGCTGCATAGATGTGCAAATTTAGCGGCACAAAAATGGAAATTTAGCGGCATTATTGCGGCACTTTATTTTACTCTTAATAATTCCTTTTCAGCCTTAAATCAATGTAAACTGATTTAGCAAGGTATTCCACTGTGAAACTGGCAAGTTTAAAGTGTTTGTGGCTCTACAGAAGCACAGCTCCAATCTGCACCTCGTGAGAGGGAGCCCTATTTCTCCCTGGGGTTTTCTAGCACCCATGTATGCACCCCTGCAGGGGCACAGCTACCTCCTCGACCCGTCCATTTTAAAAAACAGTCATTTCTATCACCCTTTTTAACATTGAAAATATATTGATAACACCAATATGACCCATACAGGAAGTCCTGCTTTGCTGCTTGAGCGCTTTACTACAAAGTAATGCAGCAAATTAAGTGTGACAATTTAAGTGACACTTTGTGAGTGGACAAAGGCAAGGAAATTCATTAAAAAAACTATCCTCTTTTCTGAAACCCAATGGTCTAAAAGGGACATTAATATATCCCCAGCAGTTCTGAAGCACTGCTGCTGGGTACATAGCTGCCAAGGTTTCAGATTGCTTATGTGTGACATTTTCATAAATTCAGTGTAAATATGAGTGACATTCACTGACTATGACTGACATTTTCTCCTGAACAAAATCAAGCAATGAAGTCTAGGGAAACAGATAAATATCAGAAATTTCCGCCATTTGAACAATTGGAAACCCTAAGAATGTATTGAAACTGCAGCAAAGTACCAGAAATGGAAGGACACTAGCCAAGTGCCTTTGTAACCTGATTCACATACTTTGCAGAAGGCATAACAATCCTCTGCCCTATTTTATCATGAAAAACGCTTATCTCGCAACAGCAGGAGCATTATTCAGCAGCGCCGAAGGGGTTAACTTCCAGAGTTTTTTCATTATTATTATTCCCTGGCATTTACTGGGCACACAAAGACCTCTGCAGCAGGTGTGTTAACCCCAAAAGATAATTTAAGATCCAGACTTTGCAACCAATTGAACAGAACAGATTTACAACCACATTTCTTCTTGTTGCCAATTTCATTGTTGCAGAGTTTTTTTTTATGTATAAGTTGAGGCCTAGATTTTGTGTCAGGGTTGCGTCACCCCAGCCCCGCCAGCTCCCACAGTTCCAGCCCCGGGCTCCGTCTGCTAGGACTGCCTGCTCCCGTAACAAGTTCCCGAAGTTTGCTGGGCTCGCCTGCATAAATAAAATGCCTTACTTCGGAGCGTTTACCATTTTTAAAACTGTTCACTGTACAGTACTACCTACAGAGAAAAGCACATTCCCGGAGCTGAAGAATAAAGCACGCCGCTCTCTGAGACTTGTGTTGTTTGATCTCAGGATAGCTAAAGGCTAGAATCTTGGCCAGGAGGAAGCAGGTATTGGACGGCTGGACGGCGCCACGTAGTGACGTGTGCGCCAGCCAATGAAAGAGCATTGTTTGTTTTGCTGACACTTTTTTTGTAACATATAGTAAGGATTGGTTGAGGTAGAAAGGGGAGGATGGGTACTGTGAAAGAACGGGCAATAGCTTGCTTAATCTCCACACCGGCCCTAATCGCTAAGGATGCCTGGCTTCACCTTGGGGTGCCCAGGAGTGGGCGCCTCACAGGAACAGGCCAGGATGGGTTTCTCAGCAGTACAGCGCGGGGACACACTGGCTAGTGTAACCAGGCGCTTTATAAGCTCAGTTACTTTATAAGCTCAGTTACTTACAATAACAGTCAATCTAAACGCTGCACATGCCCCCATACCTTTGAAGTCTTCTGCTAACAAAGTATTCTCTTTGTGTCTCTCTTTTTCATTCTTCTACAGAAAAGAACATTCTACCGCAGTAATCTCCAATGCAAATGGGGTTTGACTTTTCGGAGAGAGGGAATAAGACAGGGTTGATGAGGGGGCGAGGAAGTGTGACAAGTTTGGGTATTAGAAACATAGGGCCTGATTAGATCTCAGTGTACGAGTAACTTCGGCACTATGGTCACGGATATCCTGCCCTCTGAAATATAAATCCCATTGTATCCTATTGGAGTTATATTTCGACAGATGGGATATCTGTCACCACTGTGACGGAGTAACCCTTCCTCCGAGAAGTAAATCAGGCCCATAGTTGTGTACAAAGGTGATTCAGTGAGAAAGTAAATCACAACAGTTCTGTCATTAACCGGGTTCGCATATTTGTATTTGCATTAACTCAAAATGGTCTTCTTGTGCTAAACTCTCGTTCGTACAAGCTTCTTCCTTGTATGCCGACTCTTCACCTTTGAGGTCTGTTATCATTGTGCTGTATCTCTCCTGAAATTTGTCTCATACAGAAGTATTACAATTATTGGATTCAATAACAGGGCTTATTGTGTGGCTCAACCCCAGCTGGTTTTGGCAACCTTATTGGGTGAATGGTGGCAGAGGGGTTTCTGTGCTCCCCATATTACCAGTATTTGTGATCAACATCTGGAAGCAATGTGCTTTACTGCGAGCACCAGATGTTGATTGAGTGAGCCTTGTGAGTCTTCGGAGTCTTGTCTCGGGTGAACGATATTTTGTTGCTGTTTTTCACGGTCTGGCTTTCATTTAAAAACAATATTTTACAGATCTACATCAGCTCCATATCCAAATTTAGTACAGTAAACTCCATCTCAATTGTAGTCAGTAACTCACTCTTTTGATGTTATCAAAGACTGAGCCATCCTCTGCCTCACTTTCTCATGAGGGACTAAAAGCCTCAGTGTGGTTGAGTCTCTCTGTTTTGGGGAGCAAATTCAATTGATGCAGTTTCCTGGTAGGATAGCAAAACCAATCAGATATGCCCTTTATGGCCATCACCAATTGAACAAGAGGCGTGCTGTGCATGTTCAACAGTGACTTCTCTGCATGGAGGAGCTTCATTGGCCAAATGTCAGTTATGGGTTTTATTGGGAAAAGAGCCCTTGACCATTTCTCTTGTAAAATCATGACAAGCAGATCCTTCTGCAAAAATTAGAGCCTGAAATTCACGTGTCTGAGGGGTACTATAGTTGATACCTTAAAAAAGTGAACCATCTTGCTAAATCATTTTGTGTTGACAAGATAAAAAAAATTGTGTGACTTGGTCGTCAGCCTACCCATGTTCTGGCTGAGTCCTGTGCCAAACGGGAATTCATTAAATGATGTTTATTGCCGCTAATGGGAATGTAATCCTTCGCTAAGCACTGTGCACCTGTTGTAGTGTGCTTCAGAAGGGAAACTCAATAGCACAGCACCTTGTGAGAGGCAGGGGAGCCCAGCCTGAAGATAATAATCCAATAGGGTCATGCTTCCCCAATCCCCACCTGCTGTGCAGTCTCACAGGAGTCTTCCCAGTGTACGGATTCACTCAGAGCCATATTATTGGGGAGGGGAAAAGAGACCAAGAGGAGAAGCTGAAGAAGGATAAGGGTTCGACCGAATCCCTGGCTGTGCTTCAGTAAAAAGGGATCTGAAAACAGCAGAGGCACTGAAGCTGAATCGATGAACCACGCACATTAAAAAGCAGTGAAAATAAGCAGTGCTAGTGTTCAGCCTTTTTGTGCTTTGCTCCATGCCTCATTAGCCCCATGTGTTCCTTCTTAAGTTTGTTCATAAGCAGAAAGAGGAAGTGACATGTAGGCAAAAGGCTTCTAATTCTTTCACAGTAACAGCCAGATTCATCAATGTCCCGATTTGCGAGTCGTTAATAGCGATTATTAAGGAATCGCTATTAATGACTCGCAAAACGGGATTCATGTAGAAATCGCAATATTATTTGCGATTTCTACAGCTTCCTTAATTGCGATTAGCAAATTGCTTACCAATTTGCTAATCGCAAATAAGGATGCGATATCAAGGGTGCCAGGGGTGTCCAAAGGACACCGTGTAGCACCCCTGAAATGTAAATGTAGACTGATGTCGCGCACACACATGTTCAAAGAACATGTGTGTGTGTAACATACAACTTAGAAAAATGCACTAAAGTGCATTTTTCTAAGTTTTCGCTATTTACCACAAAGTCAGACTTCGCGGTAAATAGCGGCCAAAAAATAGCGATTTCGCAATTAAAAAATGGGTCATGAATTGCATTTAAGGAATCTCAAATAGACATTCCTTAAATGCAATTCCACGCAATTTAGCGATTTCGCAATTTGCGATTTTTGCCATTTGGGGTGATGAATCCCAAAATCAAAAATTGCACTCGCAAAGGGCCAGATTCTCAGAATCTGGCCCTTTGCGAGCCGATTTTACAATGATGAATCTGGCTGTAAATCCCTATTATCTTTTTTAGCATTTTAAATTGGAAGCAAGTTGTGTTTTATGTTTTTTTTTGTTACCGGCTAAAAAATCGTAGTCATTTTAGATGAATGTTGAATGGGTTTCTAAAGCCATTCATTTTTTGACACTTCTGTCTTCAGTTTGGATTTTGTTATTCACCTCGGATTTTTTTTATGTTTTCATGGATGTACAGTTCAAAGGTAAATTTCCCCAAATCTACGTGCCACATCTCCTTCCAGAAAGAACCGTTTAGTGAATGGCAACTGGAATTTCTATGAATGGCAGGGTGCCCTTTTTTAATCAAAGTACTGGAACGACTACACCTCTTTCTTTAACTCAGACGTTTACAACAGATCCACATTCAGTGATCCTGAGAGCAGCCATTTTAGAACCCTGTGCTGTCTCAACGCTTCTTGTGCTGCTCGATATGACAAAGGGGGTGTGGGTGTTTTAATTGGTAGCTGTGCTTTGAAATCCAATTAATTGGTCTGCGGCTGCCAAGTTGAATTTGTCTTGCTTGGAAGCATCCCCACATTTGACATAATCCAGCTCCCCACATCTCTGCTACCCTGTGCCCAGGAAGGCGCGTATGTGCCATGCACGTCTGAAAGAGAAAAACAGAGGGAAGAAAAATTAGCAGCCTTTCCGTAAGAAAATCCAGTAGAAGTATGCCAGGTTGTACGTCCTCACCAGGAACCAGTACAACAGCTTGGTATTTTCAGGCTTATACATGAAATTCTGTTTTTCTAGTGACAGCTTTACGAGTGAGGCAGGATTTTGTCATGCGCATGTTCATGTTCTGGCATCACAAAAACCTTAGCCAAAAGCCAGAAATGACATAATTAGGAACTAGCTTTCCATGAGAAGCTAATTTCTCATAAGCAGCTGGGGTTTAGAGCTCTCCGAGTACAAAGTGAGGATACAAACTGTCATAAGCTCTTAGTCTGAGTGTGATTTGCGGTTTAGAATGTAAGGTAGGAAGATGACTGTCAGTGGGAGTCCCAGAACGCTCTAATATCCAGAGTGAGAGAGCACAACCTGCTGTCATTGGTCAGAGTCCACCTGGCTCAATACTGAAGAGGAAAAGCCACTGCGAGAAGTTGACCAGTGTGCTCTGACACACCAGTGCTTCACGCTTCTTGCCCATCCTCAAAACACGGTAGAGCTGCCAGATGAAACACACACACAGATTTGGGAAGTACATCTTAAGACACTGCCTTGTGAGAATAATTGCAACAATGACAACTTGCATTTAAATAAAGCTTGTTGCCTCACAGGCCTCATGCTTTACTTTTACCAAACTCTCCAGTCTTCAGTGGGACACGTATGCGTCGCTTAGAGGACACGTATGCGTCGCTTAGAGGACTCATGCTTGTGACCTGCAGGTACCACGTATGTTTCAGCAGAAGGCCATCTTGTGATTGGCTTAGCCTGCTTCGGTATATGTGAAGTTATTCAATACAAATGCAAAATGTTTATCAGAGGCAGACAAAGTGTCAATGATTTCATAATATATGTTTCGAAATTAATATCCGTCCATCCTTCTGCCTCACTTCCTTCAGCTTTGTCTATATTTCTGTCAATCTGTCCTTGAAGCTTGTATAGCACGTACAGTGGGCAATACACATGATTCTGTAAATAAAATAATTTTAAAATCCTTTGAAAGGCAGGTATTTGAGGATAACTAAAAACACCCTCACCTCGGGTCCATCAACAACTACAGATTTGGATAAGAGCTTTCACTGTTGAGCCCCCTTCTTTACAACATTTAACCAAAAAAGGAATATATTGTGAAAAAATAAAGGAGAAGCACATATGATGTGATGTGTACATAGGTAGGTGCAGATTTGGACAATATATAGCGATCTCAAAGCCTAACTTGTCTCTCAGTTTCCATACCTGCTCAGAAACCTAGTTCTTTCATTAGTTCATTTGCTTTCGCAGCATTAGCCAGGCCCAGGCATATGTGCCTGCTATTTCAGAATGTATTACCTGTACTAGTCCTGCTGAAATGTGGTTACTTGACATTACCACCCTGTTTCTAAAGCGGAACCACCATATGTTGCTCAGTTTACTGCTGCACTGTATTACCTGTACTACTCCTGCTGTAATGTGGTTACTTGGAATTACCACCCGGTTTCTAAAGTGGAACCACCATATGTTACAGAGGCGCTCCTTCAAGTTTAACCCTGCAATGCCTAGGTGGATACCTGTGCCTCTTCTGAAATATGCTCCCCCTTTTTTCTGTTTATAAGCATGGCCTATCGCATCATCTGCAACCTTTCCACTATCCGTCTTGATTGATATTACAAATATTTGCTCCATCCAACCAGCTGTCCTTTGGATGGACTCTGACCCACCGTCTTTCTTCTGGAGGTGACAAAATATTTTTCATGCCTACGGTTTTTTTTTATTACGAGGGGGTACGGATGGGGGGGCTCGCGCATGAGACTTGAGGTTGCTTTAAAGTTTTCACTTATATAAAAAAAAGACGGCAGAACTCCACCCAGCCTGTGTTTGTATGTGGTGTGGTTACGTATAGAACACGTTCCCATGGAATACCGAATGGTGTTGCCTCCTTGTGCGTGGATGGAATACTTCTTAATTAAAAGTCCATATTGATACGGTGCCTTTTTTAAAAAAAATATTGCTACAGTACACCTTTCCTGACAATGAGAGTTTAACTACTTGCAATATTTTTACTATAAAAGTTTGTTGCACTTATAAACACACAAGCTGCGGCACTGGCAGCTGTCGCAGGGACTAAAGATGTGATTCCAGTGGGACACTGGGACCATCCCCTTGGGAACACCTTGATTTCCTCTAATATGTAGAGAATTCCACAAAGATTAATGTTTCAAGTTAGTCTTTTTATTTTTCAAAAGTTCATTAAATGTTGATTCAGAAAAACGTGTTGTTTCAATTCATGTTTTCACTCATTAGCAAGCATGAGTGACATTAGATTATTCAGACATCATTATAGTTCAATGTATCCAATGCATTTCGGGCAATGCTATATGCCCTTCATCAGGGAATAATGCTGTAACAAAAGAAATATTCTGAATTACCATCTTTCTTATACCCTTGAGCAATTCATTAAATTATCCATCACATGATTCCAATAAACATGTATCTGTATGATTATCTAGACCAAATCTCTATGTAGTTGTTTACATCAGAAAACTCATAAGTGCATGGTTGATCAATTGTACATTGATAAACATTAATGAACAACTCACATGTCCGTAGGTACGATCTTGGCTAAATCGTTATGTTAACGCTGTGGTAAAGTAACGCTGTGGTAAAAATAAAGAAAACGCGGGTTGTAGTGTGTGATAACAACACGAGTTACGAAGAGCTTTGAGGCTGCTCAGTGTCGTAGGGATCCACTCACCTATTAGTCAATAGATTCAAGCGTGAGACTGGCCGCTCGTTGGAGGGTCCGTACTCATGGTAGCTTACGATTTTAAGTTGCAACAATGTTGCTGTTCGGTTTGGTTCTTGAAATGTCGGTGCCGATCACGTGATTAATGGAAACTACAAAAAGACTATGTGACTCGTTTTACTGTGTGTACTTTCTCCTATAATGATGTGGGTGTGCCAAACGGAGTCTGAGAAAAATGTAAGCCTGGTATATATGAACATCGTGGGATGCTGATAAGAAAATACTAATGGAGAAATAAAATAAATGTCGTGATGGAAATGTACCTCAGTTGCGTAGCGTAGTATCGAACCGGCGTGTGTGAAAAGAAATGGTCCAGAACATGCTTTAGTCTGTGGTGCTATTGGAGAACTGTATTTGGGTGCATAGAAAATGTTGCTAAGAATGTGGTAAATATTAAACAGGAGAACCAAGCTGACAGTACATCAGGGCAAATTTACATATTTACAATGTATATCACAAATAACATGAAAATTCATTTCATGGATTCATTGGATTTATGCATAAATCCAATGTACGTCTGAAGAATGCAAAATCGACAGTTGCAATGCATTTCATGGAAGCTAAACACAGCATTGCCCAGCTCAAATTCATAATCTTAGAGACCATCAAGAAAATAGAAGGAAGAGACAACACCAAATACATTCTCCAAAGAGAGAATTACTGGATTTACAAACTGTGCACGCAAAAGCCATTTGGCTTGAATGACAGAAATGAATTTTCATGTTATTTGTGATATACATTGTAAATATGTAAATTTGCCCTGATGTACTGTCAGCTTGGTTCTCCTGTTTAATATTTACCACATTCTTAGCAACATTTTCTATGCACCCAAATACAGTTCTCCAATAGCACCACAGACTAAAGCATGTTCTGGACCATTTCTTTTCACACACGCCGGTTCGATACTACGCTACGCAACTGAGGTACATTTCCATCACGACATTTATTTTATTTCTCCATTAGTATTTTCTTATCAGCATCCCACGATGTTCATATATACCAGGCTTACATTTTTCTCAGACTCCGTTTGGCACACCCACATCATTATAGGAGAAAGTACACACAGTAAAACGAGTCACATAGTCTTTTTGTAGTTTCCATTAATCACGTGATCGGCACCGACATTTCAAGAACCAAACCGAACAGCAACATTGTTGCAACTTAAAATCGTAAGCTACCATGAGTACGGACCCTCCAACGAGCGGCCAGTCTCACGCTTGAATCTATTGACTAATAGGTGAGTGGATCCCTACGACACTGAGCAGCCTCAAAGCTCTTCGTAACTCGTGTTGTTATCACACACTACAACCCGCGTTTTCTTTATTTTTACCACAGCGTTACTTTACCACAGCGTTAACATAACGATTTAGCCAAGATCGTACCTACGGACATGTGAGTTGTTCATTAATGTTTATCAATGTACAATTGATCAACCATGCACTTATGAGTTTTCTGATGTAAACAACTACATAGAGATTTGGTCTAGATAATCATACAGATACATGTTTATTGGAATCATGTGATGGATAATTTAATGAATTGCTCAAGGGTATAAGAAAGATGGTAATTCAGAATATTTCTTTTGTTACAGCATTATTCCCTGATGAAGGGCATATAGCATTGCCCGAAATGCATTGGATACATTGAACTATAATGATGTCTGAATAATCTAATGTCACTCATGCTTGCTAATGAGTGAAAACATGAATTGAAACAACACGTTTTTCTGAATCAACATTTAATGAACTTTTGAAAAATAAAAAGACTAACTTGAAACATTAATCTTTGTGGAATTCTCTACATATTAGAGGAAATCAAGGTGTTCCCAAGGGGATGGTCCCAGTGTCCCACTGGAATCACATCTTTAGTACTTATCAACGGCGTTTTTAGAGGTATTAACGCCACCTGAGGTGAACCCAACCATACTGAACTTTCGCTGACACGCTGTGCATCCCACCCTAATACTAGCTGTCGCAGGGAGCCAGGCCGAGAAAGTGAGCCGGAGATGAATCCAGACCAGGTGTCTGTGACGTCATTTGCCTGTGGTTTGGCTGACTGCCAGCATCGTTCGTGTCTACAAGGCTCCAAGATGTGTGAGAAATGGCCCCAGTCTCTGCCTTGCGTACTTCAAAGTCAGAGGGACACACGTCTGTTTTGGCGTGGTTTCCATCAATGGAGGGTTGGGGCGGTTGTGTGTGTTGGGGGTGGGGGGGGGGGGGGTGTAAAGGCAGAAAAAGGAAGGATATTGAGATACAGCAGAACCGGTTGTCTGTGCTGTGTGCTGGACACATGCACTGTATTGTCTGTGGTATGGGGCATGTTGTGTAATGCAGTATGCTATAGGCTACAATGTGTGTGCGTGACTAGGAGCTTCATTGTAGCCATGTTTAGTTTCTTTCACCTGTGCTGTACCTGTACTGTGTCACTGACTGTATTATATAAGTACACAACTTCATGCAACTCTCTGCTGTCATTCAGCTATAGCAAAGTAATATGTTTCTGTAATCCAGTACATGACAAACTAATTGGAGTAATCTAACTTGTTTTCTGCCCCTTGACTATTTCATTTATCATGTCTTCTCAGGGCCTCGTTTAGAGGTGAGCAGTAAATTGACTGCAATTAAATAAATCGAGGATAACATTATATTCAGGATTTGCAGTGCGACTCCTAGGTAGAGCTTCAAAGCAGATAAACTGGGAATAGCTAATTACGAATATACTTTCAGCTAGTTTTCTGCATTTATGTGCAAAGTAGGTACCGCCAACGTTTTCCGGTGTGAGAGTGATAATTCTTCTGTATTATATTGCATTTCAGTATTGAGTACTTGATAAATGTTTAGTAAATTGATTAACCACACCTTCATTACATTTCCTAAATGAGGCCTTCGGAGCTCCTATAAACTGACATTTTTATTTTGTTTTCTATAATTGTCAAATGATTATTATTATTTTTAAGCCTCAGAGAAACATTTTAAATAAATGGGTAGTCTCTGCTTTTTGATGGCACAATCTTAAGCTGAACGGTGGTACAGATAGACAGCATTTCTAGGCAAAACAATGAGGGCTTCCTCAAAACAACTAGATGCGCCCTTGCCGAAAAGGCCTATGTTAATCATCCTCCTAATGCGAACTGGCGTTAACCCAGGCAACATGACCAGCTCCGGACTCTAAGGACCTCTTTTCACAAAGGGAACTTTGGTTGTAAATGTATGCTTATGAACACATTTACCTTTCTAAACCTGACAATAATATACAAAGAGATTCCTGGCAAGTGTAAGCCCAGAAAAACTCCTAAATACCTGTGCATCGCAGGGCTTGCAAGCATACCCATGGAACATTTGGGAATTCCAGAAAGCGGGAAGAGTATGCATAGATGAAGATCTCCATCATTTCTTTGTGAATCTGGCCTCTTTGCCTTTAAATCTAGGGCTCTTGTATGTGACTAAGTCTACGGAGGGCAATGGAGCATACTGACTATGGATAGAGTTATCAATCTTACTGCATTAGTTAAAGTTGGGGCAAGATCTAAAAAATATATTAAGGTGTGCTATTCTGAGCTCTTCAACACATAATTCTGTCACCTTTGGTCTATGTCTTCTGGTTGCATCTGGGATACTTCTAAATGTACATTGATTAGTCCTGAAGTCTACTCTCTGGTTATATTTTCACTAATAAGCATATTTCATCCTTATTTAATAATGCTATAGATTATAGGAAAAAGAGATTCCACCTTTGACAGTTGATTGGGTAGGAGAGGTGGAAACAGTTTGATGCCTGAAGAATTGGAGGAGTGACATGGAGATCAATGGCTGTTTTCACTCTGTGGCGCGTGGGGGCTTCAGATAAGGGCACAGAGCGGAGAAACCTTGATTGACGTGACCCTTTTATAGTTGCCATTTGACATTCAGTATTGATCTCTACTGTCGCTGTCAATGAGCACACCAAGGCTACATCTGTGTTCACATAATGGCATGCCTGTTCCTTTCTGAACAATAGTCAACATGAAGGAGCTAATCCCATCGTCCTCCTCACAGACTTGATTACAACGTGTATGGCATGGCAAGCCTGCAGCCTTAATCGGCTACTGGTGCTTACCAGAAGCGGCTCACTCCATCAGATGCCGCAAGATGCTGCTTTGTCTAGGTGAGTGCAGCTAGTCCCACACATAAGCACTGCACTCAGTTGGATGTGTTCAAAGTTGATGTGACGTAACTAAAACATTTAAGTGAGGGCTACAGAGCGGGGCTGGGTATTGTGTGAAAATATGCTTTGTGAGTCTATCAGGCACTGTGTATTAATGATCATCCATGTAGGAACATGCGTATGTAGATGTTTGTGTGAGTAAACACGAGAGGGAGCGCGTACACATGCACATGTGTATGCATGACTGATGTAGAGTGTGGTTATACTTACTGAACACTGCACACCATAAGCCAGAGTCAATTGATGGTGAAATTGAGGTTGACTGCTTGACCTTTTTAGCTTGCCAAAGGCCCCCTCTCTTTGCGTCCTCATCACTTTGTTTTCCTCTGCAATTCCATAGATTTTACAGCCTTCCCTTTCACAAAGTGTTTGTGGTAGCTTTACGGAAACTGCTTCTGAAAGCTTTATCACTGAGTGTCCTGCAACCCATTTGAAGAAGAAATAAGCAATGATAATTCCTTGAGCATGCAAAGCTGTTAAATGGAACAAGTTTTCTGCTGGCTCCAGAAAGACTTTTAGTTGTTGCTTCTCGGGTGCAGACCTGCAAATTATTTATTAGACCAAATTCCTAGCTCCTTATTGCATTGGCGCAAACATGCCAGCCAAATATTTGTGTCTGACTTGTAACAAATTAGATCCTCGCACACAATCAATAGACACCATTTATCTATGTATATAGGTATCAATGCATGTAATGGACCACTACAATCACTCTCAAACCATACGTTTCACTTCCAGCAAGAATTAATCCCCCTCATTGAAATTATGTGACGAAATTACCACATTATTGTATTGTATTGTATTGTAATTGCATTTATATAGCGCTTACTACTCCTGACGAGGCGTCAAAGCGCTTTTTCGGCGAGTAGCACATTACTCCGGGACCCATAGAGGGTTAGTGTTGAATTAGTATAGTAAAACATGCAAGTACATTTTAAGTGGTGGATAGGTTAGTCAGTTATTTGGATTTGGAATGATAGCAGAAGGATAGAGGAGGACAAAGATTTGTATTTATATAGCGCTTATTGACATACGCTATTCAGGAAGCCTACAAAGGATTAGTGGTGAATTAATATGGTTAAATATGAAGTAATTTCAGTGGTGGATATTGGTCAGTTACTTGGAGTGAGAAGGGTAGCTGAGGGATAAAAGGGGAAGAAAGATTTGCATTCATATAGCACTTGTTACCCATGATGGGTGTTGAATCGCTTTTCTGGTGAGTAGCACGCCACTCCGAGACCCATAAAGGATTACTGTTGAAAATTAGTATAGTAAAAAAAATATGAAGTAATTTGAGTAGTGGATATGTTATTCAATTATTTGGATAGTATATTAGTATAGTTTAATATGGAATTTGAGAAGTGAACATGTTAGTCTGTTAATTTCGATTGAAAAGGATAGTGGAGGGATAAGAGTGAAAGATTTTTTGTTGGTTTTTTTTAGGTCTTAGCAATAGAAGGAGGCTTTTGGATGAGTGAAAAGGAGTTTTTGAGGGAAGGACTCAGAGGAAAGAGTTTAGAAAGGTTTGTTTTAGGGGATCGGTATAGTAAAAGAGTTGTCAGATGATACAAGGAGGGGTAGAGTAGGAGAGAGTCTAGAAAGGATTACTTTGGCAATCATAGTAGTGGTATGGGGTTTGGGATAAATGAGAGAGTGGATGTAGAGGATATATTGATAGATGTACAGGATGAGAGATAGGGTATTGCATTGGAAGGAGTAGTAAAAGAAGTTTGAGATGAGTCAGAAGGTTGGGCTAGAAGATATATTGAGTGAAGTATAGGCTGAGAAATAGGGTAGTGCATTGGAAATGCTAAATTAGAAGAAAGTGATAAATATGTAGATCCACAATTACATTGAAAGTATATGTGTTGCAAGAGTTACAAAGTGTGGTGGTGTGCAGTGTGTGTGCTGTGTGTTAGTGTTATTATGGTAGAAGGGAGAAGAGGATGTTTGTTGGACAACTGATGGAAAGGTCTGTTAGGTGTAATTACAGAAGGCACAGTGTGTCTGAATGGGGTGTAGTTATGTATGGTGTTGTGTTAGTGATGAGTGTCTTGGTTAGTGGTATAGGATAGAGTTGTGTACTGTTTGTAGGTGATGGTGGATATGTGTGGTAGATGGGACAGAAGGGTGTGTAGATGTGGTTTGGTTGGGTTTGTAGTGCAGGCTGGTACATTAATCTGTGCATAGTGTTGTGCGTAGTGTACATTTGGTGTGAGTGTGTTGCTCTGTTTGTGGATGGTGTGGGCTGGGTATTGCTAAATGAGAAAAAGGGCAGCATTTCTGGCCTAGTCCCTGCCAGTCTCGAACAGGATCAAACAGGCAACTGCCCTTGTCCTCTCTGCCCTTAACAGGATCAAACAGGCAACTGCCCTTGTCCTCTCTGCCCTTAGCCTCGATGCCTGGGCTGAGAGGCCCAAGCCTGGCCTTTTTTATAGCCCTAGTAATCGGGTGACCCATTCAGCCAATGGGAACCCTAGCCCTAACACTATCCAATCACAGCACTAGCCCTAAAATCTAACAATCAATAGGAGACCAGGCCCACAGCCAATCTTAGCCCTAGTCCAAACACCCAATCAGTTAAAGAACCCTGATCTCTATGTCCAATAAAGGCCCTAGCCCTACCATAGTCCCAAAACAAGCCCATGCAACCAATGGCACAGGTAGCCCTAGTCCCTACTTCCAATAGAAAGCTTAACCCTAGCCCCAACCCTACAATGATTGAATCACAGACCCAGAAACCAATCAGATCCCTCAAATACCCAACCAATGAGGACATTAACCCTAATCCATAGAAACACCAGATACAACCACCAATCAGTGTAGACATGTACCAACCACTAGCAGACCATATAAGGTCCCAGCAACCTCAGACAAGGTTTGCTGGCCAGGGAGTTGGAAGCTGCTTCTCCTGTTCAGAATCTCCTAGGAGACAGACAGGCTCAATCCACACTATCATGAAGATAAAAGGGTGGTGTTATTTTAGCACTGACTTCCACCACTTTCTATAATCTGAATAGGTCAATTTCAATATGATGTCTAGTGAAAATTAAAACACCAAAATTATTATATTTATACATTAATAATTCAATGTGCTGTGCCGCATCTTCTGGATTCAATTTTTTTTTGAAATCTGGCCCTAAATGCACACTTACATTTTAAGCTCTATTTAAAGTGTAGTAGAACCGAAATCATTGTGCAACCAAGAAACACTGCCTGCCTCTTCATGACAAAATATTCGTCTGCAGGGTTCCACACTACAGCAGTGGTGGGCACCTGAGATGTCTTAGTTGAAGCTTAGACCTGCTCTTTGGCCATTTCAGTGGTAGAATACTGTTGAAAAACAATATTCCCAGGACCAAGCCCAGTGACTGAGCAGCCTGGCCAGTTACCTACACATATCCATTAACAAATCTCTATACTTAACCTGGTGATAATGCCAGAAAAATATGTGGCGAGGGAAAAAACTGCAATGAAGACAGAATAGAAAGACAATGATGTAATTGGAACATTATATGTATTTGTTTGGTCAGGCAGGGCCGCGGTATTGCTGGACTGTAATACTGGTCACTTTAAAAATGAGCCTTTTTCAGTACTTACCCGTTTACTTAATTTTGCGTATAGCTTCATTTCCTGTCGCATAATGAAGTAAACTAGTTGTACAACATATTTACAGGTGTACTCTACAGTGATAAATGCCAGGCTTCATCTGTGATCGTTACTTAGAAGTATTCCACAGGAAGGCAAAGCAAATGAAAGCTAGGCAAAATATAAAAAACTGATAAAGTGTTTGAAATACTTCAGAACCGGATTTCAAATTAAGGGTCTTGTTTCGAGTTTTATGAATGGAATACTGTCAATAGTTTCACAGATGCCTAAGTCTATCATTTACTTGCAAAATGTGAGTGACTGAGGATCCATGTACGAAACTCCAAATAAACCCTAGATGTTGACTTCATCAATATAAGGCATTTTTGGTACTTGTAGTTACATGTTAGTGATTAATATTGTGGGTTAGCATGTTTTATATTTTGACTAATTCATGCAGATGAAAAATGTTAAGCGATGAGGTGATCTCTCTGGGATCACACAATATAATCAACCCACACGTGTAATTAGAGCATGCGTTATTTCAACAACCTAAAAAAGCTACTAGGTGATACCTCATAATCTCATAATGCAGCCAAGAAGTATTGGTAATCTGTTAGATCGCGACTTTCTCCCGTGAAAGCTGCTTTTATACATTACAGTAACAATGTTGCCTAAACTATGTAACAAAAAAAGGGACAAATAAAGAGCAGTTTAAATGCTAACCATTGGTGGCTGATTACATGCTACTGTTTAAAAGTTAAGAAGCAAATATTTCAAGCATCTCAGTTCATGATTTTCTTGTGGGGCAGACTTTCTGGAGGTTTAAGGAGAATAGCAAGGGCCCTTTGTAGGTCTTACCCACAAACAGCTTTAGCCGTCTCATCAGCCCCTTGCAATAAAAAGAAGCAATGCAATAGGTCTCGCATTTACAAGAGTTTGAGCTATTGGCATTGTAAATGACAATGCCTTTTATTTATGGGTTGTTTTAAAACAGATAAATAAAAGGCATTGTCATTTACAATTCCAATAGCTGAAACTCTTGCAAATGCATAACCTATTGCATTGCAAATGCGTCCAGTGTCCGTGATATATACGTTTTTTAAAAGCGTTAGGAGAGTGTGTGTCCAACAGCAGACAAGTCAAAGCTATTCGAGAAAATAGTGCTCAGAGCCTACCGAGTAACAACATTTGTAAGGGGGGTGTCACCATGGGAGGTTACAAAATAAGACAAGGCGTTACTAAGGAGGGACTCACTAAGCCTATTGACCAATGACTACTAAGCCTATTGACCAATGAACAGCCACAGTTTACAGTGGACAAGCCAATTAAAAATATGGGCGGAGCTTCAAGTTTCTACCTGAAAACAGCATGCCTCACAGGGTAGTGCATGCGCTGCCCAGGCTTGACCTAAAAATTCCTACCTTTTATACATAGAGGTGCTTTGGGTTAGTCCTCTTCATCCATTTGTCAATTCAGCTGCCATTCACATTTTGGTTCTGTCCACTGCATGATTGGCTCACTTACACTTTGAGTGATGTCTTTTTGCCTGATCCTGTGTATATTTGCTTAAAAACAAGGGCACTTCAGTGCTGATGGAACAATACTTTAATTTGCCAATCCTTTTTTATTCATCCTCACTGTGGTTAAATTGTGATGCCATGTTATAGTAATTCAAAACCAGTGTTTCAATATGAATCATGTTTTCTGTGAGTGCATAAAACGAAAAATGGGGTTTTATACCTGTTGTTGGTACACCTGCCTGCTCCTGTTCTATTACAATTAAATATGACGGTTACTTTTTGATAACATTGAATATTTTATTGCACACATATGAGCACCACATGGCTGCTTGTATTTTGTTCCCTTTTTTCAGTGGCATATTTGTGCAATAAAAAAACAAAGGCTACATCTAAGGCTACATCTATTGTCTTTTCCAGCGCTTTTGTTATAACTCTTTGAAATGCTCTGATTTTGCACTTGTCCACTGCGTTGTGATATGTTACGTTACGGGCCATTATGCTATGATACGTTATGTTATTCTATGTTATAGTTTGGTACATAATGTTATGTTTTGGTACACTATATTATGCCATGTAATGTTTTGTTATATTATGTTGTATGTGTTCCTGCCCTCCTCTGTTAATATTTTGAAACAAGGCAGGTCCCATGGGTTTTGCTCTGGGTTTCTACATCGACTAACGTTTGATTATATTTGTTTACATGGCAACAGATTGCATAGCAATGCTTGGCCTATTGTATCAAAAAGCAAATAAAACGTTTAAAAAAATTTTTTATGGTATGTTTTGGTATGTTTTGTTATGTTTTGGTAAATTATGCTTGCCTATTTTATACTAGTTATTTTATGTTATGTTAGTTTAGGTCACTCACCTTGGTGTTGCACTCAGTCTGACGAAAGTATGGCCTTGCAGTGCTGGCGGATGCCCAGGTGTCCGTCTCATACCTGCCTTTCCATGGTAGACTATAGTTTTAAAGTTCATTTGATGATACAATAAGTGTGACTCCTGGTGTGAGCTTGACCACTGGGTCAGTACTTAAATGGTCTCCTCTGGTACTAATGGATGGCTTTGGGCTATGCTGTTAAATTGGGCTGTGTCGGATGTCATTGATGAAAAGTGACCCTATAGGACGTTCTTGGTTAGACGCACATTAGGTCCGCAATGTCCTCACTGAACGGCGGTTGGTGATATCCTGAGCTTAGTCTAGCGTTCTACAAGACTTGGCAGAAATGTCACTCAGCGAGGTTGTGTGTGACGCCGCTCACAAAGCTGTTAGACTCCCTTGATTCATGCACTACTATAACCATTCATTCAGTGGAGGTGATTTTCTACGATTTTGTGCTAGGTGTGCAAACCATTACATTGATTTACTTGAAAAAGACATACACTGGTGCAGAGAAGTACTGGGGGTGTGCTAGCGCATCCCTTTAGTGTACATTTACTACATTTTCATCAGCTCTGTGGATTGTTAACCAAAACATAGGGTCTTACTGAGTGAGGGCTTGGCAGATGAGATATTCTGTCAAAAAAGTGATAGATGTCCCACCCACTGTATTTCAAGTGCCATGGGCTATAATGAACTTGAAATACAGCAGATGGGACCCCCCAGGTTTGTGATGGGGTATGCCATTTGCCTAACTCTGAATAAGGCCCATAGTTTCCTGAGGCTGGACAGAATTTAAATACGTTCGCAAAAATCAAGTTAGTAGTAACTGCTTCATTTTCCGTAGAACCTTTGACCACTTGGCCAATGTGTCCGGATTGTGCTCTCCACCTATAGCCGTCTCAGTGGCACTATTGTTGTAAGGTTGTGTGTCTGTATGTCGTCAGCACTCCACAAAGGTCACTGCGGCATCTCCAAACTTTGCAGTTTACGAAAACAACATCTTCTAAAATAAAAAAACACGAAGTAGCAGCTTTGAGGCCTTCACAACTTAGCTAAAAATCTGTTCTTTTTATACATTTTAGCCTCCCCATCTCATTGCAAGCAAGCAAATAAAAGTATATTTATTGACCCAGTGCTGCATGCCTAGCGGACGTAGGCGCACCCTGTACCAGTGCTCTGTGGTTTGTTGTATTTGAATAAACAACTCATTTGCGTTTGTGGCTTGCTTCGTTGTCATTTCTCCTCTTTCTGCAGAGAACAGTGTCTCCTAAAAAAACTGGGTACGCTTGCACCCCCGGCTGTGGTGTAGGTCATTACAGGCAGTCAGTTCTGATTGCACGAAACTCTATTTACATATTGCTGCCGAAAAATTTACCAAAAGGCAAGTGTGTTTGCAGAATAATATTTTTTCTTGCAATATGGGAGGCATGGAAACACCCACTTGTATGTATAGCATACTTATTGGAGCAGATCAGCTTCAGGGCTCATACCATGTAAGTGCCATTTAAAGCATTCATCTTCTCCAATGGCGCTCTTGAAACACTCTTGGAATGAGAAAGATATCCCCACGGGTCAAAGGCAGAACGTATTTCTGATGGTCTTTCGTTGTTTCACAAAAGATAAAATATTGCATGCTAGCTAGGCAAGACATGTCAGGCGTGAATCGAAGCTGTTTTTCTTCTTTACTGATGGGTGGGTGCAGTTTTGCTTGTCCCTCTTTGATTGCAGCACTTCAAGTTCCTAAATGCACGGTTACAAACTGCTGAACTGGTCATGCCTTGGTGAGACATTTGCAAATAGTTCCTGGAGGTATTAGCAAAACAACTACACCGTACAATGGATATTACACAGACTTAGCCTCAGGCTCTTGGTTTGGGAAATATATCTCTGGAGATTGAGTCCGTCTTTTGTGTTTAGGGTGTACTGCACCTTTTGGGAAGACACCAGACTGAACTGTATAGAACTGCATGAAATGACTATGTCTCCTTGATTCTGAAGTTGCACCCTGAATGAAGAGGAAATGGCGGGGGGAGGTGGGTGTTGGGGGTTCAAGCTTACTTGCACTTGCTTGACCCCTCTTCCCGCATTCAGAGGGTGCATCAATGAACTGAATTGTCTTCTCTGTTGTTAGAGTAGTTTGAGCATTTCCTTCTTAACATTTCTATCGTTCTGTTCGCTCCTTTTCACCAGGTTTGTTTTTGAAACTAGTGCACTCACATTTCAAATCAGTTTTGCAAACAAGTAGTCCTTTCACGAGAAAATTCTATTTGCAAATAATGATAACAGTATACGTTTTAATACAGCTCTTTTTATCTCGCATCTTAAGCTTCTAAGTGCTGAAAGCACCAGATTTCTTCTTTCAATGAAGCTAGCCCGAGGAACAATGGCTCTGTGGAAGGTCGGAGGTCTCCTCTGCCATATAGCTTGTGAAATGGAAAAGACCAGGCTGTAGCAGAATAGAAAATGTAACCAGATCGGTCCGTTGAGTGATATTTTGTTTGTGGGCGATTGCTCAGAATACAGATTTCAATTGATATATGAAAGGCTTTCATGAATGCTACATCACTGAAAGTGACAGAAAAACTTCCGGATTTTTTTCCGTTCTGTCTTTCGCGAGTAACCCAGTCCATAATTCTGGCCTATTGTTAGTAGAAACGCGACCTAATGTTAGCAAAATATATATACACCGTTTTAAAAAATGTCCTCTGCCTGCACAATGTGCTGAAGATAAATGAAAAGTTAGAAAGGAACCTGCAAGATGAGATGTAATTTGTAATAAGAGAAACGGAACTTCCTCTGAGACGGTAAAGCAGAGTGCACTGGGGTAATGCACATGCTACAAATACAGATGGAAGGCCTGTTGAGCCCCCTCTCCTCAAAATTAACACAAATCAGCTGACTAATATTTCTAATATTTTTTTTTATTTGTGTAATACAGACATAAATCCAAACTAAAGGGTCCTTGGATGCTCAGATCCTAGAAACTATATGTAGCCCCGTTATCGAACTGAGAAAGAAGAAATGCATCAGTAGCGCTGCTGGGTTCAAATCTGTGACCGACAGGACTCTGAGCAGGCACTGAGCCCTCCGAGCTATTTCATGAACTCTAGCAGCAATAGTCTGAGGTTTAGTAACACAAAAGATAACTGCTGATGAGAAATACTACCAAGTACCACTAACTATAGGGGCTTGAATGTGCATCCATCGTTTGCGACTGACAGTTTACAGAGTTAAGTCTGGGCCTGAAAAGCGGTCAAACCTGATCTGATTTACCGACTCATCAATATTTCTTCTCTGCTCAGGTACGGTTTGAAATAGGCACATGCCACAAGCTTCATTGTCACCGAAGCGTGGACAGAACTTTGATACTGGGCATCCATTGAGATGGTGGTCTGCCATGTTTTCTGTTAGTGGTAAGGACACCGAGTGATGTGTCAAGTGTAGGGTTTTGCTTTTGTGCGTGACTTTCAGCCTCATATTGAGTGAGCCAATGACCAGGTTCTTAACTCGATTGGCCAGATTTCACTAACCTCCTCCCCAATGGGTCAGCCTTAAGAAAATGACCAGGAATCTGAGTGCCTGAATGGCTTGAGGATGCAGTTTTCCTATTTGTTTGAGATATGCACCACTTTTCAGGGGCGGTGGTCTTGTCGTCCTGTTGCTTCGTGTAAACATTCTACTTAGTAGTGTGTTGAATGTGGAGCATCTAGCTGCATTCCACTTTTGGCATCTTGTGTCGTTTCACAAGATAAAAAGGATGTACTATGCTGAATTGGTATATTGTCAAAGCCTACGACTACTGTGCATTGTGAAAAACAAACTAGAGAGTAAGGCGGGAAACTGACCAACAAAACATATATGCCTGTTTTCACGTTCATATTATAATGCAACACGTGTTTATAGCAATAGCCACAACATAAAGGCCCTCCCTCCTCCCCCTCTCTCATTCCCTCTCCCTTTCTCTCCCTCTTTCTCTCTCTCTTTCTCACTCTCTCTCTCTCTGTCTCTCCCTCTCTGAATCACTCCCCTCTCCCTCCCCCTCTGTCTCTATATCTGCGAATAAAAATGGATGGGTGGGGCCGCTTGAAGAAGTGTAGTAAAGATGCAGAAGGGGATCCTCAGGCTGGGATCCAGACCAACACTCTCACCTCGCCAGACAACCACCTCCCCCCCTCCCCAACTAGGCAGCAACCCAAACTGGTCTTAATCATTCCCATGACTTTCCAAGTACCAAAGCAAGGAACAATACCAAACTGCAAGTAGGAAAATCTCAGCTGCTCATGCCTCCCAACTTTGTACTGTAAGTTCCACTCGTGCACTGCCCTCAGTTGGCCTAGGTACGCCTTAACATACCAATGACACAATTCTAGTTCATCTTGGTGCCCTCAAGACCAATGGTAGGAAGATGCGGCTATGTCTCAGCTTCTCCCCACTTCCTCTCTAACATTAGGAGGGATGGGCTGTCTGTCATGATGGTCACCGCCCATTATACCGGGACATGCACGCCACTGCTGACACCGATCTGCAAAGCTAAAACAGGAAAGGATAAGCACTGGCCTCAGTCTTCCATGCAGCACAATTAAAAGGCCCCACCTCCTCCCTCGAAGAGCAATGTGGTGTTAAAACAAAATCAATCAATAAAAAGACATTTGGAAAAATGTAGCCAAGCACAAAGAATTAACATAATAAATTAGCATAGTAAATAGCTCCAGACAAGAACAGAGTCACAGCAACAGGAGCATAATACGACAAAGAACACTTATAAACCATAACAGGACATGTTACAAATCACACAATAATAACATCACTATATAATGTATACAGTACACATTCAGTAACAAGCGGACAATAATCCCTTTTCAGCAGAAATGTCTTAAACCAACAATTCAATACTAAAAGCCTTACATAATTAAATACCCCCAAAACATAAAATAAAAATCATTTATTTTCATGCCAATTTTATGAAACAATGGTGGCAAGAATATAAAGCAATGACACAATACAGTGTCAACCTAAGTAGATATTACAATAATGAAAAGTTTTAATATCACAACTTGAAAATCTATAAATTACTATCAGAGGGCAAAGTAGTATAATACAAAACCATAAAACAGAATACTGCAGGTTACGATAATAAAAACATAATCAAAAGCACATGAACATAATCTAATATTACAATATTACTAGAACACAATAATACAATAGAACAAAATAAATTACATAAAATGAGACTCAAACACAAGGCTTGGGAACAGGAAAATATCAAGGACAGTTAAAATGAAAAGAGTCCTTTTTAAATGTATGATGTCTTTCTTAATCGCCGCTGTCTTCTGTGTCCTTAATTTCTATACCAGAAAGAGTTACTTACCCTTTGCTGTAACAGAAACTGTAGAATTTTCCAATTCTCTTAACCATACCTGTACGTGATCTGTGCAGTATATATAGAATGCCCTTCCTGTGTTACTAAAATAAGTGCCCGAAACCATCCATTTGTGCATGTACATTAAAACATGTTAACGTATGTTTCAGTTGTAATGGAGTGATTTTGGAAACTTTTGCATCGTGTACATTATGCATTGCATAATGTGCATCTCTACATCATTCTTAACGCACCCATGCATATTAAGGAAATGCATGTGAAGACCTAAACAGTAGTAAGTCTCCAAAACATGCTACGAGTAGCATATGCAAATACACACGAATGGCATGGAATACGTCTACTTATCTCCATCATAATATATTCCGATGCAGCAAGGGAATTTATATAAATACTTAAAAGTGAAATAGCATGGGCAAATGTACACGGTATACATTGCACTGCATAACCCTCTAAATCTCTACTAAAAAAACGGTAAAAACCATATTATGTGAACGAATGTGGATATACCGTACAGTGCATGTTTAGATCTTTATCATACTGCACGAACTTGAAACAAATACATGTATATAAACAGCAGTTATCTGAGCATGTGTACACATTGTGTATTGCATAGTAAGTACACTCCTCTAAATCTCTTTTGCTTAGATTTTAAGGGTTTCATTTGAAATCGAAAATACTCGGTAAAACCCATGTGTAGCAAGGGAATGTTTGCAAATGCATACAGTACTAGTATGTGCACTTTATATAATACCTGGTGTACATGCACCCAGGAATAGCAACCTAGTAATATGCATATTTAAACATTAGCAGTAAGTGCACATTATCTACCTATATACAGCAAGCACATGTAAATGCATACCTAAACAGCAGTATTATGTACACTTTGCCTATATACAGCAAACAAATGTAAATGCATACCTAAACAGAAGTGGTATATACACAGTATGGATGGCTCTATCGTGAGATATAGCCACATGTTGCAGTGTAATGTATATAAATGCCTAAAAATTTGCAGTAGGTGCACATTACGTACCCATTTCCAGCAAAGGAATGTATGTGAATACATAAACAGTAGTAGCATATACACAATATGCACCCATAGGCAGCAAGGGAATGGTTTTGAATTCCTAACAGTGGTATGTGCACATTATGTTGCACTATGCAGCAATGGTTGTGAATACCTAAACTCTAGTAGTATGTCCACATTATGTACCAATATGCATCAAGGGAATATTTATGAATGCTAAACAGTAATATTTGCACATTATACCTACACATGCAGCTAGGGACTGGTTTTAAATAGCTAAACAGTAGTAGTATGCACCTTAGGTACCCATAAGCAGCAATGATTCTGAATGCATAAACTGTAGTAGTATGCACATACTTTACACATATGCAGCAAGGGAATAGTTGTGAATACCTGACCAGTAATATGTGCACGTATACCGTCAGGGAATGGTTTTTACGACATAAACAGTAGTACTGTGTGAACATTGTTACCTATATACAGCCGGGAGATGGTAGGAAATACCTAAACATTACTATATGCACAATGTGCACACATATGCAACAAGTGAAAGGTTTTGAATACCTAAATAGTATTATTTGCACATTATGCACTCATATGCAGCGAGGGAATGATTGCTGTACGCGGCAGCATCCGCTCAGGCTCCGTATGGATCTCTAACTCGCTCTGTTTCTCTGGTCCCCTCGCCGAAGCTGCACAGAAGATCAGAGGCTCGCACTTTCCCAGTCGTGTTCGTCTTCCGGGCATTGCCGCTTGCTCGTGGGCTGCCACGCCACATCTATACTACTGAAGGGCGCTGCAGCAAAAACACAGACCTCTGTGAATCCGTGTATTAACCATTTAGGGTCACCTGCTTTACGCAGCATGGAAATAAATTCAGAAGGCTTTCACGATACGTCAACATGTCCTGTTAAACAAAGTAAAAATTAACTGAAACTCAAGGACCGCCCCTTTTTTGCTCATTGCCACGCAGAGCCCCCCGGCTATAAAACAGGCACCAAAAGGCACCTATCAATTGTTATTTCAAAGTGACTTTGGTAAACACTTCCACCCCCTGTCGGAATCTCCGACAATCTTCTAATGTCCGAAAGTTATTGGCGGAATTGCAGTGTAACTACTGTTCATCAATCACGCCCGACGCCGCTGTAAGCAGTCGTGTTAGAAACTGGCGCTATTTCACTTAGAGCACTACTGGGTAGCAAGTATGATGCTGCCAGCGGGCGACTGCCCTTCAAGAGATGGCTGCCATCAGTTACAGGGGAGCTCCATTTATTTATTAGGGCACGACTGGCACAGTCCTTTATCCTCACAATTTCATTTTTTCATCAGGTACCTTAAGTCAGACCATGATGCCAAAAGATAGCTCAGTGAGTTGAATGCCCTCTGCTGACGTCTGTGTGATATGTGGGCCAGTCGGAATGTGAGCAAGCCTATTCGGACTTATGTTATTTACAGTGCTTAGAACTGGCAGAAGTGCAGAATGCAGTTACGCACTACCCAAGCAATTGCTAAGAAAAGACTATCTTCACCTTTGGATTGAATATTGGACTCTAGAATGTATTGATAATAAGAACCACGACTACCAGAGACACCATAGCAGAGCAGGATTGTATTTTCTGCTGAGAATGTCATGCTCACCCCAAAGGAGCACCATAGTACCACTTGGAAGCAGTCATGTTGGACAAATTCGTCTTCTGCTTTCTATGGCGGAATAGAGGCCTGCCAACCACCGTAGGCCTATGTTTCTCCTTGACACTAACTTGAAAAATGGCTTCGAGAGCAAGAGAGGACTTCACCGTAAAATTTACATTTCTTGTACTCACATTTGTAGCAAATTCCTGGGCTGTGAAATAACTCGCCGTTTGGGAAGGGACAACATTAACAGGATGCAAGCAGCAAGCAAAGTGTTTTGGTTCCACCAAAACCCTGTGTTTCTGTTTTGGTGTTTCTGCCCTTCGCAGCTGGTCAATAAAGGGCTCGGATAAACTAGGGTTGTTTTCATCTGAAGGGTTGGGTTCTGAGGTGAAGCAGCTCTTCTCTGAAACCGAAATTCACCTCCAATTCTATATTCCGTAAGCAACGTGTGTCTCTATAGTGAATGGGAATGATGCAAGGGGTGTGCTCCATATGACGTGAGATGCTTCACAGATGTCTCCGGGGTTTTATGCCTGTAAATTGCTTACATGAAAAATGCGAAGTTGTAATGAATATGAGGGGGGTGTCTCATGTCCTCCTCCATGGTGGCTTCGTAAGCCATTAGAAACCATCACCAGAGTGCTTTCTGATGTCCTCTGAGGCTCTCGGAGGACTACAGCAGCCTTATTTCCTTCGAAGTCGCTCAGGTGCCGTGTGATGGATGTGGACAGCCATCTTTTGCTGACTCTCTGCCGTTTTTAAAGGAAAGGTCATTTTTCATCCAAGTGAAACAGACTTGATTAGTGATCCATCTAGGAATGATCCTCTCTCCGGGATTCATTTTTATTATGATTGGTGTGTGCTTGCTTTTTTGGGTGTAAAACATCTATTTCAGATATCTCATGGATTTCATGAACTGACAAAGACCCCACCCCCCCCTCCTCGAAATACATTATTCTGCCTTAGCAGTTTTGCTAGTGCGTTTAAATGTTTTTTTGTACATATTACAATTTTTGTGATACAGATTGTCCTTGCGCTGTTTTTTATTCTATATGGTCGCTGGTATTTACCTATTCTTGCTTGCGGATTAACTCATTTGTTTTTCCAATTGCCTCCTATAGAACATAGCTTTTTTCCAAGAATCAATTGTATATTTTCGTTTAATTATCCCATGCACCGCGTGGAATGTTACTTCCACACCTGGGAAAGTGTCAGAGACCTGCCTGCTTACTGCCTTCGTGTGGCATAAAGTAGCAGCACTCTCCACACGCCCACCTGTTGAAGAGACATTATCACAAGCCGAGCACTGGACAGCTGGAAACCCTTGCTCAGAGTTGGTTTCCAGCTCGTCCATGGGGCCTCTTCTCGATCGTAAACCATTAGGGCGTTGCTGTTTTCACAGACAACGAGAGGTGACCTCAGATACATTTGTGTCTGCTGTTCGGGTGGTTGGTTGCAGCTGCTCAGTTCCTCAGAAAGTGCGGGTGCTCCAGACCCCGGAGGGCCACCCATCATCCTCCCTTCCAAGTCCCCTCATCATCTCTAAGATCACTTGGTGTACATTTTTCCTGGCAGGTCTGATGACATCACTGATTTTCAAGTTATGATTTTTAGATATAATGAGCGGGAAGACAGAAAAACTGTTGGAAACCAACAAACACCATTATACGAAAAAATTCTTTGAATAACCGAGTGTGAACACAACACTGCCACAACAATCCCCAGCACTCAACTGTCCCAGTCAATGACTGAGATACAACAGCGTTGTTACTGCATGAAGTCAAGGGTTCCATGCCCTCTAAGCATTTGTATATACATTTTTTTTTAGAGTTTTTTATATAGCGCAAACTAGACCCAAAGATATAAGGTATCAGAGCGCTTTACATGAGCACCAGTTTCGTTACAGATGGACACATTCATTTTTGTTAGGCATGGGGAGATTAAATGATTAGCCCAGAATCACAGGATGTTGTTCGTAGATGCCAAGACTCGAACCCAGTTCCCCAGCTTTGAGGTCGACAGCTCTAGCAGTAAGGCTACATCCTCTCCCTGGATTAGCATCACTGGCAATGACTGAAGTATGCCAGTGAGGCACACCAATCACTTCCTCAATGAACTTAACTGTAACCATCACTGATCTGCTGAAGCATGTTTGCACTTGTGGCTGAAATGAAGTGTTTGTTTTGTCAGAAACAAAGGAAATGCAGGGCATGGGCTGCAATAGTTGTACAATAGTCAGATCACTGATTGGCCTGTTGGTTGACTTGTGATCTAAATTAATTTTATGAAGTGACTTTCAGATTTTACGTGTAGAGTCATACGTTTGGACATTGATGTCGGCATGTGCGTAATTAGGCTGCCCCACACCAGAGTACCTCTTTTAAAACCTAGCCGATGCTGGTTTCATGGAGGTTAGTTCATCAAACCTTGTCTGTAGTGTAGTTTTCTAAGCAGTTCAGTGACTGGGTGTGTTCCCTTCCTACACAAAAACAATCCTGCCTGCAAAGCAGGCATACTTGCACTATCGCACAAGGAAGGGTGCCTGCGTTGGCTCTAGGCAGCACATAGTGCACCAGCGCAGTGAGCCAACAGGAATGCGCCATATCTTAGATATGGTGCTTTCCTGCCATTTCCATTTGACACAACGCAGCAAGTTGTCTTCCTGAGTTGAACCGCCATAGATGTTGGTAAATATGCCCCTGAATGTCCAATGCAAAGCAAGCCTGCTAAATAGACACTTCCTTTGACACCAGATGATATGTCTATTTTGAAGCTCCTTTCTTCTCATATCCGTGCATACTGAGAGCTCGAACTGCTTAATTATTTTCTACTAGAAGTTCCAGAGTGCTCAAACATCTAAGAAGAAACTGGATACACAGGTGTTAACAGGTCATGCCTGCAGAGGGGATTTCTACTGAGGCCAAGCATGGTATGGCTCGGATGAGCCAACTACCAAGGTGTGATAGCGAGGCATTGATTGGGTGATAGCAATTCAACAGATGGACTAATTAGGCCATAGCAGGCCAATTTAGTGTGTGATATGCATGCCATGCCCCTTCACACCTAGCACGGATTGGCATTACAGAGGTGTCTTCGGCAAACACATTTGTGCTCTTTCACTGAGATGCAATTAAAGCATTTTGTGAAAGAGACGTGGATACACTGCATGATTCAACTTCTCTTCATGAAGCAGAAGTAAAGAAACACAAATGGCCCCTCTTACGTGCAATAATGGCAGCTTGATGAATTGCATTAATGACAACTCGGAGGCTGAATCAATAGAACATTCTGTTCCCATCAAACGCGGGACTCTCTCTCTCTCTCTGTTGCCGGAAATATTCCTTCTCATGTGAGACACTGGTTGAGTTTGTTCCCATTCTCGTGCCTCTTGACGTAGGCTAGTCTATTTGGCTAGAAAACTAAATGTCAGCCTTATGGTTCATGGAGCCCTGCTGTAGAGGCATGTGTAAGTGGGGCTGAATGCATTAGCTGTTGATGAGCACTTGTGTATGTGTTCCTCGTGGATCTAATCAGTGTGCCAGTCCTTAACTGATGAAGACCCTCCAAGTTACTCTGACTGCATCGAGCGCTAGTTCATTGACTCACTCATTCCATCATGTGATGGCTGTGCTGGATGGAGAGTCCCTGTAGCATGAGCGCCTATGAGACATGCACCCGACCTTAACATTCATAAATCTACTCACATGTGCCTATGAAGAAAAAGGGTATATGTAAAGGGTCCGAACCCCCTTCTTCACTCTCATTTCTCACGAGCACCTTCTCTGAGCACCACCTATTCTATCACAGAAAAGTTTTCTCTGGAGCTAAGAGTTAAATCATGGTGAAAAAATTTAGGAATTCTGTTTTCTTTTTTTAAAAACATGGCAAAAAAATTATTTGTGTTATACGATATGTGTGTGTGTATTATTTGCTTTCAATTATTCTGCTTTACTATTTTTTGAGCCGTGTCTGCCGATTGATTCGGAGGGGTCCGTAAATAAAACTTTAAGAAAGAGTGCTATTCAGCCCTCCTTGATTTAAATGGTTTTCTTTCCCGATTGGACCATTGTTGTCTGTATCACATTTTCTGGCAAGCTGACAATATCAGAACAAATTGTGAAAGGCCTCAAGCACAGCAAGAGGTGGACTCTGACCGCTTAGCTCTTGGCTGAGCAGCCACTGGGATGTGCCAAGGCCCTGGTCCGTCAACTACGTTCTGAAAATGTTTCAGCGCTCGAACCCCATCAGTGCTTCAGCGTGGTTTAGAATGAGGCATTTAGTACTTTAATATTCTGGTTATATACCACTGACTTGCAAGTGAGCGTAATGTGGCCGCAAAGATTGGGGAGGGTTAGAGAGACGCAAGTATTACAACTTCAGAAGATTAGGCCAATTACAGCCGTAGATCAATTTCCAGAATGGAGCACAACCAATGGTGTTCTGGTTTGCAGTTGATACCCACAGCTTGAGGTTTTCTATTATTCTGTCATAGTTGACACGTGGTACAGGATTCCTTTTCAAAATATATTCATTTGTATCCAATAAACGTAGGACAGGTAATGAGACATTGGAACCAGGCAAGTTTCTCTGCTTTGGAGCCTAGGTAGTGAATTCAGAAGCAGGTGTTCCTATGGCATCTGTTAGGAAACGTGAAAATGTAGGATACTGGTGCATCAGTTTCGATAAAGCATCATCTCCTCTGCAAGCTTCAAGTGTCCTCTGGTCATACAGGGTATTACACTGTTGTACTTAAGCCGTAATGATGTAAGTGGGATGCGGTGCTGATAAGAGTCCAGGTCACGTGGTTGTGCACTGCTGCACACCTGCAGAAGGTCAATAGACTGCACTGCTCGCCAATGCCAGCATGAAGCACCTGTGTGTCCACAAATGTTTCTATTCTGTCATGCTGCAATGTGAGACCTGTAAAGAACAGCTAGTGATGGGTGTTCATTTAAATATATATGCTCTTAGCAAGTATTCCTTATTTTCATTTATCTTATTAATACATTCCATCTAGTGTTGTAGGTAGTGATAGCTTCATTTACCATTCGCTCTTTGTGGATCCCAGATACTTTCCCACTGGACTCCACAAAGAGCCGCATTTAACCCCAGTGACAATGTTGATCTGCACATTTCCGAAATCGATTCCCCCGCCTGTCTCTCAGGACTTATCCTTCTCCTATCATTATGCACTCTTTGTGTTCCTCCCTCTCTTACCCCTGGTATTTATCTGTGTCTTTCTGGCTCACACTACTTATTCTGCTTCTGCTGCCTTCTGATACAATACTCTTTGACTTGTGATACTCCCTACCAACATGTACCAAGGATCCTCTGGGCATGCAAGCGCTTTTAAAGAGTCAAATGCTTCAGAACAGACTAACTTATTTATGTATACTGCTTCATAAAGCACTCTCCTGCCACCTCTAAGCACTGTAACATTTGCTTCTATTCCCCAGCTAACAGCATTCATTTTGCCAATCTCCTGGAAGCTGGAAGACTGGGTCGACCTTGCCGCAACTCCTATAACCTGCCAATCATACGTTTTTCAGCAGGGAGCGTTCTGATAATTAATCTATCTTCTTGGCTGAATTGAAAACATGAATGGAAGAGAATAGAATAAAGTGAATCTGGAGAGAAGAGGAGAGATGAGGATGGGGGATGGGCAGGTAGGAGAAGGGAAGGTGATTTGGGAGGACTGGATAAGGAGGAGGGTAAAAAGAAAGGGAGAGGAGGGAGGGGAAAATATTGAACGAATTGGATTGAAACGGGATAGGATAGGACAGGACCGTATCCTGACCTCCCAAATTCCATCGCATATTAGTTTTTAGGTCTCGCCCTGGCTAAAGAGCACGAAAGCGCGCTCTCGCCGCAAGAACTATAGCTGTCGGCTCAGCCGACAACGAGGGGAGACAAGAGCTGGCCACACGTGCAGCATTGTCTATGGCAGCGTCGGATTCCGACGTGCGCCTTCGGATTGGGTCGCACGCGTGAGCTTGTCTGTAGACAACCGCGCGGCTGGTAAGTTTCGTTTTCGCTTTTAGCTACTTCCTTGCGACTCATAAGAGTTTAAAGGCGATCTATTGCGATCCTAATGACAAATACATGTCCGGGTCACTTCTGGGAACTGCGGCTTAATGTGCAGGTCACACATAGAACCCTTGTATAGATAGGTTAGTGGGTTGAGCACCAGCTGCAGAAATCTGGATGTTATATGCTGGTTACAGATCCAAAATCCCCGCAGGGCCGAGTCAGGCGTTCATCATCTTGAGGCTCTAATAATGGTATTATAGAGCCCAGAGTATATTCCGTTTGGATTGTGTGCTACATACATGGACAAGATTACCAAAACCATAACTTCAGACTAAACAAGGACGAATATTCATTCAAGAGCCTAAGAGTTCCATACAAGCATGAAAACCCATACCAGGCCCTTTTTTGCGCCATTCTGGGCTCAGCTCTTATTTCCGATACGCCAGCGGTCATTGCTTAGGGCCCGGGGCACTTGGCACGATAAAGGGATCTATTCCCAGCGCCCCGGGTGTGGATCATAACACCACCCATCCCATGCGGGACTGGATTCTGCAACAAGGTGTGTGCTAAATAAAGTCCCCGCCCTCTTGGCGGGCACAGGTGCCAAGGCGCAGCAGGTACGGGTTGTTTTATGGGACGGAGTTCACACAGACGGGACCAGGACGGACCTTCTGGAACAGGCACACGCTTCTATTTCCTTATTACAGGGGTTTCTATAATGCGGACAACGCCCGGAGACAGAGTAAGAGCAGGTCACAGACAGTACGGTCCTATAACACAGCATCCCTCCGGGCAATAATCACACTCTGCACATCACTTGCTTTTCCCTCAATGCAGTAATGGGGTTAACCCAAGGACACACATCTTCTGGTCAAGGACTTCAATTAGGATTCACCTAGGGAAGGCACACGGGACAAGTCAGGATTTACAGTAGCCCCCACTGGCCTCATGCTTCAAGCATGCGCAGGACTTCTGATGACACACCCATTCAAGCGTTGGCCTCTCTATAGAGGATCACTTCTGGGCTAATTGTGAAGCTGGGGTTGAAGGGAAAAAAGGTATGAGGGAACATGCGTGGCAGTGCAAACAAAGAGTACAGTAAGGAGCCCAGTCATGCTGTGGGGCGGGGAGGGAGGCTGTGGGGACTCAGCAGCTGCACCTGTTCTCAGTACGGAGGATGAGCCGGCATGTTGATGGAGGCGTGAGTAAGAGCTGCACATCCTCTGTGGTGAGAGGGTGCGTAGACCCGTTCCCATGTTAGCACTGGGGTCCCCGTCACACGGACACCATTCTTCCCCCTCAGAGAGAGGGCACCCCAGGAGAGGGCAGAAAGACTGAGCCAGGAACTGGGACTAGGAGGAAGTGCTTGCACCCAACACGGGGGTGCTCCGACGCCTAGAACATGCCATCCCTACGTGCAGCTCGCGTCCCCGGCCCTGGATTAAGTACTCCTCACTGCACCGCCTCATAGATGCGCTCCCTCTGCGAGAGGTCCGAGCAGGCTATTCAACGAGACGCAAAGGGCGGCGGGGTGCGCCATCAAAAACCTTTCACCACCGATGACATCACAGGATTGACCCCCATGCCCACCCTTAGGCCTGGAAGAGCTTCCCCCTTTCTGTTCACAGATGGGGGCGGAGAGTGAAACGCAGAGAGTAAACAGGCCTTTAAGTGAGACTAGTGCCAGGAGTACCACAGGACTAGACCGGGTTAATTGCTGCCCCCCCCATGCCCTCTTTTGATGTCCACGCCAAGAGACCAAGCTTCTGTGGTGGCATCCCAGCCACCGTGCCCCGTGGATGGTATGCGTCTCACAAAGAGTCCTACCCACTGGAACATAGGACACTATATGAACATGTCACTATTTAACATGAAATAATGACCGGCCTGACATGATGGGAATGTGTGTGGTCAGGCAGCACGACGATGTAGTGAAGAAGGGGCTAGGAAGAGATCAGCACATGTTGAAAGTCTGGTCCGTGCACTGTGGTCCTTGAGCACGCCGACAAACGACCCCGTGGCCCTGGGAAGGGCCTCGTCATGGTAGCAGCGGCCACCAACTGGGGCTCTTGCAAGGAGGAATAACAGACCGATGTGGAAGCAGCAGCTAGAAAGGAAGACCAGAGGCAACAAAAGTAAGTGCTGAAGGCGCCAGCCCACACGTTCCCAAATACAGTGTGCGTTTTGTACATGAAGTTAGTTGCTTCTTGTAATGTGTGCGTGGGCACTGCAGTAAAAACAGGATGTGGCATAACGGCCAGAACTGCCGACCTTGGCGCTGGGTTACCGGTTCGAGCCTCGTCTTAGACTCCACATCCTGTGGTTCTGAGCAAGTCACTTAATCTCCCGGTGCCTAGCAACACCTTCAGGTCGAGTTTGTGCTATATAAAACTTCAATAAGCAAAACAAAGTGTGAGTTTAACTTCATAGGGCTTTTCCCCGGCATGCCAAAGCTGCTTTCCTGTGACTTTAATCATAGGTACCTCTTAGGATACTGATTGGATGCATAGTGATTCTCAAAAGAGGCCATGCCAAATTCTAGGCCTGCGTGCTGTATTTCGTGCCAGTGTGGTGCTGGGCCACAGCTGATGATAGGCATCCACTCACGTGACACATTGTTTGCTCTCGGGTTACTTGGCACCATGGCCTGTGGCATCACTGATTAATTTCTGGGGGCCCTCTGTAAGGTAGGCCTCGGCTGCACATCAGGTGTGCATGGGCCCTGGGCCCTATGCATTCAATCAGCATTGCAGCCTTCTGATTTCAGTGAACATTGGATTATATGAGCCGTGCAGTGCTCTAGGTCTGTGAGGGTGTCTGTTAGCAACAGCTAGCCACTCGCAAACAATGTTTATATACCATTTGCAAATTAAAAAAAAATTAATGCAAGCATTGTCATTTACAATGCCAGCAACTCAAACTTTAATGCTGCGAGACTTATTGCATTACAAATGCTTCTTTAAAATGTAAAGTATGCAACAAAATGCACAGTATCAACTTCTCATAATTGAGGTAGCCCTGAGAATTCTACTCCTTACTGCATGTAGAGAAACTGCTTGTTGATTCCTGAAAATAAGCATCATTACAGGTCGCTGGTCGCCCCTCTCTTTTCAGGTGCCCGTACCACATTATGTACAAAATTTGCATTCACATTATTGTGTTTTTGGTCAATAAAACTGTTTAATGGCAACAAGGTTGTAGTTGCCTTCTCCAATGTCCTTTCCAAACGCAGTTCTTGTTGTGTCACTCGGTGTGTAGTGTAATTCCTATTTTCCCAATAGGCTCTGCGCATTGGAATAACATAAACAGCAGTGTAGACGTAGGACTGAGGTCATCTAGGTCTCTACTGACTATGTTAGACTTAATTTAGGTTTGCGCCAGCTAGCTCAGAGGTCACTAGAAACTTTCTTGAATGAATAGGGAGGGATGAACTTCCCTGATTCAGACAAGAAGGGATTCAGTTTCTGACAACCGTATAAACATGACAACTTTGCTCCCTCAGAATAAGAGTGTATCTCTAGAGTCTTGTGAAAACAATAATCAGCTATTTCACTCAGTCAACCGTGCATACTTAGTTTCACCAGAGTGCAGAGAAATAGAGAGACAGCGTTTTCAAGAAAAGGTGTTATTTATTGAGCAGTCTTCTTTCTCATGCAAGAGAAATGAATTGCCACAATTGCAATACTTATCATAAAGTAAAGTGCGTACATTATAAGTAGTATTATGAAATAATACTGTAAAAGCATTGATATGGTTTCTTAGCCATATGATACTTTAAAATGGATAAAATATATACATACATAAAAAAATTTGACTAACGTACTCAACTGGTGCTTCTAACTACGCCTACCCCAGTGTACCTGACCTAAGCCTAATACTTGGGAAGGAGTAAGTGAGTAGCTGTTTAAATTAAGTTGGTTAAGATTGTTTTGCCAAGAATCTGCATCAAGAATTCTCCTAAGGGTTTAGTCAGCTCCGTACCTTGGTAAAAGAATGTGGGAGGTCTGGTATTTCTTTCTTCAGGACTCGATCCCCCAGCAACCCGCAAGGGTAGGCTGGAAACACCGGAGCTGGATTTTCTCAGCTGGAGAAAAAGACAGCGTCTCTCTCAGTGCGTCAAACGGGAGGGGCGGCTTCTGTGGGCTCTCGCATCAGCTGGGCTCTCGGGCAAGTAGATAGCCGCTCTGCTCTGTTTGCTTAAGGCAACTGTTGGTATATTTATACCTGAAAGGTGCTGAGTTTGACGTAAGGTTGGACATAAGACGTCACTAAGAACTAACAGTTCTTTCTGGACTCCAGGAGTTCTTGTTCAAATCAAAACAAAAGCAGGGGGGATTTCCCGGGCTGCTGGAGGCTTGGTTTGTTTAAAGAAGGGGTTGTGCTTTCTAGGAGTCGATGGGAGTAGCCGTGCTGTGCTTTGGACTGCATAGGCTATTACTGAATATGGATATGATTCTTATGCCTTTATAAGGATATTATTGATTATAACCGCATAAGGGCATGAATCGGGAATATCGAATTAGGGTCCTAGATAGAAACACAACCGGTGTAGCACAACAGCTCTTTATTTTGTGCACAATTGCTTCAAATACATAAAATGAATTTGGCAGACAGCAGAGAAACTCTCTCTCCTGTGCTGACTTGGTAATAATGCTTTACTGAAATTTGTAGAAGCAGCTCTGTGTTTCAGCGCAAAAAGTCTTGTTTACATGGGCGCGCACATCCATGATACATAAATACATACTTAAAGGCAAAGTCCACTAGTGTTTGCTGACTGTCCAGTGCTTTCCCATTTCCCTAAAATTGGATTTCACCCCTTAAGAAGTGTGCAAAATGGCTGAAGATGAAGGTTGATGGGTGGCATTCCTTGTCGAGTGATAGGTTCGACAACACTTCAATGTTTACATCCCAGCTGTACCCCTCTGATGCTTTCCTTGCTTCCTGTACATGAATTGTGAAGAGGTAGTTTCACTGTAGCCAGCTTTGGACAAAAAATACGTTTTTGGTTTGATTTGACTTTCAGCTTTGTATAGCGCTCGAATGTCTTGGCAGCATAGTTACTAGGATTGCTAGAGTACTTTGTGTAAATAAAATGTCCCAAATTTGGAGATTCTGGACAGCGATTCTAAAATTGAGGGTATGGCAGATACTGCCCATTCGATCACTTCTTTTACCACTTTGATACCAGATCATTTGTAATGTGGCAAATTATATTCTGAATTTCAGTCAGAAATATATTCTAATGCAAAGGAATATATTTTTGAAAGCTAGATGTATTGCATATTGTTGTTAAGTCGTGATGGTGGTTGAAGTAATATTTTATGGAACTGGTAGTTTAGTCCAACAACAGGACCCGCTTCTGATGAGAGGATACATCTCCATCAGGTGTGCGTCACATTCCAATGTGCATTATTTAATCAGGGTAGAATATCTCTCATTCTCATTATTTTCATGTAATTTAGGGAATTTTGTAGGTTCGTTCAATAGTTTTGAATACGTTTGGTGGCATTTGGATTGTCTATGCAGGAAATGTGATGTAATTGTGTCAAAGTAATGAATAGCTGTGAGACACCCCATTGCCAGTCCTCAGTCATTGACAACGACTTTAATGGACACCAGTGATAATATTACTGAGTCCATTGTGCGGAGACGTGCCTGCCTGCAGCAGTCTAGATAGGTCTCTGTTTGCGAATGTTATAGTGCTATTGCTCATTACGCGCTGAGCGTCCATCATAGGATGCATTTCACGCCGTTTGTCAGTTTCTCTGACCTGTTCTTGTCACTGCAGTCGATGTCCTAATATTTCATTCCCGTAACTGTCATTCAATGGTGCCCGTCAAAGGCATTTGCACTACATGTATTGTTTCGTTCTCTTGCGTTCTGCCCTTGATGCCCGACTCCCAGTTATTAAAAATTGCACAAATGAACAAATAGCATCAGAATATACCTGCGTTGTACAATTAGCCTGTTGGCTGGGTTTGGGACAAGTGGATACTTTCTACCATGTGAACAAATTGCTACTTCACTTGTCTGGAATGCTGTAAAGGTTCTGTGCTCTTGGTACATCGTTTTTCTTCCATTAAACGTTAAGGCATGACAAGCGAGCCAAGGAAGCACAATTTGGATGACAGCGAAAGTTGGTACCCGAGATGGAACTGGAACTACTAAGGCCCGACTGATCTGCATTAGAATGCACTAGAATTGCCAAGCGCAATGGCAGGAGGGACAGACCTTGCAAGGTCTTTAGCATAGCTACTGGTTATTTAAATGACTTCCTTTCAGCTTGATTGACTTTAAACTTCTGATGTAGGTGTCCGCACATTTTGCATGGATCAAGCCATAAACTGGACGCATCAGGGTACACAGAACCCAGTGCATGATACGGTTGAAATTATTAATAATTTCAATGCTAAGTTTGATATAAAATAAAATGCTTTCTCTCATATTGTTTTCATAAACAAGTAAATGAAACAAAAGCCGTCCTGGGTTGAGGCCAAAGTCCAAACCTTTCTCTACAAAGTTCTCCTTAGCAAATCTAATGGGATACCTCTGCTCCTACATAGTATGGAGCAAGAGGCAGCATTTTTTCCGTCTTTAACTGTACCTTTATTCTTGCAAAATAATATGATTTGAAAACATTGGAGAGAAACTTCCTACCCTCATCCCTGCCAGAGCCTTCCTTGGGTTCAGCCTATAATTTACCTGCACTGCCTTTTGAGGAAACACCTTCAGTGGTGCAGTCTTGTAGATGCTGTCTACAGGGTCCACAGTGGCCGCTTAGGAGAACTTCCATGCATAATGATTTTTGATTGGCCTTCACATAGCACAGTGTACCTGACTGAGCCACTCTGCCCACTTTGGACTTAATGTCAGGTCTGTGGTGGGCACAAGATTTCAAACATCTTACGAGTCCTGTGGCCCAAAAGCTTTAATGGTTCATGCACCTGCATAAGCCAAGTCCCGGGCTTTAATTTAAAGACCTAGTGCAACATGAGGGTTGTCATGTTGGATGTCTGCAACTGAACCAGTTGAATCAAATTCCAGTTTGCAATGGCGATTGCAATGATGGTTAGTAAAAAGAAAGACCACTGCTGGAAACGTGATGTCTACAGAGTCATGGAACCATTTGGGTTGTAAACCACATTTGAGACCTCGATTACTTCTCTAGTTATTAATTATTCCACCCACCCACTGTTGACTTGCAGGTTCTTACAAACAAACCCAACATTTAAATAAATTGTTAGAGGCTTTGTCTTCAGAAACAATAATATTTTGCTAGGCCTTGGCACAACTCACGGAATTTCACTCGTCGGAATTTCACAGTTACATAAAAACTCCACAAGATTCAGCAGAGTTTCGCCAATGGATAGAAAATGCAAATCATGCTGCTGCTCATGTTGTGATTTAGTGCCGGTAGCATGTTCCATGCTGAAAAGTCAGCGCAAATGACACCACGCTAACTTCTCGTTTATTTCGCTGCGGCTTGAGTAGAAAATCTACTCGGGAAGCAGTCCGCAGACCTCAACAGCCCATGTTAGAAAATCTCGCAGGAAGTACTTCTGTCGACCGAAAGCCTTGCTAGGGGATACCAAATCTCACTCGCCTGCTCCCATTCTGAAACGTCACATTGTTCCCATTGTCATCATGTTGCTGGAAAAGGAAAAAAATTCGGCCACGCTGCGATTGGCGGAATTTAGCAGTAACACAGAGTCGACAAATTTCTCCAATTCCGCAAGCAAAATAAAACATTCCCCTCTGGCCTATATTTCCCCTTTCAGGCATGTATCTGCATGTTAAATTTTTTTTTTGTTCACTCAGTTTGCCATTTCCTTTTAAATGAATATTTCTTGTCATCACCCATCTTCCCTTGTTATTTTCTATGCCTTCATTTTGCTTTACTTATACACTGCTTTTTCATTAAAGAGCACAAGCTCCCCTGAGATCCGCCACCTGTCTCATGGCCTTTTGCTCTCTGCTGAGTTCAGATGTACGATGTGTTGTACAGTGGCCGAGTTGGGTATAAAGTGCGAGGGAGTCACCATGCGTGTACAACAGAAAGTATACCATGAAGGCTTCAATTGAGAATTGTAGGACAATACTGGTTTTGGTGCAAACAGAAGGCAGGTCATATGTGGGACACAGGGTATGGTTGAGAGGAAAGACGGGTATTTGGGAGTTCCGTGTGTCATGTGGGCTGGCAAGGGTAATCATCTCTTTGAAGCATGACACACCAGATAGAGTAGATTAAATTGCATAAGCAGGATATATCAAAGTGAAACACACCAGTAAGATAGCTCAGTGAGTTGGGAGCGCTACATAACTTGAAGATCAAGGCAGAGCCGTTACAGCTGATGGGAGATCACCAATTAATTCAGTAATTCTAGAATCTGTTAATTTTATTAAATTGATAATTTCCTTTGTGGTTCATGTTTTGCAAATGGTACAGACTACTTCCTGCAGTTTGAAACGCTATGAAAAACCCTATGTTATTTTGATAACATTCTACTTATAATAGAGAAGATGGTGGTAGGGGCATCTGTCTGGACACCTGACTCTTCTGTAAAGGAACACAAACTGCCTCCCTGCTGCCCAATCCAACAGCCCCAATTTACCAAGGCTGCAAAGCTAGCACACAACATTTCCAGCCCGACAACCAAAAACCCATGGCTGTGTTCCCCTGTGCTTGGAAATAATTTGCGATTCCCTGCTCTGATCAATACATATACTGGCTTATACACACCCCGGACTGAGCTAATGTTCGGTTTTAAAACAATTGATGAGGGCATTCTGGGGAATCTTTGCCCTGAATTTAAATGGGCCACCATTTGAGGGTTCCATCTATATTTAACCTTCATTGTAGCCATAGTTCAAGAATTAGTCCATTCTTGCAGCGCCAGGTAATGCAACGAAGTTAATCCAGTAGAATTCCATGGACAGTATAGGCTGCAAACATTTTTCATGTTCAATGTCTCAGAGCACAGTCTTAAGAGGTTGAGACTTTTCCAGTTCTGCCAGGAATTAAGGTCCAGGTAGAAACAGCACAGGCTCCGACAAGTGACTTTCCAGATGCAAGATCAGTAACCAAGCTTTAAAAAGGCATGACTCAGACCCAGGGCTGCAAGAGCAAATAGAGAGCTGGTGAGTCAGTAAGCTCAATGGTTGTGCAGCAGGCAGGTGAATTACTGTGCTGCAGGGAGCTAGTGTTCCTTTACTGCTCTCAGGAGGTGCACACACATATTTGCCACACGTGCCCTGAGGACCGAGATCACCTCCACCTCCCTAACCACAGTAGGCTCTTCAAACATCAGCCAAGTTTGGGTGTGAAACAAACTGTATGCTCGGTGTCAAGATTTTTTTTGCAGCAAGGCACTTTGTTGTTTACACGGTGCTGCCATACCAGACAGAAACTGGAAACACTGACACCTAAAATTAAAAGGAGGAAGGCAAACAGAGCACAATAAAATCTAAATTCCATATATGTAATGCGTAACTTATTACCCCTAAGGGTACCCAGTCGCTAAAGGCCGTCGCGGAGATTAAGTGAGCTATTGTCCAGTCACATGATGCTGAGTTGAGCTGCCGCTGGGTATCGAACAGCAAGCCCTGCGCTCCAGAGTCAGTCATTCTGGCTGCTGGGCCTCACTTCTTCCTCTCCAATCAACTGTAGCTTTACTGAATATTTGATGCACACATCTATCACCATTTTCACAGAACTCTCTCAAGTTCCTATTTTAGTTGGAAACCATAAGAACTATCACTTGCTAGGGAGATTGGTAATGCCAGCTGGCTTTGCTTCAATCCTTATTCAAAGGGCCGTCATCAGGATATTGTTACTCATATAAATCCTACAGAAATGTGTGCTCTCTTTGCTGAAGACTGTCAGCTGGAAGTGAGACCCCTTGTCACGAAGTTGTAAATTCAAGACAATGCTCCATATGAAGAACATGCCAAGTGATGAAGCGCCCATTAAAGACATGTGCAAAAAAGTAGCAGACAGCCTCCCACGAGCTGAGGTTCCGCTAGCCTTGTCTTTCAATGTGTACACATCACAGTGCATTAAAAGCCTTCCACATTATGGTTTGTGGTTAAACTGCGAGAGTCAAGGCATATGGGTTGCCACAGTTATTGAATTCTGTTCATGTGCGAGAAAATGCCACTGTATAATTATGGTTAGCAAAGCATCTCAAGAAAAGATTGTTGACATCAATGAAGGCTAAAAGCATATCTGATACATACTGGTGATTGGCTTAACTTTTCATGACCGAAGGGTGTTAACCCCCGACTATAGTAATTGTTCTATCAATTTAATTTTTATGTCTCGTCCTTAGGCGTTTTTGGCTGGTAGTTGGTGACCTGTTGTGCAAAATGCCAATACTTACAAAGAGCTTTGGGTCCGCCCATTGCTTACAAGTGATGGGTTTTCTTGTCAATTCCATTGCTTGCTTCTTATTCAATGCCTTCCCTTCCTCTTCAATGATTCTCCTACCTCTTCATGTTTTTGTCACTCCCCCGAAGAATAGCTTATATTCTATCCTTTTGAACTGATTACTTTTATCCTCCCAGTGCTTACATTCAGGCAATGTGAGTGCACATGTTTCTTGTTGTCTCCCTCATTTGCAGTTTCCCCACTGACATCTCCCCTGCATTCTTCAATGTTGCTTTCTGTTCCCAGCTCGCCCACTGCTTCACCCGCCCCTCCCAACCTCACCTAGATAGTTTACAGTGCTTTCATAGGTCCTTGTCTTACACTTTCTTTTTTCCTGGTGCTATTTTTGCTTCTTCTGGAACACCCACAAGCCTTCCACTGGGGACTTCAAACATGTTTTGGCTTTTACAAACCACTCTAGAGAAGCCATAATCCCAAGTACAACTTCCCCCGCCCCCCTCCCATCAAAAAGAAAATAATTTGGATGTTACCTGATCTCGTAGTGTCACTGATAATAACTTCCCAGATCACTAAAATACCCTCTTCATGGATAAAGTCCAAGAGTCTATGCAGTTGGCAGCAAACCATAAGAAGATGTGTTTTTTTTCCTGCTGCTGGTTTGCTATAAATACCATGGAAACCACAAAAAACGGTCAGCTTCCAGGTGCAAGTGTTTTGTTAAATTAATACCACATTGCAAAGTGTTGAGTTTAACCGCATCATTGCTGCAGCAATTCCCGTGCTGTGCTGCAATTTTAAAAATCCCTTGTTATGTGACAAGGTAAACTCGTCACACGCACAGCGCAGGTAACGCCCATGACGAGCTGACCTTGTCACACGCATCGAAGGGGTTAAAGAGTAGTAGTGTCTGTTAGTGTTGTGCTGTAATATGTGGGGTCATAAGGAGTGCATTGCTGGGGCGTGAGTTATAGTTAGCACATGTAACTAAAGTGCAAAATTTCAATGGTTTTGTACGAGTGAAATCTGAGCCTAACTATAACGCCCCTGTAAAAAAAAAATAATAATAAATATATATATATATATATATATATTTTTTTTTTTTTTTTTTTTTGACGGATATTTACATTTAGATTATTTTAGCACCAAACACCATACAAATTAAAGCTAGATGAATATAGCCGGTGACATCACAAGCCACCTCCAGGCACCCAGTGGCATCTACTCCGCGTCGCTCCACTGCTCATTGAGCAGTGGAGCGACGCCATTGTCCACTTTGCCCATGCTTTAAAAAGTCTCTGGAGGGGCCGCTATGTCTACTATATCTTACAGATATACATTGATATTGGCCTGAATGAGGGTCTCGTGAAGGAGGTGAGCATGTGAATGCTTCCCCCTGGTGCCGCTGGGGCTGCAGTAGCCTGGTTAGATCCCTGGCTGTACAGTTTAAGAGCCATAGTTATGATGACAATTAGACTGCTGCAGTACATGCATCCAGAAGCACTACAATATGGTGGCATGAAACAGTTCTCACATGATAATAACAAGAAGTTATTATCATTTTATTTTTCGTTGCGGGACTCCAGCCAGGTCGGGCGGTGCAGGGCTGTACTCTCCACCGTCAGAGGGAGCAGGAGTGGTTTGCACTCCCTCCCTAAGTGTGCATGACGGCTTGGCCATCCCTCTGGGGCTGGCCAAACAGTCATGAACACTTAACATGTTCTCCACTGGGCTGTGTTGCACAGCCCAGCAAAGAATATGCCCAGCCTGCCAGGCACTGCCTGAGCAGCCAAACATGCCACTCAGACCAATCACGGCACTGCTTCTGCAGCGTCGTGATTGGCTGGGAGAGTCCAGGAGCCTGGGTGCTTCCGGAGATGGTGAGGACGGCGGAGAGACGTGCCGCATCTGTGGCGAAGAAGGTAAGTGATTTTTTTTTTTTTTCATCCCTCCCCTGGTCCGAGGCAGCCGCCAATGCAGGCACCTCAAGTTGGCTCAAATCGGTTTACGTTGGTTCTTCTAAGCATTTTGTTGTACATGCTTCCATCATGCAGCCACCGGCAACAAAATCATACTATGGCTCTTATGTAAGAGTAGTGAAATATATTTTGGTTTTTCATTGCTCATGCTTTCGAGCTCTGAAAAAATCAGGTTCTGAAGTTTGTTCTTAGGCAGATGCTTCCTTTTTTGGGGTAGGTAATAATGGAGGCAGGAAGCCAGATATTCTATTTTATATTTAAAAAATAAAAATTCTAGAATGATGGAGGGCACATCAGAAGAAAGTGAGGAGAGCAGCATTACATCAAGTATATTTTTAAAGTATGTGATGAATCCTCCGTGCCTACTGTTCCACTACCTAGATGATGTGTGATCGGCGGCAGGAAAGACCTTCTAGGCAGCATGCTCAACTTAAAGTAGCAGATATTCAGCTGTTGTCAACAGTGAATTCATGTGATGTCATAAAAAACATAAGTTTTTTCTATAATTTCAACAGAAATCTCTCAGTGGAAAGTAAGTAAGTTATTGTAATAGTACTTATGTAGTGCTTACTACCCCTGATGAGGCATTGAAGCGCTTTTCAGCAAGTAGCATGCTACTACAGAACCCAAAAAGGATTAGTGGTGGGTTAGTGTACTGAAGTAGTTTGTGTTCATTAGCAGTGGACATGTAAGTCTATTAGCTGGATTGAATAGGACAATGGAGGGATAGAACAGTCTAGAAGGTGCAGTTTGGGAGATCATAGTAGTAAGACCCCTGACCAGGGGTCAAAGCACATTTTGGCATGTACCACACTGCTCCGGAACCCAAAGAGGATTAGCGGTGGGTTAGTATAGGGAAATATGTGTTCATTTGAGCTCTGGACATGTGAGTCTGTTAGTTGGATTGAATAGGATAGTAGAGGGATAGAAGAGGGAAGAGTCTAAGATGAATTATTTGGTAGACCATAGTAGTAAGATGAGGCTTGGGATGAGTAAAAATAATGAAGGAGGAACGAGTCTCTAGAAAGGGATTAGGCAAACCATAGTAGTAGAATGAGGTTTGGGATACATGAGGGATGAGTTTAGAAAGAGTTGCTTGGGACATCATTGTAGTAAAGTAAGGTTCCAGGTGTACCAAGAAGAGATAGAGGGGGGCAAGAGTATAGAAAGGTTTATTTTTGAGATCATAGTCAGAGAGTGGAGGTGGAGGATCTACTGAGAGAGGCATAAGGTGCAACAGTAATGGAGAGAGCCAAGGCTTTTTTTCTCTTGTTCTTCTAGAGTAGGAGGACAGTAATATATTTCTAGATACATAACTGCATAAAAAGGGTACCCATTTATAATTTTCTCATTTATTTACTCATTTCTTCTTCTACAGTAGGGGTAAAATAATGAATATATAGATACATAACTACATAGAAAGGGTATACATGCATAAGGAAGAAAATCTATTGAGATTTAACGTTGTATTGCACAAACTAGACTTTCAAGTGTAGATGTACTAGAAGCATTTTTATTTATTTTATTCTTTCCTCAATATTTCAATAGTGAAGCACTTGTCTTTAAAATATTTATAATAATCTTTACACATCTTGATAGATTAATAAAAACAAGGACACATACGCATCTGATCAAATAACTTGTATGAAAACTATGCTTTGACTTATAAGCATGTTAAGCATAGAATAATATATATGCATTGTACAAACTCTGACCGCTGACAGTCTAGAAGTCTGTTTCCCTTGATGTTGGTACTTGTAATTGTGTTGTTCAAATTATAACACGAGAGGTACTCAAATTCTGGAAATGAGAAATCTACTGGAACCTAATTGTGTCCCATATTCGTATTCAGACCACACCGTTGATCTAAACAAATGACAATATTATGTCAGAGAGGTGAGACAGGGAAGATACAGAGTCTAGAAGGCTAGAAAAAGTACCCATCAGCCCACTCAAAAGTGGAGTCTCGTCATCTGGGTTGTTGGAAAAAAGGTGTCCTCTAGGCTCCTCCTCAGGGAGAGTCTGAGGTTGCCTAATAATGGACCCTGGGATCAAGCATCCAACCAACAGAAGACAGTATGTGAGCGGAAGGGGCAAAAGTTGCAGTGCTCAGAAAAAAGAACAGAATAGGAAAATAATCCTCGTGATTAAAAATACCTACTTTGATGACATAAAAAACTTTATTGGGTCTGACCATCAAAGTGGTATCATTAAAAGCAGTATGCTGATAGCATGCAAGGAATTGCTATCTATCATGTGTGTTAGTTGGTCGACATGTTTCAGCCTATAACGGCTTTCTTCAGGACCTATGATTTGCTACTGCAACACTTACTTATCATGATATGGAACGTGATTTTTAACCATTCTCCAATAGATTCAGAGGAAGATGGTGTATCTTCTCCCTAATTGTAGGGAGAACAAACCTCACCTCACCTGGCAACAGCTCAGGTTGGAAGGAGGCCACGCACTCTCCGTCGTTGCCTCGGGTTGAAAACTGAGCCGAGGGGGAGGCTCAGTTTTCAACCCGAGGCAACGACGGAGAGTGCGTGGCCTCCTTCCAACCTGAACTGTTGCCAGATAAGTAAGTGTTGCAGTAGCAAATCATAGGTCCTGAAGAAAGCTGTTATAGGCTGAAACATGTCGACCAACTAACACACGATAGATAGCAATTCCTTGCATGCTATCAGCATACTGCTTTTAGTGATACCACTTTGATGGTCAGACCCAATAAAGTTTTTTATGTCATCAAAGTAGGTATTTTTAATCACGAGGATTCTTTTCCTATTCTGTTCTTTTTTCTGAGCACTGCAACTTTTGCCCCTTCCGCTCACATACTGTCTTCTGTTGGTTGGATGCTTGATCCCAGGGTCCATTATTAGGCAACCTCAGACTCTCCCTGAGGAGGAGCCTAGAGGACACCTTTTTTCCAACAACCCAGATGACGAGACTCCACTTTTGAGTGGGCTGATGGGTACTTTTTCTAGCCTTCTAGACTCTGTATCTTCCCTGTCTCACCTCTCTGACATAATATTGTCATTTGTTTAGATCAACGGTGTGGTCTGAACATGAATATGGGACACAATTAGGTTCCAGTAGATTTCTCATTTCCAGACTTTGAGTACCTCTCGTGTTTTTTTGCTGTTAAGTTGGGGGACAAGGTACCTTCTCGGTCTATAAACTAACTCCCCTAGGACCCTCCACCACTCTTTGTGTTTTCTTGTTCAAATTATAAACAAATGAATAAATCTAGCACAGTGCAAATTAAAAACCATGACTTCTTGAGATGCTCGCACTGTGCAGGAGATCGCATGATTTATCTGCCAAATCTTTATTTAATGTGTTAGGTCTGAAGTTCAATGATGACACCCACCACTGATACGGAGAGGCATTGCTAGACATCCATCCAAGCAGGGCAAGGTTCCTACAGGTCAGAGATTTGCTGGGGCAGACTGTGGCATACGATGGTCGGTTGCCCTGTCACTTCACTTTGTACTCTTGGTTTCTAACCGCTGTACAAAGTGGTATATGACAAAATGATAGGGCCGCCCTACAGAATGTTATGAGAGGCCCAATGCCATCTTAAGGATTTAGGGGGGTTGGGGCAATTTTATTACCCATTATTTTTCTTATTCAATCTCTATGACTCGTACATTACAGGTCAAGATACAAAAATGCACAGAAGTGTGCTAAAGAGAAAGCTCCCTTTCCCAGTGGGCCCCTTGAAAGGTGGGGACCGTGGGCAATTGTCCATTTTGCCCATGCCTTAAAAAGTCTCTGGAGGGGCCGCTGTGTCAACTATATCTTACAGATATACATTGATATTGGCCTGAATGAGGGTCTCGTGAAGGAGGTGAGCATGTGAATGCTTCCCCCTGGTGCCGCAGGGGGTGCAGTAGCCTGGTTAGATCCCTGGCTGTACAGTTTAAGAGCCATAGTTATGATGACAATTAGACTGCCGCAGTACATGCATCCAGAAGCACTGCATTGTTGTGGCATGAAACAGTTCTCACATAATCCACTTGCTTCCTATACAATGAAAAGTCTGGCATGGTTACCTCTAAGTTCCCTTTTAGCAATTGTTGTTTTTTTAACAAACATTCAGTCCAAAGATCCCTTGTCGCTTCAGTGATAGTACACAAAGAATGATAGATCACAGTACAATCGCTAGAATGTTTTTTAATTTACTAAAGCTTATAAAATGTAAAATATTCTTCAAAAAGACCAATATTTCAAAATGGAGACCGTAATTCATGGCAAAATATTTTTTATTGTGAAAATAAGACCCAACTTGGTTAAGGGACCTTCCCACCCTCTCCTGACAGTTACACGTATTTCTTGTTACATGTTTATTCGTAGGACTTGGTTTCTCTACACTGTTTTTTTGTACAGGTAATGGGATTGCTGGATTGATAGGCCGAAGGCAGGGTCTGGAAAGACAGTTTTTATCCCTCATGCACCCTGGGAAAAAACTGTTGCTGTGACATGGGTTCTTTAGAACAGTCTATGCTGTGATAAACTGGGAAGCTTTAACTTAAAGCCTGTAATCTAAGGTTTATCAACAAGGCTATTTTTCTGTTTGATAGATGCTGTATTTATGACCTGTATACAGACTTTTTTTCTGTTTTAACAGTTGCAATTAGACCTGAAAATCCATCCATTTTAAAAATGTGCCCGCAGAGCAAAACTGGGGGAGAAAAAAAAACTACCTACATCTGTTTTACAAATTTAGTAGAAAAATCTTGAGGTTTTCTTACCCTAACACAAAATAAACTAGTGCTAAAACTGTCAGAACCTCACCTGGCAGCCCAGAGGGATTTAATTGGCCATTAGCAGTCAATTTGAATGGTCCTAACCATTAAATAGTCCTAACACATGGACCTTTCCAACTAACCAGAATAGACCATGTGTTAGCAATATTCTGATTGCTTGCTGACAATGAATCAGAATGGCCCATAGGTGTACTGCTTGTAAATTGCTCAGAAAGGCCAATTTCAGGCTTGATTTTCCCTGATAGGTGGATGTCAAGTTTCAACATGATAATAAAGAATGATAACCCTGAAAATCCAATATACATATGGGATCGCAGTGAAAAAATGTGGTCTATGCTTAGAACAACTGTGCAGAAAAATTAACACATATACGTTATGTCACTTGAGTGTTTTTTTTTTCATCGCAGTCCCATTTCTCCATGATTTAATGAAACCCTACTCTTACATTAAGAAATGGCAGATAGAAATCTGTGCTTCTCTTAACTGGGTTCTGCTGAGGCAAGAGTTGCATATTTTTGTACTTTGGTGTGTAGGGACATTGGCGAAATTAAGCCGGACTCTGCCAACTTCCTTTCAGTGGATGATCAGGGATACCTGGCAATGGGGTATGAGCTTTTAGGAATGCAATGTGGGGATGAAGCACTGCGTGATATTTGTAAAAATTGTACCCCATTGATTACTGCCCCATCGTCTTTTTTGGGCGACCTGTGCTGTCACATGCCAAACACGCACATCACTGGACTGAAAGTCAGCAGTGAGCAGAGCAAATATACGTAGAAAATATTCACGTGCACAGGCATATATGCATACGTGGTTTTATTTTTTTAATCTCTAAAGCCATCCCCTATCTCTAATCCTGCGCCCGCCTCCCCCGCACCACTCCTCACCATGCCCCACTTCGCACAGGCTACACATATGCTAATGAAAGCAGGCTTATTATTGGAAGCATGGAGCTGCTTGTCAATGAAGCTTCATTAACACTGTGATCACTGCCTGACATTTATCTTATAATTTCTAGAACTGGCTGCTGCGTCTCCATGGAAACTCCAATTGCAACTGAAACAAGTGAGATAATAAAGGCATCCACTCAGATTGACAGGTTGTGAGACTCGCATTGCCATGAACGTGCCGTTATGTGTGCCTAAAAATGCATATGTGTGTGTGTTTTTAGATTTGAGTATAAATGTGTGTAAACGTTAGACTCCATAAAAATGGCGCCCCTTCTCTGCTCCTCTACTTTTGCGCGGGGCATACGGCACGCAAAGGAGACGAGTAATGAGCAGCAGATGTATTATTTAAATTACATTATCTCTCCGCAATATGCAAGATGCTCGTGCCAAAAACAATCCTAAATTGACCACATTTCTATCCCTTCTCGTATTGGAAATAGGCAGTTAGAGTTAATTGAAGTCCATTAAGAGGCAATGCATAATTACAAATTACTGTTCCGGGCCCTGTTTTTCAACTACAACCTGCCAAGGAATGTGACTGGCACCGCCGCCACAGTTCGAGGACTAGCGATTAATCTAGGTCAGAAGGATGTGCATCCTCGCAGGAACCAAGAACCTTTTTTTAACCGCGTTGAGTTCTGGTTCCAACTCATAAGGGCAAATCCTGAGCAGTTGTGAGGGTTTTGTTGGGTCGCCTAATTGGGTCTGTGCTACCCTGCTTTCTACCACCCTTTTCTGTGGGGAAAAGAGAAATTAAGGTGCACCTTAACTGACAGAGAGGAAACTACTCTTCCAGCCACAGTTATCCTTGGCCTCAGTGTTGCACAAGCAATTAATCTGGTGTTTGTGTTCATTTGGGTGCAGCAGTGTTGGCAAGGGACCCTATGTTGTGTGTCGTGCCTTCATACATTCCTATGTGCTTCATCAGCTGGGACTTGTAGTTATGCTTTTCCTACTATGGCCCTAATTATGAGTGGCATGGTAATGGTGGGGTGGCCAGAGCTGGACAGGAAAACCCAAAGCAGCCCTGGCAGGTTTTGGCAAACCAGCTCCCATACGGTGCTTAGCAAGTACAGCCAGCGAGCCTGACCACTACACATGGGTGATTTAAGAGGCTTTCCCCCTAAGAACATTTTGGGGGAAATTATGCTTTCTTAAACAAGTTTGTCAGTATATATTCAGTTGTATTAGCTTTTAAAGCATAATAAATGATGACCTTACTGCATACCAGGATACAACGATCTTTGTCGAGCTCTTTAACGATTCCCTCGTCCTTCAAGCCTCTCATCTCTCCATAGCCCCCCTCTCACATGTATTTTGTTGTTTTATAACACCTCCCATACCAGTGGTGGGTGTTGAGGCACTTTACATCACACACACATAAAGAGACAATACATCATACATGTGCAAATCAGTGTATAGAAAATGTTACATAAGGCAAAGGGGACTACTAGGTGTAGGAGTCACATGCCATCCATACTGGTAGGCACTTTTTAATAGTGCTTGGTCTGGAGAAGCACAAACCCAGGATTAAATTACAAATGTAAATTATGAACTGCACAGCAACAAAAGAATCTGTGACAGAAGCAGTAACCCACTGAGCTATGCACATAAAATATTGTTCTTTAATATGGATGATACACGTTCTTTGAAGCAGGCATATAAATTCCCTGCTCCGCCTTGGATGGGTCAAAACTACCACTGGACAAATCTCCCATCTCTCCCGCAGGTACATTAATCACCAGAGTTAACTTAGCACTGTTATTGTTGCCCAAAAACTGCTGAATATAAAAGGAACTTTGCAGTGATTTAAAAACTGCTGCATTGCTATAAAACCGGCCCTCACCAACAAAACCATTCCCGCAGCCTCCCAGGGAGGCGCCTGATGCCCATTACTGCCAGTCCGGCATTAGGGGTGTCAAATTAGCACTGTAAAACTGGTACCGTGCGGCACACCCCGACAATACTGTGCCATTAAAATTAGTTTGTTTTCAATGCTTTGTCAGGATTAGTAAGTGATTTGTATTAATACAATTTCTATGGATTGGGGAATAACTAGGTGCAACTCGTTTCACACTGTAGAATTCCACAAAATGCTCCTCTTCTCTTGAGGATTATCACTCACGTTTACCACCTGCTTGTAACAGATGGTAAATATGAGCTGGTGGAGCTGCTGGAAGGCTAGAGATGAGGGAAGATATTTGGGAGGGTGGGACAGAAAAGCTTAGACTATAGTCTGACAGAATGGAGCATTACATTCTCCTGTGCCATACCTGAAGGTGGTGTTGGAGGTACAAAAACGAGTCTGGGCAGTTTGTTCCCAAAATTATGTTACTGGTGGGATATTCCGACTGGTCGAATCTGTCCATTGTTCCTGCACCTGATAAATCTGGGGGCGGTAATAACAGCCAACTCATGAATGAGCAGAGCGGAATTCCATTTGGGAATTCCGGTCCACTCAACTTCTTAATCCCTGAAATATTGGGCTGTCTGAGTTCTGTGTGTGATCCCATCTAGCCTTTTTCAATGCGATCCTGACCAGTGCTCTTGAAACCACAAATAATTCAGGAGTCTGTTTTACTTCAGTTCTTTGGATGGTTTCTCGAGGAGCAGCCTCACTAAAAGCTAACTACTGTCATTTAAGATCACTTCAAAGGTTTATACCTTGCTTCAATTATCACCAAAAAGTATATTCCACTTCAGCATTGGTAATCTCCAAATCAGACTGTGCTACTTTTGTTTAGCTGTCCCTCAATATCGAGCAAAGAAGCTGTAAAGCCTTGAAAATAGTTGTCACAAAGTGCCTGTGACACCGTGGTTCCACACATGATACTGACCAGTTTGAAAACAAAGTATGATTGAGGTCCTTTGCATTGTTCGCGCGATTATGATTAATACGGGCCCGGTCTTCTCACTAGGAGAGACCTGAGGCTACACCCCATCAGATACCATTGGTGTTTCTCCATACTTAGTACCCTGAGTGTTCTGTCTCTGCTATTCAAGTACAGGTAACTGCTCTTTTCTGGCACCCCGCAGTTGGACCCTTCAATTATATGATTTAAGCGTTAATTGTTGCAGACTTCTGGCTTGACAGCCTGTAGAGAGTGGATGCCTGTCACGTTATTGTTGTTTATTTGTGTTCCTCTGTGTCATGGTGGTGCCAAGAGGCTCTGAGTGACAGTGCACTTTATAAATGCACACAACAGACCCCACATGAAATACAACTAGGTGTTTTTCATCTAACAAGTGCTGCATTGAGATTTCTCTGCATGCTTGCAGATCTACAGTCTTCAATAGTCTATATGCATTTAACATACAATAACCATGCTTGGCTGTATAGTATAGATCTGACTGAAGACTTGGTCTCAGCAGCTTTAGTACTTCCTTGAAAAATACCTGTGCACACTATGCCAATTATGCATTGGCAGCAAATACGCATAAGCCATTAGACACAAATGATTAGCCGCAAGGCATTCATTACCACATATCTGCTCCAGACATAGTGTGCAAACTAACAGATAATTGTTGCCTAATTTGCTGAAGATTTCCAGTGAATGTCCGCCAAATACAAATAACTCCGTGGGCTTTTTTATCTTGGTGTAGGCGGTCACTTATTCTGTGCACACTGCTGTGGACTGTGGAGAGCAATGTGCAAAAATGGTGCCCAAACGTGAAAATTTGTACCAACATCTGACTTATAAAATAACAGAGGAGTAGTCGGCTGCACATCAAGCATGAAGCTCTTTTGGGTGGCTAGATATGCCTAGGCTGATACTCCTTGTCCTTCTACTACACTAAAAGTTGAAGAAATGTCTCAGCATTATTCACATCTCAACAGCATTTGCTTGCACTAAAGGTGCCCCTCTCTTTATTCCGGCATAACCCATATGCATCATTCTGCCTCCAGATTTATTTTCCTTTTAACCGCACACATTAGTGATGCCTGGCTAAGGTTAGGGGTTGTGTCTGTGTTTCATTGCTGGTACTTATAAAGACAGACAACTGTAAAAATGTGCAAGATATTTTGACCCCTCCTCCTTGGTTGCTACTCTTGGTGATTGGTGCTCTACCCAGCTCAATCTTTGAGGTTATCTCCAGAATCCGTACCTCTGACACTTCGCACCAGTAGTGCCCCCCTAGTAGATTGTTCTTTTTCTGGGTGTATTTGGTTTTCTCCTAACCTCTGATTGGTGGAAGCAAGAGGTGGGATCTTTGCATTTCCTACCATGTGCTCATACCTCTGACTTTACCCGTCCCCCTCCCCAGAAGGATTATGTTGTGTGGTATTTGCACACTACGCTTGCTATCGAAATAATTCACACGGCTGCCGATGTGCTTTTATTTCCTTCATTTCTTTCGAAAAGTAGAGCGCATTAAGTTCATGATCATGACTCTAAATCAATTGAGGTGCTGCTGCAAAGCAGCCATGAAGCTGGAGTGGGGCCAGAAGTGAATTAATCGAAAATGTATTTGATTTTGAAAGGCTCCATCTGGCAGTGTTTGGAAAAGGCAATAAGACAGACACATAAACAAATGATCATCTGCACTCAAAGAGCCAGATGTAGCCTCCGAAAGAACTGAAAAAGAACATGGCTTCCTACAGGAGCTTAGGTGAGATTCCTAAGGCAATGGCGTACACACTTTAGAAGCCACCATTTTGCAAGGAGGAAGTCCATGGCTTCTTTTTTGTTAATACGGTTTCTGTCTGGTATTCACCACGATCAAGAGATCAGAAAGGCAGAACAATGGGGTTTTAGTCCTATCTATTTGGAATCCAACAAAGGCTCCCTTACATTAGTGGGAGGGCCGAGGGACAATTGCTGAAAGAGGACACTTTTGTTTCATCACAGAAATCATGTTTAATCAAGATTTAGAATATATTTAAAAATATTCTGCCACCTAGACCCTATCCCTTCGTTCTTGTTCCACATGCAAATTTGGGATGCAGAGCTGAGAAATTTGACAAACTCAGGTTGTATGATGGCCAGAGGGCCAGGCTGATGCCAGGTACTGTAAAAGCCACTGAATCTCCAGATTGGCTCTGGATCCTCTGTAAATGAGTCTGACTCCGCAGATGCGCCCTCCTTTAGGACCAGTCCTTCTCCTCTTCTACAGTTGATGAGAACGCCTACACTTCTCAGGGTGAGAATATCAAACAAGTTGTCCTCTGTGATTTAATATGGTGAGGGAGCTACAATGTGGGCGGGAGTCCTCCTCAGTGAGAAAGCACGAGGAATTTGGAGGATGGGACAGAGGATGTAATCACTTCTTCTGAATGGTATCAAATCTGAACCGGGCCTCTGCCGAGAAAGTAACAGTCTAGAGGCCATGTTCTTGGTGATGGTTCGTTATGAAGGTCAAGGAAAGGATGACTTGTTTTTCATTCTCTGGTGCTCCCTTTAATTTTTGGAATACTAAGATCTATGATATACAACAGACGATCATCACCCTAGATCATTGTGTCATGGGACAAATTAAAGGATCTTCTGTTGTTGCAACAATGTCCTATACCTACGAGGCGAATGTCTAAGCAGTACTTCACCTTTGCGACTGTTGTAGGTGGGGCACTCAGAGGACCTGAGCTATGACATGCTGATGCTTTGAAACACTGCTGCGTGATAACAACATGGCAATAAAGACGTTGGAGGAACATCATGGAAGCACCACTCTTATTGGTATTCTCTGTTGTCAAGGCTACGGAAGTCCAGTGGAGGCAATAAGGACCATTGAAGATTAGGAGAATTATAGCTAATAGTGAGGTTGGCCAGCTCGCTAGTGTGTAGGCACCATGACCCATAGGTTTGAAGACGCCAAAGGAGATAAGGGAAGGCTACGAGGGAAGAAATATATTTGCCTAGGCACCATACTTTTAGAAGCGGCAGTTGGCGCTATGGCCCCGAAATGTACTTTCAACGGATACAAGTAAAACTGTTCAGAAAACAGCCGATCTGCCAGAGACATCCGTACAAGACGCAAATGCCACAGACCGCCTGAGGAACCATGCGCGAGGACCACTTCTACTGCAGATAAGTAGAGAAGGATGGTCTGATTCTTGACTAAATGAAATTTACTGCAACCTGTTTAATGAGTAATTAGAATCTGCCGAGATAAGCTCCTGTTGTTGTTAAGGAAGCGGATGATATTGCCTGAACTGAATCTTAAGCGATGCACAGTAATTTTAGCTCCACTTCCAGGCCTTCACAAGGTATGTCTGTGTAGGTGTAATCAAATAAAAAGCACCATTAAAGTTAATGAATTTCTCTTACTGCGCGGGAGAGAAGTGCACTCTGCTCCAAATATGGCTAATTAAAGGCGCAGCGCATCAGTAATAAGTTCTCTTAATATTAAGTAGTCAGCTGCCTCAGAAACAGAAAAAAAGCTAGCATGATGTCTTCTGAAGCCTAATTATGGCTGATAATTATTCTCAGAACCCAGTCCTGTGCGCTTTGGTTAGAGAGCCTGGTGCAGTACAGATTTCCTCATTTTTTTTTTTAATTAATATAGCGTTTCACACAAACTGCTCAAATTTAATATTTTATTGAAACTAGTTCTCTTCTTGAATGTGCTGCAGAGAGGATTGTACCATTGAATGCTGAGCCTAGGGATATCCTGGTACTATAACAGCATAGACAAAATACAGAAAGATAAGTGCATATAGATTTACTATTCTTAACTGCACACGTGCACCCATATATAATGTCATGATACATATATGTGATGTTAGATATAGAAAATATATCCATAGTTACCGTCAATGTTTTGTCTCTTTATATCATGTCTATGATAATAAGGTCCCTCGATATTCCCTTCTCGATATGTAGGAGGAGCACCTGCAAAGAGCAGTGCAGAGTTAGTTTAAATCATTTGTATTAGTTTCATTAAATAGACCTTAGTGCAATAGTGACAAGCATATAATACAGATCGCATATGATGCACACTACATATAAAGTAATTTGCTTTAAAAAAGGTTCACAGATCATTATAATAAATAGATCAAATATAGGTTAAAAAGGAGAACCATCCAGATAATTAGAACTTACAGATAAAAGTGATATCAATATATCTCACATGACATGCATTCACAACCATTTAAGCATATTCCAACTACTGTATATTCCATACATTGCTTGGGTCTACTAAAATTAGTACAGTGAAACTATAACCTAAAGACCCCACCCACAGTTACCACTAATCAAGAAAAGCAGTCATAAATAAAGTGTCAAAATATTCCATCTGGACAAGCATATCACAGCAGTACCCATTATCACCCAATTTATCAGTATTCAACTAGACTTCCCTCCTTTACCCACGATGGCTCAGGGAGCTATTCAATAAATCTGTGTCTGCTTCTGGGGCTAACAGACTACCCACCAGGCATTCCCATGCTTTACCCCTTTCAATTTTCCCTCGTCCTCTTTTTATGTCATAAAACACAGCACTCTCCAAGCTTGCCCATTTAACCATTTCTTTATGCCATCTAGTAATGAGGATCATGCACTGATTTGCAGTTCATAGTCAATTCTCGTTTTGCCTAAATCAGTAAAACTAGTAGTAGTTTTCTTATTTTTAGGATGAGGGTATCCCCTAGGAGGCAGAGCTAGGGTACTTTGCGTTATATCCCGCAAGGCTATTCCTTTAATATATTCTATTACTTCTTCCCAAATCCCTGAGCAGTGGCATAATTAGTGCAAAACAGACATTGCTGGTTGTGAGGTGGCTCCCAGTCTAGGCATTCCTGCAAGCGCAATAAAAGCATTTTAAAATTTTCTTTAAAACTTAACGAGCCTCACCATAAGGTCCTTAAGGGGTAGTTTATTACACATGCAGATGTGGAAGCGGGGTTACCGCCTTTTGTTGTGTGATACTTACTGCCCTAAGAAAAGCATTGCAAGAATCACAGTGGGCACCCACCATAGGCATCAGAGCCACCACAAGGCAGTACTTTGTGAGACATCACATTTTTGTACCATTCAAATTCAAACAGGGCTAGGTCACAGTGAGCGCACAAGAGCTGGGATAATTGCAGCCATATCTCTATAACTGCTAATTTTATAGGGTGCTTTTTCTTCAAGGGAAAGTTCTATGGCCATGCGCAAAGGTCACTGAATTCAATAAATGTCACAAAACTCCTAGATCGCCACCATATTGTTATATCCCGAGGAACGACACTACCCCAGTCAAAGCCTGCTGTCCATTCTGAGCTAGGCTTCGATCTAGCAAACTCCCAGTATGGACTAGCCTCATCTGTAGATAAGAAGTATGAGCAAGCTGTGTTTTTTTTTCCAAAATATGCTTTTTTCTTCAAGCCATGTGTGTAGAAGATCTGCCAATCAAACAATAAATTGATCACAAACCCACAGTGTGTAAGACGTTGGACCACCTGTTTGTATCATTCGTGAAACGGTCTCAAATGATCTGCAAATCAGATAGCAATGGCTTAATTCCCCAAACCAAGACACTTCCATTACTGATTGACCACCTTACATGGCGTGCAGCCTTGTGGTATCGTTCGTTCTCATCACGCTTATTTACTGCAGGAAGGAGACGCAGTGGCTCTACTTAGAGAGCGGGAATTCCAGACCTTCTCCAGTTCCTTCTGTAAGACCTCTTGAGCCGTTGGGACACACAAACACGCGCTAGATTGTTACGGTCTTGATTGGTACAAATTGAGAGGGGATACTTTGAATGTGGCTAGCCTATCCCGGCAATCCTGCTGGCCCCAGACTGCCTTTACTATAAAAAAGGATTCGTTTCCAGTGATTAGAGATGACGTGCCAGGTCGCCTGTGAGTCCGCTCAACTCAATTGCCCTGAGACTGGAACGCCCTGCTCCCGCTTCAGTCAGAGCCCGCTCGCCCTATGCTTTAATTTGCTTTTTCATAAATCATCGTCTGCTCTCCGACAGTAACCACCAGGGGACTTTTCTGGCTGAATTGTTATTGGGATGCTGACTTCCATGTCACTTACACCCCCCACCGCCCCCAAAGCGGTTCAGGTCGGACATTTTCTAACCTATCACTTGCTTTCCTTTTCTGAACCTTGGGCCAAGCCTTGCGCAGGCCCGAGGGTAATTTGGCAGCTGTGTTGTAGTGCAATGTAAGTAATATATCATCTCAACAATATGTTATTCCCTCTGTTCCTGCGAAAAATAAAAAAGGTGAAGTCAGGGGCAATGCAAGCTCTTCATTTTAATGTAGAAGCCTTACTTTTCAATAAAGGTGTCGACTATTTTAATATAGTTTCCTCTCTGGTGTCCACAGTTCAAATATTTCCTCTTTAATAACATTGCACAATGATCCTCGGCTCCAAGGCCCAGTCAATCAAATGGAATTGTCTGCCAGATTGTGTAGTAATTTAGCTCGTTTGGATAATACGCCTACTGCAGAGATCTGTTTCGAGGTGAGTGAATGGCAAATGTAACTTCGTTGTTGAAGTATGTCATGCTTCTGAGGTAGATAACATTGGTGCTGCATCTGTTGCAAACTCTAAAGTGAATAGACCCTCCGAGGGAACTTATCTGCACTGGTATTTTTTGTATTTAGGCTTAAAATGTTAAAAAAGAGAAATACTTTCGCAATTCTACCAAAACATAAAACCGCCACTTTTGGGGATTTTTGCAAATATTCTGATATGTCGGGGTCTTTTCAACTCCACATTAAAATGATGTTTAGCAGAAAAACAAGAGCCCATTTCGCTTTTTGGCCAAAGGCTTTGATCATGTGATCAGGGCCTTTGGCCAAAACGCGTCTTTTCGGTATTAACAATAAAGGGTTTACTGCATTGCAGCCCTTCCGTGTGAGCGTATTTTTTATGTTGCATCGTTTGACAGTTGGATGTTGTATTCCTTGTTCGCTCCTCCAGCGTTTCATGCTCCACCCTCGTGGGGCTCCCGCAAGTATGAATGTAGCTGTCTAGTGAAATGGTCTGATAAGTGAAAACATGAGAGAAAGTTTTCCCAAACTTTTTGTGACCTGAGCCAAGCCACTGTCTGGCGCAAGACACTGAAATCTGGAAGACGAATGTAAGTAAATAGCTGTTGCCAATGTGTAAAAGAGGCGGAAAGTGTCGCAATTCTTTCCCGTGTCGCTGTAACGTGTTAAAGAGCAGCTCCACACTGCCTGACAAATCTCAGGTTGTGTGGTGCTTTGTCCTCAGTTCTGCCCCGGCATCAGGCAGTAACCCCGAGGTAGGGGGACTTCTTGTATGAGAGTGGGCAGTGAGTGTGTAGCCCCTCCTACATAGCCGGAGTGTTTTTCTGTGTGGGTAATCCCCGAATAATTTGGTCCACACATGGGCTCCTCATGCAGCCTGCAAGCCTCATGGCCCGTCTCATGCATTAGTAATCTGACCTCTGTCCAAGCCTTTCATGTGATTTCATAATGACGCTTGATCTGCCTTACCGCTGCTAATGTGCCACAGGTCTCTTTACAGAAGTAACTTAATGAAGCCTCAACGTGTTAGTAGTAACCACGTTTTGGCTGGAATGTTTCCTCCAGGCATTCAGAAGAGCTGCTGCCTCCATGTATGCTCTTATGTAATACGTACCAAAACAAAGTTTGCAAAGTCATACTTGTCTAAGGAAAGACCTATTTTCCTAAACCTCATACTAGGTCCATGCCTATGTAGACTTTTATTTATTGACCTGTCAATACTTCCTTCTCACCTTGTTGTCCTTCTTTGTCCTTTGTCCTGTACAGTAACGGCACAGCTAACAAGATGAACGGAGCTTTAGACCACTCGGACCAGCCTGATCCAGATGCCATCAAGATGTTTGTTGGACAGATCCCAAGGTCCTGGTCAGAGAAAGAACTTAAGGAACTATTTGAGCCTTACGGAGCCGTCTACCAGATTAACGTCCTGCGAGACAGAAGCCAGAATCCTCCTCAAAGCAAAGGTAGGCCTTGTTGGTTTATGCTGTGTTCTCTGATTGAGCGTGTTTCATTCACACGGTTGCAAGAACCGGTGATGCTGAAATTTCAAAGGATATGATTGGAAAATTACTGTAAGTTACGCAGAGTGCTCGCCGATTCCCTGTTCTCACATTAAAATCTGAACATATCTCAGCAAAGACATCCTATACCTCATTTCTGGCCATCCACGGCTCGTACATCCTCTGATCCCCGTCAAGAGGAAATAAACACGTCAGTCATACTACTGGACTCTGCTAACGCTGCTGGCTGAGGGTTAAGCATTTGATTGTGGACTCAGAAGACCTAGGCTCTTATCCCAGTATCCCCACCGGATGATTTGATTTTGGCTCAGTCACTTTATCTTCCTATCAACAGCTGGAAAATGCAGAGGTAATGTCATTTAGGTGACTTGAAAAGTGAGCTACTAGCCATACCACATAATGTTAAATCCAGCATACGAGCAAGGTCTAAAGCAAGTTCGAAATTTGCAACTAGATCCCACTAATGTAGGAGTCACCGTGGCAATTCCAGCGAGGCCCTACAGTGAGGAAGAAGGACTTTAACAACAGATGTAGAGGAGGGCACAAGAGCTATAATGCTTTTGGAGCATTCCACCATCCACTGAACGTAGACATTTTAAATTAAAAAGGCTGAAGCAAACACAAATATTGTAGTGTTGGTACAAAAGGTCTGTACAAGCCATTAGTGGCCCTTAGCCTTCTCATTATCTTCAGTGGAGCTCTCAACATTCCAATGTTCTTATTACACAACCGGCCATGGTCAGTAGGCATTTGGATGTGATTGTGATATAGAATTAGAGAAGATATTGCTAATAGCATTATTGCATTCATGCAGGTGGGAATTGATATATATTCGAACACTGGAATGTTGAGAGCTCCATTGAAGACAATGAAGTGGCATGTTGTATTTTCTAATTTGCTTTGTCCTTTAAGTAGATCATTCCAACGCCAAGGTTCTAACGTTGCAATGCTGATTGGCATAGGTGCATTCCTGACCAGTCAGTTGTCTGCTGGCTTGAGAGGGATCACCATCGTTGTTCTTCTTCGCCTGAAATAGAGTGTTTTTATACACTTGTACTTGGGCCAGTCTATCTTTGCTCACAACAGATGGCGCTGAGGATGGGATACGAACCCACACGTGCACAGCACAATGGATCAGCATAGTGAATCTCCTACATTTGCTGTGTTTGAGTATTCTATCCATGTATTTGTCCTTATTGGCTATTTCACACCTAATGCAATGTTTGTGCTCATTGTCTATTCCACTTCAAAAGTAATTTCATGCAATATGTTTATCTGTTGTGAGCAAAGATACACTGACCCGAGTACAATTGTATAAAAACACTTTATTCCAGGAGCAGAAGAACAACGTTTGTGATCCCTCTCCAGGCAGCAGACATCTGAATGGTCAGGTATGCACCTATGTCCTTCAGCATGGCAACGCTAGAAACTGGGCGTTGGAATGCTCTACTTAAAGGACAAAGCACATTAGAAAATACAACACATCTTCTCTCCTTAAAATAATTTGAAAGAAACGTATTGCATTAAATTACATTTGAAGTGGAATAGACAATGAGGACAAACATTGCATTCGGTGTGGAATAGCCAATAATGACAAGTACATGGATGGAATAGTCAACCACATCAAATGTACGAGATTCAAATAAAGTGTTTTTATACACTTGTACTCGAGTCAGTGTATCTTTGTTCACAACATGGCTCCAGGCTTATAATGGCCAGTATAAGCCGGGACCTCCAGCATTCCAATGTTTGTGTTTGTGTTTGTGTTTCTCCCTTTTTTATTTAGAACATAACCATATTGCTTTTTTGCCTCGTGCTATACCTATTGTTAAAGGCCCTCACCCACGTTATAGGGTTCAGGGCATTTAACAACCGGCATAGCCCTCAGCAGAGGGCTGTAAGGTTATATTAACTGCACTTACAGCACATAATACTCAATGTACATCAGTATAACCTTGCTATTGAGATGACTCTTGTCATATTTTATGGTCTGACAGATGGCGCTCTAGAGTTGTACTAGCCAACTCCTTCACTGTATGCATGCGCTGTTTTTTTAGAGTGCTCCTTCCTCTACCCCTTGGACTCCAGACAACTGATCTGACGTTATCTGGGTGCACTGTGGTACTTGCAGTAGAAGCCCTCCTCCATTGAGATTATTGTAAAGGTCACGCAGACACGGAATGCCACTTGTATCTCTCTTAACACCCTGGCAAGCTCCTTAACTGGTCGGAAGAGGCGCCTTGCGCAGTGCGCTCCTGTCCCCGTGCCTGGAAGAGAGAGACTCGCTTCCAGCAGTCGGTTTATCCAGGAGATTAGGAGTGCTGCATGCTTCAATTATCGACTTTGCCTCTCCACCTTCCGGGAGACCCACAAGCCATGCTGTCCCGCACACATTCTTGCCCTCGTGATAATCTTTCATCTCCATGCTAACCTGAGGGCTGGGAGCGGCGACCGAAGGAATGACCTGCGTAATGTACATTAAAGCTGTGAAGGACTCCCCCTTCTTGTGGTTCTGGCTCAATCTTCGACTACATTACCTTGATAAATGCAAATCCTTGCTCTTGAGCAAGGGCAGAACGCTATATATCCGCCGCACACCAAACAATGCTGCAGACGCCATTATGTCCTAAACAAAATGTCGGTCTTCAAACACATTTGAAGCTGACAAGCATGTAACTAATGATAAAACGCCCATTAAAATAACTTAGCAGGTTTGCTCAGCTGCTGCAGTAACCTGTACGTAACCTACGAATCTCACGTGCACAGTTCAGAATAGCCAGCCATACCCGACACCCTTCCCAGGTCAATAAAATGAATATTCTGTAGCTGGGCAAGGGTATCATGAGTGTGCTCAGTATCAACGATTGGCAAGAGGTTGATACTGAATGCCGTATAAAAACATGGCATTAATATATCCAATTTTACCTCTAGCAGAACCCTCCCATGCAATTATTATTTTATTATTAATTGTGGTGTTGCTGCTTTTTGTATTATTGTTATTTTTTGTGTCATTGCCATTATCATCACTGCTGCTATTTCATTGCGACACTCACTGGCGGTTTCTTGGTGCTGAGTGCAAGGATGGGGATATAACCGGTGCTGTGATTGGATAGATCCCACAGGAAAAACCAATATTTATAGAGTCTAGCAAAAGGCAGGTGATTGGAAATGTTGTGAATGTGTGTGGTGGAAGAGGCTCCAAGGCTTCAAAGCCAGGCTCGCCTGCTCAAGTGAGTGCTGTGGAAGTTGGGAACGGAGAGGAGGTGCTCCAGAGAAGAGCTTGGGGCTCTGGCAGGGATCTAGTGATGGAATTTAGCTGTGATAAAAGTTGGTGCTTCTTTCTAGAAGGTACTACGAGCAATGTAAGGTGACCTGTCTTGTGCTTGACTCCTGGAATCCAGCAAAGAAGGTATAGCACTTGGGAAATATGGGAGCTTTTATAGAGGCCCAGCACAAAGCAGCCCACACCAGTGTCTGTGTTGGTGAGTCCAAGGGAGACGAAGGTACAGGCTACTGACGTCGGTGCAAATACACAACATACAAGCATTTACAACAGCCACTCTGTGCAGAAACATCAGGTCAAGAAGGACAATCAATGAGAGAGTACGGAGGCGGACTGATGAATCACAGTGCTATACTTTTCAAGGTGGAGACCTAAGTTATTGATTGCGGAGAAGAGTGAGAGAAATGGAGGAGCCAGGCCTGTAAAACAGCAAATAGGGAGTACACTCTGCCTGAATAATGCTTCCAGCCCCAAACGACAAGAGTTTTCTGAATATAATGGCAAACAAAACCAGTGCAACTAACTTTTTTTGGCGCTAACAGAGATGTAGCAAAACTACATATAAACTCGTGAAACTGGCAAAAACAGGAGTAGGTTCCAAAAATAAGTCTTTTTCAGCGTTTTTGCATGAAATATGCTTGAAACTTGCTTATAATCATTCCTAGACTCTTCAGTTTGAAGTGTAAGCAGGTTGTGGCTGGCCATTTTAGAACATGCAGTAAGTATCTAATATCTGGTAACCAGATGCCAATAAATCATATTAAGTGAAAATGGTATGTTGGGTATGGAAATTACCATCTAAGCAGTCATGCCATGCAATAAAATGAGCCCTAAGTCTCTTACCTTAAAACAGCAGTCTGATATGGGACGATTCAGCTTCAATCTACAGGCACCCTGCCTTGACGAATGTGTGAGTACAGGAGTGTGCCTCCCGCCATATGTGCATGGCCCTGGAACCACCGGACCATAGGGTTTTTGAAAGTGAGAGCTTTAGACCTCATTTTTTTGAGCGGCATGATTGCTTGGATAGGCAGAGACACTCCTAGCCCTGACAAAGGCCCTACACTCATGTGAGCTTTAAAGGCAGGCCGAAACATGTTGGCTTTAATAGGGTTTTTTGAGACATTGAAACTCAATATAAAGACCCAAACTCTGCTTTTAGTTATGTCTAGGGTACCTACTTATTAAAGGAAAATTCCCTGTGTTTACTCTGAGACATTTTTATCTCTTACCTTCTGTATCCCTGCCACATACCCAGCTATGATTTATATAAGAACTTCCACCCATTTGGGGGTTGAATGAAGCGTGTTATAACATGTAGACTCTCCACTCTTAAAGCATCCCTTAGAAAGTGTGTAAACCAGGATAAAGTCAAGACAGAGCTACGTGAGACAGACATTCATTTTTAGGTTGAGCCTGGGCTGGGCACCGCATATGCTGCTGCTAGGCATACAGTAGTGGAGTCTGGCTTTGAAGCCCCGCCCATATTTTTAATTGCCTTGTGTCATTGTCCTTCGTGAACGCTGGCCTCTGAGTCATTATTAGGCTTGTTAGTCCCTTCTTGGTACCGCCTTGTCAGTATTTGGTACCTCCCATAACGACTGGACCTTTTACTTGTCTTGTTACACGGTCTGCTTTATCTTGCCTTTGAGCACTATTTTTCTTAATGATTTCTCCCTATTCCAGCCACTAGGTCGCAGCATGCCGCCCGCTTTCATTTGACTTATTAATGGCAATCCGCTTTAATTATAGCGGCCACGTTTCTTTATTTATTTTATTTACCAGTGCCGGTCCGCTTTAAGTATAGGGCTGTGCATAATGTAATAAAAAACAAATGTTTACTAGTGTGTATGCGGCACTTTCACGTTCACGGAGGTCACGCCCCTTTCAATAGACAAGCTGTGTCGAAAGAAGAGTGCATGGCCGCTATTAAAGTGAAAGAGCGGCTTGGGTGCTTTCACACAAAAAAAAATCTGTTTGTCAACTTGATAAACAGATGCTTTTTTTTTGTCAAAGCGCTGCATGCTGTGGTTTCACTTTAATGTCGGCCACGCCTCTTTCTTTAGACGTGGCTTGTCCAAAGAAAGGGGTGCGACCACAATAAATGTGAAAGCTTTGCATGGGCGCTAGTAAACAAAAAAAATTTTCCAATGCAATAGGTCCTGCATTTGAGAGAGTTTAAGCTATTGTATTGCCAATAGCTCAAACTCTCATAAATGTGACACCTATCGCATTGCAAATGCTTGTTTTAAAAGATGGACACCAGAGAGTGCTAGAAATAATTCGACCATAAACATAAGGAGACAGTGCTCATCTTTTGCTGTCTTTCTCTGCTACCACCTGATTCCCTGCTCAAATATTTAACAAGAGCTGCAAAAGGGACGCTTGTTGACCCAGAGCGCCTCGGACACGTGAAATCATTTAATTAGTGGCAATCATTTAATAAAAGGGTTAACTTTGTTAGTCCAGGAAAACCCTGGCACGTGCACACTCCTCTTCAGGTTCAAAGCCATTGGTTAAAAGAAGGTGGCCAGGAAAGACTAGGGAAACCCGCCAGCAGCCGCCGCCGCCTCGTCCGTCTATAGGTTTCATTGAATAGTGAAACGAAACATGTTGATGAATAATTTCAACCAATTACGTCTAGTCAGTCTCATAAAGTAACTGTTTCAGAAAGGCTGGCGTAGGAATTAAAACCTAATGCATCCAGCAGGCCTTTTATTGTTTTCAGCGCGCCTAATTACCGTCTAATCCACACCCTTGAGTCCACCATTTTAAGTGGGTGCATGTCAGCCTGTCAATGCGCAGCCTTCCTGGCTGAGCAGTCCCTTTGCTGTCATGATTTCAAAATTAAGACTTTTTTTTTGTTATCACTTTTAAAATGGAATGTGATATTTTATTAAATAGGGTCGAAAATAGAATAAAGAAATCAAATAATGCAGTTATTTGCAGTCCTGTTTTCCAAACGAATACTGTTTTGTTATTTTTCAGGATTTTTGATACATTACAAAACAGGGTTAAAAATGAAAGTAGGCTCCCTCGTGTATCTGATCTAGTGAGCACAGAAGCTTTTTACGGTAAATTGAATGGCCTTTACTTCAAATGGATGTTTGGCTTAATGTTCGCAATATCAAGTTGGAAGGTAAGAAAATTCAGAGGGCTCACCCACGATCCTGCAGGTCGCATGTTCGAAACCTAGCAGTGCCAACTCAGCCGTTCACACACACAAAGAGATTTTTAGTTTGAAGTACTTGCTTTTTAAAATGCCATTATCATTTGAGACATGTATTGTCTTGGTTACTAATTAACACAATTGTTTAGCATATAGGCTTGTCCGCTTCTATACAGGCCTTCATGCTTAACTAGATCCAAACATTTATGAGAACATTTGTAAATTATACACGTACCTGGTGATGTGTTGTACTAGAATATAGGTTTTCAACTCACATACACATGATGTTGACTGTGTCATCTATGCACGAAGTACTACGGTAATACTAGTGGAAGGAAACGGGAGCTAGCCAGACCCACAAGCAGCCAATACCTGATTTAAACAAGTATTTCCCCCTCTGGAATGTTCAGCTCACGCTATCAGGCGTGTCTAGGAACATTGGCGGTGTGCTAGATTCCTATGACATACATCGGTCCTAGCCGCAAATAACTTGGTGCTTTATCATGGAAGCCGACTAGGGGTTGTCAGCTGGAGCTACATTTCAAGCAAGAGTTCTGCACACATACCACTTGTAATGAGACTGCTTTATTCACATAGCCATTGTTACATATTAGCATTTAATCAATTCATTAAGTAAGAAAGCCCCTAATCAATTCATTAAGTAAGAAAGCCCTTTGGCCGTGTGCACGAGCACATCTGTGAGTGAAATCCACTTGCCAGCTGTCAACCTGTCAAACAGTAGAGAGATGCCTTGAACGTGTGTCAATACCACTGTCCGAAAACCCAAGAATTGTACTGATACCCACCGCCTCTGGGAGCTTCTGAGAGCTCCCTTCACTCAGACTAATACCTGGATTAAACAGAGAGCACACAGAATACAAACTGTAGTAGAACACACTCAACAGGGAAGGCTGACTGTGCTGTAGCTGCCAACTTAGCTCTCTTTGTAAATGGTGCAATCCGTATTGATCCGTCTCTTGGCGCTTGAGTTAGGAAGTGGGTTAAAATTTGGTGCAAGAGCAGCATTGAGCGCTTTGGAAAATGCAGCCCCTCGCTCTATTGCATGGTTTTATACTCTGGTACTTAATTTGAACCAGGGCTAACTGGTACTCTCTGCCTTGCCACATATTTTGAAGACCTGGCCGAATGATAGAACTTACTGATTACATTGATGGAACTCTATCAAAAATGTGCCTGCAACAATTCATGGGAGTCTCTTATCCAAGAGGGCAGGTGTGAGAGGAGTTCATACTCTGATCATAGTACAGGCCTTTCTGCTGGGACTACCAACAGCCGTGGAGGGGGGGGGGAATGCTCGAGATTTGCATTAGTGTTTTTTAGATGAAAAACATTAACAAGCACTGGCACAGCCACCAGTCTCACTTTTACAGATTGCAAACATATAATAATTGCTTTTGGGGTCTAAAACAGGTGGGAAAGAAGAGAGGAAATAAAGCAAAACACGCGTCAGCGCATCATGGAAAAGTTCAGTGTGGCAAGCAGACAATGGATCTGGGACACACCTCTAAAAGGGGTCATTATCAATTGTGTTGGTTCTGTCATGCTCAAACGGAACCCAAGATGGTTTAAAATCATACAAATACTGCATCTAATAATTATGCCTGTATTTTTGTGTTTGCTAGCTCCATTCCTGTATTTAATATTTCCGTTTCGTCAGGGAATCCGTAAATGTCGGTTCTGCACAAAAGCTACATTTTTGAGTTTTTAATTATTAAAACGTAACTTTCCTTAGTCTTAATACATCATTCGTTTTTAATTAATCACAATATTTTTTATCTTTTCACCTCTGTGCAGGTGAGATGTATTCTGAGAAAAACTTTAAAAATCAGCTTTTGTTTTGATAATTAATCGATAGTGTAGTCTCACACTCTCCCAAGCAGTTAATACCTTAGAATATGAGTTCCATAAATGAGTAATTATTTTTTATAGGAACATAAGCTATCGTCTGGTCTGTAAGGCAGATGACTGAATAGATGGAATATGAGAGCAGGAATCCTGCTGGGGCGGGACTTAAGCATATTGAGCACGTAGGTTTCATGCAGCATGATGGAGGGTGGGAGTTTGAATGCGTGCGGAATATAAATACGGTAGACGTCGAAAGTACATTTGGTTTTAGAGACTGCATTCATCCACATAAACAGCTGGGTAGAATCCTGCACATGGATGGCACTCACTGTGGTGCACAAGGTTTTCCCTCTTCTAACCCCTCATCATGTCTAAAGACACCTCCATGACACCTCCCTGTTTTTAACCACCACTCTATTTTTTGTTACCCTTTTTCTTTAGCCCACCACTTCCAGAAAGCCGATTCATCAATTGTGGAATTGCATGTCTTGGTTGTAATATCGCTTGTGAGGTAACTCAAATAGCTCAAAGCTTGATTGGAAGCTCCTGCTGTTGGTCAATGACCAAATTAGCTCTTCTGCATACTCCGAGATAGCTCAGTTCAAGATCCAGTATGTAGCTTGAGCTAAAGCAGTGCAGTTGTTTTTATATAAGCCTAGCAGATAGTTCAATTGTGGTATAGGGAAAGAGCGTTAAATCAGAAGACCAGAATATAATTTAAGCCTAAATCTTGAAGGTTTGCGATAGGACACTGGAAAAGCACAGTTGCGACCTGGGTGAAAAAGGTAGCTCAGTTGTATTCTTCAGGGATAGTGAGTTGTACATCCCATGGCCAGCTCAGCTATAAGTCTACCAGACACGTTCGCCCAGCGTTGTGGCAGTTCTGGTCGAAGTAATGAAAGGATCACCGGTGAAGACCTGGAAGTTAGCTCAAATGGGTGCTTCTGGGATTATTCAGGTGGATGCTTGGTCTGTAGTCCACCTCTTAGTTCAGTTGTTGGCCAGGAGGGAGATAGCCTGTTTGTTATGATACACTTTTGTCATGAAAGTCATCTGTGATTCGACCAAACAAATCAGCATTTTCATAATTTGTCAAAAGATAGGATTGTCAGACTGATTTTCTTAGTTTTTGTAATCACCTGTATTAGGATGCATCCAAATCGTCGCTTGCAACTGCCTCTCCTGGGCAGGTCGAGAAGTGGACCCAAACGTTCGTGCCAATCAGAAGTGCTTTCTTTTCAAACCAGCCAGTCCGCCATAACGCGTTTCACCCCCACTCGGGTCTTGATCACATGAATTAGGATATACATATTAATGGGACATGTGACATCATATTTTGGTTCATGCGTTTGTTTTTGGAAACAGTCTTAAGCTGCCAGTTTATTGTATTGCACCATTAATATGGTACTTATTATCCCTATATGGGGAGCTGAAGCCCTTGCCTACATGGGTTATTGTGTGAGGTAGGCTTAACAGAAATGCACTGCAAATGCAGCTTATCTGTATGTTCGCACAAAGATATACAAACATCTACTTTTTAGAATATTTATGAATTGCCTCAGAGGTGAATGCCATTTTTGAATTGCCTGGTCGCCATGTGTTCTAGCAAGAAGGTATTGGGGTGTGAGTGTTTTAATCTAAAAAGCAGACAAAAATTAAAACATTGTCAGGGTTTGACAGGCAGCGCTTATACCAGGTTCACCAACTGTCATTGAGTGACATGAAATTCTATCTGAAGGACAAACATTAATGATATCTTTGTAGGATCAATAATATTTAAGCACTTGAATGGCACTTCAGAAAAGGGGCGGAGCAAGTATGAGTGTTGCTGTAAAAAAAAAGCTGACAGCAAAACTCCTACAGCAGCTTAATCGTTTATTAAGAAAATTCTGATCCTGATGTATGCAGAAAATGAAATCTTAAATTAGTTTTTGCTCTTTTTTCTACTAGTAGTTGGGTCTTTTTGTGAGGAATTTTAGATTTGCCACTGCCTAAGCTGTCACATTAAAAGCACTCCTATATCTTAAGGCACAACAGTTGTACTCTTATTGCAGTCTGACAAATCAGACATTCATGCCTATGAAGTCGATACAATTAATGTCTTCAGATGGGTCTAATTAACACCACTAAGTAAACAGCAAGCATGTAACCTCTATTGGAGGGTCAAGAGAAAATACATGTCACTGTAGGCTTTATTCTATTATATGAGCAAATATATTACAATAAAATGACCATAGCATGCAGATTGTATTAATAAACTCAACCCACTTAGTTAATGTACTCTACTGAAGAGATGTGTGTTACAAATATGATGAGCTTGCGTTAAAAGCATTGTAAAGTAACCTGTTGCTCTTTTGGACAACTGTGCTTTTTGAAAAGTCCTGCTATTGTAAAGCTGTTCAATACCCTTTTCAAATAGCCACTCACATCTATTCTAAATTCTCCCACAGTCGGTGATTCCATCCAAATTCAGACACATTTGCTAAATCTAAACCTCACCCAGATAGCTCTGACATGCGATCTTGATTCATAAATGGCACCGGTTGTCTTAAAAGGTCAGTAGTTTTCATCGGCCCTTCCTTACTTGCTGTGGAGCGTTTGTATCGAGTGGCCCTACTGTGGGTAAACACTCTTTACACATCACTGGGCCCTGCTTGCAGCGGGAATTTCCATCAGCCGTGTCACTAAAGTCTTCCTCTGCGCTGAGGATTGTGGGATGGAATGGCTCTGCCATCATGCCCACTGCCAACATAACTTCCAACATGTTTCTTTACATATGTGATATTCGGCAATGATCAGATGAACTGTATGCTCTCAGTCTGTTAATATGCAAATATTAAAAAGAGAGTACATTTGTTGACAGTGCGTTCGTGGAAGGAGTGATCATCTTGGGCATGGCACCACTACTGGGGTACTAAACACCTGACTTCTCATTAGTTGCCTTGGTAATTGGGTTCCTATGGAAGTAATTGCACCCGCGGCTTTCAATACAGAAAGTGTGGTCGGATTAAAACTTATGTAAAGTAGTTAGCTTGGCATGTTGTTCACAACTTTCTCAATCATATGCAGGGCCGGCTTTAGCACTGCTGACACTCAATGAGACAATTGTTGCTCCCCCCCCACCCCACCCCAATGACTGCCTTCTCCATTGATTCCCTTACTACCACCTTTCACCCATGCCTCTCATCTCTCCAAAGCCCCCCTCTCACATACATTTCATTTGTATTACAGCTCTGGTTGAGGTTGTCTTTACTAATAAGAATGCATTTCTACCCAAATGAACACTTTTCAGCAACATTAGGAATAGATAACGAAAGACGGGGTAAAAAAACATAACGTTCTACCTTATACTATTTTGTTTATCCAGTATTATGGGTATCTTTCATAGATTCACATGCCTGAATCATTCCCCGTCGCCGGGGTGGGAGTCCCCGGTACTTAACAATAGTAATGTCATATAGACATATACATACTAATAGGCCAGAGGCCTCACATTAGTAACCTATCTGAGTCCTTTTGTAAAAAGGACCAAACTTTGGCCAGGAGCCAATCAGCTACTACCACCCTCTAGAACCTTCCTGGAAGGAGCCCTAGTCTCTCAGATTGTCTACCGCACGTCGTGCTAAGGGAGTCTCCACTGAGCTCTGCTCAGCTTTCTGGATTTATTCCATATTTTTCTCACCTAACTTATTCTTGTGGAGGAGTACTTCAGTCCACCATGTCTGACACTCCTAAAAAAGGGCTCTTTAGACCCTGTGCTTCATGCAGCAAGTTGAGACTACATGTGGATGACAGGCATGAAGACTGCCTCTACTGTCTTTATCCTGACCACTCTGCGAAGGATTGCAAAGTCTGCCGCACTTTCTCTGCCAAGACCCTGAAGGACAGAGAGGGGCGCCTGCTTTTATGGCTCAAGAGACTTAAAGAAAAGGATCAGACAGTCTCTTCAGATGAGAGCGAGTGTTCCTTTAGGAGCTCACACTCCTCCTCCAAAAGGCCCAGACCATCATCTCCAGACCTGTCTGCAAAGCCTCCTCAAAAGAAGACGCCCAAGTCTTCAGAGGTTCGTCCCCAGGCCATGGCAGGAAAGAGTTCTCTTCAGGATGCCACTTTCAAGAAGCCTTTGCTGGTAACTTCGGCCATGTCTGTGACAACGTCGACAGCAACTATATCTACGTCGACGGCATCGTCCTTCTCCGCCATGACGACTACCACCACATCGTCGTCTATAATATCAGTCATTGCGATTAAAAAATCGTCGACGATGCCGCCGTCGACGACTTCTACTACGTCGACAAAAGAAAAGTCATTGTCGTCGACGAGAGTCACATCAGCGTCGACGACATCCTCATCGACGGCATCTAAGGCACCGTCGACGGCTCCATCGTCGAGGAAACCATCAACGAAGCCATCGTCGTCGACACCAGCGTCGACGAAACCATTGACGTCGACACCAGCGTCGACGAGGCCATCGATGTCGACACCAGCGTCGACGAAGCTGGCGTCGACGCGATCGTCGACAAAGCCATCGACGACAGGTCCAGCGTCGACTCTGCTATTGGCGAAGAAACAACCGTCGACGCTGCCATTGACAGCATCGCCGTCGATGAAGACAACCGAGACATCTGCTATGGCCGTAGACGCTCCACTGTCGATGACCACCCCGTTGACGGACTCGTCGACGACAGAGTCTCCTAAGCTGAAGTACTCTTACACACATTACAGACTGACAACGAGTACTTGAACGCCAGAGTTGACGTCACCTAGCAGAGTCCAGCCACTGCCACCGGCCCATCTGCTGGACACAGAGGATTCTGATGATGGTTCAATGTTCCAAGCTGCGACAAGGCCATCAGATCTCCATGTTAAGGTCTATGAAAGCTCAGACTGTGAAGACCTGGGTCAGGATCAAGGGCGATATCAGGAGGAACGTCATATTACTCCGCCTCCTTCTTCACAACCTATGGTGTGCCTACCAGCATCAATAGTGTCGGACCTGCAATTTCTTATAGCGGATTACAAGCAACGGTTTCCGCCCACTCCGCCTCCTCCAGTAAAGCAACCTACAACTGTGATACCTCACCAACTTCCTCGCCCTAGACCACCTCCACTGGTCATTCGTCAAGATCCTGCCACTTTACCACCTATACCTTTTTCTGATGAAGAAGAGGAAGTAGTAGAAGAAGAGGAAGGACAGCAAGAGGAAGGTGAAATACAGGACGATGAATGGAATAACTGTCATTCAGGATCCGGCATCCCCTGACCAAGCAGAGGCGGATTCACCTCCAGAGGATATCGGAGGGTTTTATAATATTGTGGAAAGGGCGGCGGCAAGATTTAAGATCCAAATGACCACTCAAACCCAGGATTGCTTCCTGTATGACTTTAAAGAGCCATTCAAGAAGACTGTGCGATCCATCCCTATTATCGATTACATCTGGAATCAGGGGGTAAAGATAATGAATAACCCCTCATCTCTACTTCCAGTTCCGCCCAGGCTCGACAAGAAATATAAGGCCCCAGACACAGCTCCGGCATGCCTTATAGGCCAAACTAAACTGGACTCTGTTATTACGCAGGCTGCACAGCGTAAATCTAGTAATCCTTCGGCCGCGCTGACTGCACCAGCAGATAAGGAAGGCCGCAAACTTGATAATATTGGTCAGAAGTTTTCGCCTATGTCGGCCCTTTCTATCCGGGTGGCAAACTCACTGGCCCTCTTAGGACGATACAATCGCCAGATGTGGGCAGATATTGCCCCATATAGCAATACCAGAAGATCAAAAAGAGGAGGCAAAGAAGATACTCCTTGAGGGCGAGAGGTCCGCCTCGGAAATGATAGATGTGGCGATGGATATCGCCTCTACAGGATTTAGACAGATGGCAGGGGCAGCAGTCCTCAGGCGCCAGGGATGGCTTAAAGCCACATCATTCTGCCCCGAGGTACAGACCAAGGTACTGGACATGCCGTTTGATGGAGATCTGCTCTTTGGAGAGCATATAGATGAGATGCTGCAGGGTATCAAAAAAGATACAGAGACCGCAAAAGCCCTAGGTATCCTCGAGTATAAAAATACTTCCTTTCGGGGCTCCAGAGGAAGAGGACAACAGACAAGAGGTAGCTATCAGGGATACAAAACCTCCTATGGCTCATCACAGCAATACAAGCCGCAATACCAGCAGAGACAGCAACAAGGCCACTCATGGTACAACAAGTCTTCCTTTCGAGGACGAGGAGGAAAAAAGGACACAGCCAGAAGGCAATGACCTCTTTCTCCCATAGCCCTCCATTTTTTCTCCGCATTATGCAGTTAGAGGGAAAATATCGAACTTACTCCAGAATTGGCAAAAAATTACAACAGATCGTTGGGTTCTCCAGCTGGTTCAGTTCGGACATACTTTGGAGTTTGTTGAGACTCCTCCTCCGAACCCCCCACGTCCTATGCAGCACAAGAATCTGCATCTCCTTCAAAAAGAACTCTCACTAAGGCTCCAGAAGAGAGCCGTAGAAATAGTTCCCCGAGGTCAGAGGGGGAAAGGATTCTACTCCTGATTCTTCCTAATACGAAAAAAGGAGAAAAAATGGAGGCCTATATTGGACCTAAGAAGCCTCAACAGATACCTCAAGAAACAATCGTTTCGTATGGTATCCATTCAAGAGGTGTTACAGCTACTCAATTCCAAAGATTTCATGTTGTCCTTAGACCTCCAGGACGCCTATTTTCATATACTGATCCACAAGAGTCACCGACAATTCCTAATATTTGTAGTGGCAGGAAGGCACTACCAATTCAGAGTGTTGCCATTTGGCCTGAAGTCGGCACCACGCATTTTTACAAAATGCCTGTCTCCTGTGGCAGCGTACCTTCGCCAACTCCATCACCAGGTTTTCCCATACTTGGACGACTGGCTCGTCAAGGCTCCTATTCTGGTAGGCGTAACCAGATCTTCCACCGCCTGTCTTCAACTCTTCGAGAGCCTAGGACTTACGCTCAACCAGGAAAAGTCTGTCCTTCAACCATCGCAACGTCTCACTTTCCTGGGAGCAACTCTGGACACACGCCAGGGAAAGGCCTTCCCTTCACAGGAGCGTCAAATCAAACTAAGATCTCTGGCAAGCGATTTCGGTCCAAAAAGACCATCAAGGTGCGACTCTTCAAATCACTGTTGGGGATGATGTCCTCCAATATCCTACTAATTCCACACTGCCGCCTCTGTATGTGCCCATTATAGGAAGCGTTGTCATCTCAGTGGATCCAGTGCTCGGGGTCCTTCGACGATCTGATCAAGATCACGCCAGTCATGACGCAGGCCCTGCACTAGTGGCTTCAAACAAAAAATCTGAACCAGGGCCTTCCATTCCTACTTCCAATCTCACCTCACGTAATAACAACAGATGCCTCGTTGGAAGGATGGGGTGCGTTCCTGCAGGAGCTCCAGATCAACGGCCAATGGTCACTGGAAAAGCAGCTACACATCTACCTGCTCGAGTTGAGGGCAGTATACCTGGCTCTTCGAGCATTCCTGCCTCGGATCAGGAACTCCGCAGTGCTTGTGAGAAGAGACAACACCACCACAATGCACTACTTGAACAAACAAGGGGTACTCGATCGATGACGTTGTCTCAAGAATCTCAACAAATTTAGAAATGGCTACTCCAACACAACATTTCTCTTCGAGCAGAGTATGTCCCAGGAGCAGACAATACCCTGGCGGACTCTCTAAGCAGACAACGCTCCATTTGCCACGAGTGGGAGGTCGACCACCATGCTCTCCTCGCAGGCTTCTCCTGCTGGGGCAATCCTCACCTGGACCTGTTTGCGACGGAAATCAACACAAAATGCCAACATTATGCAAGCTGGCTTCCCCAGACAGGATCTCTCGGGATGCATTTTCGATTGCATGGTGCATCGTCTTTGCTTACGCATTTCCTCCATTTCCCCTGATTCCCAGGGTTCTCCGGAAACTGAAAACCGAGCATTGCACCCTGATCCTGGTAGCCCCAGCGTGGCCGCGCCAACACTGGTTTAAGGAACTCCACCTTCTATCGCTGGAGCCACCAATTCCATTCAGGCCATACCCGAATCTCCTCACTATGAACCAGGGGCAAGTCCAGCATCCAGATCCGGCATCTCTCAGATTATAGGCTTGGCTCCTAAGTTTAGAGAGTTCCAGGACTTAGATATTCCTCAAGTGTGCAGAGCAGTCTTGGCCCGGGCCTGGGTTGACAGTACCAACAAGACGTATTCCCTTAAGTGGAAGAGTTTCTGTATGTGGTGTAAAGCTAACAAACTGCATCCACTTTCATCATCTCCAGCGCAATTGCTGCCTTACTTACTTCACCTGCCTAACTCGGGATTGGCCCACGCCTCGATAAAAGTCCACCTGGCGGCCATCTCTCGATTTAGGCGCTCTTCGTCTGGAACGTCACTATGGTCCAATAGATTGGTCAAGCAATTTCTGAAGGGGGTATTCAGAACATTCCCTCCAGTGAGACCGTTACCACCTACATGGCAATTCAACATTGTCTTGGCTCAGTTGATGAAGCACCCCTTTGAGCCGATTCATAAAGCAGATATCAAATACTTGTCAGGGAAGACGGCTCTCTTATTGGCTCTCACGTCAGCAAGGAGAGTAAGTGAGCTTCAGGCTTTATCTATTCAGGACCCTTTCCTTCAGTTCAAACAGGATAGAGTCATCTTAACCCCTTCGATGCTGATGACGAGCTCAGCTCGTCATCAGCCACGGGTGACGTGTGCGAATGACGAGCTGAGCTCGTCATTCATCGCGGTAATTAGAAAAATGCCGCACAGCACAAAAATCACCGCAGCAGCGATGCGGTTAAGGACCAATCCTAAGTTCATACCAAAGTTTCCGTCTACTTTTCATCTCAATTAACCTATTGTTCTAAAATCTTTCTTTCCGAATCCATCTACGGCAGCGGAGAGATCTCTCCACTCCTTAGACCTAAAGAGATGCCTGAGGTTCTACATCCATAGGACGGAACAGTTTTGAAAATCCAGCCAATTATTCATTGCCTTTAGCAGGCCCAGGAAAGGTCATCTGTTGACAAAGCAGAGTATTTCAAGATGGATCTCTGCGGCCATCACCTTCTGCCACCAACAAGCAGGACCTCCTCTACCTTCCAAAATTCGGGCTCATTCCACAAGAGCAGTCTCCACTTCCATGGCGCTCTTTGCTGGGGTGCCCATTGTCGACATTTGTAGAGCGGCGACATGGAAGACACCACATACGTTCACCAGGCACTACTGCTTGGGTTCAGAACTTATGAAGGATGCAGCAGTGGGACAAGCGGTGCTCCGTCATCTATTTCATTAGAGGTGAGCCTTCTTCCTCTCATCCCACCTTCCTATTACCTTCCTGCACATTTCTTGCTCATGATAATGTTTCCAATTTTATGGTATTGCACTAATGATAAGGTATTATTTAGTGTCTTACATGGTGTATTATACGAAATGTGCTGACTATTGCTTGCTACTCTGATTCAGGCATGGGAATCTATGAAAGATACCCATAATACTGGATAAGAAATGCATAACTTACCTGTAACTGCCGTTATCCAGTATTGTTATCTTTCATAGATTCACATGCAACCCACTCGCCTCCCCTGAAAGGGCTCACCTTGGTTCTCTCAGTAGGTACTACTTAGCACTGTGCTTACTAATGTGAGGCCTCTGGCCTATTAGTATGTATATGTCTATATGTCATTACTATTGTTATGTACAGGGGACTCCCACCCCGATGACGGGGAATGATTCAGGCATGTGAATCTATGAAAGATACCAATACTGGATAACTGCAGTTACAGGTAAGTAACGCATTTCTTACATGCAGCTCTTTGATGACAGTTCATAAGTCACTGTGCTATAATAGGATTGTAACTTATGAACTGCAAGTAAACAAAAGGATATCTGTGACAAAAGCAATAGCTCACTGAGGTAGTCATATAAAATAAATGTCTGCGATCTGCATAGTCCATGTTCTGATCTCTTTCCAGCAGAAACTTGCAAGCAGACACATCTCCAGAGTAAGCTTGACAGTTGTATTGTTACCTGAAATCTGCTGGGCATACAGGAAACTCTGTAGCAATTGCTTGTAAGCTTATAAGTTAATTCTAAACACAGCCCTCCCCCCACTACCCCCCCCCCAAGGCCAGTGCCAGGGGTGCTGCGGAACCGGTCTCACCACTATAAAGCTGGCACTGATCATTTGTCAGAGAGCATGGACGGAAGAAGGCACATTTAGCCTGTGGCCAGGGATCTGTTCAAATTACCAATGCAATGTTTCATATCATATGTAACTATAGGCCACTAAACTCAGAGACCTTCCAGTTCGAAGCGCACCATATTCTAATTCTCATTCACAGTAAATGCAAATCATGCCGAACATTTGGAAAATTGAGAAACTTTTTTTCACCAAGTTTGACACGGCTCACCTGAGTTGGAAGGGAGAGATGGGCAGACCTCTACCAGTAATGCTTTTCATTAAACCTACATGTATCCGGATGTTTACACATTCATCCATTGCATTTACCCGTTTCTCTATCATGATCTTTCTAGTCTATCTACACTATTATCTCTCCTCACATCTATCAGTATCTCTGTTTCTTTCTTATTATCTTCCTTTCGATTGTCTATCCGTTTATATATTGATCTACCTGCTTATCTGTTGACCCAGAAGCATTCTGAACTGTCCTAGTAATTACATGTACAAATCAGTGACAACAAAAACGAATAAAACACAATAATACATAGTTGGCTCACGTTTGCCACTATCATCCCTTCATCTTCCCAGTTTTTACTCACTTCCTCCCTATTGGCCATGTGAGACCATCTCAAGCGTCTTTCGGCCAGATTCATCAAGCTTAATTGCGCCCGCATAGGGCCAGGTTCTGAGAATCTGGCCCTTTGCGAGCGCAATTTTTGCATTTGGGATTCATCATCCCAAATGCAAAATTCGCTATTTAAGAATTCGCACATTTGCGAGGAATTGCATTTAAGGAATCTCTATTTGAGATTCCTTAAATGCAATTCATGAACCATTTTAAAATTGCGATTGCGAAATCGCAATTTTGGGCCGCTATTTACCGCAAGGTCAAACCTCGTGGTTTATAGCGAAAACGTAGAAAAATGCATGTAAATGCATTTTTCTAAGTTGCATGTTACACACACACATGTCCTTTGGACATGTGTGTGCGCACCACCAATGCAGATCACATTTCAGGGGTGCTACAGGGTGTCCTTTGGACCCCCCTGGCACCCTTGAAATCGCATCTTTATTTGGGATTAGCAAATTGCTAATAGCAAATAAGGAATGACTCCCCATTCATTCCTATGGGCCTTTAGGCCCTTAGGAATGAATGGGGAGTTATTCCTTATTTGCGATTAGCAATTTTCTAATCGCAAATAAGGAGGCTGTAGGAATCACAATTTATTTCGCGATTTCTACATGAATCCCGATTTGCAAGTCCTTAATAGCGATTCCTTAATAATCGCTATTAAGGACTCGCAAATCGGGACATTGATGAATCTACCTGTTTATTTCCACATCCCCAGCCTCACCATCTTGTGTTTCTCTAAAACCACGGTCTCAAAATGGCAAGAAAAGGTCAAAGAATGACATTTAGGGTGTGTTGGCTGTATACAAAACATCCAACATTTAGTAAGCAACAGAGCCTCGGAGTGCGTGCTTTTAACGGGAGGTGGGGCAGTGTGATCATAAGAGATGTAAACTCGGGGCAGCTATTTTCAGATATTTCTTGATTGTGAATCTAGTCAGCAAGGCAGGGAACTGCTGTACAACAGAAACAAACGAAGCAAAACTACGTGATTGAAAAGCAACAAATAACAATAAAACTGAAACTGAAGTTTGCAGATGCTTAACTAATAAAGCTTCACTAGCACTGGCAGCCCTTTAATGGCATGTGGTTTGTCTTACCCAGATGTCAGGCGAGGCATCATAAAACGATCACTAGATAGTAGAAAAAAAGATTGTTCACTTGTAGTCATAGTGAAAAATCTTTTTTTCTACTCTCTAGTGATCATATTATCATGCTTCACCTGTCATTCGGGCAAGACATAACACCTTTAGGAAACAGTTTGTGCTGCCTGTCCCTCCTGCCTATGCCTCTTGCTCTGTGTTAATTTCCTTGTCGAAATAGTACATTCTCACCATTGAGATAAAGCAGATGAGATTGCTTGAGATGATTGGACTACACATTTTTCACCATTGATAAATTCACCCAGTTGATGCTATGCGCCAGATACCCTGGACAGCTGCAGTGGGTAAGCGCCCAACCCATCTTTGACTGAAATGAATTGGTTGTCCGACGCCCTCAATATTTCCGCGTTTCCTTGATAAGCCCTCGCAGCCGGCAGAGTGTATGTTCTCTGGCAGAGAGAAATGCTTTCCCTGTAATCTCTCAGACAATAAACACTCACTGTCAATCTGGAATATTTTATATGAACTGGCTTTGTGCGTGGTACATCATTAATCTTCTTCATCGAGGCCCCACAATGCCTCCCACACCAGGCTAGGATCTTTGCTGCTTTGCCAAGCAGTGGGTGGAAAAATAGCCTTATTATCAACCCAAGACGGACACATAATAGCTCCCTGAATGCTTCCATTGAAGCCGCCTTTGCTCTAAATACTAGCTCTCTGTCCCCAGCCGCACAAAAGAGCGCTTCGTTTATGACCTCATTGTCCGGCCGTGCAGCGCAAAACTCTCCAGAAGGGAAATCTATGGTAACTAGTCAGTCTTGGCAAGATGTCTGCTTCACACAAGTTTACAGTAACTAATTATGGCTTTATTACGGGGTCCTCGGATGTGGACTGGTAATTCCACATCTACAGAGTTAATGATACTGCAGGTACAGTTAGCTCAGAGGATTCAGAATCAAAGAGGTTTCTGGGTTGTACCCTGAGAATTCTCTAAGGAATAAGGATATTCTGTATTCAGATCCCATTAACATTTTTTAATTCTTGCCCACAGTCCTGGAGATACTTTGAGCAGCTGAAACTTTAGGTGGGGGAATATGACAGGTTCCATCGTGTTTCCATGAGTCTCGTAATTGGTGATGAGGAATTCATAATGAGACTCTCAAATCCTTATATCTCCTAAATAAAATGAACCTAAATATTGTGTCATATGTAGAATTAAAAATTTTGTGAGATGAAAGAATGGCTAGAAATCACATCTTAAATTTAAGCAGTTAAATATAACTAGGATGAAGGAAGCGAGCAACAAGCAGTCACCAGCAATTCTTGGCAGCCACTAGAGCACTGACCACATGAGTGCTGACAAATGGAGGAAGTGAAGGGTGTACTTAAATGCCACTCTTCATAGGGTGGCAAAACTCCTTGCACCACTTCTGCACAGCTGAAGGTGAGATTGCAAAAAATGACTCTCTTCCCCTGTCTACAAGTATAACAAAGTTAACTACTGAATACACTCGCCCCACCAGGAACAAACTGCTAGGGTCAATATTTTTAGGTTTCGCCTATTATCATTCGCTTGCGAATGTAATAGGCGAAAATTCTAGTGCTCGATCGACTGGTCAAACCACTGCGGTTTTCTCACAGTGCATGTGAGTCATGTGACCACAAAAGCGGGTCACGTGACCACACAAGCACGCACATCTCACTACTCCGCCTGCCACACTTCTCCTCCCCTCGCTCGCATTCCCGCCCCCCCACCACCAGGCTCTTTTCTAAACATCTTCGCACAATCAATATGTGCCATTGCTTACACGTCAGCCATGCTTGTTTCAACTAGATTCTTCCGGTTCATATCAAAACACAGCAGCCTCCAAGACCAATTCATCTCCATTTTATGAATATCCAAAATGTGGTAAGTGAAGAAAAACGCCTCGATGTCTTTCTTTCATCGCAGGAGCCTTCGGTGAGTAACTGCTCCCAAAAGCACAAAAAAGTCATACAGATAGAGCAAACCAATAAACAATAACACAAACATTTTACCTCCTCCCCTCACCCTGCACCAAAAAAGCAAAATTGTCAAGATTTTTTGTGTAAAAGGGATTCTCTAATTTCGACCAGCAGGGGGTGATTCCCTTAATATATCTATTCTGTGTACGTTCCTGTCACAGAGATGTAACAAATAGCCAGTCTTCAGTCACCCCTCCGCCGTTACAGTTTAAGCAGCCCAATGAAATGTCTCTTTCAGGGGCGCGCGAGACTCACGAGTACACACATCTCATTCAAACGTGTATTTGACAAAGAAGGGCGCAATGCACGCCATTTACCTAAATTAGTTTGATGCTTAACATCAACCAGATAACCCCATTATCCGGCTTTAAGTGAGCTAGAGAGGCTTCGGCTCCCGTAAACATTATTCTCTTTGAAAGCGTTCTGCTGCTTCTTGGCCCTAGCCTAGATGTGTATGGTATCCATCCAATCTAACCGTTAAGACATATATCGTTTTTGTGCACTGCTGGGTTCCCATGACCTCTTCAGTATCCTTCTATCTCTAAGAATCAGATAAGAACGATGTACTCGTGTGTGTGCACACGAGTGAATGAGCGTGACAGGAAGCGGGGGAGGGGAGGCGCCTTTGAATACGAGCCCTGTAGCTAGAGTCTGCCGAAGGCAGCCAGAATGGATTGATGCAGCCTGTAAGAGTGAATTTGACACCGCCGCTCTTGCAAAAGCAAATGTCACCATGTCAGTTCCTCCTCCCTCACAAAAGTAATAGTGGCAATAACAAGCACTGTTGTTGCCAATAGGTTTCGCATTTGGAAAGTTGGAGCTATTGGTTTTGTAAATGACATTTTATATTTATATATTATTGACAATGCCAATAACGATATATAAATATAAAATGTAATTTACAAAACCAATAGCTCCAACTTTCCAAATGCGAAACTTATTGGCAACGCCAGTGCTTGTTTCTAGTGGGTTTGTTTGGTGGGTAAGCCAAAATCAGCACATTTTCCACATAGGTTCTTTTAACTCTTTAACATTGCGGCTAGAATTCATTATGCTAGCCAACGGCTCAAGTATGGACTTGTATTATCTCACAGCATATCCTTCAGACAATGTATTAGAGTCTTGACTTTCTCCTTTCCTCAAAGGAAGGCTGCAACTGAAACTCTTCAGAGCTGAACATTTCCTTTGCAGATGTAATGGTCAAGTGTCGTCAGCCGTTTATGTTTTTGGGGTTTTATCGGTCTTTGTCAGGTTGGAGGTGGCTTTTTTTTTCAAAACGTTGAAATTACGCTATCTTAAAGAGCGAGAGAAAGGTGATGAGTATGTCTCTTTTCTGAAATTGTGTGCATAAATCGCTTGGCGGGAAGAGACTTTAAAGGAGGTTGCTATGTATCAAAGCCCTGATGTTTAATGTATCCGGCACATTTGCCTATGTAGATCATCATAGTTAAATTCCTATTATACTGAGAGAAACCAATTTTTCGCAGGCCCACACTGCCATCACTGGTATCCAGTGTGTGTATTTCCTGAGATCCGTGGTAGGACGTGCTGGGCTGAAGAAGGTGCAAAGAAAAGGCACTCTGTTGGCCAGTCAGTCCTGCTTTTGGCGGCGTCTGAAGTGCTTCTTTATCTGAACCACCAAAGCCATAGCGACTGGGAGCTTTTAAGTCATCACAAGGCATGCTGGTGCAAAATCTTATCGATGGGTGCTCAGAAAAGGAAAAGAATAGTCCCATGAGCGATGGGTGGGGAAGGTGGGTGGGTGTTTGCTTTGAAATCTCCTTTATGATGCTGACAGTTTGAAAGGCATAGCTATGTGTAAACTGTCTCTTAGTTTTACATTTCCTGTGAACAGCTTTGAAAGAGTGGTCAAACCTACCACCTCTGGCGCACACAATAGATGGGCAGCTACATATGTCTGATCGTCTAGTGAGAAAATCACCTTTGGAAAGATAAGTGTGTGAACTGAACAGACAAAGCAACCTTAGTCGGTGTCCTGGTAGCAGGCTATATTTTGTGCTGGCATACGCTGGTCGCTAACAGTATAACAATTTGTTTATTAGTTTCATAAGGCACAACTGCATCTCCTTGGTCCTAACACTGGTGATAAAAGTGAACGTCAATTAAGAGTTGGCTTTGGCAGTGTAATCTCATGTTTACTCTGTGGTGCTGGTGTCAAATTTTACTGGTTTTAGGGACTTGTGTAGCTTAGGATAAAATTCAGCGTAGCGGTTTTCTTTGGCCCTGTCTCTTTTGAAGAGTGGTGTAGATGTATGTGGTTGTCCCTAGATTTTCCGAATAAGGTGTCGACAATTGTCTGGAAAAGTAGTTTTCAAGTGGTAAAGTTTAATTGATTTAAAAATGCCACTTTGGGAGGAATCTAGAAAAATCCAGATAAGTAAGGATGTTCTACACCTGTTAGCTATGTCTCCTTTATCTTAAGTATGAATTCAGCCTGACTGACCTTTAAGGTCCTGTTGTACAGGAGAATTAGTGTGGGTAAAATAAAATGTGCTAATGCAAAGTAGATGATGACATGTCTGCAAATAATCTCAGCCTCGTGCACAAATGTGTTGTTCAAAATGAGGTACAATTTGTACTCCAGAAGGAGCCCTATGGCTCCATCTAGCATAAGTCCACCAAATGCATAACAACGCTGCATAGTTACTTCTTCTCCATTATTGTGCCTGCCTCGCTTCGAGTCCATGGTGTTCTTCCAAGCCGTTCCCTAAACTACCTACATGAAGTATCTGATTAATAAACTGTGCACATGTTCTGCCCCGACATCATTTCATAGACAGATACGTCTTCAAAGGAATTGAAGCCAGCCCTAAAAGTGACATCTGAGTGTCTCAGTTCAAGTAACAAGCAGCTGGGGCATGGATGACAGACAGGCTGACTGAACTATGATGTCACACCTCCCTGTGAAAACAGCAGCCATTGGTATGAATAGTTGTGGCTAGGAGAGCCGCTGTGCCAATTTGGCATACGATTTGATGCAAGGAATCACCTTGGGACTCGCGGGGAGAAGAAATGCCTTTAAATTAAAAAAATGAGTGAGGGAGGCCATCTTTGTATTTGAGGATGCTTTCAATGCCTAAAAGTGTTTTGTCCGAGCTAGAAAAGCTGATGACAATAAAGGAGACTTTTCAAGTGGCTCAGAATCACGTCACCCCCCCCCCCAAAAAAAAATTTAGCCACTCTACATTCACTACCTCAAAAAGGGTGCCCTTAACCACTCTCCCTCAAATGCAATTAATTAGTTATATAGCGCTACTCAGACCAGTCTAGGGTGTCAGAGCACTTTGCATCATACACATATTACACAGATACAATTAATCATATGTGTGGAAATCAGTGTATAGTAAATGTTACATCAGACAGAGGATTACAAGGTGTAGGAGTGTTACATCATCCATACTTGCAGGCAGTATAGTTTTCAGGTGCTTGGTCTGAAGAAGCACAAACTCATAATTTAAAATGGAACATTATAGTTGGGGGTTCTCTTTAATCATAAAAATCGATTTCTACCCAAATAAACCCGTTATGCAACATGAATTTATGCTCCAATCTATAGTTTGAAGTGTGCTTGCAGCTCTTTGATGACAGTTAATAGCTCAATGTTCTATATTAGGATTTTAACTTATAAACTGCAAGTAATAAAAGGATGTCTCTTACAAAATCAGTAACCCACTGGCCTATTTACATTAGATGAACTTTGTAATCTGCATGGTGGACTTTCTTTGCAGCAGGCATATTAACCCTCTTTACTAGTTTATAATGAGTCAATACCTCAAGTAGACAAAACTCGGATCTCTCAGTCCAGGAAGAATATTAATCACCAGAGTTATCTTGACATTTTTATTGTTGCCTGAACCTTGCTGGGGGCAATGAATGCAGCAGCAGGTGTTTTTAAACCCATAATAAACTTGCAAAGACGGCGCTCACTGAAGCCACAACCCGGTGCAGTGGCACTGGTCGCACCATTGTAGAACTGGCCCTGAGGGTGCCAGTCTCAAGGCAAGCTTAGGTTCAAGTGGTGTCCATATAGGAGCAAAACCTTGATATTATTGCACTCAGTAAATTAAGATGCATGCTAACAGTTCTTAGAACTCTGACCTAACTCAGTTGCTGAATTTTCATCTCACAAAAAGTTAAACATTGATTATATGGCTCGGACAGATGTAGATACAGGAGGCATTACTGATTCTGCTGTTGGTATTCATGGTGGTGAGTGGTCCTGCCAAACTCAAAACTTAGGTCTCAATATACAGCCGGTTTATCGTAGTCTCTCCCAGGCCAGTGCTTTCAACACACAAACAAATGTAATTTGAGAGGCCATATCCACAAACAGAGATAATTATTTTCATTGGCTTGGTTCGTATCCTCAAATCCCTGCATCACAGAGTGGATTTTGGCATCATTGACTGCTTTGGCTGTATGTATTTGTCTGCTCTTGCAAGATAAACAGGATTGCTCAAAGAGATGTTTTTCACAGACTAGAATCCCACCAGGGCTGAGTTAGCCTCTCATCCTTCTGCAATTGATAAAATGCAAATGCAATTGAGCTGGGCTGCAGGGCCGGACTGGGAACCAAAACCGGCCCTGGCAAAGGGTGGAAGTTGCTGCAAAAACGGCCCTGTAACGAAAACGGCCCCCAGGGGCCCAAAACCTGCCCCACCCTTGCGGCGCACTGGGGGATTGCCCGGTGCCCGCAACGGCCAGTCTGGGCCTGCTGGGCTGTGATAAGGAAGCTTTGAATGTGTTTTTAGGTATCGCCTATGCATCGCGCATGTGCTGCATAGGAGGGCCTTTAGCTGTCGCTCTGCTTATTTTCAAACACACATTCGTACTTGTGGCGGCATCCACCTTGCGGGCCACAAGCAGGAGTGCACTGCTTGAAAATGAGCAGACCACGCATGCACTACTCCCGGGCTTGTTGCAAGTTGTTTTCTCCCCTGGAGTATCGCTCCCAGGACTTGAAGGCTTCTGTTTTTCTCTAATTTATTTCTGTTCAGGAACTGTTTTTTTAAATTCCAATGAGCGTTTCCCTGGCTCAGCGTGGCACCCGCTTCACGGACGCCTCACTTAATGTTTCACGGACGCTTGCTCTTCTCCCCCTGCCCTCTCGAGCTCCCCTGGTACTGTCGCTCGCACCGTCTTCTAGGCTGTCGCTGCTTTCTCCTCCCTTCAGCTTGGTGCCTACATTTTAGCATCAAATGTGGATCGCCCACTCTGTATTCCGGATACAGATATGGAAGTGGCCACCTCTGTCCTTCCCCTTGTTTGAGAGTACTCTTGTCCTAATGCGGGGGCTCTACGGGGGAGGGCAGGGGGAGGGAACAGGATTGTGGGTTTTCTTTCCTCACGCATGCTGCTGGACACAGATTGGAGGTGCTGGGCTTGCACACTAGGATTTGCACTTTGGAATTATGCCAGGCTCTCTGGGGTCGTTGGAGTGGTAATTGTCTGTTGTGCTTTGAGGGAGACGTAACACTGTTTTTGTCCACGGAGGCGCCCCCCAGATCCGGAGCTTCTGTAGAAGAAGAAAGGTTTTTGAAAGAAAAATAAAGTGATTGTTAAGCCACCACAGAGCAGTTACTAAATAACTGGTTGTGAGTGCATGTCGGTGGATTTGCCAAATGTAAAAGAACAAAATCGGGTTTTTGTGTTCTTTTTTCCCTTGATACACCTAGTACTTTCGAAAGTACCCAGATCCCACCAATTCGAACACTTGCTGGTGTTGTTTGTTTATTTTGCACAACCCTGTGCTGGAAAATTATGTTTTGTATATATTAACAGTATGGTTTATATATTGCTAGTGACAGAAGGATTTCAAAGGTATCCAGTTCCTCTTAACTGAGCTAAGGTAATGAGGTTTTCAAAACCCTAACTCCCAAAACTTGTGTCAAAATAATGATAATGTGTCCATTGTAAGAAAAACAGCAGGCGCGGTCTTATTAAAATAGATGTGCTGCTTGGAAATGAATCCGTGCCATTTATGGACTAGTCGTGTGTCTAGCTCACAGTGGAGACTCCAGACTTTCCCGCATTGTGCATAAGTTTGAGCTAAATAGACAGCAGCAGGCTGTGAGCATCCAATGTGGGGAAAACCATTACGGCTGCAGTGGGGTTGTTAGATGGGACACAGCTTTTACACATGTTTTTGGTGGTGTTTTGCCCCTCCCGGCCACATCGACACAAAATATTTATCTGATTAACTTGTTGATGAAAGTTTAGGCGGTGATATTTGCTTTCGGTTGAGGATGAACCCGCATTTTGGTTAAGCCACCCCCTTCTGGTTGAATGGATAATTAGAGCAGTCTTACGCCATCCTTTGCTTGCACATATGAAAGGGAACCCTCATCCTTTCCTGATAGTCCTTGAGTAGGACATAATGAGAACTTTCAGCCCTTCTTCAGAGTTCCTTTTGTATGTAGATTACACATGTAATGGGGGCCCTTCCTTGCTGTCCAATCTATTATCTGATTTAGACGTAGCTTTAACTCTTAGCCCATGATGGAGGCTGTCACTTCCGTGTCTTCAAGCTTCCCCTGGCTGCCCCTACATGTTATGTTATGTTATGGTATGTTATGTTATGTTATGTTATGTTATGTTATGTTATGTTATGTTATGTTATGTTACTGCGTCTTGTAGAGTACTACAGCTGCCCCAGGAAAGGGGCGTCCCGGCACTAATACCAAAAAAGACCACTTCAAGGTACCAGCCGCTGCTACTAATGCTGCAAGCTTCCACACATTCATCACTCTGCAAGCTTCCCTCGGCTTCCCATACACCACTGCAAGCAACCCGACACTGCTCCCAATGCCGTGAGATTCCACATGTTCCAATTTGGGCTTGATATAAACTTACACGTATTCAGAAAATCAGCTATAATTGAAAGACCCAGGATAATGTGCTGCATGGCTAGACCTATTGGCTATGCCAATGCTTGTTTATAAGGTTGCTGTTTTCTAACATTACTAGATTTAATATGCATCTGATTAGCCCTGCTCAAAAGAACAGCATGCAGAGGCGTGTGTGCCTTTGTTTCTCCATTTTGCTGCCCTGCCAAGCAGGTGATGAGTTTTGATATCCTGTTTCATTCACCGGGTAGGTTAATGCATGAGGTTGAGGCCGCTCAATGGACTTCATGGAGAGGAAATCCAGATGCTACACCATAACAGTTTAGGGCTAGCTCAGTTACCACACTAACTGGACAATATGAACTCGAAACAAAGGATCCTTGTTACGGATAGTAGGGCTGCTTATGCAAGCATGGCGGCCAAACCCCTTGAGCAAGGGCTTGCAAGGTAGTTAAAAAATAAAAGTAGGATAAGTGGAATCAATCTAAAAAAAAGGGGGTCCGACTGGGACAGATAATAGTCCCAGACAGCAAAATAGACCTGTCCCCCATAAGTGAATTAAAAAGCTAAAAAAGTGGCCCATATTTGCGAATTGAAGGCAGTTTCGCTAGTAAAGACATGCTGGGTGTTTTGCAAGGTATGGAAGGGTGAATGGAATTAAGCTTGCTGCAAGCAATGTTTGTTTTAATATAAGGGAAATCAAAAGTAAAAACATTCCCATCAGACAACAAACATCCAAAAAACACAGTCCACACACTGACCCGTCAGACCAGCCCATTGAGCACTGCCTGATTGCCCTGTAGGCCAGCCTGCCCCGGATGGAAAGAGTAACCTGAAGGACGCAAATGGATACACACACTGATGTAAAAGAAATGTCAGAAAATAAGCTTTTATCTATATTTATCTTATTCGAAACAAACTGCAACTAGAGACCATGAACATTACCTAAACAAGCCTACCCGGGTAGAAAATCTGAGTCTTGAGGATGTTGCCAACTCTACACAAGGCTTTGCCGCTCTATTCTGTGGAGGAAGCTTTGTTACAAAGAAAATGATTTCTGCAGTGTCTGTTCCAAAGAAAAAGATGGCTGCAGTGTGAAAGATCTTTGACCGGCAGACATGATGTAGTATGAAATCCGGCCTGCAGGCCAGAGTATGAAATCCGGCCTGCAGGCCAGAGGCACGTGGTGCATCAGCAGCATTGCCATTCTTGGGATACAGCCTTTTCCTCATGCTCCACTGGCTCCCAATGGAGGAAAGGTGTTGTGTCGAAGAATCCCTGCTCACTGAAAGCAAAGTAGTTCCCTATAGTTCTGTTTGCAGAAGGCCTGATGCAACTCGCCCTTTTCACACCAAACCATGACCAGGTTTCACAGTTTGCTGCAAGCCTGGTTTTGGTTTTATTTGCTCCTCCCCCATTTTAAGCAGCAGTTTTACAGTGTTCTGTTCAAATTTGACCTTCTTTCATTTCTGTTGTCGGGGTTTTATTCCTCAAAGGTGTATTCTCACTTCCTTTGTTACTGAAACATGTAGGAGATAGTTGGCCAACATGCAGGTGCCTCAAGCTTCAGCAATGATGCAATGCTGGCCCCTTCATATGATTCTGCAAGTGGGAGACATGGAGCAGTAGGTCAGTACCACTGTAGTTAAGGTGTAGAAAACACCATTCAGGCACTGTCCATATAGCTAGACTAGCCAGTGGGGGCCTTTCAGAAGACATTATTTCACCAGTGCTTGAAATCAACAAGAAGTGGTTACATATACTCAGCGATGATGCACAGTGATTTGCTTAGATTTTTAATCATGCCCCTTGGCGCAGGACGGACCGCACTTTCTGGTTCCAAAAGTGTTGGTAGCCAGATTTGCCTTGAGTCTCCAACAATCCAACAATTCAAGAAGATGAAAGCAAAACGAATATATTTCATCCATTGATTGATCTTTGTCATCATTTAACTCCTTCATAATACATTTTGTGAAAATTATATTGATGCCCCTTTATCTTAATGACAAAAATATTTTAGTAACTTGCACAATGTCATATGGTCCCATCCCATATAAAGTGTCCCAGTATCACTACAGAGAGGTAATAATCCCCCTTCAGAGTGCCCCCTGTACTGTGCCTTGGATTGAGTAATTGATATAGACACCGATAGTTGTGTTATGAAGCAAACTTTTTTGGTATTGTTTAACAGAAGTATTTTTCTCGCAGAAGAAGCATCTCAAACAGGAGATGGTGTTCATGGTGCAGGTTGGTTTGTGGGTCCAGTGGAGATGTGAAATTGAGAGGTGGTGGGACAATGGAATTGTCAGTACTAAACAAAACACCATAAGTATTCGTTTTTTATACATTCACACTGCACATATTTGAGTTCATTAATGCAATATAAAATAAAGTGTGTAAGTAGGAAGTTCTTGTCAATAATCTTTAGAATAATGTAGGAAATGGAAAGCTGTTTGGTGTAAAACATGAATTTGGCCTAGAATTATCAAAATTCTCGGCCAAATTATCATTATATTAGCCTTTTAGCAACATATTAAAGATAACTATTCTGATTAAATTAACATATCTCATCAAGAGCAAGCTGCCTAGGAGTAATAAATAAAAAGAAAACATGTCTTAATAATGCTAAAATAGCTGCACGTTCTGTGGTGATTGTACTGTTTAATTGTGCAAGACTGCTTAGCACACTAAAATCCTATCGACATCAAAGATATATCAGTCAAATAAATGAGGAAATATACTATTCCCAACTTCACCGTTTTACAAAATGGATATGGATACATGCTATAAGATTAAAAAAATACATTGATTCATAATGTAGAAAAATGAAACAATATACAAGAATTCCTAATTGTAAGTCATTACGTATTTAGTACAGTTGGTTGTAATAAATTGTGTAGTCACAGTAATGTTAAAGTTAGGCTGCAAAAATAAGGCATAGGTATGTACTTAATAAAGGTATACCTAATATCGATGGCATCTGCGCTTCGTCTCAAAGTGCTGTTTCCATATTGTATCAACTTCTTTAAGAAACGTGTTGACATGCTGGCGAAAGAGCGATGTGCACCAGGACGAGTAGAATTTTCCGAACGATTAGGTTCAATTGTTCGTTGTGCCAATAATGACGACTCACCCCTCCTGTGCACCTGTTGTCACAAATCACTTTGCAATGCAACACGACTTTTATTTCAGGAACTTTTATTTGAAATGTGCTGCCTGCTTGGTTTTGGCAGCTGCTGGGCCTAATGTTGCTCCCCCAGCACCTCACCACCCCCTGCACACCCACCTTGACATCTGCCCTTTGGTCCTTCTCATCAGTCACCGGATCTGGGTGGCCATCTCCATCAGCTGTGCCCTTCCATCACGGTCCTCTTACCCTAATATGTGAGTTCCCCTTCTGGTGAAGATACTTGACAGCTGGGAGCGCTTGCACATACCTGAGGTAGTGGTGTCTGGTGCCAAGTGCCTCCACCATATGTTTTGTTTGTTAAGACTACTCAAATCCCTCCACTTGCTTGCAGGCGGGTCTTGTTTCTAAAGTGTTTATTTTTCGTAGCAGCAGGATTTCAGTACTTGTCTGAACAATTAATTAGGAAACTACTTCTCAAGCTACATTGCACTGTTACTCACACGCTCCTTGGTAAGATGACAATTGCAGGCAAGGAAATTAGCTGTGCAGGTTCCGGAAGCAGAGCAACCTAGGAGAGGCCTCCCATCTCTGCACACGTGTTGTGTTAACGGAGCAAAGCATGCGGCGACTTGGTATTTCATACTTTTTGTTGCTGGAACCGAAGTGAATAAAAAAAATAGGTTACAATAATTCTGGGCCAGCTGAAAATCCCCTGTTTGCATAAGTATATAAGCTGTGTGAAATATACCACATTCTATAATTATCAGATGTAATAAAGCCACATGCCTGCAATGTTACTCCGATACAAATCTAAAAGTCAGAGTTGCTGATATATACCAGTAGAAAATGCTATGGAAGATTTTGGTGTGAAATTCACCAAAATCCATGTTATACCTTATTTCGGATCGCAAAACTTGTAACTGTAATTATAGGACCAGATGAATTCCAAATGATGGGGTATCTAATTCCGCCAGCTGTGATAGTTATCTCTTCCCTCTCTAGACCATTTGGTAGCAAGGCCTAAGATGGTCTGTTAGACATACGTTTGGGACATAGGAGGGATGATTCAATTGAAAATTCTTATGGTAAGGACAGACAGGCTGGATTCATATCAGGTTTTAGGAAAATCACTGATGTTCTAGTGCCATACAATGAAGCTACATGGGAATTATTCCCAAAGTTATTGCTTATGCTATACAGGAGGCAAGGCTTTTTCTACAGTTGCGCAGCAAAACTGTGGAATGAGTTTCCTGTTCATCTGCGTAAAATCCTCTCTCTTCATCCATTCAGGAAAGCTCTAAAAGCTAGGCTCTTTGTTATCGAGTCATTTGCATTATATTTTGTTAGAGAAACTGTTTCTCCAGTATTGAATCTTTCATAGATTCACATACTTGTATCTTCCCTGTCGTCATGGTGGGAGTCTCACGGTAACAGAATGACCATAGCAGTACCACAGAGAAGGAAGCTGCATAGAAAAGCCCATAGGGCCTGATTTGTTTGGTAACGAGACCTCCTTATTGTTTGGTCCAAAACTCAGCCAATCAGCACCAAGCCCTGACATCACACTCCCCAGCAGAACCCTTCTATCTCAGATTTTCGAACTTTTGACCTTTCCAACTGCTGAACCCTTTCTGGATTAAGGTATTGTGGTTCGTCTTATACCTTATAATGGCTGAAAGCTCTAAGAGGCTTTTCAGACCTTGCAGATCCTGTGGAAAAGCTAGGCTCTTCTCTGAAGATACACACAAGGACTGCCTATATTGCCTTCATCCCAAGCATGTAGCTAAGGACTGCAAGCATTGCAGAACTTTTTCTGCTAAGACTCTAAGAGATAGAGAGGCACGTCTTCTGTTGTGGCTTCAGAAGAAGAAGGCCTTCTCGGACTCTGATTCAGAGGAGGAACTCACAAGCCAGTCTTTCAAGAAGAGGAAAGCTTCCAATTCTGAGGAACCTGTGGATCCTAAAAAGATCAAATCCAAGGGAAAGGAGGCGTCATCTCTCCCTCCTACTCCTCTGAAGAACTCTTCAGGTCATAAGGGGGCATCTTCAGCCCAGCCGACCAGTTTTGCAGCGTGAATCTTTCTGGATTCACTATGCTGTGCATTATTCCGCGGTCTAGTGGTTGGGACCGGAATCGTAGTCTTTTCTTTCTTTTTTTTTTTTTCGTAGCCCAGGTGGGTGTCGACGTCCCACCTTTTGGTGTCCTTCCTGTGACGTCGGCATGCTTCCTGCGGAAGCTCCCACCCTTGGGCGCCATCTTCAAATTCTTTTTTCTGCCGTTGGGTCTGGATCGTTCCCGAGAGGGCTCCGGAGATTTGGAGAAAAGAGAAGCCAAAAGCCAAGTTTTTGGGAAGCAAAAAGTGGAGAAGACGGAGTGAGACTACATCATTGAAAGGGACAACGAAGGAAGAGGATCTTCGAGGAACTTTGACGTCCAGAAGAGAATGCGCAATCAGGGGGCCCCCTGAACGCAAGAGATGGACAACACACCATTCAAATTCTGCCGGAACTGCCACCCCAAGTACGTGCAGAAAGACCAACACCCAGTTTGCAACCTCTGCCTGCCGGTCGACCACGAAAGCAGGGACTGCAACGCCTGCTCCGCCTTTACACCAAAGACCCTTCGAGTGAGAGAGAGGCAAAGGAGAGCTAAATTCGCCATACAGGGCAAGGGCCAGCCACCGTCCCTTCGAGACCTGGGACTATCGACCAACAAGGAGGATTACGTCGCCGAAGAAGATGACTGCTACACGGTCTTAGAGACCGATAATAAGAAGACTCCAGAAAAGGTAGGAGACTCGACACCCCAAAAAGGCCAGAAAGACTCTCGACAGTCTGCCCGAGACTCTCGAAAAAACGAGGGCAAGACCCTGAAAGCACCGACGCTGAAAACTTCGGCGTCCGCAGCAATATCCAGGGCCAGCGGATCCTCACAGAAGGACTCCCAGGCGCCGAAGGACGGCAACCAGCAAAGGTCGTCGAAAAGCGTCCACGAAAAGGAACGCTTGACGCCGAAGACCTCTTCGACGTCGACGAAGGACACAAGACCAGTCTTGATGCCGAAACCAGTCTTGATGCCGAAACCCGTCTCGACGCCGAAACCCGTCTCGACGCCGAAACCCGTCTCGACCCTGAAACCCGTCTCAACGCCATCTTGCCCGACAAAGAGACCGGCACAACCACTCGACACCGAACAGGCTGCCAAGATGGAAAGAAAGAAGAGAAGACTCGAGGCAGGGATGGTGAACATCCTGCAACAAAAGAAAGAATTCGATGAAAGGATGAAAGCGTATACAATCCCGTTGAAGCCGAAGTCACCGGGGGTCGAGTTCATCGAGGAAGAAGAAGAGTTCGAGGTCGAAGAACAGTCGTAAAGCCAGGAAGTTCTGGAATATCGCGAAGAAGAGACCCCCTACTACGAGGAGGAGGAAGATGATGACCAGAGGACATTTCTGGGCTCGACATACTCGGACTCACAGGACACAGAGTGGCAGGATCTCAAAGCCGAGAGTCCAGAAGAGGGGTTGGACACATACCCTGCTAGGCCCTCGCCACCTGACGACATTGGACTTTAAAATGAAGTCATCAAGAACGCATCATCAGCGTTCAGAGTAAAACTCGTGGAGGAACATCCGAAGGCGGATTTCCTCGTGGAAACACTGCTCCCAATACAAACCAGGAACCAGTACCGGCCAATGCTCGAAAGCATCAAAGGACAAGGGAGAGAGGCCTTCAAAGATCCTGCAACTTGTAAATCCGTCACACCCAGGATGGAGAAAAAGTACAAGCACTCCCCCAAGGACCCACCCTACATCCAGGGAATGGTCAATGCAGACTCCATTATTGCGGCAACAGCAAGGAAAAGGGCCAATGTCCCAACGTCATCAGGACCACCTCCAGACAAAGAGAGCAGTAGGATGGACCTGACCGGGAGAAAGACCTAGAGGAATGCCGGAACGCAATGGCGCATGGCTAATTCCAACGCCCTGCTGAACGGGCACCAACACCAGATCCTGGACGAACTGGGCCAGTTAGTCAAACACCTCCCACAAGAATACCAGCAAAGAGCTACGCACCTGGTAGAAGAGGGAAAGAACATGGTAAATTCTTGCCTAAAAACAGCACTGGATGGTGCAGACACATCCAGCAGACTTATGATGCTGCGCATCACGGAGAGGAGACAAGCCTGGCTCAGAATATCAGGCTTTAAACCGGAGGTGCAACACAACATCCCGAACACCCTGTTCAACGGTGAGACACTGTTCGGAGCACCAGTGGACGAAAAGCTCACCCAGCTGAAAAAGGACAACGACACTGCAAGATCCATGGGGGCCTTGCAATTCCGAGGCACCAAGAGAGGAACCCCGTCACGGAGACCAAGCGGGAGAGGGGGCAACCAGCTGGGAACATCGCACCAGACTTTCCACCAGTCCCACCAGGGCAACACCCAGACGCAACAAGGCCAGCAAAAACAACACTGGCAATACCAACAGAGGGGCCAGTCCTTTCGTGGGAAAGGAAATGGACGTGGAAACAACAGAAGAGGTGGACAACAACCCACCTCCAAGTGACTCTGCCACGCTACCAGTGCACACCCTTTCAAAAATTCCAGGGGTGGAGCACAGATACAACAAAAAGGAGTGGCTCAGACTAAACATCCAAGAGCACGTAACACCGGTGGGAGGAAGACTGAACTTTTTCTTCCGGGAGTGGAAGAAAATAACTACAGACAGATGGGTTCTCAACACCATACAGTACGGATACTGCATAGAGTTGGAAAGAACACCACCAAACAGAAAACCAAAAAGAAGAGCACTAGCAAAGAAGGAACTAGAGCTACTTCAAAGGGAAGCACAGAAACTCCTGTAGAAGGAGGCTATCGAGCCTGTACCGCCAATAGAGAGGAACAAGGGGGTGTACTCTACGTACTTCCTGGTACCAAAGGTAGATGAAACAAGGAGACCAATCCTGGACCTAAGGTTCCTCAACAAATACATAAAAACCCCAAAATTCAAAATGACGTCCCTGCAAGAGGTCGTTCCACAGATACAAGGCGGGGACTTCATGGTCACCATAGACCTCAAAGATGCCTAACTGCACATCCCAATGAACAGGCGGCACAAACATCTGCTAAGATTTGTCATCAACACAGATCACTATCAATTCACGGCACTGGCATTCGGACTGAAATCAGCACCGAGGGTATTCACAAAGTGCTTGGTTGCAGTGGCAGCACACTTAAGGAGGGAAGGGATCCACGTGTACCCTTACCTGGACGACTGGCTAAAAAAGGTAAGGTCATACAAGACATGCAAACGGCACGCACAGCAAGTGACAGACACACTGATGGCTCTGGGTTTCTCCATCCACTGTGAAAAATCCTCAATGAACCCAGAACAAGTAAAAATGTTCCTGGGTGCATAGAACAAAACCGTACAGAAGAAGGTGTTTCCCAGCGAGAAGAGAACGCTGGCACTGTTGAAGGAGGCGCGCCTCTACCAGAGGGGGTGTGCTCTGACAGTGAGGATGGCGAACAAGCTGATGGGCATGATGGCCTCATGCATACACATAGTGCTGAATGTACGACTCCACATGAGACCACTCCAGGAGTGGCTACAGGACCAATGCTCACAAGCTACAGGTTGTTGGGAGGACCTAGTGGTTGTAATGCACGCAGTGCACGAGGAGATATCATGGTGGAACAAAGGAAATATAACAAAAGGGAAACATCTAACACCACCAACACCAACTGTGACCATCACCACAGACGCATCCCAGAAGGGATGGGGAGCACACATGTAAAAACTCAGAGTGAGGGGTCTGTGGACACTAGCGGATGCGGTCAGACACATCAATTACTTGGAACTAAAGACTGTTTTCCTCGCACTGAGGGCATTCCAGACGAAGCTGTACAACCAAACAGTGTTGATCCAGACAGACAACATAACAGCGATGTTCTACATACCAAGCAGGGAGGAACACAATCAGCCCCGCTGTCAGAACTAGCGCAGGAAATATGGAGATGGGCCATCCCACTAAAGATAGATCTACTGGCGATTCACCTGCCAGGGAAAGACAATGTGGAAGCGGACTGGCTGAGCAGACAAACATCGGCTTCCCGCGAATGGGAGCTCAATGCCCAAGAGACAAAGAGACTGTTCGACAGGTGGGGGACACCAGCGATAGACCTGTTTGCAACACGCCAGAATGCAAAATGCCAGCACTTCGCATCCAGGCAACCAGGGGAAGAGTCACAGGGGAATGCCCTATGGATAAGCTGGTCAAGCACATTTGCTTACGCTTTTCCGCCGATCCCCCTGATACACAAGGTACTCAGCAAGTGCAGAACGAGCCACATGACCCTGATACTGGTCGCACCACAGTGGGCCAAACAGACCTGGTACTCGCAGATTATGAAGATGACACAGAGTGCACCACACAGATTCGAGAGAAGGAAAGACCTACTCTCCATGCAAAACGGAGAGGTGTTGCATCCAGAGCCGAAAGCCTAAGCCTGGCAGCTACGCTCCTGAGGACATAGAGTTCGCACACCTTAAATTACCTGAGAGCACCCTAAGGGTACTTCGAGAGGCAAGAAGACCTAGCACACAAAAGTGCTACGTGGCCAAATGGAAGAGGTTCACCCTATGGTGCAGAAAGGAAAAACTGCACAACAAGATGACAAGAGACTCAACAGTGCTTTAATACCTCACGTACCTCCTCAAGGCCAATCTGAGCTCATCCTCGTTAAGGGTACACCTGGCAGCCATAGTCACTTACATTAGAGGAGAGACAGGGAAAAGCTTCTTTACTATACAATTGTAAAAAGATTCTTGGAAGGTGCAAAGAGGATCGTACCACCAAAGAGGTTACCAGCACCAGCGTGGAACCGCAACCTGGTACTGACGGAACTTATGAAAGCACCCTTTGAACCGATCCATAAGGCCTCCCAACAAATGCTGACTTTGAAAACAGCTTTCCTGGTGACAATCACCTTGACGCGCAGGGTGAGCGAACTACAGGCGTTAACGCTACGAACCCTACATACAAATCCACAGCGATAGGGTGGTGATGAGAACGGACCAACACTTTATGCCAAAGGTGGTGTCTAAGTTCCGCACTAACCAAACTATTCAAATACCTAGTTTCTTCCAGAAGCCAACGACAAATGCAGAAAGGGCACTGCACAATCTGGACGCCAGACGTGCAGTCATGCACTACATGGAGAGAACTAAGGACCACATAAAAACAAAACAATTATTTGTGTCATTCGCAGACAGTTTCAAGGGTAAAGCTGTTACTAAAGGGACAATTGCACGGTGGATCGCGCAAGCAATACAATTCTGCCACAAACAAGCTGGGCAAGAACTAGCAGAGGGGCTGCGGGCCCACTCAACCAGGAAAAAAGGAGCGACAATTGCCTTCCTGGCTAACACTCCCATTCAGGACATATGCCTGGCGGCAACTTGGGCTTCAGTGCACACGTTCACAAAACACTACTGTGTGGACATACAAATGAACAAAGAAGCACAAGTGCGACAGAAGGTGCTTTAACACATATTCAAAAATCAAAGCTCATCTTCCACCCAGCCGCCACAATGATAACAAACCACTACAAAGTCTATGCACAGCATAGTGAATCCAGAAAGAGTCACGCTGCAAAACGAATAGTTTCTTACCTGTCGGTGTAGTTTTGCAGCTTGAAGATCTTTCTGTATTCACTTGCGAACCCACCTACATCCGCCAGAAAAATGAGACTGGAGAAAGAGGTGGTAAAAAAGGGGAAAAGACTTGAACAGACTTTTTGAAGGAAAAAGCGGTAAAACAAATATTGAAACATTGCCATACTATTCGGAAACGGAACACAAACGGGGAAAAAAAAATCCAAAAATGGCGCCCAAGGGTGGGAGCTTCCGCAGGAAGCATGCCGACGTCACAGGAAGGACACCAAAAGGTGGGACTCGACGCCCACCTGGGCTACGAAAAAAACGCGGCCGCGTCAGCGAGGGGGCCCCACCAGCACAGCGCCACGCACCGCGACTAAGTGTAGCCACTTCCTAGTTGTAAGGCGGGGGGGCTCCTCCTCTGCCCCTTTCGCTCTGGTCAGCTAGTCAGTTCTCTGTTGTCGCAACCTCTTTTGCTTACGGGAAGACCACTGAGAATCTCCTTGAATTTCTTCTCCTTACTTTTATATTACATAATTTGTAGAGCGCATAGCTAGCACAACAGCTTGTGATACACTTGTATAGGTAGAACATCTGAACCTTAACAAAAGGCAGAGGGGTTAGAAGAGCCAAGTCTTTAAAAGTTTTCAGTAAGCACCAAAGATTGGCATGCTCACATGCTCCCTCCACTGCCCTTGATGCTGGTTCCCCACCTACGTCTCCACATCACTTCTCGTCCCCCCTGCCCCCCTTTGAATCCCACCAGCATCCGCCTTGCTTTCCACTGAAGGCCTACATCTTTGTATGTTACCCCCTTTCCTGGTCCCATTTGTAGATCAACTACTACTCAAGGGACCTCTCTGGATCCCAGACTGCTGTGACCAATGGAGCGCGCCGTAGCATCAGCGCATCAAACTTTCCAAGTAAATCTGGTTAGGGCATGGAAATTGCCTTTCAGCACCATCCATTCTGATGCAAATCACCTGACTTCGCACGGAAACTGGAAATGCAACTCTTCTAACCTTAGTACCTAGAAAGAGCTTAGAGGTGAATACGTTTCTGTTGCTGCGCTAAATGTCTCCTTTTCCACTCAATTAACTAAGAAGCACGGCTGTTGACTGGCAGGAAACAAGGTCATTTACAGAAGATACTCTTGTTGTCTGGAGCACAGAGAGCTGTGATTGTAAGGTACAAAAAGCTGCATTTGGATTCCTCGGCTCCATTTGAAGCGATTAGACGTTTACAGCTGTTTAATGCAAGTGCATTGCATCAGAGAGCCTGAAAAGCAGACTCCCAGCAATTTCGCTCTTGTTCGCTTGTCTATCCGCGAGGGCACTCTCGTTGGAATTTGCATGATAATGGGCGGGGGAGGGGGTGTTTGCAGCACGCGTGCACATTAGCCCTCAGTTGCTTTTCCCAATGGTCTGGAAATGCGGCAGATTTAACCAATCTAGGTCAACCGAAGCCCTCCGTCGTACAGACGGAAGACATTTAAAGAGCGAGCATTTGTATTCACAAGAGGGCCGGGGATGACAGAGTGTGCGCCTCTTCCTGCGCGAAGCCTCCGTGCATCTGACAGGGAACCAGGCCTTGCGGCCAATTAACACAAATGCAGTCATAACAGGCGAGGAAGAGGGAGGAAAAATGGAGCGCAGGGGATCATTTCTCAACGCTGCTTATGGAGCAGTTACGGGCCCGCGGGTCCGCCGCAGCATTTTTGTGGGTTTTCGGCGCGAGCACAAATGGCGTCCTCACCCTTGCGAGGCGAACAGTGGGGCACACAGAAGCTTACGTTGTCAACCAACAGTCTGCTGTATTTGGCGTTCTCAGCTCAACTGGGATTCCTAGATGCTGTGTCTGAGTACGTGTCGGTGTGTTTTTTTTTTTTTCAACATCTGCGGCTTTAAGCTACATCACGCTGTGTCAGGCAGGTCGGGTTCAGTCCTTCTCTGTCAGGACCAGAGGCATTTCCTTTGGCAGCAGGGTGCCAATTATACCAAGGTCTGTAAACTAAAACCAACCAGGTGCCAGGTCAGTAGAGGGAGATGTTGTACCGCGCATGTTGTTTCCTGTTCCTTAGAGTGGCGAGGAATGCACTGCATGAGGCCTAAATGGCAATGTACATTATATTTCATTTGTTCCATGCAGATAATACAATATGGGTGTCTTTTTTAAACCTGATTACATGTTTTCTCTGATCTGTGGTCGGAAGTTCCACGTTTTTGTCTCCACCTTAGCAGACATTCCTAAATGCATGAGTCTGATCGATTAGCTTTGTAGAATCGACAAGTTCTTGAGAGACTGCACTCGCGCTTCGGGGAATAGGGTCCCAAGAGCCGATATTTGGGGAGAGGAGGGTAGCTCCACAGAATCCCCTACAAACAAATACACTGGCCCCTGGGGATGGGATCCCCTTCTCCTTGAGGCCTGGGAAGGGGATCTGAGCGCCCCTCTCCCCATATTATAATTATAATAAAAATCGGCCCGAGGGGATGGTGTTAACGGGGCCTCTTTGTGGACTGGGGACGGGCGCCGTGCAACCCCTTATTTAAAATAGATGCCCCCTGAGGATGGATCCCTGAGTCATCTACAGGAATTAGGGAGGGGGCTGTTCTTCCCCTACTCAAAAACACAAATTAGCTGTCTCCGGCCCATTCTGGGGTGTTGGGGTATAAAAGGTGGAAGACTACATATTTCTTTTTATTGGAGCTGCAGATCGGCAGCGCTGGAAAACAATTACAGTTTTTCCCCCCAGGGGTGTCCCCCACCAGGTGTAGGGTGGGCAGTGTATCTCTACCCTGCCTCCTATATCTTTTTAAAAAAAAAAATACTTTAATCTAGGACACGGGACTGTAGCCACATCTTTCTTGTTGTGGTGGCAGCCAATCTCACCTTGAGATATGTAGGCTATGCAAATCCTCTGTGGCTTGACATACACAACGTTTTTGAGCCTTTATTTCTCCAGAACTACCTAACAAATGTATGCCAAATCACTAAAAACATGTGTTCTGGACCAAGATCTTGCTTTCTACCAAATTTGTGAAATTCCATTCAGCGGTTTAGGCTGTAGCTATGTCTAATTATAGGAGCTGAGGTGGAAGAACATTTTATTTTTACATTTTGTAAATATTTATCAAACGGTGCCAAAGGTATACGTGAACCAAAAACTGCTTTTCCTATAGAAGCATAGTCCTAACTATAGCTACCAAATGGTGACCACCAGTGAGATATATATATATATATATATATATATATATATATATATATATATATATATATATATATATATATATCCAACAGTCCAGTCTCGTCAGCTACCACGTCTTCATTCATGCGCTGCCGCCGATAAAACAGGACACAAACCCAGTATTGGTGCTCCAATTTTTTATTACCCAAAGGTCAGAGACGCGTTTCGCAGCTTAACGCCGCTTGTTCACTCGACAAATGTTATGTGTTTGGGAAACTTTTTTAAAGTGGCAGTGCATGATTAAAGTGTATCACTTGATTTTGAGCTAGTTTGCAATGGAAAAAATACTATCCCATATTCTTTTCACAATACTATGTGCCCAATTTTGACAGTTTTCTTGTGCGAAATCGCAATTAATAAATGTAGGTAAAATACCTTTTTACAATTGACCTATATATATATATATATATATATATATATATATATATATATATATATATATATATATATATATATATATATATCCATATCCACACCACTGATCATACACGTGAACATGTGCTTTCAGCCCTTAACTTTTCTGGCTGCTTTTTCCCGCCCTCACCCAAACAAGCTGCTCGGATTGGAGATTAGCTGAGGGTGGGGGCGGGTGAAGAGGATGACGCTCCTCTCCTGGAGCTGCAGACTCTTCTCGTGAGAGTCTGACTCCTGTGAGGTCATTGAGGGCAGAACGGCACGAAAAACAAGGTAAACAAAGGGCAGAAGGGCACGAAAAACAGGTGGAAAACAAGTGAAACATAGGGCAGAAGGGCAGGAAAAACGAAGGAAACAGAGGGCAGAAGAGCACGAAAAATAAGGGGAAAACGAGTGAAACATAGGGCAAAAGGGCAGGAAAAACGAGGGAGACAGAGAGCAGAAGGGCACGATAAACAAGGGAAAATCGAGTGAAACAGAGGGCAGAAGGGCACGAAAAACAAGTGGAAAACGAGTGAAACAGAGGGCAGAAGGCCACAAAAAACGAGGCAAACAGAGGGCAGAAGGGCACGAAAAACAAGTGGAAAACGAGGGCAAAAGGGCACGAAAAACGAGTGAAACATAGGGCAGAATGGCACGAAAAAAAAGTGAAAAATGTGTGAAACAGAGAGCAGAAGGCCACAAAAAACAAGGGAAACAGAGGTCTGAAGAGCATGAAAAATAAGGGGAAAACGAGTGAAACAGGGCAGAAGGCCACAAAAAACGAGGGGGGCAGAAGGGCACAAAAGACAAGGGGAAAAACGAGTGAAACAGAGGGCAGAAGGCCACAAAAAACGAGGGAAACAGAGGGCAGAAGGGCACGAAAAACAAGGGGAAAATAAGTGAAACAGGGCAGAAGGCCACAAAAAATGAGGGAAACAGAGGGCAGAAGGGCACGAAAAACAAGTGGAAAACGAGGGCAGAAATACACGAAAACGAGTGAAACAGACAGCAGAAGGCCACAAAAAACAAGGGAAACAGAGGGCAGAAGGGCACGAAAAACAAGGGGAAAACAAGTGAAACAGGGCAGAAGGCCACAAAAAACGAGGGAAACAGAGGGCAGAAGGGCACAAAAAACAAGGGGAAAACGAGTGAAACAGAGGGCAGAAGGGCACAAAAACAAGATGAAAACGGGTGGAACAGAGGGCAGAAAGGCACAAAAAACGAGGGAAACAAGGCAGAAGGGCACAAAAACTGAGTGAAACAGGGCAGAAGGACACAAAAAACAAGGGAAACAGAGGGCAGAAGGGCACGAAAAGCAAGGGGAAAACCAGTGAAACAGGGCAGAAGGCCACAAAAAACGAGGGAAACAGAGGGCAGAAGGGCACAAAAAACAAGGGGAAAACAAGTGAAACAAAGGGCAGAAGGGCACAAAAACAAGATGAAAATGGGTGGAACAGAGGGCAGAAAGGCACAAAAAACGAGGGAAACCGGGCAGAAGGGCACAAAAAACAAGGGGAAAAACGAGTGAAACAGAGGGCAGAAGGCCACAAAAAAACAAGGGGAAAACGAGTGAAACAGAGGGCAGAAAGGCACAAAAAACGAGTGAAACGGAGGGCAGAAATGCACAGTATGGACTCTGATGAAATTAGGCTTAAAGTCAATGAAACTGGGCGTGGTGGGCTCTCGGAAAAATGCGCGAGTTGCTTCGGGTTCAGTAGCTCACGACGATTTTCACTGGCCAGAAGTTGCTCTGACTACACAAAAGGTTGGAGACCCCTGGCCTAAACAGTTTAGTTTTAGGTCTGCATTATTCACCCATCCCCACTCATCTCCCCAGTGTGTTATGATGCATGGCACAGGTCGATTATAACTTATTTGTGAAACACAGGGAGTACGACTTGCGTATTGTTTCCACAGAGTGCTTGGCTTCTTGTGGCTCAGTTTAATGCTAACCTATCCGATGCCACCAGGGAGACTGGGACATGTACGTTCATTTAAAATTGTAAGGTAAAAGATTGAGTATCAGGTGCGCATTTTCCTCTTCTCCCTCTTCCTTCACCGTATATTTCATGCATGCAGCATGTTTTTGCACGGGTTACGCAGTGCGCTAAGCGACACCTAGGATTCCTCTCCATCTAGGATAACTCGTCATCGATCAACCATCGCTGAGCTCTGATTAATATGTTTGCCAAACATAACCCTAAAACTAACAAAATCAGCAGTTCGATAAGGTGCTTTTCAGAGATTTGTGGCCAACCTGAGGTATATAGGTTTGAATATTGGCAAGGATGACACCCCCTTCATTATTATCACCATATGTGTTGTCGGTTGTTAGTATTTCAATGCGCCTGAACATGGTGGTGAGAGAAAGTTCATCTATTCATACTTCAAAAATAGGAACATTTATTATGTATAGCTGCAGAGCCACACGTGGACTTTGGATTAGGGGTACAAAAGCCAGATATACTCCCCGAAATTTGGTAACCTCCAAGCTACAAAAATAAAGAATGGTGGATACTGAGGTCTCCAACCTATTCCGAGTTCATGTTGCACCAAACTGCTCCTAAAAGCAGTAAACATGGCCCCATTGCAGGGGAATGTGTAGCACAGCAAAATATCACCCAACTAGGGTAGCAAGCGATCTGTTTACTGGCCTTGACCACTCAGTTCCTCCAGTACTATGTTATGCTACTTGCTCTGCAACACAACGCTATTTTTAGGGGTTCACCGGGATTACCTTTTGCCACTACGCTTTAAAATTGAAATGAAAAGCTTGAGTGAAGGAAAAGAGACCAAATATGTCACTGATTTTCCGCAAGATACAAATCAAGCAAAGAAAATACACCAACCGGCCCAATCTTTACTCTATTGCAACTGAGGAAGTCAGCGCCTATGTGGAAGGCATTTTAATCCATAGAGAAGAGGAAGAGGAGCTGCGAATATAGAGATGAGTTCGCCAAACTGGGAGAAAGAATTGCGACGGAAAAGGAAGGCAAGACCACACTGTGTGTACACATGAGCAGGGTAAGGAACAAAGTGCGTTAAGGAAAATAAAGTGTGCAACGAGCTCTGGTACCAGAATATTGTGGCTTGACTATCACCTGGCAAAATATTGTTTAGAAAAAATATCGCCCCATTGGAGTTCATAATAGAAAGTCTACACCTAATGGAGCACTATTTTTTGTAAACAATATTGCGGCCATGAGATTTGTCAGACGATTTTATTGCTGTATATATTCTGACACAACCTTGTGGTGAATAGGAATAGCACTGCTGTTTAGTGGTATTGTTTACAGTTGTGTTTTTTTTATTTGTCAGTTGTTTTGTTTACCTAGTTTTATTTGTTTTAACCCCTCCCCTGCTGATGACGGAGCCGCTCCGTCATCAGCTACAGTTGAGCTGTGCTGATGACGGAGCGGCTCCGTCATGGCCCGGCCGCCGCGCCTGCGCGGCGCTGATTTCGCGCCTGCGCGGCAGGTTTAATGAGCGGGGCGGGTCATGACGGAACCGCTCCGTCACCAGCACAGCTCAACTGTAGCTGGTGACGGAGCGGTTCTGTCACCAGCATGCGGCGGCCGCGCGGCCGCCCCGCCCCTTTAGCGCTGCGGCGGAATAGCCGCCGCAGCGAAAGGGTTAAGATGAACAACACGGATTATATTGGTACCCTTAAGTTGTACTAGATACAATCGAAGCAAAGCTGGTGTGATGTCACTTCCTGTGCCGTCAGTACGATGAAGGAGTATGCAGTGTCACTTCCACTACCAATATCCAGTTGATGAATAGAGGTGAATATGGGTGGTGCTTTAAGATAGCAGATCACAAATAAAGCAGGAGAACATGGAATTAAAAAATCCCACCTTTGCATCAAGAATGGCAAAATGTTGCAAAATGCCTTTTGGCAAATGGCAGTAAGGGTCACGTGGAGCACAAATCTCGACATCTCGCTGAACGTGAAGAAGGAACCCAGGCCCTTTAGCCCATGCAATCATCTTGAGGTCAACAGTGGACTTTTTTGTACGTTACAACCTGCCCTTTATTTCTCATGTCACATTTATGAGTTGGAAAGCATGGGGGGTACAAGAGAAACAATTGGCCTTCGGCTCGAATGTCTAGAGCTGTATCAGAAGGATGGAGGGAGAAAAGCCAAGAGTGATCCCCATTGAGATGCCAGGCGCGTGCAGCGCGGCACCTGTTCTGCCTGAGAATATGCTTGCAAAGGAGAACCTCGTTCACAGAGAGGATGCGTCGGAGCCCTGCTCGAGTTTAGCTTCCGGCTCCGCGAGCCGCTGGATCTGCTCAGAATTCTAACGGTAGCTGCGCGCGCGGGTTGGGGGCGGGGGGGGTCCGCGGAATGTTCAATTCACAACATGATGGTGCTGCTGATGTCCTGAGTGCTGACAGGCCCAGAACTGAATACCTGCATGGCGAATTAGGGCTGGAATTGTCAGGTTCTTAGGCGAGCTATTCTGAAGTGGGTATTAGTTGAGGGGTGGGGTGTAGACTTTTCACTGTTGGTTGACAGCAGCTGTGAAGCATCACCAATGAACCCCTGCACTCCTATAGGCCGTGGCTCCGATGTTGGCAGCGAGTGGTAATGCCCTCACCGCTGCTTTCAGCTAAAGCTGGTGCTTGAGTCAGAGTGGCCTGCTTGTTTTTGTTATGAAACGCTGTTCAGGATTATCCCACCCAGCCTTAGGAGAGTGGAAGAAAGAATCCAAGAATGAATGTGCTTCATTGAACTCTGCAGTCAGTACTTAATTTGTGAAAAAATAAGTGCTGGGGCCCTTGTTCGGAGTCCACTGCAGCTTGCACCACCCATTGTCCATGCCAGCACTGCCATTAACTGTACAAACACAACTGCTAAGCATCACACTCCTCCAAGTGTGACAATGCAGACTATTCCAGGCCCCAAAAGCCACAAGAATGGCTTGGAAGGCAGGTATTAGTTATTTTTTATGTGTATCTAATTAACAAACAACTGTTCTTGTGCTCACTTAGTCTGCCACATGGTTGCATTGTTTGTCTATCATAAGTGCCGGTGCTGCCAACAAAGTGCCTGCTGAGCACCGGGAACCACCGGCTCAAATTCAGCACTGACTGTGCTATAGAAGAATGTTTCAACACTTAAGGAGCACAAATAATACTATCACTTAAAGTATGCCTGTACTCTCTATTAAAGTTAGTCAAGATACATCTATACCCTGTATTAACATTACTACAGATACATCCCTATCTTATGTTGATATTACTACAGGTGGGTCTGTACCCTATTTTGACATTACTATACATATATCTGTACCTCCAATGATCAGGTACCTGAAAACCCTAGGTTAACATTACTACAGGGAGAGCTGCACCGTATTTGAACAGTATTACATGTACATTTGTTCCCTTTATGAACATTACTGCATGTAAGCTTGTAACTTATATTAACATTGCTACAGGTACACTGTGTTAAGAAGGCCTATGTGGAATTTCAATTCTGCTGCAGTAATCAGAGTAATTTTGGTAAATTCTTTCTTTACTTTTTGGGGCGGAATTACCGATAATAACACAATAAAACCCGTTCACATTGTTGAAAGTAGGGGGAAAACATCCTACTGCAAGAGCACATTTAGTGAGCACGAGCATCCAGTCGCTATTCATAATCTGTTGAATTTTTCAGCTATTTCTTAATGCACACTTCATACTCTTAAACATTTTTAATGTAAGGATTAATTTGGGCTAAGAAAAAAGCACTAATTGCTGGGAGTACGTTGGGGAGAAAATCCTACCACAAGTGCACATTTAGCAAGCGGTTGCGCATGCTTGCTATTTATATTTTCTTGCATTTAGCACTGTTTCTTAGCGCAAAATGCATCCTAACATCCATTTTAGGTGGGAGGGGGAATTTTTCACTAAGAAAATAGCGCTTAATGCAGATTTACGGTTCAAGCGTAATTCAACTCAATCTCGTGAAATTCTTGGGTACTTCGATGTGATTATGCTATATAGAATAACGTGAGTTATGCCCACCTCTAATCTAAACATTACTACAGCTAGGGCTGTAACCTATTTTAACTTTATTACATTTATGTTTATGCTCTACGTTAACATTTTTACAGGTATGATTGTACCTATGCCAAGTCCAGGAGCTATTCAATACCTGTGGATTGTGTCTGTGCATAAGAACCTGAACCGTCAGGAATTGTTTTCTGCAGTGCTAAAATGACACATAAACCTAAAGCATAAAAAAGTAAGTAAATTGGCAGCTTTCTAATATAGCAACTGCACTGGCAAAACACAAAATGACGGGGCCACTTTACAGAAGGTGAGGGGCCCTTGAAGCACTCATTCCTCACAGAAATTCATGGGCCCTGAGCTGAATAGAGCAAACAAAACAGGTGATGGGCCGAATGTGGATCAATGTCACACATTCACCCCAGTCCAAAGATCTGGGCCCAAATCCATCGTTTTTTTGCACTCCACACCACCCTGGGTTAGACAATGGCGATATCCAAATCAGCTCTGACTCTGTGCCCCATGGTAACAGTCCAGTCCGAACTACAAAAGCCATGTCCTTCCCAGAACGGAATCAAGCATCCGAGGACCGGACCGGTTTCGAGGTAACACCTCTCATCAGCCCGGCTAGCTTGACTCCAGTAGTGTGGAGTGCCTGGGACCCACGTCTGGGCATCCCCAGCGCACTTAGGGCGGCAATTGCAAACAAAACAGGTGATGGACCGAATGTGGATCAATGTCACACATTCACCCCAGTCCAAAGATCTGGGCCCAAATCCATCGTTTATTGCACTCCACACCACCCTGGGTTAGACAATGGCGATATGCAAATCAGCTCTGACCCTGTGCCCCATGGGAACAGTCCAGTCCGAACTACAAAAGCCATGTCCTTCCCAGAACGGAATCAAGCATCCGAGGACCGGAACGGTTTCGAGGTAACACCTCTCATCAGCCCGGCTAGCTTGACTCCAGTGGTGTGGAGTGCCTGGGACCCACGTCTGAGCATCCCCAGCGCACTTAGGGCGGCAATTGCAAACAAAACAGGACCGAATGTGGATCAATGTCTGAATGAGCTGAATAGAGGCCACGTAAAGGGCTTGTCCTCCGCCCGATCTCCTCTCCTGCCTGGGTTACGCCACTGACCAGCTGAAACAAAGGTGAATTGACCCGTGAGTAGTCATTCAGTATTTTTGACTATCTTCGAGAGTCCTTGGTCTTTGACTGATTTACTCTCTTGTAAAGTCTTGCTGCTTTTAGATTATGATTTTATGGTGAGCTTTTGCTTTAGATTATTAAAGATGAAACTGTGATCTCCCAATAAAAATGTAAAATGTAAAAATTTTCTCTGACTTTATAGTGAAATCTCTAAATAAGTGTCTGCGCATGCGTGTAATCTTCGTAAAGGACCACAAATAATCTGTAATTTCTCCTGCATGCTATAGTGGATGTTTTTCCAATTTTATTTACGACGTCATTGACCCTGGATTGTATAAGGAGAAAAGTGAAAAACCATAAGCAGCAGATTTCTCTTTTCTTCCGGTCTCAACATTTGTAATATAAAGCTATTACCCTTCCCAAATCTCTGTCAGATAAGCGAGGAGCAGAGGGGGTTATTGATGACATGTTTATGTTCTTTCGCTGTCTTTGTGCTGCTTTAGTAATGACAAATGCAAAAAAAATTGATGGACAGAACGCAGAACAGTGTCATACTTCCACCCCAGTACAGAGATCTTGGCTTAAATTCATCGTTTTTTTGCTCACCATGCCATTCCAGTTGGGACCCAGCCATGCCATTCCAGTTTGGACCCAGCCATATGCAAATCAGTCTTGACCCTGCGCCCAATGGGAACAGTCAAGCCTGAACTACCAGGCCAGGTCCTCCCGGGACTGGAAATAAGCATCCTAGGACCGGTTTCGGGCTTTCAGCCCTCATCTGCCAGGATATCTTGAAGAGCAAGGGACCCACGTCTGGGCATACCCGTCCACTCGGGGTGGCAAATGCAAAAAGAGCAATTGACTGACAGAATGCAGAACAATGTCATACATTCACCCCAGTACAGAGATCTGGGCCTAAAACCATCGATTTTTTGCTCACCATGCCATTCCAGTTTGGACCCAGCCATTTGCAAATCAGTCTTGACCATGCGCCCAATGGGAACAGTCCAGCCTGAACTGTCAGGCCAGGTCCTCCTGGGACTGGAAACAAGCATCCTAGGACCGGTTTCTGGCTTTCAGCCCTCATCAGCCAGAATAGCTTGACTCCAGTGGCATGGAGAGCATGGGACCCACGTCTGGGCATACCCGTCCCACTCGGTGTGAGAAATGCAAAAAGAACAATTGACGGACAGAATGCAGAACAATGTCATACATTCACCCCAGTACAGAGATCTGGGCCTAAATCCATCGTTTGTTTGCTCACCATGCCATTCCAGTTTGGACCCAGCCATGTCATTCCAGTTTGGACCCAGCCATATGTAAATCAGTCTTGACGTGGCTCCCAATGGGAAGAGTCCAGCCCGAACTGCCTGGCCAGGTCCTCCCTGGACTGGAAACAAGCATCCTATGACCGGTTTCGGGTTTTCAGCCCTCATCAGCCAGGATAGCTTGACTCCAGTAGCATGGAGAGCACGGGACCCACGTCTGGGCATAACCGTCCCACTCGGTGTGACAAATGCAAAACGAACAATTGACGGACAGAATGCAGAGCAGTGTCATACATCCACCCCAGTACAGGGATCTTGGCCTAAATGCATCGTTTTTTTGCTCACTATGCCATTCCAGTTTGGACCCAGCCATGCCATTCCAGTTTTGACCCAGCCATATGTAAATCAGTCTTGACGTGGCTCCCAATGGGAACAGTCCAGCCCGAACTGCCAGGCCAGGTCCTCCCTGGACTGGAAACAAGCATCCTAGGACCGGTTTCGGGCTTTCAGCCCTCATCAGCCAGGATAGCTTGACTCCAGTAGCATGGAGAGCACGGGACCCACGTCTGGGCATAACCGTCCCACTTGGTGTGACAAATGCAAAACAAACAATTGACAGACAGAATGCAGAACAGTGTCATACATCCACCCCAGTACAGGGATCTTGGCCTAAATGCATCGTTTTTTTGCTCACTATGCCGTTCCAGTTTGGACCCAGCCATGCCTTTCCAGTTTTGACCCAGCCATATGCAAATCAGTCTTGGCCTGGCGCCCAATGGGAACAGTCCAGCCCGAACTGCCAGGCCAGGTCCTCCCTGGACTGGAAACAAGCATCCTAGGTCCGGTTTCGTGCTTTCTGCCACTCCAGTAGCACGGGACCCACGTCTGAGCATACCCGTCCCACTCAGGGTGACAAATGCAAAAAGAACTATTGACGGGCAGAATGCAGAACAGTGTCTTACATCCACCCCAGTACAGAGATCTGGGCCTAAATCCATCGATTTTCTTTGCTCACCAATGACTTCATCAGATATGCAAAAGTATTTGCAGAACAGCAGCTTTCAGTTTAGTGATCGCACAGCATCTTCATTTTCAAAATTATTAGACTGCACGAAGTGAAATCCATCCTCTTCCAGCAATGCCTAAAAATATGACTTTATAGAAGCCATCCTTCAAAGACTGCTAAATTGTGCATAGATGAAAAGTCAAACCTGTCTTGAAATTATTGCTGTAGCTTTCGTGATCCTATTTATTCAGTGGTTATCTGGGGACTGTTTGCTATGCTCCTTATGCATGTATCATTTAGAAAACCCATCCTGCATAGGTAGCCTAGAACCTTTTCCCAACTTTCACTGCTTTTACCGGTGTTTATGTCTAATATATATGCATGTATAATCAATACTGCAAACGATTCAATTTATTCCTCATGTTACAATTAGTCTGGTATGCTTTTTAAAATCTGCAAGTAGCTAAAGAAATTAAACTGTAACCAGGGTCACTCGAATTATCCAATTTTGCAGTTGCAAAGTTTTCGCATATTTGGATTTGTTGCATTTGCCACATAAACCATCACCTGCTGCATAATCTGCAGATTTGAACAAAAATTGATTCTAGTTCAAACGGTTCAAAAGCTACAAAAAATGCAGCAACACCTATTGTTGCATAGAGGAAGGCCTGTGCCGAGGAAGGCTTGTGCAGAGGTTGATTGATCAATTTGCTTATTGATATTTTTGGGTGTAATACTGATGAGGTGCAACCAATGCTCAGAGAGTGTTCACAAGTGTAAAAATAACAACAAAAAATAAGTAATTATATCACAAAATGTGCTGCACTACATTGCATAATTTGGCTTTTCTTGCCTCATTAATTACTTAGCCCTCACGTATATTTTAGCCTTACCATGCCACATATCCAGTGGCCCTGACTATAACCCATGTCAGATTGAGTCTTTGCTTTACAATCACAGCTACATGTTCAATATTGCATATTTTAACTCCAGTAGCCTAAAAAATTAGCCTTTCCAACAACATAATGAGACTGCAACAATAACAAATGTAAGCATGCCTAGAAGGCGATGTGAAATTCATATATTCTGATTGGTTGCTAGTTGGTCAATATCTACCAAACCTCTATACCGGGCTGTCTCTCTCTTTAAAAGTCATAGGCGCATATTTTCGGGAGTAGGGCTTCTTCCAGCAGCTGCATAGATTATGGGACCCCCTCTATGGTTAATTTAATGACCGGGGAAAAGAGAGGACAACATCAATGAAAACAAAACTGAGATTCCTCCGTGGTCAATTTATACTTTCCTATATGGCGTAGCTCACAAAGTCAATCAGTTAACCTTCATAGTAAGACAGGTACAACAAGATTAGATGTCTCATTCTAAATATTTTATTATTTTTCCAGCAGCTGACAGTGATTATGTAGGAAGGCAGGTTTCCAGTTATTGAAACAAGTATTCTCTCCTTCCAGAGTTCTAGGGAACATTGCTATTTCTCCTGGCTGGCTAGTAGTAACGGTGCTGATAGAGGGGGAGTTAGTTGCGTGGTTGGGGTGTGGCCTCTATGCTCTGGTAGTGGCCTGCTGTACACATTGGAGAAATAACTTCTCCAGTCCATACCGTAACCGGGGTCTGATCTCATATGACAGGCAAACTGTAGCATAAAGGTCCATGGAATGTTTGTGTTGTTCAGGGTGATGAGTAGGACCCTTGGATTTGCTTTAGGGACCTTTGACACCATCCACTTGTCAAGACCTACTTACACGCGATAATACGGGATAATGCTGCCGAATAACAATAAAATGAACAGAACACAATTTTCCTTGGCAATTACTGGTTTTGTTATTAAGTGTTAATCAGAATGGCTATGCCCCGAATGTGTTGTACTTGATAACATATTTCAAGATTTTAGCACAAAATCTTCACAGATGACAACAAACAAAACTTTTTCCTCATACTTTGTATGAAGGAAGTGTACTCGGCGCCAGCTTCAGACGCCCCCTCGGTGAACCCTTTATCTCCGAAAATGTAATCATTTCATACTGAATTCAGCATTTCCCAGCGCACATACCTGTAACAGCTGTGGCTTGGAGAGATTTGAGATAATCCGGCTGGATTTGTTCCTACTGTACCAAATCGAATTCCTAATTTGTAGTGAAAGGTTTCTTCGTGTATCTTACCCTGAAGAGATTGGTAAATATATGTGCTCTAAGGCAGGGTTATGGTGAAGACGGGTAGTCTTCTTGATCAGAGTTAGAACCCTGTTCACAGTAAAACAAAAAAAAAATCAACTCTGTGTTTTCAACTTGAGCAGGCCCCCCATGATTACTTTATCCACATTTCTTCTCCGTTGCTGTGGTTTCTTTAATGAGCGTCTAAAATTCCAGTTGTGCTTGGCCTTTTCATGGTCTATAGCGGCCAGTCCGACCACTCTGCCATTTTCCAGGTGGGCCGGGCCATTGGTGTAATGTGCCATTTGAGAACAAAAAAATGCAGCAGTGGAGGCCCCAATTCTTGACCATGAATAGGTAAATTTTGCAGCATAGAGCAGAACATTTTGTTGCAGTATTATGTCATTATTTTGGCATTTATACACAAATGATCACTATCTGGTTAAAGGTTTCAGTATCCGAGTAACACCTAAATACAGCAATCGGCAACTGGAGGTGAAAAGTTTATCTTTGCAAAGGAATTCTGTTGCACAGCAACAACCACAACAGCATTTTTAGTCATTTTAGATCCATTTGAGCTTGAAATATTTCCTTTTATTAAAATCTAAAAATGATTGAGAAGATGGTTGATTAGGAGGCAAGTGCTGAAGACCCATAATTAAGTTTAAATGATACAAACTGATATTTTCAGATGCCCCCGGCTGCAAGCTAGAGGGCAGCTTTCAGAGCTGGCTGGGCTGCCATGAACCAGTCATGCTCTCGTGTCAATCAATCAATCAGTCATTTGTATGCACACTACATACCCGCAAGGGTCTCAAGGCGCTGGTGGTGGGGGGGAGGGGAGGTGGGGGCCGCTACTGATCAAACAGCCAGGTCTTTAGTATCCTCCTGAAGGTCCTCAGGTCTTGGGTCTGTCGTAGGCTCAGTGGGAGGTTGGTCCATGTCTTGGCGGCGAGATGGGAGAAGGATCTCCCGCCGGTGGTTGTTCTTCGGATAAGTGGGACGGTGGCAAATGAGAGCTCGGCGGAGCGTAGCTGGCGGTTGGGGGTGTAGAAGGAGAGCCGTCTGTTGAGGTAGGCTGGGCCGATCTTGTGGAGTGCCTTGTGTGCGTGGATGAGGAGCTTGAAGGATATCCTCTTGTTGATGGGGAGCCAGTGTAGGTTTCTCAGGTGGGGGGTGATGTGGCCGTGTCGTGGTACATCGAGGATCAGTCGTGGCGAAGCGTTTTGGATGCGTTGTAGTCGATTGATGAGCTTGGTCGGGGCTCCCGCATACAGGGCGTTTCCGTAGTCGAGTCTGCTGCTGACGAGGGCCTGGGTGACTGTCTTTCGTGTATTTGTCGGGATCCATCTGCAGATCTTGCAGAGCATGCGGCGGGTGTTGAAGCAGGAAGAGGAGACGGCGTTGACTTGCTTGGTTATTGAGAGCGTTGAGTCGAGGATAATTCCCAGGTTGCTCATAGTTTATGCCAAGATCACTTAGTCATACATACCTTGCACCCATGGAGATGGTGACAAACCTAGAAATTGCTTCAGTACAGTTCCTTGGCGGTCTACAGGAGGACCGCCTTCTATGACGATACATCTGCCAGCCTGAATGACTTGTGTGACCAAAAGGCTACCAGAGCTCGATGGCGTGTTTGTGTGCGGAGCAGGTGTTCAGTAGTATGCATCGTAGGTGGTTGAGGTCTTTCTTGGCGGGTGGTTTGTCGGCTCTCTGGCTGGTGTAGCTGCAGTTCCGGCAGGTGAAGGGACCGTGTGTGAGTTTCGGGGCGTCCTTGAAGCAGTTGTGGGTCCGTCCAGGGTTGAGAGCATGCAGAGTGCTGGCGTCGTAGTGGTGGCGGGTGCGGGAGCCAGGGGTTCTGGCGCTGGGCGCGGTCCAGGTGCGGGCGGGTGCAGATAGGCTTGCCGCGCGCCAGTGGGGCGACCGCGCTGCGGCCGGCATGTGTGGGGAGGTGGAAGTGAGGAGCAGCTGGGAGGCGGGAGGCGGGCAGCGAATTGGCAGTCAGGGGGGCGGAGCCGCAGGGGACGCAGTTGCGGGGGCGGTGAGGGGCGACGAAGGAAACAGAAGTCAAAAGGACACAACAATTGAGGGGGAAACAAGTGGCACAGAGGGCAGAAAGGTCACAAAAAGGGCAAAAAGGTCAGGGTGACTGACTCTGGATTCTGGGGATCACGGTTCGATTCCCGGCACCGGTGGCAGATTAGCCCAGCACCATGTGACTCTGGGCAATAGCTTGCTTAATCTTCTGGTCTCCCAGCGCCTAGAGACCTTTGCGGGTGATTGTTCGTGCTTTAGAAATGTGGATTATTATTATTATTATTAAAAGAATACCGGGGGGGAAACGAGTGGCACAGAAGGCAAAAAGGTCACAGGAAGGGCAAAAAGGTCACAGAAAACGGGGGAAACGAGTGGCACAGAGGGCAAAAGGTCACAAGAAGGGCAGAAATGTCACAAAAAACGGGCGAAACAAGTGCCACAGAAGTCAGAAAGGTCACAGAAATGCAGGGGCAGCTAAGCAACAGAAGGCAAAAACGGGCAGAGAGATACGGGGGCCGCGTGGGGAGAAAAAGGAAAAACCGGACAGAGAGAGACGGGGGCAGCGAGGGGAGCAGAAGGGAAACCGGGCAGAGAGGCACGGGGGCAGCGAGGTAGAGAACGGGCTCAGGCAGTGCTGTGCGGAGGGGGAGCGACCTACCTGGAAGGGTCAAGGGTCTCTACTTTGTGCGCAGCTCCTTCATGGGGACTTTGATGTGACCATTTCAGCCAGACCTACTCTAATTTCGAGTAATGTTTTGTTTCTCCCTCTTACTGGTTGGTTCTCCAGAAATCTGTGGGTAGACTCAGTTTACCCATACTGAGCTCTGCACCCAACCAATACATTTAACATGTCGTTTTGGTCAGGCACCCTTTAATATAATCCGAAGTGTTTTTTGATGGTTTAATGTCACTCGGACACAATGCACCAGCCTGGCATTTCGTTTTAAAAAACCATCACTACTAGTTGTTTACTTTAGTTGATGAGAAACAGGATTGCTTCTCCCAGAATGCATTTCGCTGTTAGCTTAAGCCGAGAACTGGCGTGCTGTACTCTGTAACATGCAGTCTTTTGCTAACCACCGATTTGTCATTATGAATGAGTATTAGTCGGTATTTTGAAATCCCTGACAAGCAACTCTTTAAAGTTTGATCAGTGCTTTCAAAACTAATTCAATTAGTTGTGAGTTGTTTAAGTAGATCAACACACTAACATATAAGCGAGAAACTTTGTATATACTTCTTTTACTATCCCGAAACATGCGTATGACATCTCCAGGTAAGTGTAGGTTTAACAGAAGCTGTAAATACAAGTTTGGTATTCAGATAGTAAGGTGATGTTTGTAATACCGGAGTGGCAGATCACATGTAGGCTCCCAGCATTCTGAACAGGTAAACACGAGGTATTCAAGTTTCAGGATGTTGCGCTGGCTCAGAGAAGGAGCCACGAACGATATACGGCATTTGCTGGTGTGTGAACGTCAACACCCAGCCTGGGTTTCTACTTTTGTTTCCATTTTATAAAAGACTAACTTTTGTTCACAGCGTTCTAGCCACTTTTCCAGCCTGTTTAAAGTCTCTTGTTATAGTCTCCTGTCAAACAATTCTCTTTCTACATTTACACCGCCACCTAATGGCCAGTTCTCCTATTGCGGACACCTGTATGACCTCAAACTATATAGCCACCACCAACCCAGACACTTTTCCATGTGAAGGTGCTATAGTGAACTTCTGTTTCTTAGTGTGAAAAAATCTATCTATCTATCTATCGATCTACTGACTGAATGTATTTATAAAGCGCGCTTATGCCGGAGCGTCTTGGCGCTGGGTGTAAACGATTGGAGTGGCTGTGCTAACATTAACCTAGTTGGAAAAGCCTAGTTTTAATAGCTTTCCTTAAGAAGGTGCGAGAAGGCTGATGTTGAAGCGTTGCGGGGAGGGAATTCCACAGCTTGGCAGCCAGAAGAGAGAAGCGTTTGCCACCCCATCTGACTCTGTTCATCTTAGGAAGAAGAACCAGACCAGTGTCCAGTGACCTTAGGCAGCGCCCCGAAATGTACCAAGGGAAAAGTGATCGTACATCATGCGCACCGCCCCCATGCATAGCTTTATGTACTAGACATAAAGCTTTGAACTCCACCCGACGCCTTATCGGGAGCCAGTGGAGTTGTTTGATGGTAGCTGAAGTGGGGTGGTGCCTGGGTAGGCCACACAGCACTCGGGCTGCACCATTTTGGATTGATTGAAGTTTACTGAATTGTTTGACTCCCATGCCCAGATAAAGGGCATTGCAGTAATCAATCCTCGATAGTATAAGAGCGCCTACCACTGTTTTCGTAAGGGAAAGTATAATAAAAGGGAGGATTTTGCGCAGTAGTTTAAGTGTGAAGAAGCAGGTGGAGACCACCTGATTAACCTGAGGGGCACAGGTGAGTTCATGATCGATAATGAAACCGAGATTTTTGGCCTTCAGTACTGGTTGAGGGCAGACTCCTGCTTCAAGAGGCCACCAAGACTCATTACAGAAAGAGGGTTTCTTACCAAATTCCAGGACCTCGGTCTTCTCAGTGTTGAGTTTTAAAAAGTTGACAGTCATCCATGCCATTACAGAAGATAAGCAATCCCGAAACCGCTCTGCTGACATGCCGTTGTTTTGGGACAATGACACTATCACTTGCATGTCGTCAGCATAAGATATGAGCGTCAAACCGTAGCTTTTAATTAGACTGGCTAGTGGAGTAACATAAATGTTAAATAATGTGGGCGAGAGTGCCGAACCCTGGGTGACTCCTCCAGGGAGAGTAAAACTTTCAGATCTCAAACTGTCCCAGTAAATGATTTGCTCCCTGGAATTAAGAAAGGAGGAGAGGAGGGACAGGGCCATACCCTTGACACCCACGATCTGCAATCGATGTAATAACACAGATGGTTTACCGTGTTAAAAGTAGCCGTGAGGTCAAGCAATATTAAGGCCGTCCTACCCCCCTCATCCATAACCCTCCGTATCTCCTCAGTGGCCATTACCAGTGCTGACTCAGTTGAGTGTGGAGCTCTAAAGCCATGCTGCGTGGGGTCAAGAATGTTATTGACCTCAAGGTAAGCAATTAGTTCCTGATTAATGGCTTTCTCCAAAACCTTAGAAGGCAGGGGTAGACAGGAAATTGGTCGATAGTTTTTTTTTTGTGTCATAATTTTTTACTCTAAAGAACTAAGTGATGGTTTTTTTAGGATGGGTCTGATGCAGGCCAGTTTCCAGACTTCAGGGAAAATCACAGTATCAATTACTAGATTCAGTAATGGGGACAATGATGCTCCTATCTCTTCTTTAGGAAGGTGGAGTATAAATTGCGGACAGGGGTCTAAAGGGGAACCCGATTTGGTTTGGTAGACTATGACTTCCACTTGCTTTCTGTTCAGGCTAGGAAATTGGGAGAGGTTGTGTTGATTGGAGTTATTCTCCCATACTTTCAATGGATTGTTACTGTTAGCCTCAGCTACTGTATGAGGTTCCATATAAAACATTTGAACCTTTGTTTGAAAAAAGACCGCCAAACGGTCCACGAAAGCTTGATCTGGGACAAAGAGGGAGTCTCTGGAGCATCGTGACAGGGCTGTAACAGTTTTAAATAATTCTTTAGGCGAGTTCACAGCTTCCAAAATCTTGGCTGTGAAGTACACTGTCTTGTCTGATATAATTGCTGTCTTATATTCTTTCAGCGCTAGAACGTATTCAGTCTTAAGATCCGAGCTGTAGGTCGATCGCCAAATACGCTCCTTATGTCTGCAATTGATTTTTATTGTTTTTAGCTCAGTAGAGTACCAGGGGGAAGAGACTAGTCTCTTTTTGGCTGTCTTAGTTACTTCCGGAGCCAGCAGACTAATTGCCTGCGTTAGCCAGTTGTTAAAGTCAGTAGCAGCCTGGTTAGGATCTGAGCTACAAATCGCATGTGCGTTCAGGGCCATAGTTATATCTTCTTGTGATATTTTGTTCCAGGTCCGTGCTTCGTTTAGGGGGGGTCGAATTCTACGAGAATTATTAAGGTTTAAGAGATTAATCGTAAAGGAAACAGCATAGTGTTCCGACCAGAGTAATGGCAATGAGCTGGTAACTTGGATGTGCGCATTGTTAGTGAAAATGCCATCCAGTGTGTGGCCAGCCTGATGTGTAGGATCCTGTACAATTTGCATCATTCCAAAGCAAGCTAAGATATCGATTAGGTTTATAGTGTCTAGGTTACTTGTCTTCTCCAGATGGAAGTTAAAGTCCCCCAGAAGCGTAAAAGTGTCCTCATTAGAACAAGATTCTAAACAAGTTTGAAGCATTGTGATGAAGGCTTGTCTAGGGCCACGGGGACTATAAATTAGTATTCCTTGGAAGCATTGCGTGTTGTTAAATTTTATGCTTAATAACATAGCCTCCGCGTTCAGTTGCAACTCTGGTGTCATGGTCACCTTGAAGCAAGCACGGTAGATTAAGGCTTTGGATCCTATCCTGTCATGATTAGTAACAAGATAATCCGACGGAACTACATGGTTCCAGTCAGGGTCACTAGTGTAGTTGGCCCAGGTTTCCGTTAGGAAGATCAGATCTCGTTTGTCGGTTTGAATGAGACACTCCAGGTCAGCTTTATGTTTCATGACTGACCTGGCATTAACCAGGACACATTTGATGGCCTTAGAATGCATCCCATTTTGCCTATGTGTTGGAGCCTTGTGGTGCATAACCAAATTGTCCTGCCCAAGAATTAATGGATTAGGATTGTTATCTTGAATAACTGACCTTGGCGTGCTAGGTTTAAAGGGACTTGAATTTTCCTCGTGATGACTATCTAAATCAATTGAGGGTATACGGGCAGAGCAACCACGATTAAGACCCAGAAGCTCGTTACGAGAATAGGTCACCTTAGTAACTTGGGCAGGGGTCTCGACGCTGGACGCGCTTCGCGCGCCGGCGGGTGCAGACGGGCTTACCTTTGGCGCGCCTTTGCGTCTTTTATAGCGGATGTGAGGTGGAGGGAAAAGGAAAGGCTAGAACGCTAACCGCTACACGGGCCTGCTCTGACAGACGGGCACCGTGATCAGCGGGATATTGACAGCAGCAGGTAGGTCAATGAATACTATTCCAGCCCCCAGTGCAATGTTTTAGCAGCAAAACAGATTAAACAATTAAAAACAATTTTTTCAAAGCACTATATTAAAACACACGATGGAGATTAAAGAAGAACTTTCGCGCAGCAGCCCGATTTTACACTAGGCGCAGGCGCGGCGTCCTGTCTTTTATAGCGGATGTGAGGTGAAGGGAAAAGGAAAGTCTAGAACGCTAACCGCTACACGGGACCGCTCTGACAGACGGGTACCGTGATCAGTGGGAAATTGACAGCAGCAGGTAGGTCAATGAATACTATTCCAGCCTCCAGTGCAATGTTTTAGCAGCAAAACAGATTAAACAATTAAAAACATTTTTTTCAAAGCACTATATTAAAACACACACTAGAGATTAAAGAAGAACTTTTTGCGCAGCAGCCCATTTTTACACTCTACCTATCTATCTTGATAAAATATCTACTTGCCAAAGGGACAGAATGCTTGAGAAATCTTATTTCTCATATGAGATCATCAGTGATGTAATTTAAAATGCCATGAGTGATATAACATGGAGATCATAGGCACAGACAAGCTGCAAACTATAGTTTGTTCATTAAACTATAACTAGTGAATTTCAGTAGTGGTCAGTATTTTTAAACATTCGTTTTTGTGTTAATTCTACACCTAACTATAATGTCATTTTAACTTTTGTTTCATTAGATTTTGAGAGACTTTTATAATGGCAGGTAGGATCTTCTACCATACTTAACTATGTCACTGTAATATTTGTTTCAGTGAATTTCTGTTTTTTGTGCATGTCTTTGGCCGTTCGCTGCATGGGGTTGGCCACAATGCCTGGTCTGTGGCCAACTCGTCCACAGGCGTCCAATCGTAGCCATCTTCAGCCTTTGGTTGTGCTTGTCAGGGGATTAGCTGCAGGGGTTGGTCTTTGACCACTCCCTGACAAATTCTCTGTAGAGACCCAATCCCCAGCTGTGCCTGGTCTTGGTTTGTGTGCGGCATGGGGTTGGCTGCCGGTCCTGGCTTGCGGCCAGGCCCTCTGGCCAACTCTCTGCAGGCAAATAATCCTGCCACACATGGCCATCAGTGGTGTGCATCTTGGGGGGTGTTCGCCACAGGTAATCCTTACAACCAGGCTCTGCGCCCAACCACACACAGGTAGCCAACCAAGCAGACCCCCACTCCAACTATTTTTTGTTTATATATGTATATGTATATATAATTGTTTTACTGGTACCAAAGCACCCCAGCGGTACCACCTCACAAGTGTCACCTACATGGTCCTTCGGGACCAGGCAAGCTTCACTTACAAAAGTGCTGCTCATGCAGTGCTCCTGCAGGATTACTATGATACCTCACAAGAAGCCTGCACCCGATGCTGCATGAGTATCTCAGTACTCACAGCAAAAAAACATTTTTTTCTGTTTGGCTTCTGAGGGGTTGCCACAAGGGCCAGGATGTCGAAGCAAGCTAACTCTGCTCCCTTATACGTTTTAAAAATAACTTCAGGACACAGAGATAGAGTCCCTATTTCCTGCAATTGTGGCCACAACATTTTTCTTGAAGTTGCAGTCAGCCAATCAGATTGGTCCCTCGTTAATGTAAAGGGCAATGGGAGAAAAAGCTGATGACCAATGTAAGTCCCTTATTTTTTAAATTTACAATACCTCTGGACTCGTGTTGGATTAACCGTCCACATACCACTTTAATTTAAAATCCGTTCATAACCTCTCGGAGCACCTCTTTAATCACAACTTTCTTGAAAATTACTGTATAGATTTACCCCAATTAAGGAAAAGCACGCTTTGTGCGTAAAGTTCTAACTGGATGCCAAATTTATGGAATTGTTGATCAATCAGCATAACATTTTCCATGAAGGAACCAAGAGAGATTTCTCAATCAATAAATCAAGAATTTGGAAAGAACGGCAAATCACCATAACGGTCTCAAGGTACTAGAGTGGCTAGCGGCTTAGCGGTGATCTGTTGATTTGAACAGCCAGGTTTTGAATCCTTTCCTGAAGTGCCAGAGGGATGAGGTGGTCCTGAGGTACAGGGGAAGGTCTTTCCAAGCTTTGGCTGCCAAGTGTGAGAAGGAGCATCCTCTGCTGTTGCCTTGGCAGATCCAGGGGGTGTCAGCGAGGAAGAGGGAGGTGGATTGTAGGTCTCTGGTCGGTTGGTGGAAGGTTATGTGTTTGTTGATGTATGTTGGTCTTTGGTTTAACAGGGCTTTGTATGTGTGGGTCAGCATCTTGAACTGGCATCTCTTCTGGATCAGAGCCGGTGTGGCTTCTTGAGGTGGGGTGTGATGTGGGTCCATCTGGGGAGGTCGTGGATGAGTGTTTGCAGCTGAGTTTTGTATTGTCTGTCGTCTCTTCAAGAGGCATGCAGTGATTCTACATAGTGTGTTCCCGTAGTCTAGCCTGCTGGTGATGAGGGCCTGCATGACGGTTCTTCTGCTGCTGACTGGGAGCCACCTGGAGATTTTGTGAAGTATGTGTAGGGTGTGGAAGTAGAGAGATGAGACTGCATGTATCTGTTTTTTCATAGATAGTTTGCTGTCCAAGATGATGCCGAGATTGCAGGCATATTCTGTTGGGGGATGGACCGAGTTCAGCAGGCCACCATGCATCATTCCATGGCAAGATGTTGTTCCCAAAGATGGAGACTTCCATCTTGCCGTGTTGAGCATGAAGCAGTTGTCCTTCATCCAATCAACAGTGATCATGTGACATGTGTTCAAGTTGGCTCTGGTGGTGTAGGGGTCTTTTGACAGCGAGAGGATGAGCTGGGTGTCGTCATCATAGAAGATGATCTTGTGTCCGTGTCATCTGATGGTGTTGACCAGGGGGGTCATGTGGGTGTTGTAGATGGTGGGGCTGATTATGATGCTTGGAAGGGGGGTCCCACAAATTATATTCTTGTGTTCCAAGGTGAACAATGGGAGAAAGATTCTTAGGGTTCTTCCAGTAAGGTATGAGGCGGTCCATTTGAGGGTGTCTCCCTGCATTCAGATATGGTGAAGTCTGTTGATCAAGATGTGATGGGAGATGGTATCTATGGCAGCTGAAAGATCCATGAGAATGAAGGATGTTGTTTTGCCACAATCCAGAGGGGCCCTGATGTCGTTGGTGGCTGTGATCAGAGCTGTGTCAGTGCTGTAGTTAGCTCAGAATCCCGATTGAGGGGGTTCTAGGAGGTGGTTGTGTTCCACGTTTCTGGTGAGTTGTTGGTTGATTGCCTTTTAGAGAACTTTCACTTGAAAGGGGATCAAGCAGATGGGCCAGTAGTTCTTCAGTTCTGCCTGGTCATTGGATGGTTTCTTCAAGAGGGGCATCACTTCAGCATGTTTTAAGTCTTCAGGGAAGGAGGCCAAGGTGATCGAGGTGTTCAGGACTCTCTTGAGCTTGTTGCCAATTATCTTTTGTTTGGAAGGTTTTCTGTAGATTTGTCAAACGATGCCAAAGGACCGAGTCTCTGGCTAAATGTTTAATTGAAATCACTGTTCCATTCAGTCTTTGAAAAGATGACACTGCACACTCAGGATGTACCTCCGATGTGATGTATTGATGACTCATTCAGTGAGTCATCAACAAATCATATCAGTGGTACATATTGAGTGTACCGAGTTATCTTTTTGAAGAGTGAATGGAACAGTCTTTTTATGTACACACGTATATATATGGGTGTATGTGTGTGTATATATATATATATATATATATATATATATATATATATATATGGAATTTTGAACCTTTACATACACTAGAAGAGCCCATGGATCCCCTGTGGTGCTCATCTCAATGATCCTTGCCTCCTTGCTGGCTGACTTGCGAGTACACCTACTAGTTGAATGTATGATAATAGTTCAACAGAAAATCATCCGGTTATTGTAATCATGGTTACCTGTGAGATCATGAAGAATTTTATGTCAGACATGACATTACATATATCTAATGATGTATGAATCGCTTCACCACTGAATTAAATGAGCGTTTTTTGCATTTTTTATTTTACTTTTGGACCATTGACTTAAAGGACTTTTGTCAATGGCTACAATTCACTTGTACTTTAAGAAAACACTCTATTTAGACTAAAGTATTGTCATTGTTTTTACAAAGTGTTTTTTTAAGTGGCAGCTATCTAGAGGTTCTGTGAAAGGCTTGCAAGTGTAAATTGTGTATTAATAGTTTGAGTTTTAATTTTAGAAAACCTGAATAATGTTGATCCCAAGTGTTGAAAAGCTTTTGGGCAATGCTTCACGTAGGCTGCTTTTCTATATTTTAGGTCCAGAAGTCTCAGAAATAGGAGACAGGAAGTTGGAGACATCAACAGACTGCAATGTGTTCAAAATAGGCCTTCCATTGGGTTTATTTTCTTGAATCTTCTCACTATTCCCCATATCCAGACTGACGCCTGTGGTAATCCATTGGGTGTAGTAGGACTTTCCTGTTAGACACGAAAAGGAAGGCAGAAGGAACCTAGCATGAATTTCTAACTTCTGACACCTGTTGTCATGTAAGCCGTTTACTCCGAACATTTTGGAATGACTTTCACTTTTTCGATATCGGAATATATGCCTTCCAATCGCAAAAAGCCCATTACAGATACCTTCAGGATGGCCAAAGAAAGAGGAAGTAAAGTCAGAGCCCAGTTCCTGGCTAGTTGCATGCCAAAAGACCATTGGCTGCAGCATAAACTGAATAATCTCTTCGTTGTTATCCTTGCCCAGTTCATGGGTACATTGGGGATGTAATTCTGCTAGGCCCAGACATTGGATAAGTTCCTTTGACCTGGATTGTCAAAATGAATGGGGGAGAGCACACAACCAGATAAAAGGGTTATACTAGCATACCCCTTCATGCCTTAGTTATACGGTTAATATCTTAACTTAGGACCTTAAAGAAAGATTGTAGGACTTTTAAAGTCATTGTGGTGTAATTCCTTGCGGGAATATGGAGTCATTTATTAAATGTTCCTCTCCAAGCCCTATGAAACGTGGAAATCTACAACATGTTGTGCAGAGGTAGCCATCTCTCTAAGAGGGATCCCTCGGGCCATTGTTTTTCTTTAATTTTGTTATCGCTATTGTGGTTCGAAAAGGTAGGCTAAAAGTGTTTTTGCCTTTGAACATGTTTTTTCCTGAGACCCAAGTCCATTATCCTACACGTTTCAAGAGACCTAACAATTTGCATCAATTGTCATAGTGGGTGCTGCACCAGCAGGATAAGCCCACCTTTACAGTACTTTTCTTTTTAAAAACCTTTATGGCAAAAAATGTAAACACTGTCGATTCAAATCTCTTGAAACTTGATTTTCAAAAATGAATTATGACAGTTAAGGTACTTTCAATATTCAGAACAAAAACACTGGAGTTCCCTTCTAAAACAAGACATCGTTGTGTTGACTGTTAAACATGAAGACCGATTTATTCAAGAAGGAACCATCATTGGAAGAGTAATCCAGCAGGAAAGATGGCTTTGTCTGGCCCTCCCTGTGCCTTGTAACCCATATCACTCCATAGAACTTGACATGACATGATGTGTATGTACACAACCCATGGGTCAAAGCTGCTTGATGTTTGAACTACCATGTTGTTTCACAGGAATTCGAATGTAAGAGTCAGAGCAAACATGCATCCTACTTTAGGATTACAATATTCCATAACTTCGACCAGCAACTCCTACTGTGAAATTTCCACGAGTATTAGTGTGCTTGAAAGTAATGTTTTTTCCATTTGACTCTGTGTCAAATGTTAATAACGACTCCTGACAGGACTCCTAGCTGGACACTTGAGATATTGATGATCCAGCATCTTTCCCACTTCAACCTTTCAATTAGTGATAACAGCATATGAAACACCCTACAAATGACATTGCCCATTATGCAACTGAATGAGGTGGAACAGTTTAATGAATTGTATCCTGCACACAGAAAACAAACTGCCTTATGTGGCATACCACCAAAGGCAATGGGAAAGGAGCACAAGGTATACATGGCATCACAAGAGCCCAGCAGTGCTATATTTTACTAAAACCATTTAGAACAAGTGTTCCAGCACAGCGACAAAATTAGCATCATCGTGCACGAACAAATGAAAGCAGTTTCATGAGCAAAATACAGTACTTTCCGTTAAATAAGTGAACTGTTCCACAGGACAACTGCGATCACTCTGTATACCTCAGGTTTGCAGAAGGACATGTGTGTGGTTAGCTGGCCGCAAGCTTCACAGGGGAATGAGATGGTATGAGATAGAGGGGCATGGATGGCTAACCGGAAGAATCTGAACCACATTCTAACAGAGCTGACCTAGCATGCAGGAAACCTTGCATTGCACCTCAAATAAAATTAGTACAATTCGTGGTAGTGATGTATCCGAGAATAAAGATTTCAGTAGATTGTGTTCCGTCATACAGTCATAGATGCGAATAATCTCTATTCTAGATGTTCAAGTTATACTCTTGTTACTTCACGGAATAAACGTCTCTTAGACTGATGCTACTGGAATGCAGGGGGCAAAATACCTCCACTATATTTCTATGGGTTATCTTCACCTTGAATAAAGTAGTGAGTGTGTTCTATAATTGTAAAAAAATCTCACAAACAAGTTAATTGTTTCAATTTTAAGATTTTTCTCCTTATTTTGGCGGCAGTGCATCACGGTCCCTGAATCCTTTTCGTTCTCTCTCCTTAGGTTGCTGTTTCGTCACATTTTATACAAGAAAAGCTGCACTCGAAGCACAGAATGCATTGCACAATATTAAAACATTACCTGGGGTGAGTATATTTTGTTCTTGTATACTACCACCCTTTCATGGTTTAGCCTCCTTCATGTGTTCTGGCTGCAAATGAAACAGAAAGCTGCCTAACAGATGCTGTGGGCCTGGCTTGCTATTGCTGACTCTCAATGAGAAGATTGTTTTGGGCACTCTTTATTGATGCAGTTGCCCAGATCAGGGGTATCTTATACAGCTTTCCAGTTGTAAAGCAATCTACATCGGATATTGCTTGTGAGCAGGATGAACGCAGGGCTGTGCCACAACACTACGGATGGGAAGTGATTGTAGTAATAGCACGTTGATGCAAATAGTTGCTTATTAGAGTTGTACATAATAATTTGACATAGGGTTGCCTTGAAAGATGGCCGCGTGGCGTAGGACCATTGTCTACAAACATTGGTGCATCCTGTACCACAATTTCCATCATTTTTCTGTGTGCTTAAATTGTTGAAAAAAACACTCGTTCATGCAGCAGTGTGATAACTTTGGGTCGAAAACGTGTGAGATAATGTGAGCAGTTCATCCTCTTTGCATCAGTTCTCATTAACAGAGTATATGAGGTTCTGACCTTCGACAGGTGCTTATACAGCTGTATAGTTCTCTGGCTTATTTTTCTTTTCTCTGGGGGCCATTTTGGGTTCTGTTCATCTATGTAGCCAGGTTTTTGCTTCTTCGACGTCTAACAGTGTGGTTGGATGGGCTGTGGTGGTGTTCTTACGTGATTCTGACATGTTCTGAGAGCAATGCTGCTTTATGTCCATTACCCAATCGCCTTTAGAGTCTTTTCAACATAGAACACTGAGCAGACAGGAGAACTTGGATTTACCGCAAAGACCTAGAGGTGTTTCTCATAGGTTTTTCTTATTCAGAAGGCCATACAATTGTATTAGTTGAGGCTGTGGGCAGATGCATCACTTTCAGAGTTACACTTAAATTGTTGGCCCTTGTTTGTTTAGAGTCAGGACATTCTTTGTGGAAGGATATTAACTCTGGGCTCCTGTTCGTTGAGCATAGTTGTGTCACCAAGTACCTGCTTTTCGTTATCTTTTTTTCTCTCTGATCACACCCTAAAACGATTTCATCCAAATCAGGGGCACCATTGGACAGTCATACAAAGAAAATCGAGTAGAAATTGACTGGTGACAATACGTGCTGTCCAAGCACTCAAATACTCATGCAGGAATTCTGCGATGCACCACCTCTTAATTTCTAATTCTGTTGACCCTTCTAACCTTGAGCAATTAATTTAACTCTATTTTCTTATGTTTCTCTATATTCTATACCATTCAGCCCTGAACATTTTGCAGAAGACTCGAAATTGTATGTTGTTTGATTATCACTGCATTCACATGTATCCTGAAGGATAGCAACTTGGAAAGAGCCTAAATCATGAGTGTGTCAATATTAACTCTCAGTTTTACAAATCTACTCACAAACACATTCACTCTCGCACTGGTTCATGAATTCAATTCTCACTGTCACTGTTTTCGGCACAACTTCTCTCCCATGTTGGGTCATAACTAAATTAGGAAAACCGAGCTTACAATAACCAGAATACATTTAGAAACAAGACGCAATAAGAGTGCATTTGGCTTTTATATAAAGTTAGGGGCATCAGGGTTTGGTGAAGCAGATGGGTTCATATTTAGGTGATGTGCAGGGAAGATCTGGATACAATGCAATGATTCAAGATATCCTGGTACTGTGCAGTGCTGCCAGAGTTTCAGTGCCTAGAGTCTGGAAAGGGTATGAATTTGTAGAGGTTGAAGAGTGGTCAGTAGGAATTAGAGAATATGAGTGGACAGGGAAGGGAGATGTTAATGGAAGAAAGTGAGATGTAGTAGATTGGGCACGGTGAATAGGAGATGCCAAATACGATATGCTAGTAAGAGAGATAGAAATGGGGGAGAAGTATGAGTGATTTTAGATGGGTGGATCAAGGATGAGAGAACGTTATAAGTACATTTGAGCTAGAGTCTTGTGGCAGATTTGCAGCGAGGTGTGAGGCAGGGTAGGTAGGCAGGGATAATTAAGATCTGCAATGAAGAGCAGAGAGGTAAAGAAAAGCACTACATGGAAGAGAGAGGTGCAGCAAAGGGAAGATTTATGCTAAGAAGATGAGTTTCAAGAAAGTGATGAGTGGTATATGAGAATGGTGAGATGCAAGTGATAGGTCCAGGAGCATAATAAGATGTTTGTAGAGTATCAGATGTACAATGGCGAAATGTAGGGCATGTGCAAGTGGTGGGGACAGTTGAACAAGACAGAGAAAGATCGATGGAAGAAGTGCAGAGAAAGGGGGAATATGAAGAGAGAGAAAAGGTGCATAGTAAGTTAAGGTGTTTCATCTCACCACCACACACACACACTGCACAATGGTTTAGTGCATGATATTTTTGGGGGTGCCACTAAAAGCCTAAGAAAGCCCTGGAAGTGGTGCATTGGTGGCCAGCAGAACATGGCAGAGAAGGATCTTGAACACATTTTCCGAACAAATAATGCACTAATCCATCTCAATAATTAAGTATATTTCAAATCCCTTGAATGAGAGTTTGTAAATGTGTGGATCTCTGGCGCCTTTTTAATTAATTTACCAATATTTAAGGCAGGTGTGCCCATTCCAGGGAGTTTTTCAATCAAAGTTTACATCTGGTAGATAGTAACTTGCATACAAAATGATCTGGATTTGAGCCAAACTAGCGATACCTGCACAGCGGTCGCAAGAGATGGTGCAGATTATTTTGGGGCTCACTCAGAACAGCTTAAAAATGATGGGCCTGTTGCAGGCACACTTCACAACAGTTCTCGCTTCCCCAGGCACTGATGTGTGTTCCCGGAAATAGTAGAAACCAAAATCTAATTAGCTCAGGTAAATTGGGGCATACTAATTGGGACAGGACGCTTGTCAGAAATATGAACTTGTGCTCCCCCTTTGGGGTCTAGCTGCATTTGTTTTAGTGCCTAGAAAGAAAAAAAATGTAGAGCTAATTTAGTTATGAATAAAATAATAATTCTTTGCCTCCAAAGCTTGTGAAAGGGCAACCCTCCTAAAGAACTTTTCAGCCCATTTTAAATGTCTGCGGACAGCAGTTTTGCCACAACACACCTTCGACTATGTAGATATTGTAGACCAAACGTAATAAATTACGTATATTTAAATTTCACAGACATGTAAAGCACTCGTGAATCGATAGGAGCATTTAAACCTTTTGGAAGATTTGCCTGTGCAGCCAAGAAGCTGTGTATTATGCAGCACTGACAGATATTGAAACCTGTGATGTTCTGCTAAGCATAATGCACTTATTGTGAGCCACTGTTAAATATCAGGTGCACTATGTAAAGTTGTTAGCGGTTCAGGTAGTATGCATTGTTAACAGAGATCCCGATCCTGTGCACTGCTGCCAGAGATCCAGATGTTATGCAGTTCTGCCAGAGTTTCAGGTCCTGAGCAGTGCTGCCAGAGATCCAGATGCTATGCAGTTCTGCTAGAGTTCCAGTTCCTGAGCAGTGCTGCTAGAGAATCAGATGTTGTGCAGTGCTGCTAGAGTTCCATTTCCTGAGCAGTGTTGCTAGAGATCTGGATAATATGCATAGCTACTACAGATCCACGTACTGTGCAACACCGCACATAATCTTTGTATTGTTAGTGATCCTAGGATCGATCAAGCACTTTGCAGTGCTGCCAGAGGTCTGCATTCTCTTTAGTGCGGCCATGTTTCCAGTTACTCTCCATTGTGCTGACATCAATCAATATATTGTGAAAACCTCTATAGACTACGTTCAGTTCTGAGTTTCTAAAATTATAAGTGCAGAAACTAAATGCTTTTCTTATGAGCCCTCCAATGGGGGTGTCATATCGGATACCAAAGATGGTTATTTACTCTACCTTATGCCTCTTTCTTACATCTTCCTACACTTCCTCTCTCTTCATCTCACTCATACAGGTACTTTTTGATTTATGATTTTAGGTCTCATTGATTTTGGACCTCTTGTGGACACTGCCAAAACCTTACAGTGTGCTTAGAGTTCATCAGTTGCTTACCATCAGTTGGCTTTATCATTTGCTTGCTTCTTATTCAGTGGCTTTTTTTCCTATTCTTGTGTTTGTCCCATTCACAGAGTATTGCCTATTTACCATCCGTTTAATTAGCTGAATTGCATCCTTCCCTTCTCATATTTTAGGAACTACTTTTAACAAGACCTGCAAGTGTTTAATTGCTTTCTCTTGTGGACTTCCCTCTCAAATACCTGTCCTGTACTGCTTTTGCTTCATCTGTGCACCCTCAATGGCTGCAATACCCCTTGCACTCCTCAACGAAAATGCTTTCATTGAAATTTTTGTAGGTCCTGGCTGCTGCCATTTGCTGCCAGACTGCACCGCTTTCTAAAATACACTTTTGTACACCTGCGCTGCTCCATTGTCCCTGCCCACCCTCGGTTGCTTCCTGAACTCACTCCTTTGTTGCTTCACCAACCTTGTAGTCCTTTAACATTATTTCACTTTATTTTTTTTGGACTGCCTGGCAGTTGCTATTTAATGTTGGGTCGCTCCACATTGCGACAGGTGCTATTGCACAAATTAAATGAGATTTTTTAGTTACGGATCCAAGTGGCGTTTGCCATCTTGGATCAGTAAATAAAAAAAATAATGGTGCTTGCGTCATTCCATAAACACGTGCATGTTTGTTGACACATCTTGCATGCATGCACATTCAGCATGATGCACCCCTCCTTTTCTTTCTGTTTTTTTCAGATGCATTTTACTTTTGTCAAGGCTAAATATAATTGGCAAAAAAGCGCTTGCTAAGTTAGTAGGTCAACAAGGCAAAACTTGTTGGCTTTGAGAGCACATGTTTACTTTTTCAATTTTTTGCTATATTTTTCTTCTCGTTCCTTATTTCCTCCTTTTTCTGCCTGTGTCGCTTGCTTCAAGTCAAAATCTGATGTCAAATAAGCCTTTGCTCCCAAAAATTCAGTGACCTTTCTTACTGCCGTCAACCACTTGCACAAATTAAGCTCTAAGTAATTGCAAAAATCCAGGCCTTGTCTAGTGCAACCAGAGTTGGAATGAAGATGTACACAACACAAAGGTCCTTTGTTGGTAGACCTGTTTCAAGTAAATGCTGCAGATACTTATGTTCAGACTTTGTACAACAGAGACATGTTGAGCATGGATGAAAAGAAACCTAAAGATGTCAGATCCCATTTTTTTTTTTACCAGTTGTGACAGCAGGTTTGTTGCCCAACATTGATTAGTGTTGAGAAAGTACCGTAAGGCGACAAGTCGAAGTTCCCCTCTTGATGCACAGTATTTTGGCTGCTAGTGTCCATTCTGACAGCCGAGGTAAGGGCTGAGGTCTGAGCATCTATTAGAATCTTGATATGCTACAGTGCTCGCGGGAATGATGTTGAATCCAACAGAAAACAGACTGAGCCCTCATGTTGTTACTTGGCCTCGCTCATGGCAAGGTTTTCGATCAATATTTTTTAATAAAAAAGAAAGAAAACGAGAAAGCTCAAACCTAGCAGGACTGAACGTTATTGTACTAAAAAAAAACTATGAACTTGGCCAGGTCAGTGCAGTCCTTAGGTGTGTAGATTATGTAATCAAATTCATTAACATTCCCCGCTCTTACTATATAGTAAACTGGAGTAGGGCTCCGTCGGCAGAATAAAGCCCACGGTGCTGCTAAATAAGCAGTGGTGCTCTCAAAGATACTTTGTCTGCCTACACCTAATTGTGAAACGGAATTCACAGGCCTTTGCGAGGCCGGGGCGCGATATTCACAGATCACTAACTCGAATCCTGTCACACGCTTCTCAAGCCCTGAAGCCAGCCTAATGCATATTCTATCCGTGGACATGGCACTTGGTATTTTTGTGCATAAGCAGTACGGTTTCCTGCTGCAATATCACGTTTTTGACATTTCCTTCCAAGTTATATGAATCCCTTTCTGAAATCCAGTCTCTCTGGGGACTTTCACAGTCAACGATACTCTTTGTCCACTTAAAAAGTCACAGGCTATTGATTACTATTGAAAATAGCAACAAAAATCAGTTTAAGCTGGAGAATGCTTGCTGTCTTTTTAAGCCCAGTATGTCACAATTACATGATCTGATGAGATTTATTTCCAAATACTCATAAAATTGAACAACTCTTACTTGGCCTGGAACGAGGTGGTAACAACATGTTGAAATTCGCAAACCTATTCTGTGAGAAGGTTCCAGTTACTAATTTTTTGTGTTGTATTGTAACTGTACTTGCATATCGCTTATTGCCCCTGACAAGACACTGAATCGGCTTATTCCGGGCAGCACGCTTTGCCACAACCCAACGTTAGTGATTAATCCAGTGGTTGTTTGCTGTTCTTGGTTGTTGGGTTGAGTCTTGTGCTCTCAAGGAGACCGAGTATTTATTCCAGTGGCTTTGAAATGTATTACATTAGAAGGCGTTTGGTGTGGTCATTACATGAGGGTATGTGACTTTATGCAGTTGGTTGATGGGATTAGTAGATGAGCGACATGACAAAAGGTATTGCTAAGTTTCAGAGTCTGACTTTCAAAGATGGATAGGTTGTGGTCTTTGAGATGAGGTGTGGGCAGTTTGCAGAACTCCAAAGAATAAAATAATAGGGATTGAGGCAAAAATGCACATGTCCTCACAGATGGGAGGCATGTAGAGAAGAGGGCCTTGATAGGAAGTAAGGCGAAGGTCATTCAAAGGAAAAGGAAATGCAACAATCCAAGGTTTTAAGTCAATGTCAACATTTTCATGCAGGGTTTTAGGAACATAGAATATACTTTTGAGATACCAACCATTCTGAGAAGACAACACTTTAGAAAGAAACATCAGTATTTGTTGGTGAGATTGTACTATATTAGGTACTTTGTTAGGCCCTAGGATCAGGCGAACAGTCTGTCGACTGCTGGGTCGGAAGTGTAAAGTAAAGGGTTGATGTTCACATAGGGAACTATCAAGAGCTCAAGGCTGTGCTTAAATGAAGCAGTAACCTCATGATGAAAGCGTTGTGAAAGAATAAATGAAGTAAATAATGCAAGCATCTGAAAGGTGATTCTGCAAATATTGGAGCAAATGTCTTCTGATGTTTATCCATAAAGTTTGCCTCATAGTATTAAGTAGCAACGCAAAGTGGGATCCATGTGGATACCCCTAGGTGTGGCATGCACAGGATTGGGGTAAGCACAGCTTTTCAGACAGTGGAAGTGTATTGTCTGCATTCCCATGGCTGGAGGGAAAAGACCCAGACACTGGAGTGAGAGAGGAGAGACCAGTCTAGCTTTTGAAATTCCACAAGGCCTTTTGTTTGACAAAAATATGCAGATTAGACCTACCAAGCACCAGGGGCGGATTGGCACTGCGGGCACTCAGGCATTGGCCGAAGGGGCAGTGTCCCAGTGCCCTCTGTGGGCTGTTTTTTTTCCTCTCCTTTCCCAGCTCTCTGTGGACTGGCATAAGGGAGAAAAAAAACGGCCCACAGAGGGCACCGAGACAGAGAAAAGAAAGCAGCTTCGCTGATCGCCATACAGCGATTATCAGCTGTGGCCTCCTTCACCCCCTGCTCTCCACAGCAATCACGCAGAGGGTGGGCTTGGGGAGGGTTGATTGTCTGCCAGAATCGGCCTCCCTGGGGGCCAGATGTTGCTCAGTCCTTTGAGCCATTTTCACATCGCCCCCCCTGGGGCCCACTCAGCCCAGAAACAGTGTTTGTTTAAACACCTCGCCCACAACCCTTCACATGCAGGGCATAGTGGGCTAGGAAGAGAGGAAGAATGGGTCTCACTGTGGGGGCCAGGTGATGTTTGGAACTCGCATATCTTCACCTCCGCCTCCCCCTGGCTACCATGGATGACCCAGCAGCTTTTTTTGTGCTACCCTGCCAGGCCATTGCCTTGAGTCAGTGGAAAGCTGGGGAGGGCCGAGTAGGTTAGTAATAGCAGAGGCCTCACTGCTGTTCATGTGCTCCTGCGCTGGAGGGCTGGGGAGGGCCGAGTAGGTTAGTTATAGCAGGGTCCTCGCTACTTTTCAGGTGCCCCTGCGCTGGAGGGCTAGAATAATTTTGTAACAGAAAGGGGCCTTGCTGTTTTATTAGTTGCTCAGCTTTTAGGCCATTGTCTCATGGCCCTGTGTCCTTCGCAAGAACAGTATCCTCCCACTTACATTCCTTGTGTGTGCATAGGCATATATGGCCAGATGCCAGAGTTGCAGAGTTGGGGAATCGTGTTTGAGTCCCAATGTCTGCTCAACAACCTGTGATTCTGGGCAGATCACTTCGACACCCAGGCCCTTAAATAAAAAATCGGATCTTGAGTACTGTAATTGGTGCTCATGAATAGAACTCAGGTCTGGGTTTCTTATGTTGTGGATTTCAGATTTATGTGATTATTAGAGTCTAGGACATAGCTGGTTGGGAAAGAGTATCTAACAACATTGTGCAGGGTGTTAAGACTGCAAGTAAGTATTCGGTTTTCAGAACTGCAGTGGTCCTAGTCTTTACCAATGTTACTGGCTATGTAAGCTTTAAAATGCTTAATTTACTAAATATTTCTCTACAAATTAGACCTCAAAGAGTAACCAAATGGAATTTCATGAAAGGGCATGCCCCTTGAATGTAGGGCACGCCCCTTGAATGTGGGCCACGCGTCTTGAATGTGGGCCACACCCTGCGAATGTGGGCCACGCCCCGCAAATGTGGGCCACTTTTTTCGTCAGTGCCCGGGCCAAATTGTGATCCCAATCCGACCCTGCCAAGCACTGTCATTTGACAGATGGCAGGGGTGAAGGGTGGGCCGGCAATTTCTGTTTTTCAAGGAGAGATAGTTTCGGAAGTCTCACCCTTCATTGTATCTGGGTGTTCCAGCCAGGGGTGTAGCTTCAATGGGGGGGGGGGGTCCCCCCAATACATTTGTTTTCTGATAAGTAGTTAGATACAGGTGCTTTCAGTCAGGTAGGGTGCGGTTTCTGTCTGATTTCACCAGGAGATTTTACATATACACAGACAAAAACACACACATAATATCTCCCTCTTTCTAATTTTAATGTCTTCAGAATTGTTTGTTATTTTACTAAAATATTGTACTTTCTCTCACTTAGTACCCCAAACAATCCACATCCCCCTCCCTATCCACTGCCCCTTACGACCGTCTCATGCGTCTCTTGTCGTACAATGTATTTTACAATTATAAGCCAGTGGGATTGTTGGAAAATCTGCAGCTCACACTGCCTCCCTGATCTTCCTGACCAAACGAGCGTCACCAAGTGTCACCTGAGAGCCAGCCCCGGTGGTTCCTGCATTAAGAAACATCACTTTACTGTTGAACTAGGCCTCAAGCCACTACAAAAACTTTGATATTGTCATTCCCTGTGCAAGCACAGTAGGTTACCCTGCATGTTCAGATTTGGTGCTCCTTGTGAGGTTTGCATTGCTGGGCGGGATCTCAGTCCGGCACCTCTCACAAACACACAATTTAGGAGCTAACTTAACTCAAACTCATTTAAACTGTTCAGTTTAGAAGTGGATTGTAGTACAAAAGATGCTCATTGTCTTCAGACTTCTTGTGGGACCATTTTGCCAGCTCAACCAGATTTATTTGCCCTCCTACTGAGATTCTTGGTCCGTACTGCTCATAACATTCCAGCTAAAAGTACTAATTTCCAGGAAGAATGGAGTAAAATCTCTCTTTGCACACAGCACTATATGATTACTACATTTTTCCAAAATGTATAGTGCTCCTCCGTCCACGTGGCAAGGTTAACACTGAATAAATACCTTATAGAATTAGAATATAAAATTTTATTTGGGTAACAATGAATAACAGTGATTAGTTTCATGAATGGAATGCTTTACCTCCCCGAACGCCTATATGGCAGCTCCCCAAGACAACCTGGAAGATCCAGTCTTCTGCGAAGTGTTGGAGTCCCACCTACGGTGGTATTTCACAGATAACTACAACACAGCATACACCAGGACAATTGAATGGGACACTTTTTAAGTGTTCACAAGGGAGCCTTTCCTACAGGAGATAGTGGGGGTCCATAGGACGCTAGATAAAGAGTTTACTGAGATAGAGCAGCTTCTGCCTTTACCGGAGAAAGCTGCAGTCGGGACACCTCAAAGGGCCCCAAGTTAAAGTCAAAGATACAACACGCTGCCCCCCTGGAGTGCCTGTGACGCTTCAACTTTGTTGCTTATGCCACCAAAACGCATAGAGAAGGTTACAAAGCAGGTCGCCTTCACACTTGGTTGATCTAACAGAAAATTCACTCGAGCACTATTTTGAAAATTATCTCACATTTGGGTGCTACACTCGATGCACAAAACAACATTCTCAGGCTTTTCTCAGGTACTACTCAGCTGTATATGAGGCAGCCCCTCCGTGCCTGCAGGCATGGTTGAAACCTTTCTGTCTAGCCTCACCCTCCCCAAAATCCCTGACTCTCCCTGAGATTTTCTGGATGCTGTGATCTAAGCTGCTGACGTCAAACAGGCTATTTGAGACCTTGCCAGAAATAAAACCCCAGGCCTTGATGGGCTGCCAATAGAATACTATAGCACCTTTTCTAACAGCCCGGCACCTTGCTTAGCACAGATGTTCAATAACACTCTGAAAACTGGGAAACAACCCCAGTCTCTCTGTGAGTCTCTCTTATGCTCCATTCTCAAACCTGATAAGGGGCCCCACCTAACTGCCTATCAGTCACTCTTCTTGGAGCAGATTGCAATATCCTAGGGAAGATTCTTTCTAACAGGTACACTCAGGTTCTCCCAGAGCTCATTCATCCAAATCAAAATGGCTTTGTCCCTGGACACATTACCTCCCACAACATTGGGTGCCTCTTTTATATACAAGTTCAGACACAGGGGTGTCTCCCGCACGTAGCCTATCTAATTTTGGATCTGGAGAAGGCGTTTTATTTGCTTGTCCTGGACTACCTCTTTCAGGACCTTTGCACGAATCGGTTTAGGCAAGTGCTTGCTAGTGTCACAAAACTGCTATACAGCAACCCCACCTCCGGGATACGCGTGGGCCAACTCATCTCACCCCTTTCCCATGGGACAAGGATCTAGGCAGGGATGCCCCTTATCCCCTCTGCTTTTCGTGATCGTTATGGAACCCCTCGTCACCAGACTGCAGAAGGAGGGTCAGACCAGAAGGAGGGTCAGACATGGGCTATTCCTCTGGACAACAGAACACATGCGGTGTCCCTCTATGCCGACGACTTACCCTTGTACCACCTAGATCCCACCCAAGTACGACAGGGAGACATCTCACTCAGATGGCAAGAGACTTAAGTCTGCTATCTTTGAATATGCCTTAATCACTTCATGACCAATCTGTATAATAGCAATCTGTTGACTGCTCTGACTACCATAAGATCACAGGTACTATTCTGAAAGAACTTGCCTCTAGCCACTATCAGAAATATTGCACTGTCAAAGATAGTAATCCTTCCCCAATTCCTCTATTACTCTGTGATCCTTCCCATAGCCCCGCCTCAAAGCTTTTTCAGCGATCTAGTGGCTGCTGTGTGGCTTCATCTGGGGAAACAAACGCCCTAAATAGACCTGAAAAATTGCAGCTGTCAGTTGATTGGTGCTGCTTGAGTGACCCTCCTTCAAAGCTTACTTCCTGGTGGTGCAGTTACAATGGGTGGCATGCTGGATAGCTAGGCGCAACTTAGTTGAAGCATGTCATAGACCAGGCCCCATGTCCCCAACCATGGTACAGGGCTTCCTGCTCGCCAAAGTAAAGTCATGCACCCATCCCTTTGTTCTCTACAGATGTTGGTGACTTGTAGATGGCTGGCCTGAAATCAACACATCACATCTCAAACCCCCTCATAGGCTCCGGCGCTTTCTCTGTCGGACCTCCCTGGCTTTTACTTGCAATGGAGTTACAGAGCTGGCAGGAACAGTCGCCGGCAGCTATACTGGACCTCTTCTCAGATGGGCATTTCCTCACTTTTGCCCAACTTATCACTGACTACAGCATCCCATTGGGACGAATCCTCACCTACAGAGAATTGTGCAACACTTGTCAGATCCTTGGGTCACACATGATGTAGAACCCAACACTCACCACATTATACAAGCCTTGCTCAGCGTGGGGAAGTCAGACACTTGATTATGTGGGTACATAAGGCCATTTGGGAGTTCACCAGGGCTCCCCTAACTGCTTTGAAAGGAAAGTGGGAAGGCAGCATCGGGAGGGCACTACATGACATGGAGTGGAAGCAGGCCTTAGAGTTCCTCCACCAAGTGTCTAGGAATGTCCGCTTTAAAAACCTAAAATTCTCGATTCTCCACCGAGCCTATCTGAACCCTGCTCAACTCAACTGCTATTTTTCCACAGTGCACCTGTGCTGTCCCTGTTTCCACACACTAAATGCAGATCTACACCACATATTGTGGCCCTGCCAGGCCCTTATGGTTACTGGCAGACAATCCATGACATGTTAAGGAAGTTCACAGCACTCCACAACATTTACATATGAGAGGCATGCACTTTGTAGGCGAGGCTACGCTTTGTAGGCGAGGCTACGCTTTGTAGGCGAGGCTACGCTTTATAGGCGAGGCTACACTTTGTAGGCATGGTGCTTGTACTGTCTAAGAGGGAGCTTACTCTCCAGTGGAGGGCTGCGTTGGCACCTCCAGTGGGGGAGTGGCTTGGAGCAATGCAAAATGGGGGAGGGCTGAGGAGGAAGCCCTATGTTACGAACACGTCCACCACCTTTGTAAGCACCACATCTCTCCAGAATGGGATGCTCTTCTTATCCAATTCTCATAGCTCAC